>NC_092820.1:74599952-75299952 GCF_023375885.2 Dermacentor andersoni | reverse complement strand
TTTGTTTACTCTTCAATCCCTCTTCAGTGTGGATAGGTTTCATCGATATTATTCTGTTACCTAAACAGCCAACCAATTATTTTTTTTTTCTGCACAATGTACAAATATGCTCAGATGAACTTCTCAGTTGCACCTACACATAGCAGCTTACCTGGACTTGTTTGCCCTAATCCCAACTAAGGTCTTCTTGACTCGTAACGTACCACATCCCGTCAGTAAGCTTGAATGATGGCATGTCACGGCACATGATGATACTGCACGTCGCGGCATAGGTTTGCCAAGCAAAACGAGCCGTATCAGTATTTGCCGCGATGTTCAGTTTCAAACATAGTCGCACGTTTGGTCACGGAGCGTTTCTATGTGACATGATTGCGGGGCTGCCTTTCCTGCTCTCCCGGTGCACTCGTTTACGATACTGCCTGGATTTAGCGTTCAAACTCGTTGGTGAATCTGGAATGAGCCACAATTTTCAACATCTTTTTTATTGGGTGTGTATTTAAATTTGACTGGCTACAAGTTTGGCATTACGGCTACCCTCAAGGCACTAATAAAGTAGTTAAATAGAAAGAAATTCCTCACTGTTCAGAAACTCACGCTATTTCCCGGAAGATATGTCTGCTTCGCCTGGAAAACTCCTCTAGAGAAATGCCACGTTCGCTACGATCAGAGCTGTTCCATAACATATCTATATACTAACAAAAAAATACCTCTATGATCCGCAGCGAATGGACAGGAAAGCTTCCAAACGGGAATTTGGTTTTTCTAAGTGCAAATATTCGCACACCAGCAGAGCGGTAGTAATTGCAAGAGAGGTCACTATTTTTTCCACTTTTTTCACCTCAATGCTGACAAAATGCAAGATATACGAGATACCATGTAGAATGCATTAATTGTAATGAAACGGTTAATGTCCTTGTGGTGAAAAAGAACAATGATTCCTGAAATCTTCACGCGTAACGCCACATGCTCGAGCAAAAAGTGCGAGAATTTTCCTGCTACTCAGTGACTCAGGTCTCAACAAAGCACAGCACCCACAAATATGCTGCTACAAGTATGGAATTTCAACCGAAATAACAATTTATCTCTGCCAGCAGTTGTTAAGGCACGCATGGCGGTACGCATACAAATTGATAAAACCCATGAATAAGTTGCCTTTGCTGTAGGACATCATTAAGACAGGTGCAGAGGTGAACGTATGTGTCAATAAACTTTTCGAAAAGTTGCACGTTACAAAGCAGGTCGAGAAATTTTTGCATCATCAACATCAAATATGCTACACAGACTAACCAGTGCAACTGGTGAACTACACAAACCACACAGATTTTGCAACTTGCACTAAACCAATTTGAAGATTACGAAAGGCCCCTTGCGAACACAGCCAACTACACTTTGCTGTCGGTTACATATTCTCGTGAGCATAAGCGAATTTAAATAATATAATGATGCTAAGACAGAAGGTCCATGACTTGACACACGATCTGACTTGAAGAGAATAATTAGGCCGAGAAGGAAGCCAGAAGTCACAGAATAAATTTGAGGGGCATATAGTATTACAGACACTCTGACTAAAGACACTAATACGTGATGGCAAAACGAGAAATATCACAAATTGTCAACTGGGAACTGTTCCTGCCACAAGGTAAACGAAACGTAAATGTCGCACTTTTACACGGCGTATACCTTGTCAGACATAAAAAGTAAGCAGTTGATCCTGACTAGCTCACTGTGGAACTAAAATACGAGATAAAAAATACCAAGCAATGTAGGATCCATGTATTAGAACAATTAAAGCGGCAATGACACAAGATTTCCAAGTCTTCTTTTTAAATGAAGGGGCGGCACCTTTAAATCCTCCAAATGTGCTGTCAAGACTCAGAGCATCCCAAATGATTTAATATTAGTGCTTTTCTACCGCTATTTTCAATTTCGTTTCGAATGTGTAGGGGCATTATAACATAGTACGTGGTCACGTCTAAGCAGGACATCGAGATGCTTCGACACTCGCTCCGGCCCGCTCTGCCATCCGCTATGCAGCTGCAGCGGTTCTCAGAACGAGTAGCAGCATCGAGTGTTAAAACGACATACTGTCCTGATCTGATGCGACCCCATGCCGTGTCATGACGTCAAACACATTATCCTCCAAGGAAGACACCGAAACTAGCTAAATAAAAGTTATTGCAATAATTTTTTAGATCACTCTCAGGCTTGTCACAATATTTTATGGAATGTAGAGGTCTAGGTCCTTTCCCTAACGCAAAAGAATGATAGTTGCAAATGTCATGTCAATACCGCTCTGACGCCGATGCGGCAAAACAAATTACTAAACAAACACCCAACTAACAACCCACGCTTGAGTTGCTCATAATGTCCGAACAAGAACTGTCTCTGTCGTCTTTCGGATTCTCCTGCCAACACGACATATTTTAAACCTGCATCGGTGTGTCGAAGGAGGGACATATAATTACCCTTCGCGCTTGTGGCCGATGTATTCTGATTTTAAAAAGCTTCACGGGTTCACGTAGCACAATTGGGTTAGCGATCTGGCTTGTGCGTTCAATTTTGGTGCGTCCAATAAAGTTTAATGAAAACAGAACAAGAGTGCCGCTTTTCATCGCGACCTTTAAGTCTTGATTTTACTGTTCACTCGCTCTTCCTGATTCACTTGAACCAATCAGTAGAACTGTTCACAACATCTACAATGTTGACGTCAGCAAGGAAAGCACGTCAATGCTTTCGTTACACACAGGTAAAGAGAACAGTACTCTGCTACCTGCTGCTCATAGATAGCATATATAAAGTTGAGTAAATCTGAGCTCTAAGCCTCAAGGAAGCCTCCACGCTATGCGGCAGACTCAGACAAACTTAAGAGACATGATGCTTGTATCTACGCTGCTCATTGCTACAGCTATGGCTGCTGCAGCAACAGACAGTGACTATTGGCGGAAACCGATCGACATCAAAGAGGTAATGAACGTCGTTATTTTTATGTCATTTTGGGGTATAAGAAAAAGGAGATAATTTCCTGAAAAAGTCATCGTCGTGTGTTATGCTAGTGTTACTAGTATAAACATAACAATTATAATGTTCATAATTGGCTTGTTACGTTTCGCCTACGACGCGCGGTATAGCCGGCGCGGATGCAACGGACGCCGGGGCTTCGTTCAAAGCGGCGGGCATTTTGGCCCGTTCGGAGCTCCCGCAAAGCCTCCCCGCCAAGCGCGTCCAGGCGTGTTTCAGTGCCACGTGTCATCGTGTGTGCGTGTGTGTGTGTGTGCCCACGCTTGTCAAAGCGCGGCAGCCGAAGCGAGGAGCTCCCCAAGTGTGAAGCGAGGAGGTCTGATCGGCGCCGGGTTGGCGATGCGTCACTACACTCGTCTCAACATGTCTCTCAGCCTGTCCGGGCCCAGAGTCACGTGGTCTCACCCCGAGACGTTCCTCCTTGCCCTCAGCTGCGAGACTATAAAAGCAGCTGCCCCCCGGACGCCGAGGGAGGCTCCGATTTCTTCTGTCGAGTTACGTGCTCTCCCGTCTCTCACTTCGGTCGACCTGACCGCCCGCTCTTTTGCGATGTTAGAATAAACCAGTTGTTCTGTTACCAGTCGACTCATGCTTTGCCGGGACCTTCGGATGCTTCCAGTGCCCCAGGCCGCCAGGCCAACGCTACCCTTGGGGCTTGCGACCCATTTGCAACAACGGGCGTCAGCACTGAGGTTCCAACAACTCGTGCCAGCGGTGCGATTCTTACAACTGGCTGGTAGCGGTGAGATTGCGACAACGGAGGCCAGCAGCGAAGAGATGCGGTTGACTGTATGCTGAGCAGCACAACGACCATCCGGGAGCAGTGCAACGAGCCCTGTGTGATGACTGGTTGCCTGCAGCGGAACGACTGCGCTGAATTCTTGGCTGCGAGGTTTGGTGAGTGCGGGACTTTCTTCTTCTGAGTTTTGCCAGGCTTTTGTTAGTGTCAGAAACAGAGCTGGTAATTGTGGTTGTCGTTGCTGCCGGGTTAGTTTGCGGCAAGACAATAGTAGGCAGTAGAGAAAGCAGCATTCAGAGCAGCCATGGATTTGAAGTCGTTGCGCAAACCGAAATTGCTGGAGCTTGCAAGAGAGTTGGGTCTGGATGTCTCAGACAAACTCAGAAAACCGGAACTGCTAAGGGCTATTCTTGAGTTAGAAGCTGAGGATGACGAGCTGTCGGAATGCCTTGAGACCATTGAGGAGCGGGCAAAAAGACAGGAGCGCGAACTTAAAGAGCAAAAAGAAAGACATGAGCGCGAACTTCAAGAGCAAAAAGAGAAACAGGAGCGCGAACTTAAAGAACAGAAACAGGAGCGCGAACGAAAAGAACAAAAAGAAAAAGAAGAGCGCGACCGTCAACACGCTTTGGAAATGAAGCGTCTCGAGGTAGAGATGGAACGCGCTCGTAATGGAAGTCAGGCACACGGTGCAGGAGAACGAGTATCGTTCAAAATGACTGACCTGATGCGGCCGTTTAAGCTTGGAGAGGACATTGGTTTGTTCCTGGTTAACTTTGAGCGAACGTGCGAGAAGCAGGGGTTCTCTCGGGAAACGTGGCCACAGCGCTTGCTCACTTTGTTACCCGGCGAGGCGGCCGACGTAGTCGCTCGCTTGAAAAGAGAGGAGGCAGAGGATTTCGACCAAGTGAAATCGAGTCTGCTAAAAAAGTACAGGCTGTCCGCGGAGGCGTTCCGTCGGAAGTTTCGGGAAAATGAGAAAGGCAAAAGTGAGTCATATACAGAGTTTGCCTACAGGCTTATGTCAAACATGCAGGAGTGGCTCAAAGAAGAGAAAGCGTTTGGTGACCACGAGAAAGTTCTGCAGTGTTTCGGGCTAGAACAGTTTTATAGTCGGTTACCTGAGAACGTGCGGTACTGGGTCTTGGATAGGCCAGACGTTAGTACGGTGGCTCGAGCCGCTGAGCTAGCCGAGGAGTTTGTGACGCGTCGGGCTCGCGGAGCTAAGGACGGTCAAAAGGGTGAATTTGGCTCCAAGTTTGAGAGGCCAAAGTTCACGCCCATGAGAGCAAAGGGGGACACACGTAGTGCGGATGCGAGTGAAAGCAGTCCGACCGAACGTAAGGAGACGGCGGCAACCGAAGCCGAACGCAGAAAGCGGTTCGAGACGAGGCAAGCGCGCGTTTGTTATACGTGCCAGAAGCCGGGTCACTTTTCGGCGCAGTGTCCAGAAACAAAAACAAAAGTCGTGTTTTTGTCTTTATGCAGCACTGACGAGAACATGAAGCTTCTCGAGCCTTACATGCGAGACCTCCTCTTGATCGGGAAAGAGTGCCGAGTGCTTCGCGATTCCGCAGCTACAATGGATGTAGTTCACCCCTCTTACGTAGAACCCGATATGTTCACCGGCGAGTGCGCATGGATCAAGCAAGCCGTGGAAGCTCATAGCGTGTGTCTGCCCGTAGCAAAAGTGCTTATTGAAGGACCTTTCGGAGCACTTGAGACGGAGGCCGCAGTGTCATCTATGCTGCCCCCCCCCCCCCCCAGTACCCGTACCTATTTTCGAACAGGTCCGATCACCTCCTGCGCGAGAAGGGGCTTTTGTTTGGTGAGGCTAGCGTTCAGGCCTTAACCAGATCGAAGGTTCGGGAGCTCGCTGCAAAGGCGGTAGTTGCGGGGCCGACGTTGTCGAACAATGAAAAAGGGTCAGAGGCGCAGCAAGCTGATATTCAGAGCACGTCCGAACTGAATAAAATTGAGCCTGTAGCGTTAAAGGCACCAGATACTGGAGAGGAAATGCCCGACACGGGAAAGTTAGAAGAGCTATCTGCAGATTTGCTCATCGCGCCTACGTCAGACGGACTTAATAGGTTGCTAAAAGTCAGCCGGGCGGCTTTGATAGCCGAGCAAAAGAAGGATGGCAGCCTAGAAAACATACGCTGCATTGTCAAGGAAGGTATCGCCAAGAAAAATGCTCGCTTTGTGGAAAGAGGTGGGGTCCTGTACCGGAAGTATCTAGACCGCAGGGGAGTGGAGTTCGATCAGCTGATCGTGCCTCAATGCTATCGTCAGGATCTGTTGCGCTTGTCGCATGGGGGTTCGTGGTCCGGACGCCTAGGAGTTAAGAAAACTAAGGACCGTCTCTTGCAGGAGTACTATTGGCCAGGGTGTTTCCGGGACGCAGACAACTTTGTGAAGACATGTGACACCTGTCAGCGGGTGGGCAAACCAGGGGACAAATCGAGGGCGCCGTTGAAGTTGGTACCTATCATTACGGAGCCTTTTAGACGGCTCGTTATTGATACAGTGGGACCTCTGCCGGTAACAACCACAGGGTACAGACACATTTTGACTGTGATCTGCCCAGCGACAAAGTTCCCTGAAGCAGTACCGCTTAAGGAACTCAGCTCAGTTGAGATAGTCAATGCACTACTGTCCATATTTGCGCGAGTTGGTTTTCCTGCGGAAATCCAATCAGATCAGGGCACAGTGTTTACTAGCGCTTTGACGACAGCCTTTCTCGAAAGGTGCGGGGTAAAGCTGTTACACAGCTCAGTGCACCACCCCCAGTCGAATTCCGTTGAGAAGCTCCACTCCGTCATGAAGCGCGTGTTGAGAGCATTGTGTTTTGAACATCAAACTGACTGGGAGCTGTGTCTGCCTGGGGTGATGTTTGCATTACGTACCGCGCCGCATGCGGCCACGGGGTTTTCGCCAGCTGAGCTGGTGTACGGTCGCTCGCTGCGGTCTCCGCTTCGCATGCTTCGAGAATCGTGGGAAGGCAGGGGCGACGACCCAGTCGTGGTGGAGTACGTGCTTAAGCTCCTCGAACGCTTAAGAAGGGCACAGGAGTTGTCAGGTGAAGCAATGGCAAAGGCCCAGCGGAGGGCCAAGGTTTATTATGATCGGACAGCCAGGGCCCGTCGTTTTGAGGTGGGCGATGAGGTCATGATATTGCGCACATCGCTAAAAAACAAACTCGACGTGCAGTGGGAGGGCCCAGCACGGATTGTTCAAAAACTGTCGGACGTCAACTACGTGGTCAGTCTGCCAGGAAAACGGAAAGCACAGCAAGTTTACCACTGTAATCTGCTCAAACCCTATAAGCAACGGGAAGCAGTAGTGTGCATGATGGTAAACGTTCCCGAAGAGCTTCCGGTCGAGCTTCCGGGACTAGGCTCAGTGACGAACAGGAAAGACACCGATCAAGTCATTAGTGACCTAATCAGTAAAGCATCGCTGTCGCCTGAGCAGAAAACCGAACTACACCAGCTCTTACAAGAGTTTCAAGGTCTGTTCTCTGAGAGGCCTGGTAGGACTTCTGTCCTTACTCATGACATAGAACTTACCTCCCCAGAGCCAGTACGATCCAAGGCGTACCGGGTGTCACCCCGCCAGAGCGATATTATGGAGGCTGAGGTAAAGAAAATGCTACAGCTCGGTGTTATTGAGGCGGGTGAGAGTGATTATACCTCCCCTTTGATTTTAGTTGAGGTACCGGGCAAGGAACCTCGTCCTTGCGTCGACTACCGCAGGCTTAATTCCATCACTAAGGATCAAATTTATCCGATCCCTAACATCGAGGAGCGCCTTGAGAGAGTGAGTAGCGCTCAGTTTATTTCCACCCTAGATCTTGTCAGGGGTTATTGGCAGGTTCCACTTACAGAAGAGGCTAGTAGGTATGCGGCGTTCATTTCACCAATGGGAACATTCCGTCCTAAAGTGTTGAGCTTTGGTTTGAAGAACGCGCCATACTGCTTTTCAAGCCTCATGGATAAAGTGTTGCGGGGACAGCAAGAATTCGCTTTACCGTATCTAGACGACGTAGCGATATTCTCCGCATCCTGGCCTGAGCATATGGCCCACTTGCGGGCAGTGCTAACCCGCCTGCGCGATGCGGGCTTGACAGTCAAGGCTCCCAAGTGCCAGTTAGCACAGGCCGAGGTTGTCTACCTCGGTCACGTGATTGGTCGGGGTCGTCGCCGCCCCTCTGAAATAAAGGTGGCCGCTGTGCGAGACTTCCCGCAACCGCGCACGAAGACCGATATTCGGTCGTTCTTAGGTGTCGCCGGCTACTATCAGAGGTACATCCCCAGGTACTCTGATATCGCGGCTCCCCTGACGGATGCTCTAAGAAAGACAGAGCCGCAAACAGTCGTCTGGGACGAGACAAAGGAAAGAGCTTTTAGCGCCCTAAAGAGCGCCCTAACAAGCCAGCCTGTGCTACGATCGCCCGACTACACAAAAGGGTTCGTTGTTCAGTGCGATGCTAGTGAGCGAGGCATGGACGTTGTACTGTGCCAACGGGAAAATGGAGAAGTAGAACACCCCGTCCTGTATGCTAGTCGTAAGCTGACCCGTCGTGAGCAGGCGTACAGCGCCACCGAGAAAGAGTGTGCGTGTATCGTGTGGGCCGTTCAGAAATTGTCATGCTACCTAGCCGGCTCGAGGTTTATCATTGAGACGGATCACTGCCCTCTCCAATGGCTGCAGACTATCTCTCCCAAAAATGGCCGCCTCCTGCGCTGGAGCCTCGCTTTGCAACAATATTCCTTTGAGGTGCGTTACAAAAAGGGGAGTCTCAACGGTAACGCCGATGGCTTAAGTCGAAGCCCCTAACGTGGGAATAAGCCTCAAAATTGTTTGTTACTGATGTTTTTCTTCCTGAGGCAGGATTTTTAACATATTGCTTTTGTGTAGTGTTTCAAAGTGATGATGTGTTTTCTAGTGCAATTTTCCGATTTGTGGACGCGTTCTGAGTGCTGCTAAACTACTGTAAGGAACTAGGCAGTAGTATAAAAGGGGAAAGAGCCTGGCAGGGCTTAGTGAGGGTTGTGCCGTGCTTGCTGACTGAGCGGTTGAGTTTCGGCGTAGTTCTAACGCTTGCCGGGAACGAGAACAAAAATGTCAACTCTCCCGAAGTCACTTTGCAGTGTCCTGTGTGAACCTGAACGAGAGAACGAGGCCTTCTCTGTGCGCTGCGCTCAAGAAACGCCGAAGGACGACCGACTTCGGTTATGAGCATCATCAAGCGACATCCCTCCGGACAGCGGATGCAGTCCCCTGACCATCGGGATCTCCTTCCCCCGGCGGGGCGGTCTGTTACGTTTCGCCTACGACGCGCGGTATAGCCGGCGCGGATGCAACGGACGCCGGGGCTTCGTTCAAAGCGGCGGGCATTTTGGCCCGTTCGGAGCTCCCGCAAAGCCTCCCCGCCAAGCGCGTCCAGGCGTGTTTCAGTGCCACGTGTCATCGTGTGTGCGTGTGTGTGTGTGTGCCCACGCTTGTCAAAGCGCGGCAGCCGAAGCGAGGAGCTCCCCAAGTGTGAAGCGAGGAGGTCTGATCGGCGCCGGGTTGGCGATGCGTCACTACACTCGTCTCAACATGTCTCTCAGCCTGTCCGGGCCCAGAGTCACGTGGTCTCACCCCGAGACGTTCCTCCTTGCCCTCAGCTGCGAGACTATAAAAGCAGCTGCCCCCCGGACGCCGAGGGAGGCTCCGATTTCTTCTGTCGAGTTACGTGCTCTCCCGTCTCTCACTTCGGTCGACCTGACCGCCCGCTCTTTTGCGATGTTAGAATAAACCAGTTGTTCTGTTACCAGTCGACTCATGCTTTGCCGGGACCTTCGGATGCTTCCAGTGCCCCAGGCCGCCAGGCCAACGCTACCCTTGGGGCTTGCGACCCATTTGCAACAACGGGCGTCAGCACTGAGGTTCCAACAACTCGTGCCAGCGGTGCGATTCTTACAGGCTCTTCTCTTCTACATCTGTGAATAGTGTCTCGTAAATAATAGAACACTTGCCATTTTAATCATACGCAGACACTGTGAAATTATTCAAGGCCATTAACAAGTTCGCCGAAAATGTGTTGTATACATAGCCGCGTTCATGGCCGCATGCTTACGGGTGACTCCGAAATCACGATGTTGGAACCACTGAGAAATACTGTGCTGCATAACCTGTGGACGTGCCGTTCCGGAACTGCGAGGCCGGAACCGTTTAGAAATCGCTCTTTATTGGGTTACCCGTCGCGATCAGGAAAACACTTCAATCGCGGATAAATCAAATAACTTTTCAGGCACGTAACATTTACGGAATGAGCTGCAATAACTTCCGAAGCACGCTGCCGATTGTGCCTACTGAGATGCCCCTTTTCGCTATCAAAACGAGCACACCGTGCACTTTATTATTATTCCAAACACGAATATGAATGGTATGAATATGAATAGTAGAATACGAAAATGAAACACGAAGAGTAATATGGGCTCTATACCGCAGAGAAAAAAAAATAATTGTCGTGCGAAAGGACGAGAAAATATGATGAGAAAGTTTACAGTATCACGCACATCATAAGAAAAGATAACGTAGCGACAACAGTCGCGAAGTTCACAATACAGATCTTCCTCATGCAAAAACGGTCGTTGTTCGCACCCATCTATTTCTTCTGCATTCGCACTTACATTAGTTTTCCCGGTTTTTCGTTTGTGCTCATGAAGATCACGAGCGTGGATTAGCAACAGCTAAATTAAAGGTGTTGCAAGTGCGGCGGTAAAAGGTACTTCAAAAGATTCCCCGCGCAAAAAATGGAGACGTTAAAGAATTTAAAAATCATAGGCCCATTAGCTTACTCCCAGTATTATATAAAATATTTACCAGAATAATCTCCAGTAGACTAAGGGCAACACCGGACTTTAGTCAACCGAGAGAACCGGCGGGCTTAAGGACGGGAAGCTCTACAATGTATCGCATCCATGTTCATTCAGGTTATCAAGAAATCCGCAGAGTATAATAAGCCCCTCTATATGGCTTTCATAGTTTACGAAAAGGCGTCTGATTCAGTAGAGATACCAACAGTCATACAGGCATTACGTAATCAAGTAGTACTGAACGCTTACCTAAATACCTTGGAAAGTATCTACAGAGGTTCTACAGCTACCTTAATTCTACACAAGAAAAGCAGGGAGATACCTATAAAGAAAGAGGTCAGACAAGGAGAAACAATCTCTCCAATGCTATTCACTGCGTGCTTGGAAGAAGTACTCAAGTTATTAAACGGGGAAGGCTTAGGAGTAAAGATCGACGGCGAATATCTCTGCAACCTTCGTTTTGCTGGTGAGATTGTTCTATTCAGCAACAATGCAGACGAGTTACAACAAATGACTGAGTACCTTAACAAATAGAGTGTAAGAGTGGGGTTGAAGATTAATATGCAGAAGACAAGGATAATGATAAATAGCCTGGCAAAGAAACAAGAGTTCAGGATCGCCAGTCGGCCTCTAGATTTTGTGAAATAGTACGTTTACCTAGGTCAAATAATCACAGGGAACCCTGATCGTGAGAAGGAAATTCACAGAAGCACAAAAATGGGTTGGATCGCATACGGCAGACATTGCCAGTTCCTGACTGGAAGCTTGCCATTATCATTTGAAAGGAAGGTGTACAATCAGTGCATTTTACCAGTGCTTACATATGGGACCGAGACTTGGAGACTCACAAAGCAGCTTGAGAACAAGTTAGGGACCGCGCAAAGAGCGATGGAACACAGATTGCTAAGCATAACGTTAAAAGACAGAAAGAGAGCGGTTTGGATCAGAGAGCAAACGGGTATAGACGATATTCTGATTGACAACAAGAGAAAAAATGGAGCTGGGCAGGTCATGTAATATGCCGGTTAGATAGCCATTGGACCATTAGGTTTACAGAATGGGTACCAAGAGAAGGAAAACGCAATCGAGGACGACAGAAGACTAGGTGGAGCGATCAAATTACAAAATTCGGCGGTGCTAGTTGGAATCGGCTGGCGCAGGACAGGGGTAATTGGAGATCGCAGGGAGAGACCTTCGTCCTGCAGTGCATATAAAACAGGCTACTGCTGCTGCTGCTGCTGCTGCTGCTACTGCTGTTCATGATGATGATTATGATGATGATGATGATGATGATGAACAATGTCCGTCATTGTGCCTGTCTTCGAGACGACATGCATCTTTTAAGCGCTGGCGTGTTGAAAAAAAACTTTGGGAAAATGCGACATAAGCAACAGTTTGAATTGTAAGTGTAAAAAATAGCGTGTTCCTTTCTAACACAGAATCAGTGACACAGTGCTGCCAAGCACGTAGGAGACAAATGACATTAGTGTTGACTTCGACGACCTAGTAACAACACTGATTTATATCCATTTAGTGCCTAAGAGGCCACTAAATTTGGCCCATGTGCCGAATTCCACCAGATCTAAATCATACACACTTCAACGAATGAATTTGTAATTACTCGCTAAGGAGTAGAGGCTACTATAGGTAGTTTTCCTATTACAGGTCTTGCGTTGCGATAACGCACGTTAAACCGCGATGGCATTCACAATTATACTTTTTTTGCTCATTCTTTCACACACTATTACTTTTCGGGCACCCTGCATAAAAGCCTCAGGTCCCTTAGATTTCGCTGCATTTTCTCCACTAGTTCAAGGAGTGCATAGCATTCGCATGCATTCAGAGTGCACGCCGAGTTTTTTGTGTTTACGACTAGCCGGCCCTCCAATGAGCTTGCTTTGCTTGACCAAAAGGAATATTTGCTTGGAAATCTGGAGGTTAAAAATGTAGTTATTACTGTTTTTATCGATTTCACTCAGGCGTTCGACTGTGCAGATTATAGCATCCTTTTGATAAAATTAAGCCACTGTGGTATACGCGGTCTGCCTATCGAACTCTTAGTGAGTTATGTATCTAATAGATTCCAATTCATTTACATAAGTAATGACACGTCAGCGAAAATGAAGATAATTTCTTGGGTTCCCCAAGGAAGCCTTCTTGGTCCCTCACTTTTCAAATTGTATATAAATGACATAGTGCAGATTTCTCCTGTTCCTAAATATGTAATATATGCTGACGACACCAGTATCTTTGAAGTCTCTTTGTCTCCAGACCAGGCATTTTGAAAGGTGAATAAAGTTATGCAAGAATGAGACTCGTGGACGAAAAGAAACAAGCTAAATGTCGATACAAATAAAACCAAAACAGTCATTTTTAGAGCTAAAGAAAGACGAATTCCCACAGAATATAACATCACTCTTCATTCCTCGAAAATTCAAATAGTTTAATCTATAAAGGTTCTTTGTGTTTACTTTTTTGAGACGATAATATGGGAAGACCACGTAAATTACATATTTCAAAAATTAGGCCATATTACAGGCATATTAAACAGACAACGCTATTTGCTACCACAATGCGTGAAATTACTAAAGTAATTTTCTTTTCTATCTCATTACTGTAATTTAATATGTGCCACAACCACCTAAGGAAATAGTATGAGGCTCATAAAAGCTCAAAAAACAATTCTGTGGGTTATTGCAAACCTCGCCTATCTTGACGTCGCACTTGTTCACGAGGTACAATATGGTAAAGTATAGCGATCTATACCGGCATAGGCTAGCGCGAGCGCATGTTCTAGGTGTTAATCAGAGGAATTCATTTTTTACGGAAATTGCGAATTTAGAAAGAAGTACTGCCACCCAACACTCGATGAGAGGACGGAACTTCGGAAAGTTCCGACTTGCCGTTCGCCGTATGGCTTACAACAATAATTTGCCGCGCTTAATAAATAAATTTTATATATTGGGCATTGGCGTTTCGCTAGTTAAACAATCTGATTTGGCTGCACAATTCATTCCATAAATTACTTACTTCTGTTCATACAAATTGTTCTTGTGTGCTTTTTCTCACGGTACTTCTACGTGACACTGTTTTTTTGTTATTACCATTGCTTGTTTGTTGTCAAATTCCACAGCATACCTTATACAGTTCACGTATTTGTCAATGTACACCTGCCAGCGATGTTTTCTGTATGTGCTTGCATTCTGCACCAAATTTATGCCTTTACTGTCTTTTTTTTTCACTATCAGTTTTCTTTTTGCGTGTTTTGCTGACCTGTCGCTGCCATGTGTTGTCAGGGGCTTGAGAGTTTTTCAAGCCGTCTCTTTACGCCTTGTTTTCTCACCCTCCTCCAAGTTCAATGAAAAATGAAGATTCATTCATTCATTCAGTAATTCATTCATCGCAGTACACAGCGTCGCTGGTCATCCATGTTCACAAAGTTGAATGGCACTGATTTTTGGCCTTGCGAAATTGCACCATTTTTCCAGCTGAGCTTTGAAAAACATACGCCGATGTTCTGCACCGTGCAACTTCTATGGAAGTAACTTGTGCGTGAACATAGTGCAGCAGTCTTTTTTAGTACTTTGGCATTGCAGCTCACTGAGCTCAAGTTCATTGTCTGATCTATATTTGACTACTTTTTCAGTACAAAAGCAAACAGGCAATTGCGCAGGCAAAGCTCTGTTCAGCATCGGAAGTGCAATGGATAGTACGATTTGCTGCCTGGACATGGAGAATGAATTTGTATCTTTTGGAGAGGCTCTGTCGCAAAGGCAACAACACTGTATAATTTCACTTGCTCCAGATTAGTCACCTCTTTCATTTGCCGCTCCGTTGGAACCTTGCCACTCCCGTAAATTATACTTGACGATATCAATCACCTCCTGGAGATTTTTTTTTTTTCAGAAGCCTGCCATCCTTCAATATATAAAGCCGTCTTCTCGCCCTCCCCCAGTTATCCATAACATTAAATAGGCTTTTAAACACGGTTTCCGTGACCGTTGTAGCTGCGTGGCTGTTCTGTCGCCGAATAGTCCAACCAATCACAGTGGAGGAGGCGCGCGTCATCACCGCTGGGGCTATTTATTGCATCACCACCAGATGGCTCTAGTCTCGGCGCATCCTTGGCAGTGGCATCCGTGGCAGATAAACCCTAACAACAGTGAGGGTTTATCTAAACTTACAGTACCATGTTTTCGCTCGCCTTTTTTTCTGAGTAATTAGCCGAGATAAATTAATTAACCTTTTATATACAGCTTGAGACGTTCAGGGGTCAATAGGAAAGTTGCGGAGCTCCACCAATATTGCCCAACCCAGGCACTTCTAACGAGATAGACTTAGCTTAGGCGTTTTTATTCGGGAAAAACTGAAGCCCGCGGAGTTTAAAAAATACCACGTGACAGCGCGCTCTGTGCGCCCGAACGCGCCACGATTACAGCGCTCTCAACCGTTCTTGGTAAAAAGCATCGCTCGCTTCGCGCCTTTCGTGCTGCCCACGACAGAACTTCGCGTTGTGCTTGGTTCCGAGATAAACGCCGATGGGTTTGGGCGGCAGTTGAAATGCAGCGCGGCTCCCGTTTCTGCAGTGATAATTGCACTCTCACGCTAGCAGAATACATGTGGAGGAAAAATTACAAGCTCATGAGTTCGAATTTGGGAGAAAGACCCCAACAAGCAAACACGCATTATAACAAGCTTGATAACGTCGTGTGAATTACGCTGGTTGTCACAAAAGGAAGAATTGTAAACTGACACGGAAGGTTGCTTTTCAGCTTTCTGTCCATTCCTTGTCGGCAGAGAATTTGTAATTTCATATTACTTACGTGCCTTTTCCACATCGTACAAAAGTTTCACACAGACGGCTCTTTTCATGGAGAACGGTTATAGAGATTTATTCGCTGTTATGTCTGTCTAAAGAATGTGTTCAAACAAGTCGCCCTCTGCCATAATTCAGCAGTGGCACCTTTTCAGCACGTCCGATGTAGTTTTTTTGATGACGCAAGACGGTATCTCGCTGCAGGCCTCATCAATCTCTGCCTTTAGCGCTTCTGGTGTAGTAGTAGGTTTGCGGCACACTCGGTCTTTCACGTCCCCACAAGAAGAAGTCAAGAGGTGTCAAGTCCGGTTACCTTGCAGGCCATGCCACTGGTCCATGCCGCCCAACCCACTGGCGTTTGAAGGCTTCGTCAAGCCAGGGTCGGGCAAGGCTGCTGCTGTGAGCTGGTGCACTGTCGTGCTGATACAAAGTTCGCTTTAAAAACGCAAGAGGAAGATCACAACGAAAATCTTCGCCTGAGCCTTCCAAGATGTCGTACCGCTGAGCAGTGAGCATGTGGTCAAAAATTATGGGGCCAATTATTCTTCCGTCCAAGATACCGCACCACACACTCGATGGCCATTGGTACTACTGTCTGGTCTGCGCCACCCATACGGCTTCGTATTGCTCCAGTAAAGCACATTATGGATGTTGACTTGAGAATTTCTGGAGAAGGTTGCCTCATCTTTCCAGAGCACTTTGTCAGCAAGATCCTGTATTTCGTCACTGTTCACAAGGATCCGATTTGAGAAATCAAGCCGCCATTGAAAGCCTCTTTCTTGCAGCTTTGGATGCAGTTGCAGATGATACGGATGCATTTCAGCCTTCCTAAGAACTCTTGACGCTCAAGACTGAAATGCCGACCTCACCACTCACATCACGCACGCTGGAATGAGGGTTTGCAGTCATGAAAGCCAAAATATCTCCTTCAGCCTTTTCACTGATAGTCCCCTTTCTGTGCCCCGTCTTCATGAAGCTACTTGTTTCTTTCAGTGTCAAGTAACTCCTCATAATTGTGTTCGCGCTAGGTCTTCCCCCACATTGCCAATTTTGGCATACCTTGGCAGCTTTTCTATCGTCGCCCCGTGCCGCTCCCAAGGCTAAGACCATGTTGGCCCTCTGCTCCCTTGAGTACGGCATGCTTTAGGCACTGCAAACAAATTCTTTGAAACGGTTGCGCGGCACGACAGTAATAGACAGTCGAGCTCACATGCATCTAGCCGCTGGCACAGCTTGGAAGAAAAGCGGCGTTGTAACAAATGATGCTCACTCTCGCGCAGGTTCCAGATGTATGATGCATCTTTTGTGTGTATTTTTTCTATTCCGCATCAACTTGAATAATACGTCCCATATTTTATTGATGCACTGCTGACTTGAGCATAAGTCACAATTTTCGTCACTTCATCTTTATAGCACCAAACATGAGCTTTTGTAGCTGAACAGCTGTATCGTAGTCGTATGAGATGGCTGAATTGTTTCTGTTGTTGACGCTGTCGGCATGCCGCTGAGCCCGCCGCCAGAGTAGCGACGCTAATGCTGCCTTTAATTCGTACTCGGTGACTCTTTTAAAGGGGCAGCTTGGTCTATAGGAGGCAGAAAATGGCGAAAAATTTAAAACTCTATAATGCATCTTGCTACTCCCATCCCTATTTCGGTCAAGTAATAAGAAAAAAATGAACTCAATAGACCCGTGCCTCTTCTACACTGAGTTGTTTTTTCGTTAGGGCAAATAATTTTTTTTTTACTCGTGCAAATTGTCGCCGTTGATGTATCAGCATCTATCGGAGATGGAATCATTTTCTTTTTTTTTTTTTGCACTACAAAGCTGCATGAGTGATAGGCGGTATAATGCAAGCCGATTTTAACGTTGTGGGTTCCCAAATTATTTTGCTTCATTTCTTGCTGCGTTATTCCCACATTGTAAAAAGTGAGCTTATATATTTTGTAACGGAACTTGTATTGATCAGTTTTCAGAAACTCTTGCATATTGCACTCTTCACATTTCGGGCTATGGCACCATGCATTAAAAGAAAAATATTACTTTTCTATCTTCTTACACTAGAGGCTTGAAACAACAGCATGTGATTTTCAATTATATTGCTTTACCTCGCGAAGTAATCGACCTGCACAAAAACAAAATAATATTTGAAATCGGCATGAACACCTGAGCCTGTATACACGCATAATTTCATCAAGATTGGTTGAAAATAAAAAAAAATCACGTTGCGGTCGTCGCCGTTGCCGTGATGTTCGTATGAAGTACACGTGCGATAACACCGTGCCCACGCGCCATTGGCTTTAGGAGCGAGTGAAAGCGTGACAGGGCGAGTCGAGGACGGCGGCTTGATCTCGCGCGCGCAAGGGAGGAAGGTGGGGACGAAGCACGCCGTCTTCCACCGCACGCAAGGCACCGGGAGAGGGGTTCTACTGCAGCACAACTGCGTATAGCGCGGCTGAGCGCAGGCCCTGTCTTGAAAGCGATCTGTGCTGAGTACAGAGTCTACTAGGGTGGTTGCTTGGGCTAGTTGGTAATTCATGATAAAAAAAAATGACGTACAGCGCAGTGTATGTCGTCTCTCGCAGTCCTTGTCCTTCGCCCTGTACGTCATTTCTTGTGTGCGCAGAGCTTGTAGCTTCGTGTGCGCTATGTTATCGCCATTTAGTTCGCGTTGAAGCGAGAGGCAGCACAAAGGTCAGTTCGATCGCTTGTGATGCCGCTCTTCCTCATGCCAGCGTTCTGACAGTGAGTGTCCGCACTCATCGAATGAAACGTCTTTATCTCTGCCTGTGCGCGCATGACGACATGCTCGTTAATTTATTTAGTAATCGAATGTTTACGATGTTATGCTGGGATAAAGCTACTACTACCCTTACTTCGTATAGCTGTCTACTAATTGCTTATCGCAATTGCTGCTTCACCTTTCGGGCAAAATTGCGAGTTTTTAGAGCCAATCTGTATAGCTACCCCACCCAATGGGCCTTTCGTGTCCGTAGGGAAAAACCGCGGGGGGAGCGCGCTGTGTGCGCCGCTGGGTTCCTTGCAGCACCAGCAGATGGCACTCGCCTAAGCGCATCCGCGCTAGTGGCGGAGCCAGCCGTGCGGGGGAAAGAACAATGAGAACCAGAAAGCTGGCCTTCGCGTATAGCTTTCGCCGCAAGAGTTTCCCGGTGAAGATTACGGTAGCATAAGCTGCAGTTGCCGGGAAGCGGCAACTATACAATACGAAGCGGGGAGTAACGTAACTACACTTTCGTATGCAAAAAAAGAGCCCGCCTAGCAACCGATTTGTGTTGTGACAGTGCTATGGAAGGCTACGTGTAGTAAGGACTCCGTGCATACGACGCACGGCTAAAGTGTAATTAAGTGCGCTTCTCTTCTCTCTGGTCCACTTTTTGTAGGTGCAAGAAGTAGTGGCTAATAATTAACGCACCTAGGCTCATGATTAGGCAAAGTGCATGCGAATGTCACCATGTGAATAATTTTAAGCATCATTCTAGATGTCGCTTACAATTTCGCTGTGTAACCACCTTCACAGTGTGGATTATGTAATACCCCGACAGGGGTCCTTAAGGAAAAATAAATTATAATGATGATGATGATTAGAGACCATTCTTTTATCACGAGCACCCATGTGTGCGCATCCTTTGTGTTTCGCTGGTGCTCCTTTTTTCAAGGTCAACACCATCTTTCCTCGCATTGTTGATTAGCTTATACAACCGGCATAATGGCCTGTTTTGTGAGCTTTAACAACCAACGCACGAAACTATGGTTGTACAGAGATGTTCTATATTTTATAACCATGTCAACTGGACGTTAACGTGCACAAAATTTAGAAATATTTCGTATAGCAGCGCAATAAGGCGGCACCCATAAATCGAGAGGGAAATCCTCTACAATGAGGTCATCTGGTCTGCCCTACATGGCACAAATATACAGCATTCCGATCTGCAGGCTCACTGAACCGTTTCAAATTATATATAGAAGTGTTGTTTAAGACCCTCCTGGTTTCTAAGCAAATCATAAATATTAGATTGCGTGCAAAGCAATGATATTCACGTGTTTGCGTATATCTACAATGACAGTCATAACAAATACTGCATGATACGAGTGCTCCTCTAGCATACAGATTAGATTTGCGTTCTGCATTTTGTAAGTTGGAGAGAAAACAAATAAACTTATATAAGGTATCACATGGGTTACCTTTTACTTTGACTGTCAGTGTTGAACAATAACCAAGAGCTTTCCCGGTGGCTTCACTGGAGACCAAATTCCCACTGTCAAAGGACTGTAGAGTCAATCCTCTCTATGACGAGTATAGTTCCACGAGCAATGAGGTCGTTTCTGCAAGCCCGGTATTACATTTCACTCCAATCACGCAAAAGGGGAGTTGTGTGTGTGTAAACTTCAGCAGCATCCAAGCTCCTTTGAATGACTTCTCCCGCACTGTTACACACTGATCTAACCCCCGCTGCTCCCCTAGAACGGCGCACATTGCAAGATTGTCTTAAATCCATCTGTTGTGTAAGTCATCGATCTGAAGAGCATGTCGCTACTTACCAAACCCCTTCAACACGCAATGCTTTGTCCTTTAGTAAAATATGGTACGGTACGAAAGGCTGAGGAGCCAATTGTACCTCCGTTTACCAATCTGTGAATTCATTCCATTGACGATCTGTGTGAATATAACTGTACTTCATCTCTTTTTTTTTCCTTGCAGTTTCTTGACAGAAAAGATAATATATGGACCGTCATAACTACAGCTAATGAAAGCCAAGAGTGCAAGGTCGACAAGACACAGTTTATAAATAGTACGAATGTTTTATTTTCCAGGAAGTATCGGACACGGACCATGTAAGATCATTCATATATGAGCTCACCTTTGACTTTGCATGAAATGTTCTTTATTCACGTACAGGACCGTCACTACTAAACTCTTTGGAAAGTTCAGCGGTAATAATTCTTATTACAGCACTATGGAAGTCGGGCCCCCAGGTAAGTGTCAACGACCCTTTGCGTTTTTGTGCGTTTCTAGGATATATCGACCAAGCAAGTTCAGAAAAGTTTGACGTTCTCAATAATGTCGAGCATAACATCCAGAAAAGCGATATAATCCCCTCAGTAATGCCAACATGCAATAAATGTTTCAATTTACCAACCAAAATCACTGAATGCAGGATGCGTACTGACCCATTCATTCTTGTGTAATCACGCCAGAAGCCTTCTCCAATCTACCCAACCGGGTTCTGCTGGGTTTCATGTGGGGAACATAGGTTCGAGCAGGAACCTACGTTCAGATTTGTGTCTTTCACGCTTGTGTCTAAGACACAAGCGTAATAACGACTGCAGACGCTAGATTTTATTACACCTCGCGTTAAGGGGTCTCTTTTTTCAGCGGGACACACGACGAATGCTTAGCAAACTTATAGAAGACCATGATACAGGGGAAATGATTTTATTCCGATTAGCCTAAATAGGATACTTCACGCACTTTGAGCTTATTATCTGTCTGCCTTTACGTCAACTTGGGTCACTGCGTAGTAGCTATGGTCTTGTGGGGAGAGCATCACACTGCTGTGCCGTGCGAACTGAGTTAAAGACCAAGCGTCGGACCAACTTGAATCACTGCATCTGCTTGACAACGAACCTGTGCCACTTTTCAATGCGCCTCTTTCACGGCAACTTGAGTAACTGGGTATTTGCCGAGGGGCACGCGCCTCTCTTCATTGACAAAAAAAAGCTTGAAATTTATCTGGTCCTGCGCGGAATCGAACCCTCATCATATACTCGTATATAACGTCGTATATACGTTGTATATACGACGTCATATATACGGCTCATATACGACGTATATACGACGTATATGCGTAGTATATTCAGCAGTGTTGCCTGAATAAGTATTTACCGAGGCGCCGTGCGCAGACTTCGCGGCGGCACCCATAGATGGCACACAGTGTCCAGTGGTAAGCGCGACAGATAAGCCTGGCCGCACACACGCTTTATATGGGACGAATTTCGGTTGTGTCAATACGGTCAATAGGTCGCTACATTGCTTCAATGCTAATCGCAATGCCGTCGACACTCATCGCGAGATGTGTTCCCCCGGAATTCGTTATGTGTCCTCGTCAACTTCTTTGTCTGGACATGCTTAATTTAACGATACTTCAACTGTTGTTTTTTTTTTTATTCCGCGCTTCTTTAGTAGCTTGATCGGCGTTCTACCTACGTTAACAACGTTATCAGGCTGTCATAAGCGGTGCATAATTACAGAGAAATTGAAATGAAGGACACGAATCTTCGTAGTACACCAGCCTTCACATCACAGCCTCAAACTTACAAATCGCAGGGAGAGAACGGGTGCGTTGATTCTGGAATGGCGGTCCAGCTATCCACTGCTGTCCTTCATTGCGGTGATTCTAGAAACCTTCCTTTTAAAGTGATAATTTTCTCTGTCTACTTGCGCACTGTGGACGTTTCCACGGACGGATTTCTCGCACGATAACCTCGAGACCGCCGCCCAGTGGCACGACCGCGAAGTTTGCGCGTTGCCTCCGTGACGAGAAGCGTGCTGCGCCGGTGGCTTCGAACGCTGAGTATTGTATACCCTCGCTCGTCACACACTCAGTGGCACATACTAATCAAAGCTGCCGAGAGGTTCAGTGAAGAGCGGCACATACCTAGCACATTTACGACGCTGCTCGCCAAAGCGTAGGCGTGAAAGCCGTTCATTGAAGAGCGACACATATCCAGTGCATTTGTTGCGCAGCCTGCTAAAGCGTCGGGTTGCTGTCCTTGAGGTGCACTTGCGACGTGGGCTCGATCCCGCTCAGCATTGGAGAAGTTTAGGGGATATATTTCGTCATTGTAGAGCAGTGCATTCCCAAGAGTACACACCTAGTTACCCAAGTTGGTGTCAATGACGTTCATTGAGGAGCCACACTGACCCAAATCTAGTAGTCCAAGATGGCGTAAAAAAGTTCCTTCGAAGAGTGGTACCTGGCAAGACCCGCGTCTACAGTGACCCGTGTCAGCGTGAAAAAGGTTCGTTGAAGAGCGGCCCGTATGGAAACGTTGCCACATACTCAGCGACCCAAGTTACTCTGATGGTTGGTTTCGATACCTCAGCACAGTAGCCCGATGCCACCCATTCCACCACTGCCTACCCAGTGACCTAGGTACACGGCAAAACGGTTAGACACAAACATACAAAAGTACACAGCTATATACATGGATACAAACATACATAAATAGATAGATAGCTCCCCGGAAAGTGCACAAAGTAGCCTAAGAATGCTAACGCAATCATACACGACAAAACCACGTGATAACGCCTAAAGAACAGATAGGATTATCCAAGGGTCAAATATGATAAATAAGAGGGAAGTAAGTCATATTCCTAATTACAATGCAAGAAACTTTCAGGAGGAAGTAAAAAATGGGAGGGGAGGGGGCAGCACTAAGTAAGTAAGAAGGAAATTTTGCACAAGAAAGACCAAGATGTATCCAGTAAAACATAAGTAGGCTAATGTCAGCAATATCACCCATACAATACAGATAGCAGAGGTCTTCTCTACTAACCTGCTACTCCCTTGTAGACGGCCTTGTCAGGACACGTCGGGTCACACAGGGGAATACAAGCTAAACCACTCCCTCGCGTAAAGGGCGTAAACGTGAGATAAAGGAGAGCAGGATTTGCACTGGTGCATAATCCCGTCGCACACAACCGACGGACAGGTCTGCTCATCTTGACGAGCGTGACGATGAGGCACGTCGTGTCTCAGGCGTTTGGCATCCGTTCCATTTGTGGCCGCGCAAAATGAACCGTAACAGCATCTTCAGCCTGAAGCCAACGTTTGGACAAGAAGACGACTCCTCTTCAAGCGCAAACTTGATGAAGGGACGTCCCCTGGGTGAAACGTTGGTCCAAGCTGAAGTCCTTCTTGTTCGTCTACTGTGGACATATATGTGTTAGTAAATTACTACAATATACAATAAGGCTTGGGACAGAGAAATATAAATATCACTTCCAGACTTTCAGAAATCCCACCAAGCGATTACCTGTATCAGTTCCGTGCGGTGCATAAACACCGGGATCGAAAATTTAAACTAGGAAGTGCATAAGACTGCATAAATGTAGGTAAAAAACTCTAATGTCTTATTTCATGTAAAGCGAACGCCAATACCTTCTTTGCAACTAATGCAGGTGGAAACGCTACAAGCGTGGAACAATTGATATATCAAGGAAAAAACAACAAGTGTGGAGTATTTGTGCTCCGGAACGTAACCGGGGGTACGTAAAATATTCCCAAGATCATAGCGCTTCAGAAATACATTTGAAATTTCTTAAAGGGACACCAAAGCGAAACAATAAATCAGTTTAGACTAATAAAGCATTGTTAGAGAACCCTGCAGGCAGTCATTTAAAAAGAATACTTTGATTATTAGATGAGAAAATGAAGGTCCAAGTATCAGTATTTGAATTTCGCGCCGAAACCCCAGCACCTGTACGTCAGCGTGACGTCAGGGATACCAAAGTATGTTTTCGCATTTGGGCCGCGTTGGCTGAATAAAGGTTCCCGAAGCTTGGCATGTTTAATATTTGGTTCCTTTAGAACACAATGTAGTCAATCTGTACCGCTATATATAATTAGCAGGTCCTAGAACATGCCATCAAAATCCAAGACGTCACAGCCCCCAGGGGCGGGAACTCAAGTAGGCGTCGCCACCCGTATTTCGTTCTTGCGCTTTTTCTGGCTTACCCTAACGTCTTAGCGTTGCAAGAGTGGTGTTTCTGGCGGTAATTTACTGATGTAACGGTAATTTACTGATGCAGAAGAAATCACGTTTCACTTTAGTGTCCCTTTAAATGCCAGGCAAATGTG
The DNA here is from genome assembly GCF_023375885.2 of Dermacentor andersoni. NCBI lineage: Eukaryota > Metazoa > Arthropoda > Arachnida > Ixodida > Ixodidae > Dermacentor > Dermacentor andersoni. The sequence continues at coordinate 75,275,633 of NC_092820.1, read as the reverse complement.
ACGCTTAGGAGACTTCATCGAGATTTGTTTTAATACAGCGCCAAACCTTTCTATATTGACGAATAGGAAATTACGCAATAAGTTCCGTAATTGCGAGCGGTTATTGATAGGAGATTGTCCAAGTCGTCACTGCAAAAATAATTAACGACACAGAAAGACAGAAAGACGCCCCACAACAAGTAGCCATCATAGCACAGCGTGCGACTTGTGCAATGAGCCCCTGGTTACTATTTGCTTGTTTAGCATAGTTCTTAGCCATAACTAGAGGTTAACGTGATGTGGCCGTCTAGCATTTGGAAAAAAAGTGACCACACGCATACCTCCTTTATTAACTTTTATTACTGGCAAATCAAGTGCCGAGGCCTGATTTCTTAGAGATATTTTTTCCAGTCTTGAAAGTCATGAAAAACTACACTAGAGTAGTTTCTTCACGCAGGTTACAGCTCACGCTCTTGTACCCTTTTCTTTCAGTGATCACCAGGCCGTCTTATTACTTCGATAATGCACCATGTGAGTACATAGCAGACTGCGCATATGCCTTGCATGTGTCACCTGCACCAAATGTACCAAGTGTAACATTCGCAACGTTCACTGCCACTACGCGGATGTGTTTGAAAAGTCACTGTAGCCGGAGACCGTAATAGTCAATATGACTTTACTTAACGCATGCAGCTATACTGAACAGCAGTCACAGCGAGACCTAGTTTGCACAGCATTCATTTTCTGAAGTGAAACGTCTCTCGAGCAGAACAAAAATGTTTTAAATCACTTTAAAAAATGTAGATGCATCCAGCAATAATATGAAAATCCGTGTCAACTGATGTTCAGGAGTCAGACGCGCGTTAGACAATTACAGCGCGGTCAGTAGGTTTTCCGTTTCTTTGTCAACCAACCTCTAAGATCATAAAACAGCACAACTAGACATGTGACTGATGTTGGCCTTTGCTTTCCACTTCTTTGCAGCAGGAAGCAATTTTCTCACGTAAGAATAAAGTATTTTCGTTATGTTATGAATTCTAAAACAGTCACATGTTGTTACTAAAAACAAAAAAAGAACGATTATAGATCGTTTATTTACTGTGAAGACCTATTCTAAAACTACAGCGTGCACAGATATTTCTTTTTGATGACCTAGTTAACTATATACTGGGTGTCTCAGCCCACACTTTCAATTTTTTTAGCTGTCTGTGGCAGATAGCACTATTCTAGTCCACGAGTCCATGAGTCCGCGACAATGCATTTTTACCGCAAGTTTGATGGCGCATATCTCGTAAATGATGTCATCCACACAACTATTTTCAAGTGGATTTGTCTTGCAGTCTAAAAACATATAGTGAATATACGTATCTATAGTGCAGCCTAAAAAAATAAAGTGGCGTTTCACTTCGTGAACGTGGGCTACACGCAAGCATACGGTTGCAGTTACGGAGTTTCTAAGCTATGCGGTATTGCCTGACAACACCCCCATTGTCGCAAGACACCTAGCACGTTCTTCGGGAGTCCCGTGGGCACGCCTTGCCCGCACCCTTTGCCGTCTTGTTCAGCTCGTGCCCGGCGCTTGCCGGCGACTTCGGGGTCGGTCGACACCCGCTCGGCCTTCCACCACTTGCGTTGCTGCTCCGTCCTTCTCGCTCGGCGCTCGGCCTCTCGATCGCCACACGAACCCTCTACATCCATAGCGCACACAGAGCCCGTAGCAACTGCCAGAGGAGGTGAACCTCCTCCACCAGTACGCTCCACCTCCTCTCCCTCACTGCTACGTGCTCCTTTTCTCCACCTCGAAACACCCTCCTTGTTCGGCGCTCACTTCCCACTTCCAGCTCGGGGGCTTCGGACTTCGATTTCACAGAGAGGGCATGTATGCCTGCGAGCTAAGTTCGTCACACGCGCCACCCACAAAAGCGCAGTACCCCTGCCCTTTACTGAAAGAGAGCCCAGCAGTCTGGAGTCCGCTCACAACTTTTTGCCTTTGTTTTGCCTTTGTGGTCTGGTATGCGTAGCTTTGTTTGCATGGCTCGAGAAATGATTTTGCCAAAACGACCGTCGACGCTATACGCGGGTCCCCGACAGAGGACTTTTTATGACACGGGGCCCTTATTGCTCTCGCGTTCAAACCAGTATCGAAAAGAGATCTCTGCAGGGAAAAAAACGTCGTTTGAAACATGGGAAGCAGTCCTCACGCCCGATTTGAGTTGGAAAGCACACAACTACGCTTTTTAGAGTGAAGCTGTGTATGGCTAGGTTCTGCAAAAAATTGCGTGCTCCTAATGAGTAGTGTCGATCGAGGATTTTTCCCCAGTGGGCCAAAGAAGAAAATAGTGTAATACCAGGCCGACCCACGACGGAAGTGAAGAAGGCGTTAAGGACTCCGCCAACGTACAGAAATAAGTTTAATATCTTAGGTCCAAATAAAGCCCCTATGAGACATTAAGCTGATAAGGACACACACCACACTTTGACCCGCGTCGGCCATGTCTACGTTCGCACCAGGTTCTCTTCGTCGGCGTTCTAAGCGCTTGCGTATCTCCTTTCCTTTCCTTCCGCTCTCCCGTGGTGGCGTTCCCGTAAGCGTGCTGCCCGCCAAGACCACGAGGCGGAAAGAAATGCGAACCGTCCATGTGGTGCCGATCCCGCAAACTTGGAACGCTTCACCGGAGCAACCGCTAGGTTTCAGAGGGAGTTTGTAGGAAACCAATTTTGTGTGTCCTGGTCTGTGTATGACCGCTTGTGGTTTTCGGGTGACCTCACAAACATTACTGCACTGCGAGACATCGACCAACTCACGATCGCCTTGGCTAGGGTGAAGCAGTGTGACCCTCGGAGCACGGTGAGGTGCGTGTCTGTTCTACGTGCCGGGATTCATTAGTAAAAGGTGTCGTGCCGCGTTTTGGAACAATACATGGGCATGCATGACCCCCGGTGCCTCATCATCATCCGAGGCTCAACATCGTGGAGCAGCGACTAGTCGCGCCTCGCCTTCCATTTGTGTGCATACGACGTTTGACGCACGGCAACGGACAGTTCGCCATTAAGGGGCCCGTATACAAAGCTTCACTGATCATCCACTTTCACAGTGTGGAATGGCACTGAATCTTTATTGGTAAGTTGTCACCGATTATTAGCGGCGAGAACTTGGGAGTGGCGCCCTCTCGCGAGTGACGTCACGGCCAGGACGCCGATCGCTCCGGCTGGCTCGGCTGCTGCACGCGCTCGTTCCCTTCGTGTATGCGTGGTGGCTCGAGCCGTGCTCATTGAAGGCCATCTCGGCTTCTTTCTCCTGTCATGTCTGAACCGCAGAATTCCTTCTTCAAAAGCGTGTAAGTCGAGTAACTTTGCGGCTTGGATATCGCAAGCTATGTAGCATTGAAGGGGTCCACTGGTGTTGCAGTGAGTATATGCGCCATCTCTGTCCATAAATGTTGCGTAAATAGAATGTCTGCAAATTCAACACGCGAAGTTGTGTATGATGCTCTGCTAAACATTTAACATTCCCTTGATACTTAGCTATGAGAGGCATTGCATTTTACATGGAAGAAAAATCTTGGTATTGTTGTCAACATGTTGTCCGTGTTAGAAAGGCGCTGCTCAGCGAAGCTGTCATCGTGATTCTTATTACTCTGGTGAGTTGTTCCACTTGAATATTTTCACTTTGTTAATGCGTAAAAGAAATAGCTTGGCGCGCATTTCGTATGAAAATTTTTGATGCTACTTTCAGCGCTCTCTGAAACAGGCCCCCATCAAACGAACTGCTCGTGGCTGCTAACACGACGACGCGTCATGTAGAATATTTACGTAGTTAATTCACAAATACCATAGTAGCAATCACCTGAAAGAAAACTTTCGTGGTTAAGAACGAGAGCCAATAAATTACAAGCGATGACATGTTTCATTGTGGCCCTCAATAGCATTTACTGACGATATGGCACACCCCTTACGCAACGGTAGCAACCGACTGTCGTTATGGCGAGGCACAAATTGTTCGCGAAACCCCTCAATTCACTATTACTTCGAATTGAAACCATGAATCAGTTTTTTACAGCGCCAATTGCGATGCCTAAAGTATACTCGAGGTACTACAGCGCAGCTTAGGGTGCCTAGAAAAGGAAAATTCCAGGACCTTCTGCCTCACCATGTCTCGATGGCGCGTTGTTTAATTATACAAATGGAAAACTATTCGCTTCGTCAGTACATAAAAGAGAACCTCGCACACCTTCACAAGGAAGACACCGCAAGCCTTACATATTTCACTTGATTTTTGACCCTCCACCGGGGAACTATACCATCTTCAATATGTTCCATACTACTAATGAATGACGCTTCGGCTTCTTTCTGGCTGCAGCCACACGGTCCAAAAGGCAAATTTCACAGAAAAATTTGGGCCGAGCAGCCTGTGTTAGTTCGCCAGAAAGATTCGTCATGTATGTTCCTAAAGCAACACTAGTAAATTGCTCAAGTGAGCTGAACGTGTAGTGCGGAAAAGGGAATATGTATTGGTACATTCCTTTTCGTATTCTGCAGACAGCTGTAAGCCTGAATGAGCTTTACTTCAAGTTACCGTCGCTTAAACACATGAAGAACCACCTAATTTTGAAAAGTAGTTAAAGAAGCAAGTGGTGCTGGTAGAATCTAAACTGCAGTGTTAGTTAAGTCCTCGTGTTACTGCCGAGCGTTTCTGATAAGAAATGCAAAAATTCAATATTATACCACTCCTCGTGAGCAAAGCTGTTTTAGCGGATTAAAATGAAAGTAACTCTTGTAGAAATCACATACAGCCAGCGTTTGTGACATACTTGTTGCACCACGGCAGGCATGGAATCACAACTGGATGCGTATATGCAATGTGCGGTTGTTGATCTGTGCATCAAAAACCCGCAATGGGCCATGGTCTGCGCTCCTTCGGCTGGCACTGTAGCCTTGCTTTTGAGAACTGTATTGTCGTCTAAGAAATAAGCTCATTGAATAAATTTTCGCGAACGAAGACGTCACAAAAATACAGGGTGTTCCAGCGAACACTTTCAACATTTTTTTAAAAAGTCGCCTGTGGCAGATAGCTCGATTCTAGTTGATGAGGTAGTTTACTCGAAGCGACGGGCACTACTTGCACAAAAAATTGAAATGCAAGATCGTCTAATTAACAATAATTCACTAATTAACTTTTTAGCTAATAATATTATGACCATATTGCAGTATACAAATTCTAGCAGTGGACTTCGCAGGGCGGATCCGCTTGGAACGAATTCTCGGAACGACGCCAGCTTCGAGATATAAATTCCCGAACTATGAGGAGAAATGCATTGGCGTTCCAGTTACTTGTGTACTTGAGTGCTAGAAACATTACATTAACAAATTGTCACGTGACTTCTGAAAAAGGCCATTAAAGTCCGAATCGTCGACGGGGCAGCGCAGCACCCACAAAAGACCAAGGCGCGAGCTCGTGAGCCAGCCCGTCTTCGTCTTCTTCTGGGAACAAGTGGCCAAAGCGCGTGGCAATATTTTACTTGCTCTCTGTTTCACAGGAAAATTATCCGTCTTTGTTGCCTTTTAGATTAACAACACAACGCCGCCATTTATGCGACGATAATTTTGTCGGCAGGTATAAACTATTACAGGTTTTTTCATTATCATTTTGTTGTATCAAATGTTGACGCATTTTTTTTTCTTTTCATTGGGTCTTACGGTAGTATTTCCTTATCATTTCCAGGTACGCAATATACAGCCTACGAGATAAGGGTCACAAACTTCGGCGGAAGAGCATCGGCACTGGAGTGCTGGAAGTGGTTCAACCAGACGTGCCCGGGACAAACGTTTCAACGAATTTTGTATGACACAAGTTGTAACAAGTTACGTAAAATAAATATGAGAGGGTAGAGAATCAATAAACAGCAGTAGTGACCGAGCAGAACCACCACGATAATAAACGAAGAAAGGAAAATGCTGCTGTCAATAGCGGCTAGATAACATCCTAACTGTTGTGGCAGCAATTTCAGCCTGCCACACTGCCTTCACATTAACTCCACCTGCTTCTCGAATGTTTTCGTTGCAAAGCGGAGTAGCGCACTCAAACACTAATAAGGCCCAATGGCGGTGTTGTGTCGAAGCAGGTCATCGGGATGATTCAACTAGGGACCCTCCGCTGGAAAATTTTACAATTCGACGCTCGAGGCCGGCGTACATCGACAGTTGCCGAGTGCCTCAAGATGTGACACGTGTGTGCGATCATTTCATGCCATGCTTACACGCAGACGAACTCTTGCTATGAAATTGTATAAGGTCGAGGTCACCACCCACACTTATTAAAGCGTCCTCGTCCGCCCTGACAATGCATTCGTTGGGCCACGACGGTAACGTCGGCCATATCACTTAACGTGCTACGGTGCACGCCGTAGTGAGTATGTTACAGTGGAGCAGGGGCGGTATCCTGTAAGAGTCCACCTAGTGGATTGTTCATTTCGGCCGCAGCTGATTTGCTAGGGCCGCTCATCTCCTGTTTGCTCGTACAGCTGCATCCAATCAGCAGCGGCCGAAATGGGCAGTCCACTAGGTGAACTCTTACAGAATACACCCCCCCCCTCCCACTTTAGTTAGAACCTCGCTGGGTTTTTCTTTACGTCCGCAGCTTCCCGAGCTGGGGGAGAGAGAGCTAAGAGAGAGTGAAAGCAAAGTATAAAAATAACATCACGCAGCATAGCGACGCGGCGAGGGTGAGTGGAGCCTAGCGGGGGAGAAGGAGCAGCGCGCACGCGAGCGAGGAACGCGGCCCAGATGAGTGCCCTCGCCTGCGGCGCCTGAGGCAGGGGGGTCAGGAGAGGGAGGAGGGGCGTTCTTCACCGGCGGCTGCTAGGGCGCCTCGATGTCTTCCTCGCCCACCGCTCCGTACAGTCAAAGCCACCTAGAAAAGCTTTGACAGAGTGGAGACAACCGCGGCGTCTACTACGGCGTTGGCTACGCGAATCGCGGACGCCGTAGTAGATACCTTTGGCGGACGCCGTATGGATGCGTTGCCGCCGCTCGTGTCTTGCTTGCCGTTTGGCACTACTTTACTGGCCTTTCCCCAGCTCCGCTGGTCTCTAGGGTTTGCGATAGCAGAGGCACGCATAAGTTTTTTTAGAAGGACAAGCGCAGTTGTTACGAAGGCGAAAGCCTCACCTGAGCCCCAACCAGATATTCTCGCCAGAAGCACGTGCCAAAGGAACAAATTGCGACGCGGACGAAAGCCAGATGATCGGCATGTTTTTATAATATCTGGAGAGAAGCGAAGCATCCCCCCAAAATCGTAGTTTTCATCGCTCTTCCGAGCACCACCTCTGTCGATCTTTAACGTCATAGTTCGGAGGTGGAAATGCTGTCGCGGCGCTTCATCATTACGGCATGGAGCTCCCATAGCAATAAGAGTTTAGAGACGAGGCCCCACAGTAAGGTGTTGTCCTTTACATTACCGAGCTCGGGCGGCACCTTGTAAACCCCAGAGCAACGGGACAGAAGATTTGGGGTGTCGCGAGCCTTTCTCTTCGGCAGTTTCACGTGCCTAATGGGGTGCCGTTATTTCGCGGCATTCTGTTTGCATTCTCTGTTGCTCAGAAATATATCGATTGTGCATGTAGCTGCATGACTCAACTGCGGCGGCTTCAATCGCCTATCTTTTGAATTGATCTTCTCTTCGCCCCGTCTAGGTGATAGCTGTATTAGCTTTTCATCGAAGCATGTCGTAACTACGAAGACAAAGCTGGTACTGATAATTTCGCGTCGAGCACGTCCGTTGTTCCTTGTTCAACCCTAGCTTCTATTTAATGCTTGCGCGAACCAAGGACACCATATACTGGGCCTTGTGTCAAACTCGAACAAACACGTTCCAGTTTGACCTAATTGGTGCCACAACATTCTCCACTTTCTCCCGTTTAATGTACACATTAAAGTTATTTCGCAGTCCTAAAAACAAGGGATGAGGAAACCCTTTGTTGGCACAGATTTACAGATTTTTATTTCATCTTGCGCAAGCCACCTTCACATGTCCAATACGCCGTCGGCTGACCGAGCGAGGGAATTATGATTAATACAGTCAACCGCTGGATTTCAACCTGCGTATTTAGAATGTGTAAAGCAAACACAAAGAAGCGTTCATTTCATTTCATTTTATTACCTTAACGACCCCATTCGGGCTATTACATAAGGGGTGGTTAACATGTGGACACAAGAAGAGGCAGGTGTTACATTGAAATACAAGTTTGAACAGTTTCTAGAAATAGTGAATGACATGGTGATGGCAGCGACATTGAAAGGTAGGTCGTTCCAGTCTTTGGCAGCTCGGGGGAAAAAATGAAGCTTGAAAAGTGACAGTTCGTGTTCGAGGACGAGAAACTTGAAGTTGATGGCTGGGGCGCTGTGCACATGCATGAAGATGATGGCGTGGCGTAAGGTGGGCGGCTTAAAAAAATTATGGGGTTTTACGTGCCAAAACCACTTTCTGATTATGAGGCACGCCGTAGTGGAGGACTCCGGAAATTTCTACCACCTGGGGTTCTTTAACGTGCACCTAAATCTAAGTACACGGATGTTTTCGCATTTCGCCCCCATCGAAATGCGGCCGCCGTGGCCGGGATTCGATCCCGCGACCTTGTGCTCAGCAGCCTAACACCATAGCCACTGAGCAACCACGGCGGGTCGGTGGGCGGCTTAGAGAGCTGTAGAAAAAATTTGTGATAAAGAGAGAGCGTGGCGATGCGACGACAAAAAGCAAGAGATGTCAAGCTAGATTCTGCCTTTAAGAGCGATATGCTGATGTTATGTGAATATGAAGAATGGATGAATCTAGTCGCACGATTCTGAACTGACTCAAGTGCATTGATGATATATGTTCTGAACATAAATGATTAGGATTATCAACATTATTCTTATTTATTAACATTCGTAGTAGTAGTAGTAGTAGTAGTAGTAGTAGTAGTAGTAGTAGTAGTAGTAGTAGTAGTAGTAGTAGTAGTAGTAGTAGTAGTAGTAGTAGTAGTAGTTGTAGTAGTAGTAGTATATTTATGACCTCACCCCACCCCCAAGGGAAGAGGAACCATGGTACATACACTGAGAGGTATTGGCCAGGAATCGAGTGGCTCAGAAAAAATGTATAAACTGGGTATTCTTCTAACGCTCATGAAATGAAACGAAAAGAAAGGAAAAGGAGTGCGATTGAACTGTCAGACGCACAAATTCCGTGATTTGTACTAAATTAAACAAAAAATAATAGGTCTACCAAAATGAAACAGAAACGCACCCAACGTGACGACTCCCTAGAAACAGAGACATTATTCCCCAGCTAATTATCAAAGAATGAGTTTTGCAGCCAGAAACTCACTTGGCGCGCTTCAGTGAAAGTAACCAACTTTTATGAACGCCCGTAATTTCTTTCACTGTTTTACTGAAGTTACTATAGAGCACAGGCAGAGCAATAGAGTGCATAGTGCGCGATAAGAAAAGTGTTGCTGGCAGTGCATCCAGCAGTCCATATACTCTCAAGAAAGAAAGGCAGCAAGAATTGGTGGCAGGGAGCGGAAAGGTGACTAGAGGTTCCTCGATAGCAAAGAACAGTGCCTCACATCGAATACTAAATGGAAGTGCCGGTATTCTTGGCCCTATCAAATAGCTATCCTTCTATCCGCTAGCCTTCTGCAGGCAAGGTCTTACTTCTGTAAGAAAGTAGAGGGCCTCAACCCCATAGGAAACATTCCGCTGCCGTTTAATACGACATGTGGAAGTTAAAACAGCGCGTAAAACGGGACAATTACGCAAAAAAAAAGAAAAAAGAAAGGAAATGCGAGTCTGTCTACGTGTGGGACGGGAACGAACAGCGCTTGCACGGGCCAAAGTAAGGACGACAGACAAGGCACTGAGTTTCGTCCAAGCGCTGTTTGTTTCCGTCCCAACGATGTACCAGCCAAGACCAGCGCACTCCTGATGTTCCTATCTACATGTATCTATGTACATCAGCCAATGTTTGGCAAAAAAATGATAGCAAACAGGTCGGTGACAAAGGTAACGAATTTCGTCACTGCCACGAAGGGTGCGAGTTGGAAAAAAGTTTGCCTCACTGCGTGGCGAAAGGAGGACAGAAATCCGCAGAGCGTGATGAAGGTATTCGCGTCTTGCTCGAAAATTTGCCAGTGGTGAGGTAAATGCCGTTCTAAACTCGAAAAACTCGATCGCAGGACCAATACGCGGCGCATATGCATGAAAAAACAAAAAGCGCCGAATAATATTGATGTCGCACGTCGTGCGCTGTTAGAGATATTGCCGCTTTAATTCAAGAACTGCAACACTTACCGCAATGACAAATGCATCTATTTTCTGCACTACAGCAGCGCAGGCTGTAATAAAGTCTGTCGCACATGCTCTGGCACGCCCTGCTGCAAGCATCGAGTTGAGGAACTGAAAAAGCGAAGGAAAGTAATTAAAAGAAAACAGTGCTACTTAAAAAGTGTGCGCATAATTAATCGATATCTTTTTTTTTCACGTTTCTTGATGGGCAAGTCGGCTAACTTTCTCAAATCGCATATCCATGTGACGGAATTTTTTTCGTATTTTTCTTTTCTTCCTGTATGCGTCATTTATGCTTTTATGATCTATGGAACATTAATCAAGTAAAGCAAGCCCGTGACATCCGGTGTTACAGGGCGTTTTTTCCTTCTACGTTTACGTATGTATAGATCACTTTGAATGATCTCAAAAACGCTGTACTACGGAGAGGGAAACAGTCATTTGGATTTTACATTAAAATGTTAATAGGAAGACCAAATAGAAACTTTTACTTTTTGAGGCCAGTTAAGACATTCCAGTGTCGTCCCAAAGACGAATCGCTGATTGCGACAGCAAATTATTAGACAGCTATAAGCCGTAAGCATAGTAGCTTCAACTGCTGTAAACATTCCCTTACTAACGAAATTAACAAGCCCGATCTCACGCGCACAGGCAAAAAATTAACACATCTCACTGAATGACCGTGGACCCTCACTGTCAGAACGCTGGCGTGATGAAGAGCGGCAGCAGTGGCAAGCGAATTCCTCTTCGAGCTGCCTCTCACTTCAACGCGAACTAGACGCACGAGAACACAGCGAACACAAAGTCTTCAGCTATCTCGGGTCGGCTAGCCTTCGTACCCACCGTATATTAGCTCCACGATAGGACAAGCATGGCCGCGCTCAGCCGCGGCTGTAGTAGAAGTGGAGACACGCATTCCCCTGCCTCCTCCCCATTTTACGCATGCCAAAATTCGGCGTGCACCCTCCCTGCATTCCTCCTCTGCGCGCGCGAGATGACGCCGCCGCGCCAAGCCACCATGCTCCTTGGCTCAACCTCGTATGCTTTTCCTCGGACCTACAGCGTAAGGCAAGCGGCCGCGCTCTTATCGCACTCGGACTTTATATGTGACATCACGGCGACGCCGAGGCTGACTATAGTGCGAATTCGCATATGGTTACTATCGTAATAAATACATTGTCGTTGCAGAGAGCAGATATTTATGCGCATCAAGCAGGCACTGAACCTAACATGAACACAGGTGCAATTTAGGACTGCCATAAAGTATCGTAGTTGTTGGGAAGCGGTTTACAGCGATCATGATTTGAAACAACTGTTAAGAGAAGGTAACAAAGATAGCACATAACGTGAAAATTCGCTGGCGCTTCCATGATCAAACCTTCAACCTGCCACGGCTCATCGTTCTAGCGTATCGAGGACTCCTTATGTAGCGGTGAGTTTAAGGATTACCCATACTATTGGGATGACGCATGGTATGAGAAGGCACGACTGATATCCTATACCGTACGTTCCTGGTGAGCTAGATAGGGGCCGACCGCTCATGTCTTACGGTAACACAGTAGAGCGTAAACTAAAGCTACAGCCGCGCGCCTTCCATCGCCATTTCATGTGTTACTTTGAGAAAATCCTGCATACCATTGTACCGAGGGGCAGCTCAAACTTCCGAGCATACAAGTGGACAACCGCAAACACCGATTGTGAGACATGGTGTCACGTGGCAAGAAGGAGTCGACGGCTGACCGGTGTCAATGAGGGCCATAAACATGCAGTCACTTAGGCTCGAACACGATGTCATTAAAACGTTTTCACCGGCTTCTTTAGGATTATTCTATCGGCATGTAATGTCGAGCTAGGGCGTCGACTCCGGTAGGCCTGCAGGAGCTAAATTAAATACACTTGATGCAACAGATAATATATTTCTTCACTACTATATGTGTGCCATGACTCAACGGAATATACATCGAAGGCGGGCACCTGGTACAGCTTATGCGTAGTGTGTTGCGGAGAGGAGCACATCAAGGGCTACTGCTGCATGTTAATGCTTTATTGCGAGTTAACACGACGTAGGCTAACTTTCTGTGTCATTTCGGTGTCATGTGTCATTTGCTTCTCGTGTCCTTCAGGCCTGAATCGCAACGTTAAAGTACCTTTTGACATGGATCGCACACTCTTTATGTATTGCACGACCACACCTGACCCCCTGGACCCAGATGGGCTCTTCTGCACCTCCCCCCCCCCCCCCCCCCCCGCTAAAAACATCTGCGTTTTCAAGTGTGCCGTTTAATGAATTATCACCACAATAAAACCTCGCTTATTAAACGCGTTTCAACGAAGACTTAAATAATTGTGAAACACAGAGTGAAAGAGCTTGTGAAACGATATTTTCACACTGCATTCGCGGCTACGGGAGTTAAGATGTATACGTTAATTACCAATTGAATATTCAACTAAAGTTTACTCATTTTCTTTTTGATTAACACTTTAGACGACATACTGTAATTGCCAAATTTGACCTAGCTGAACTATATACCCATCCATTTACTACAAGTCCAGCGCCTAGCCCTAGTTTTGGGAAAAGCGTCCCTAAATTAAACGACACAATGTATTGTTGTTCTACTCAACGCTTATCAGTACAGATATTTTTGACAGAGGAAATCCTTGACATGGTGTTCGTCAGCAGGATGTCATAGCTGCTGAGTCACGCATGTGGGAATAAATTTAAATCATTCACAAATTGTAGCCGTTCTGGATGTACATGTCAGGGGGTTTCGAAGCGATGGCTCGTAAACAAGTGAACACGCGTCAATTAAGCGGCCAGATTTGGGAAGTAAACTTATCTTCGTAACTGGCTGAAACAATTCTGCGGCTACGTCTAAGTGCAACAATCCCGTAAGCAAAATCCACATACCTCACGCGGCTCTTCTGTAGCTTTCAGTTGGCCGCACATTCTTCGACGTCTCCGTGCCCGCAGCTGCCTCTCGACAGCATACCCCCCCCACCCCCTTCCTACCCTCTTCATGCGCGCCACTGCTTTAATGACCTCGAATGACTTCAAGGAGAAAGAATTTAGCCCAGAAAAAAATATTACGCTGCACAGCTCTATCTAGTTGTATCATTTTGCCTATGCAGCTTTATATAACCCTGTCCACACTTACCTAAGGCACATGAGTGGCATCCTGAAAAAAGAAAGAGCTTTTGATATTGCTTTGCAGAAAATTCGTCTGTTTCGGCCTTACAGTACACATACATACTACCACATACCTGCATTTGGTATACGTTATCATCAACTGTAAGTCGCCTTCCTACCTCCTCAGCGAATCACTCCTGCAACCAAGTGCGCTGGTACGGGTTTTACCTGCATTTCCACCTGCGCAGTTGGTAAAACTTCTTTGGCTGTTTACTGTAACTTCATATTTCAAACATTTGGTTGCATAAGAAGCTTTGGCAACACTGGCAACCCTAATGTCTGGGCAGGAAGTGCACCCCGGAAATGGTCCCAGCCTGAAACCCTGATTTTTTGAATGTGGCACATTTTCACCCCTACATCAAGTGTTCTATCGGATAATGGTCACTGCCTCTTGGGGCAGTCAAACTGACACTCTGGATGAAGGCCCCAGTTGTCCATGCTAGGCAAATGTACTGCCCTTCTGGTTTTAATGGAGGGTATGGCAGTTGGTACAGATGGTGTCATTTGTTAATTTGAGGTCTGTGGTGTCTGCTTCGTCAAGGTGGCATCCTCTTGGCCGCACGTCTTTGCATCCCCAATGTGGGTGATGTGCATTCAGCTAACCTCGACTGAGTATTCTGTGCTCTGGAAAGCGAACTTGAAGATGTCGAAGCCAAGCGAAGTCGCCTCGGCTTCGGTGCCTGGTTTTGGGGCAGCGGTAGACCAATGCCAAAACGGCTTCCTTTCACTACTTGCCTTAGCCTGCAGCACACCACCACAACTTTCTGATCAGACATATGTTTATTCAAGCTGTTCTTTCCCTGCCCTAATTTGATAATAGCCAATTTTAGGAGCTGCTAATCAAGCTGACTTCAGAAGACTGCCGATTTTTTAGCTACTTCTAGTAGCTTATCACCTGGTTAATTTCTTAGTTGGGCATGGCATGCTTAATGCTTAAAAAATGAAAGAGGAGGAGGAGTAGATTTTAATGAAGAGAAAGGAGGAGAGGTCGGCCTGGAGGGCGTGTCTCTAGCCTGCTACTCCTCACTGGGGAAAGGGGAAGTGGGAAATACAGGGAAAGGTGGGATTCTTGGAGTAATATTAGGACAGGCAACTCTGAGTGATCACTGCTTTTATCGCAAAATGTGGCAATGAGCTAGGCAGATGCTGTCACGACAGCGTAATGTTTAGATTGTACGAGTATAGAAGAAACTAAATTGAAGTTGTGAAGCTCAAAGCCCCATTTTTACAGCCCCTCTGTATACTGCTGATATTAGATAAATTTAGATTAGTGGACGCAAGCAGCATGCGTAAACAAGAACCCTGTTTGGCTATTTCTGGGACCCATGTGGTTTGCTAACCAAGCAGCACACGAGTCGCTTGCATCCTCTTATCCAATACTATTATTTGCATTGTAAAGCAACCAATATCGCAGTCAGTCTGATCAATCTGCATCAATATGCTAGAAATTTTTAAGCACTTAAGGCATGACGGTTGAATGTTTAAAGCACTTCACCACACCCTTGGCCACTAGACTTGTGCTTTCCAGTATAACTTGCTAATCAACTCTTAAGGTGTTTACATTGTTTTTGTGTGCTGTAAGATTAGTTTGACAGTCCTAATAAAATTGTTAAAGTGAAGGTCTGGTTCTTTGTATTGGCCATGTCATTCTAGAACTGTTAGGTCTGACACTGTCAAAGCATTCGGCAACATTAATGAGCTTCACCTCACTACATAGATGTATTGCGGTGGGACCATTCAGCATGTGAAAATAAAAATACCGGCAAATTGAGAGTTCGAGAGCACCTGAGATTATAGTAAAGCCGGCGGAGCAGTATATTCAGGGCAACGGGGACATCACAACTGGAACTAGGGCTGCCATACATCTCGTCACCGCAATACACTGTTTGCTTAATCGCATTACACAAATGTATTGCGGTGAAGTTATAGCAGACGCATAGACACATTCATTCGTTCCAACTTCGCACAGAACTGTACGTCCCATTGCTAAAACTAAGAGCGCGAAAAACGGGCAGAGATGCAGCTGAACATCACAGGGCACAGTATTAAGCTCCACCTCACTGTGTTTATCGCGCCCTTAGTACCAATAATATTAAACATCTACTCTGCATTTTAGTTTGTGGAATTCTGGCAGACCATGTGATGTCACTAAAGCTCCGTTATGTCCACAGCACTACGCGATAATTGCCGTAAAGCCCACGATAAAAGTAAATCACATGAAGTCATGGATAGCGCACTAGCGCTGAACACAATTGAAAACATGCACTGCCCCATTTCAAGGACGCGTGAACAGTTGTGAGCAAACACCACCTTAAGCATTATATTACGTAAGTCGTGGCGAAGAACACGTACGATACCTCCGCCTACAACGCCCGTCAAGTAGAGGTGCATGTGCGATGTGATGACGCTGCCGAAAAGGGGCGTACACGGCGACGCTGCTGCACAGCGCCGGTTGTGATGTTTGGGGTCGGGCATGAAATAGATGGTAGCTGGCCCATGCCGTCGTCCAACTCATCCACGCTGAGGACGTTGTTGAAGGGAGAGACTGCTTCTCATCGAGAAGAGGAATATATAGTATTTATTTACAGTATCTACATGAGAACGTTACAGTTCATCAGTCTAACATGACTGAAAGAGGAATGCACTCTGAGGAGCCGCCAATGGCTCCTTAGTACACTCTGTCCTCCCTAGATCCATAGGTGAGGGAAAACGGTAGTGTCCAACGGCATTGTCGCCGACCCGCCTTTGAGGGGGAGGGCCCACGCACTCACTTACGCACAGGTTGCACTGACCACGCCGGGGTGAGTGGGTTCTCGCAGACACGGTGCTGGACCCGAGCAGGCGCCTCGTTATCCGAGTCGACTCCGCAGACAATGGCCGCCGCGTCTGTCCATTGGTCGCTTCCCGGAGGATCGCCAGCCCCCGCCGATCAAACGTAACACGCTTCGCAAATTGCATAGCCGAGGCGCTACGCCACTTGAATATTTCGATCGTCAGCACCACTGAATTCTTCAGAAATACGGGTCTCAGACCACCAGAGTTCACCGAGACCAAAAGCCTGTTAAGAATGACCGTACGGGGTGGCAACGTGCCAGCTTTCAGCCCGCTGCACGTGTTCCAAGCCCACCAGACGGGGCGCCCTTCGGAGAACTGCGAAGGGCCGGCAGCCACGTGGCGCGCGATCAACTCAGGAAATTGGTACTTGGCCGAGCCATCCGGGACAAAGCAGAGTTCTACGAAGTCCTCTGACGTCGGCACTGAAAGCTGGGCGGTACCGAGAACTGTCCGGCCTTTTCACCTGTGTGCGTGTGCAACACGAACATTTCCGTCCACTGGGGCTCCGTCCACGGGGACCTCGAAGAGTGACGTCGAACGATGACGTCGAACTATGACGTCAAGCGGAGAGCTTATAAGCAGCGTTTGCCGGCTGCTAGAGCGTGCTCGTGTCGTGCTCGTTGTCGGGAGCTGAGTGCTCTGTCATACTAGAAATGTACTAGTGAGCTGTGTGCTCGTAAGCTGTTTGCTGTATGTTAGTCTTGCGGGCTCCATATGGGAGTCGCGCTAGACTGCCAATGTATGTCATGCTTTAAATGTAAATCCTGCAATTAAATCCTGCTCGCCTAGCTCTGTCGTCCCAAGTTCATCTCTACAGCTACGACTGACAAATCTAACAACTGAATGGCAGCGGTGAGATCGGCCTACGGCTCCTAGATCGGCCTACGACTCGGAGACAGCAACGGCAGCTGACGGACGTTGGCACATGGTGACCGACCGGCATCCTGATCAAGTTGGAGGCGACTTGAGATTGACCACCTCTTGCAACTGACTGAATACGGCGGGGAAGGACTGGTGATATGGTGCTGCTTCAGTGGGTAAGCGTTTGGTTTTGGCTGTAAGATTTACCAGGCTTCAATTTCTCTGTGTTTTTGAATTTGATTCGCCGGGATCTGTTACTTGTATTTTGATTTGCGTGGGTATCGCAACAAGTGTTGTGTGACAGCAGAGCCAAAGCTTAAAGCAGCGACCATGGTCCTAATGTGTTTGACGAGAGCTGACCTGTTGTGGTTGTGTGAGGAGATCGGGGTAAACGTAGATGAGAACTTGAAGCAATCGGAAATTCGTAAGACAATTCTCGAAAGTGAGAATGATTTGAAATTCATAGAGCAAATGGGCAAACGAATTCTAAGTAAGTAACGGGAACAGGAAGCAATTAGGCAAGAACAGGATGAATTTAGGCAAAAACAGGAAAAAGCTAGGCAGAAACTAAAAAGAGTTTCGCAGGAAGAAGGCCTAACAGCAGTAACGAGGCAGTACATTGATGCACTGAACAAAGAGATTGAAGGTTTTGAGCAGTTAATCGAGCAAAGTCAACAGTGGCTTGAAAAATCTGTAGGCTGGACGCAGCGAAAGTGGCAGGAAGTAAATAGCAGATTCTGTTCAAAAGCCGAGGAAAGTAGTAGTACCTGTGAGAGTAGCAGCACGTTCACATGTGAACTCGAAGTGCTAGCAGCTAACGAAGCCTTAGTGGCAACAGAGGCCGTTAAAGGCCAGAGTGAGAGCGACGAAGTGCTGTGCCAACAGATGACTGTAGAGACAGCTAGGCCAGCTGCGAACAAATTGGCAGTTACCGCGCGTGTGCGTCGCATCTCATGATAGCGAGGTCGTTAGCGAGGTACAGAATACTGCGGACTTGACAGACGCGAGCACCCATGTCGAGTCAGATCTGCGTGCAGAAGTGAAGTGCGAACTGGACGATGCAGTTGAGAATAGTTCTCGGGGTGGCGAGCTCCGTAGCTCACGAGAGAACAACTGCATTGTTCAGGGATCGGTGCGGCTCTCCGCCAGTCTAGATAGCCTACATAGGGATGATTCAGTTGTTAATCATTCGGACTGTGCGCGTGAGACAGCGATCGATACCGACGGGCTGTGTGCAGATGCACAGCGTGAGCTGGGTAATGCAGTAGAGGGCAGTTCGCAAGAGTGCGAGTTGCATAACTCGAGTAAAGCCTGCTGCATTGTGCCAGAGTCGGTTGAGCTGTCCGCCAGTCGAGGCAAAGTGAGAGTAGATTTTAATGTAAATCACTAGACTGTGCGGGTAAGAGACCGATCCGGGCCGACGAGATGTGTAACGGCCAGCACGAGGCGCGAGATGACAGCATGAAAGAGAGTTCGAGGAGAAAGCGCCGCAGAAAGAAGCGCCGAAAGGATCGGAATGCGGTGGCTAAAGTAGCGAAGCCAAAGACGGCGACAGGCGCGAAAAGGCAGGGCGCGAAGAAAAGACAGGTGCGGTCGTCCCGGACGATGTTGACGCATCAAACACGTTCGAGCCACCGGTCAAAAGGGGACCGAGAAGCATGTTCTGCACGGACGCGGACAAAGGGCACGGGGCAGTTAAATTCCTCGTCGTTCCGTCGTTCTCTTCGAAGCTCAGCGTGCAGTACAAAGAAGCGCAAAGTGGCAAGACGAGACCAGGTGGGGAGTAGCGACGCGGTCAATCGAGGACATGCTGAAAGCGAGGCGCGAGGACGCAAATTGGCAGGGGACTCTAACGTCTTGGGGGAGCTGATAGTGAGTCAGCCCTTTTGTTCTTCCCCGTAGCCAGAGTAGCTTTCGGACCGCGACCACCTCGAGTACGGCTCAAAAGTACGAGTCAGTTGCAAATGCTTGGAACGGGAGGCCAAGGGAGCTTCCGTGGAAGTAAAGCATGTTGTTTTGTTTTATTTTTGGGCACTCGGATAATTTTCGCGATTTAAGTTTCTTTCAATATGTAAGACATGAGCTCTGTTTATGTTTTGTTTGAGAAGCTCGAGATTTGAAAGACGCGTTTTAAGTAAACATGTAGTTTCGCGAGGTGTTCATTAATAAGTATATAGGCTTGCTTTTTTGTGTGTGAGTAACCTGAAAGTCAAGGTTATCGTTGAGAGGCCTATCGTAACGCGCGTGTGTTATTTAACCTTTTTTTTTAAGTGTTTTTTGAATTTTCTAAGGTTAAGCGCGTAGATTTTCAGTAAGTGCACGATTTGCACTGAGAAGAGCTAAGTCCATTAGCGCGTGTCCTGTGTGGACGGAAAGAAGCAGATTTATGTCTGGGTTGCTCGTGTGTGTTGAGGGCAGCCGTATTCTGACTTCTCTAGTACGCGTGCGTAGAGCTAGTTATTAGAAGACACATTTGTTCGAAGGTTCGTCTGTGATGCGTAAGTTACGCAAATTTGGTTGTTTGTTTAAGGAACGTGTCCTGTGTGGACTAAAGGAACAAATGTGAGTCAGCGTGATGAAAACTTAGTTGGATGCCAGCACGTGTTCGGAATAGGGACCACAAAGCTAACGCGATTGTGATTGCGTACCTGTGGAGTTGGCCAGACTGTTCAGTGGCAACAGTACGTGAGATAAGTAGGCCACTGTGATAGGGTAGGAACAGGCTGTTCGCGAAGTTAGGCTGCTGAAGTTATGTTTGAGTATTGGTGTTTGAAAGGCTTCGGTTTAATTCTGCGTAAACCTTTACTCTTGTGCAGCGCGACGGTCGGGTTTGGTCGAACGGAAAGGGGAACGTGAACGCTCGCTTTGGCGGCACGAAATTTTTGGGCAAAATTTGGGATTCCCAGTTGAGTGACTTGCATTGGAATTGTGATAGGAGGCCTGGTGGGTTAGCAGCTGATTCCGGGCGTTTGAACGCTGAGCGGTATTGTGTTGCCGGGTCGGCTCTTCTGTGCCAGTTGTTGTAAGATGGTTGAAGGCATTTCAAGTACGCAGGGGTTGCAGAGAGCAAAGCCATCGTCTTGCTCGCCAGCAATTCTCTTCCTGCCCAGCGGTTGCCAGCACTGGCCAGGCGAGATTTTCCGGGCCATGGAGGAGCTGTTAAGAATGGCCGTACGGGGTGGCAACGTGCCAGCTTTCAGCCCGCTGCACGTGTTCCAAGCCCACCAGACGGGGCGCCCTTCGGAGAACTGCGAAGGGCCGGCAGCCACGTGGCGCGCGATCAACTCAGGAAATTGGTACTTGGCCGAGCCATCCGGGACAAAGCAGAGTTCTACGAAGCCCTCTGACGTCGGCACTGAAAGCTGGGCGGTACCGAGAACTGTCCGGCCTTTTCACCTGTGTGTGTGTGCAACACGAACATTTCCGTCCACTGGGACTCCGTCCACGGGGACCTCGAAGAGTGACGTCGAACGATGACGTCGAACTATGACGTCAAGCGGAGAGCTATAAGCAGCGTTTGCCGGCTGCTAGAGCGTGCTCGTGTCGTGCTCGTTGTCGGGAGCTGAGTGCTCTGTCATACTAGAAATGTACTAGTGAGCTGTGTGCTCGTAAGCTGTTTGCTGTATGTTAGTCTTGCGGGCTCCATATGGGAGTCACGCTAGACTGCCAATGTATGTCATGCTTTAAATGCAAATCCTGCAATTAAATCCTGCTCGCCTAGCCCTGTCGTCCCAAGTTCATCTCTACAGTTACGACTGACAAATCCAATAAGCCGACATGCCACACCACTACTGCACGACTTTTTTCCGACAAATACCGAACCCACTGCGGAGACATCATATGGATCATACGACCAGCGGTCGGCGTGGGCCGGAGATTCAACGCGCGACATGGCGCCACGGCATCACTTGGCGCCACCATCGCACCTTCTCAAACGTCCCTAAACAATCCTGTCCCTAGGCACCTACGATCACGTCAAGTGAGGGATTTTTGTACTACATTTAGACTTACGTGAACTGCTGTAGCCACTCTATCAAACCAGGCAGAAACGATGATGATGAGCGGGGATTTGCAGTAGCGCCACTTCGTGGGGCATCAAGGGAGGCTCCGTTCAAAACAAAAATGGCATTCAGCAAGTTGAATCATGCACCGGTCAGAGTCGGTGCATGGTGCTCTCGATCGAGTTGGCTCCAGGAGTGCCCGAAAAATTAGACGAGAGGTTGCAAGGTGTCCGAACTTTCGGCAGTTGTTATACATTATGGCCTATGGGGAGAATGGCGATGCCGCGAAACAGACCGAATAATCGAGCGTGTCCGAATTTTCGGAGTCCGAAAAATCAGTCGGCGACACCAAGAATCTGGCGTCTTTTGGTGGTGTAATCTTCCTTCGTGAAATTGTTTTATACTTCGTTATCACTAATGCTACTTCACCTTTCCGGAGAAACTGCAGCATCTCCTTTTTTTTTTTTTTTGTGAGTCAGAGCATAAGAGCTGCTGCGCGTGACTGCTGTTGATTCCGATTTCGGGGCAATCTGACTTGGCCTCACGTTGGTTACTGAGTGAAATACACAGGATGTCCCAACTATCATGCACCAAGCCTTAAAAAAAGAGGAACTGCATTTTTCGAACAAAACCTAGTGCCTATTGTTTCCAGTGCAGCGGAGTAGCTGTCAGTAATTTTTTCGTTGCTGATATTTAATTAGGTAATTATAATTAATTATCTAACTCGAGAAGTATTGTCACATTTATTGAAGTATCAAAGAGGCATTTGTAGGCACCCCTAAATGACACCTAACTGCGGTATTTTCAGCAACGTACTAATTGCATACTAATTTTCTCCGACTGGTAAAGAAACCTCACGAAAAATGAAAATTACCATGTGACTGCGCTCCACCCGCATCATAAAGCAGCGCGCTCAATTAATCTGATTGAAAGAAACTGCTTTGCCTGTCGTAAACCCGAAGAGACAGCGCATCAACTTGATAATGATACGGAAGGAGCACCGACAGCAGGTTTCGCGAATTCGCAGCTATTCCTTCCTTTCATTTCTATGTCGCACTTATTATCCATCTCTCAAGGCCGACTGATCACATTGACAACAAAAGCCCCTTGATGACGTGGCCGAAGCACCGCTCTGACCCCGCACGAAATGCGAAAAGCAATGTATTAGGCATAGAATGTTTCAGAATCCCGGCTTGGCTCGCACTGCATCGAAAGAGTGTGTGCGCAGCTTTATTTTTGCACCAGAAACTTGCTTCGCACCAAAGCCAAATTAAAGTGACGGTTTTATTTTTGATGAAAGTGTATGCGTGCTGCAAAAACAGGTTGGCGGTAAAATATAAAAGCGAAATAAACAGACCAGGAAGCGACTAACATGTAGGGAAAAGACAAAACAGTTGCGTTCAATAACGCAAATGTACCACTTCTAAATGAGCTGAACTGGCAATAGGGACGTCTGCACACACACAAAAAAAAAAGGCCAAGCAGAATCTTCGCTGGGATTTATCTGAATGATGCGTAAGCATTTCATAATACTGACATGCTGTTTTATAATATTATGCTGGTGCATTTCGTATAATTGCGAAAATGACCGCAAAAGATCCGTGAAACAGAGAAGCGGGGTTGAAACATCGAACTGTTACGCGAGACCTGCACAAGGCGAAGTAGAAGAGGCGAGTAGAAGCAATGTTAAATGGTGTTATAGATAGCCCACAGCGGATGTGAATGCGGGATGAAATGACCAGGGAGGTGTAGCAACTGATGGAAATATATGCAACATTTTTTAGGTACACTGAACCATTGTGAACCCTGATCAACTGTGCTCTGGCAGCGGCTGCGTCTGGCGTGGCAGTGTGGCCCGTACCTTGAAAGCGTTTGCGAAAGCGGCAGTGTGCGGCATGTGCTGAGAGCTCCGTGAGCGCGGTGTTCTCACTGCTTCGTAGGCCTTGGAGCGAGAGGCAGCACGCAGGTGAATTCGCTCGCTGCTGCCGGCACCATGTTAAAAGCGATTGTCTTACGAGTCAGGCAGAGGGACGGTTTTTCCGTTGGGTAAGGATAGGAATGCTTACGCATTTAAAATCATCAGATTTCAGTGTGTCCTTATTATCTATGAATTCGTAAGCGCTGTTGAACACCAGCTGCTGCCTAGAGGACGTGTTCGATTAGGTCTCCTTCTGCAGTTATACAGTACCAAGTCCGCTTTATCATATCTTCTGTCGCTTTCTTGATGACCGACACTGGAATTCTACGGCAGACATTCGTTATCCTTGTCTTGAGCCCACATCACGTCCGTGTCGATCGTGTAAACACGATCTTTCACATAACCCCCAAAAAAAGAAATCGAGTGGAGAGAGGTCAGGTGACCTAGACGGCCAAATTACAGGCCTGTGCCTTCCAGTGTACATTGCCCATGAAAAGTCGACTCCAGCCAGTTTCATGCTCGGTTGCTGCTGCATGCTGGCCGATCACTTATTTTGCCGATACCACAGAAGTGGAAGACGTGACAGCGGGACTTCGCTGAGAAACTCATGCAACTGCTCTTTATTCTAAACATAGGTGCATGATAGTTAATGGGGACACCCTGTATATAATTATGACCTCTGTGCACAAGTGACGATGTTTCTATCCCTAATGAATTTCCTTTCTTTTTTTTTCATGAGTCGTTAGCATTGCTTACTGGAAGGAGAAGCAATACCGAGACATTCACCTGCATTTCAGATGTCGTTGATAAAGGTTTCTGCATAAAGGTCACTGATGTCCGCAGGTTATTTTAAGGGTCAAAAAAGCACACAAAGCAATCTGAAGTGAGGTGAACATACAGCAACATATTCATTCTCTAGGCATCGGCTATCCATACTTTTAGACAGAAATTTTAATTGGCTACCCCTTCTCTTTCAAAAATACAAAGTTTGTCCTGTGTGTATATTTAAATGCATTGCGTATGTGGATGGTGTTTACAGTGGAAATTTAAAACAATGTTGAAGTGAGAACATACGGATGAGGCAGCCACCTCTATAGCTTCTAATGCACTTTTCCTCCTATTGTCAAGATTTGCAGAAATAAACTAAAAGTATGAATTAAAAGCCGTGCACATCCATGCCAACAATGATGCAATAACCTATTAGCCACAATAAAGTTTTAAGTGAAAAAAATCAAGGCAAATAAAAAAAAAAACCTCAAATGATGCCGGTGACAAAACTCTGGTAATGACAATTTAGGTCTGGGGGGGTGGGGGCAAACATTTTTGCGCATATGCGTTTGCTGCTAGATTATATGGATATTTAATAGGAAACTTGAGAATGTATCGAAGTATCTTAAAATACAAATGAAAAGTGTTTTTCTGGACACAATAATTGCGATAGTATCTTGTATCTGTATCTCAAATACTTGTTGCCTGAGTATCTTGTACCACATCATGATATAACTGCAAAGTACCTTCGCCCAACCCTGCAAGACCTGCATGGTCACGCACAGCAGCGCCATGTGCAGATGCTGCCGGAGTAGAATGCCACCCGGTGCCTTGCGTGCTATGGAAGACGGCGCACTTCTTACCTTGAGCGCACGAGCTCAAGCCACCATCTTCAGCTCGCCCTGGCAAGCTTTCACTCGCACCCACAACAAATGGAACGCCGCCATGATGTTATCGCACTTGGATTTCATATGAAACATCACGGTGACGCCGATGGCGGAAGTTTGCTTGGGGTGTCCATATAGTTACTGTATCACAATATGATCAACACAAGCTTACAAGTTATAATTCAAAGAGGAAACAAGTGTAGCTAAAGAGACAATGAAAATGCTAGAGCCCTCTGCTGAAATGGTACAGGTTCAGTCACGGGGGAAGGCCTTCAAGCAGAAAACAAGCGGTTTGGCCTGTCACTTTCTTTTCTTTGTTGCATGGTGATTCATGTTGCCCATCTCGTGTCTTATTCTGTCGCGATATTGTCGTCTTTTGTCTTACCAGGTACAAATACTACACTGATAGCAGACGACAGTCGTTCTGCTGGAGTCAACAAGATAAAAATTTATTTTACTTTCTGTACAACAGGGCTTAATTAAAAATTTAACACCAGGAATATCCGAAAACAAAATTCACATTCCACCCTTACTTACACACAAGCATTGCTTTTGAGAAACAGCTGAGCCAAGCCATGGAGCCATTTTTCGGACAACCAAGGAATGTAAATCGAGAAAAGAATAACCCTTGACACATGATTTCCCTTATCATTTTAAGTGCACCTGAATGTGAACCAAGATTTGCAGTCTCCACCAAATAATGTGTACAATTTGCACACAATGACACTTCTGTACTTCTTCGCAGAGGTTGTAGCTATGACAGGTAGGTGACTATGATGAGATATGAAGAGCACCGGGCTGCAGGTTCAGCTCAGACCTGTAAAAACAATGTGAGAGACAGCACAGCAATGACCAGCGTCAGAAGCATGCATGTTTACTAAGATCACATTTTTAAGTAAAGAAGGAACTAGGAAAGAGAACTAAACTTCGAAACAACAAATACGCAGGTAGCAAATTACCAGATGTAACAAACCTGAGTTAAAAATTGTTTAATTTTATTCTACAGTGCTCGCAGAATGAAACGTGCCAATCCAGGGCAACCTAATGCACATACTTTCGTTTCCACTGGCTGCACTTTGTGTCATATCGATGTAATTTTGTTGTGTACTCTTAGAAAGGAGTTCGCGCCACCTTTGGTGACCAGATTCCTAGCAACATGACATAATACTCTGGAGGGATTTGCATATCTGCAGGGCTCTACTAAATTCTCCCTGTTGTGTCTCATTCCGTGAGCACTGTACATATCGGCATGCATGCCCACAATGAATATAGCATACAATGAAGGTAGTTTCGTGTTGGATATGACTTAGTTATAAAAACATTCAACTTAGCGCAAATATACTGCAATAAAGCTTTTGTTTGGGCCAGTTGGTTCATAGCTGAAAACCTTAACAAGTAGCGCAGAAAAACGTGGACCAAGAAAGACAACAAGTACACAGGACGGGTGCAAACACAAAAACGAGCTCAGAGGACTATAAATATATTACAGAAATATGTTGTTTTTTTACGCTACTCGTCAAGGTTTGCAGCAATGAACCAACTGGGCCAAAAAAAAGCTTTATTGCAGCATATTTCTAGTCCTCTGGACTCTCCCTTGTGTTTGTGGCCGTCGTGTATACCTGTGTCTTTCTCAGTCCATGATTTCTTGCACTACTCATCAAGGTTTTCAGTTGGTACAAATGTTTTTTGTAAAGAAGGCAGTTAACAAGCATGTCAACTGTCTTTGGCGAGGCACGATAAAGAGAGGGTCATCTTACAAGGTATTTTAGATACATCTGTGCATTGAAATGTCGTTGGTTTTTTTTGTGCTTCGTGCCCAATATGTATCTAGTGCATGTGCAACAAGTGCCATCTTGGTTTTGTTTTGTTAGTGAATTCCTGCATCTTTCTTTTTTGCTTCTTTCTCTCTCTCCCTCTTTCTGCCTTCCATGGAAGTAACAGCACCGTGGTCCATGCACGATTAGCTAGTGATTGGGTGGCTCCAGCGGCTTTACAGCTTTCCTTGTCTCAGATAAGAAGTTGTGGTTGGGCTTCTCGAGCAAGCCCAACCACACCCTGTGACCAATGATGATGCGGTGGTCTTCTCTGACGGTCACCTTGTGCATCATCTGCCATGTTGATTCGTTGCTGCCTGTCTGTGTGCTCTGCTCCACTCATTGCTAGCTTTCCAATCGCTCGTCGCACTTTCTAGAGTCTTCACAGTCATTATGATCTATCGCCATGCCTTCTACTCTGATAGTTTTATGTAGCCTGCCCGATGGTTGCGTGGTCGAACATAATGCATGGAATGAAACTACACGTGTTCATTCAGTGGTTCGGTGCACAGAAGCGTTCCATGAAGTTTGTCCGCATGGCAAAGCTGATTCTGGCGAAGCAGGCCACTAAAAATGATTACGCCGAACCTTCAGTGACTTAGCTTCTGTTCTATCGGTACAGGATAATGATTGCGTTGACGCTGCCAGTGACGTATCCACTGTACCGTCAGTACAAGAATGCATTGTTTCAAGTGTGCCTGGTGTCCCGAATGCATCGACCTTGGCAATCTCAGCCTGCACGTGGACTAGGCCAGAAAATAAAGCTAGCAAAACAAGAAGCAAAGGAAAGAAGTGTGCAAAGACTTTCTAGCTATTCTGCACAGTTATTTTATGCCTGGAAATGTGTGGAAATGTGTATGTAACTTTGAAAAACTGTTTTCTCAACATGAACTGTTTGTTTGGTCTGGCTGTTTAGTCCAGCAATATCTCCGAAACTGCTCCACAAATTTCCATCTGGTTTATTTTTATTCTGTACCGCAATCAATTTCCTAGGGCAAGACAAACTCGTCTTTTTCTATATATTGTGTCAGGAATTTGTGGTAAAGAAATAAAATTTGACAACTGCAAGTCCAATCAACAGCACCAATATCAGTTCTGTGCTAAAAGTTTTCTGCAATGAAACTTTAAAAAAGGGCTCTGTCTTGCCCTGAGGTACCTATCGAGGCATCATCATAAAGAATTTCACAGTGCCAGCACATATTGCTATTTCTCCAGGCCCTGCCTAAGCGACCCAAGTAAAATATTCTGATATTACTCCCGTAACTTGAGAACCAGCATGCATGTAGCCCCATGAAGTTTTGTAGTTTACCAGGCGTTTGTGCTACGAACATACCCTGAAAATTTTCTTTCATATATCTCAAGAAACAAAGTTAGTGTTCAAGGGCAAACTTGCTAACCCCTTAAGACCATAAAAGCACAAGCTGTACTTGTCCTGACAGTAGATACCAGCACTGCCAAAGATAGTCACAATGCCCTTTTCTATGCTTTGCAGTTAACAAGTCATAACAAGTAACAAGTCATCAGTAACAAGTCGTTTCACTGGTAACTGTCGGCCCCACATATCATTCCATGACATACAGCACAAGCAGAATATGGATGAGCAGAAGGAACAGACGGGCGAGCACTGTCTTCTTCTGTCCATCCTTGTTCAATTTGCACTGCTTTTCACCAGGAATGCAAACCAGCTTGCCCAACTTTCAGCCGTGTTACACCTCATTCCACAGTTCACATTTATTTTGCTATCAGAAGTTAATGTTATTGCAGACTTCTATGTACACTGAGAAGCACTCCCCACTGACATCTCCTTCACCATTTCCACTTACTATAAGGAATAAACTATGCAATACGCTACAACGAGCAGAAAAGTGATAGTTTGATATGTTGCCGGTACCTCCTTTAAACCAAAAGCAAGGGTCTGCCTAGTCACCTAGTCAATCCAGTTATATCTGACTTTGCCCAAACAATGGCACAAGCAAATTTGAGCCGCTAAGTCATGTGAAGAGCTGCACTTGAAGCTTGTCACGTCAGCTGCACATCTCCAGTTTCGTTCCTGGGCCATTTCGCCTGCTGCAATTTTTTTTCGCACCAGAAGTGCAACTTTCATCGTATGCGACACAAATCATAATTGCCCTCATCGAAGGTGGCCTGCTATGTGCAACCAAAAAGTTGGTTCAACATTGTGCCGATCACAGTGAATGGTGCGATTTTTGGTTATCAACACCAAAAACAAATAAAAGAGGAGATGGGACGGTCTGTCAAAATTACGCCGAGTTATTTTGTGGTTTGTTTTGGTTATAATGATGGTCGAGAAGTGTAGTCTTTTGTTCAACATATCCGGAAAATTGCAACTAATTGTGTGAAGCCGGCGATTGCCAAATTCAGTATGTAACATCAGTACTGACGCATGAATGGCAAAGCAAACTCTCGTACTGCACATTACATTCCTTCATTTCTACAACAAAACCTCATTAATTCGGAAAACCAGATAATTCAGAGTCATCCTCTGATGCCGGCAGGAGTATGCATTATTCAGTGGCATCAAATTCAGGATAATTCAGGTGTATTTAGCCACACACTGGATAATTCAGACTCTCGAAGCACGGCGAGTGCAGATCACTGCAAATGTGCAATGCAAAAGAGCAAGAGTCACGGCAGCATCCAAATGAAACAAGGCGGCGGAATCCGCATCATACCATACAGGAACAAAATCTTCGTGCCAATTTGTGCATTTTTAGCCTTTATTCTTGCATTTACCACCATGCATAACACAGCACTGTCCACGCGAGTTCATAACTGAGTGGTTGCCATCCACGGCGGTGTTGATAGCAACCGTGGTTTCGTCTGCTCCTGTTGTGGCAAACAGAAGTTTGGTTTTCACTTAATGCAATGCGCGTGCAATGTCGCCAGACCTGCTGGCTACATCGCAACGCTGTTGCTAATGAGCTCACAGGCGAAAAACATAATCAGGATGCAGACGCTCTAGTGAAATGCATGTCTCGGATAAAAACACAGGTTCCATTGCATTTAATGTAACGTTATGAATTTTCCACAATTGCACGTTTAATGTTGTGGCCTGGTGGAAACCGAATCCTTAACTTCTTTCAGTGTGTTATTGCCAGATAACTATTGTTTCAATATTTTTATCTCTCAAATTTGATGGAGTATAATTTTTTTTCCTGCACAGAAAACAACACTCTTTATTTTGCGGACTATGTATCCGTAATGCACTTATATTGACCGTCATTTTTAGAGGTAATTACTTCTCTTAAACAACCAGTGTGGTCTACACATACATCGTTACAGTACAAGTCCACTGATAAGTTTTCAAGGGGCCGCAGAAAAAAAAACGTAACAGCCGGAGAAACTTAACAGTGAGGAAGGCCCCAAATCCCCACAGCGACATCAAACAGCTCCGAATTGTTGCCAGTACAGTTATTAGACGTCTCGGAGCTTGTACTGTGACTAGAGATGGCGTGTGCATGCATGTATAATTAAGGGACACATACTGTGTTTTCTTTTTACTACTAATATTTTCTTTCACGAACTACGTTCTGTGTCAGCGGCCTTTTTCCAATCTTAATACACGGTGTTGCTGCAAAGTTAACTTTACGGAACCAGTAAAAGCCACAATCACACCAAGACATGCTTATCGGGACTGACAGTCATACACTTCTGTCATTTCGGGGTGGAGCCATGGGCGGGGCGTGACAGGCTTAACCTCAAGTATACACTCATTGCTTCGTAACAATCTAGAGAGTCAATTTGCCTCTGCACAGCTAAATTTATGTGACTTGCCACCTTCAACGCAAGATGCCGGAGCATTGCAGAATGGTGATGAATGAAATGGGAACAAAATACATGGGAGTCAATGGGTTTCCACTCGGGATCACGAGAATGCTATGTAGCAGACGGGAAAATGAAATAGCGAGGAACGTATCAATGAGATTCCACTGAATATACTATGTATCATTGCAAATTTATTACTGTACATTTGGCTGCATTGACAGAACGTCTCTGGAGCCGACTACTACAAAAGTGCAAACAGCTTTAAATGCCCGCCACATCTTCTCGCACTGAATTTCAGTGACCGCTGTTGCACACTCCAAGATAAACCTAAAGCTTCAAAACATGTATTTCATTAGAAAACATGCATTACTTGCTGCTATTAAAGAAAGGTTAACATTATCATAAAGTATAGCCTTTCGCATTAGGGTTGAAAATTAATTCCGCGCATCCCACAAATTCTGGCAGCAAGCAACCGTGGCTGTTGCACCAGCAAAATTGCAGACATGTCAAAAGGACCCTCTGAAAATTGCATTTCGACATGTGCGGCTGCACAAGTTATTTCCCTTGAAGTCACGATATGTGAAATGGTCTTTACATGTTCAATTGCAACATGGCCTTGGACGGCTTCTTTGACTGCTAGTATTACGAATTTTCAAAGACTGCAATCATCACATAGCTTCACATGGTTCCAACTCTACCCTTGACGTCTCCATTGAAGAGGGCAGCAATTAAGCCAGGAAACTGCTGGAAAATGAGTGTTGCAAAGGAACCTACAATGATATGGCTACTGGAGTGCAGTCGGCCTCTATTTTAGTGGCAGGAGATAGAGATCTGTTGCATTTGGAGACCATACTTTGGCTTGCCTGTAGCAGCAGCCATGCAAATAGCCAACATACAGGCTGACGAGGT
The DNA here is from genome assembly GCF_023375885.2 of Dermacentor andersoni. Taxonomy (NCBI): domain Eukaryota; kingdom Metazoa; phylum Arthropoda; class Arachnida; order Ixodida; family Ixodidae; genus Dermacentor; species Dermacentor andersoni. The sequence goes on along the minus strand of NC_092820.1, from coordinate 75,244,368 downwards.
CACACGCAAGCACGTGCGCAGCAACACGGGGGCCAGCTTTTCTGGCCACTCGTGGAATAAAGACTTAATTTCTGGCTAATTCAATACTTCAGGCTCTGTTTATTCCCATCTTAGGTGGTTCCCACCAATTCCGAATCATCATCGAGTGCAGGTTATTGAGTGCGACACAGTCGATCCTGGATTTAGTATCCGTCTTGAAGGGAATCGCAAAATAGTTCAATATATTGACAATACAAAACATAAAATGTGCCTATTTGAAGCGTATCTGAGATCTCCCCACATCCCGGACAGCTTCTCGAAACCAGGAAATGCCGGTATTCATCGATTTGTTCTTCAAGGCCGTGTCGAATGCAAACAAACATGGACATATTTCTTGCAGACGAATATCGCAAGTTGCTCGGCGCTGCAGAACAATCTTTGATATACTGATGCAATGCTAACCCTAAAAGTGCGCGTCGCTCAACCATGCCCACCGAAGTGTGTGTTGCGCATTTTTTATTGAAGATAGAAATGAACACACCGTAAAAGTAAACCAGCCTGTTGAATATGCACTGTGCCGCTTTCACTGTACTTGTACCGCAAATCGCACCTGAACATGCCCGGGCGCATGTTCATTATAACACCAAAAACATGCCTTTTATAGGGGTGTCACACGGCTCACTTTCAATCGGGATCTAATTTCTCTGTCACGACTGGATCTTTTTCTGCAGGAGGGAGTCAATCGCAGTCAAGAATTTCAATCCAAATCGGGCTCTATCGCAACTGAAAGTGGCCGTGTGACACCGGTATGAAATGGCCGATCGTCACCCATGGCCATGAGCCACGCAGATTGTCTTGTCGGGTTTCGGAACTAACTTCCTGTTAGAACCAGTCATCCTCACTTCTGCACCACCTTGAAAAGTCAGCGCATTTCTACTCGTGTGCCGATCAGCGCTCCGACGCCTCGCGGTTCCTTTGTTCTCTGCCCTTTCCCTCTGCCTGCTTCTTCGGTGACTGCCTTCAGCTTGCAGAACATTTGAATCAATTCCCCCTCACATGTAATTGTGTGAGCAAGAAAAAAAACGCGCGCTCACCGCAGACGCCTAAATAGCACAGCGACAAGTCTTTTCATGAAACTGTGAATGCGGCATGCTGTAGTTGTTCAATCCAAACTGTGCAAAGATTCTTGCAAGTGGAAGTTGGGGTTTGTTCGTTCCGGCTGCTCACAGAACATTAAAATGCTATTCGCAGAAAGCCCTGGTCTACAACAAGACAAACCCAGTGCCGCAGCCATGCTGAGTTCAGCATCCCCTCCATGCTCGGCCTCATTCGGTGAAAAGACCGAGTGTCATCCACACTTTGTTGTCAAACGTGCATTGAAATGGGAGGCCGTTTGCATCCTTGCAGCAGAGTGCCAATCTGCTCTTGCCAATAATGAATGGCTGCAGTTTGCATGAGCCATGGTCTTATACATGTACATGCAGCAAGGAAAACTGAGAGAGTACCCAACTCGTTTTTCCTCCCAAGCAAGTACTTCCCTTCAGATTCAATCCCCTGTTTAGCAGCATCTGATAGAGTGGTACTGTTTCAAATTTAATATTACAGTTATAATGATATATCAATATTAAATTATTACTGTTATTATTAAATGTTTCTGACAACGGAAAGTGATCGCATGTCCATGAGGAGAAGTGCACTTGCACGGACACCGCGCGCCGCAGTGTTCGGTATATTGAATGCAGCCACGAACGGGAGCTCAATATTCGTGTAGTACATCACTATATTTTTTGCACGATTTCCAATGGAACTTTTCAACTCTAAGACATAGACAACAATTCAATGTGTCCCGAGTATGATGCGATACATCCAGGATCAACTGTATTCAAAGGGACTCTCTTTTGTTCAAACTCTGTTTCATTCACATAATTTTCAGGTCCACTTGGAGTTTGAAATAACGAAGTCCCAGTGCAGAAGCACAAGAAAAGGCGTACTATAAGTTGGCTGTAGAGAGCTTTAGCTTATCCATGAACATATTCTACATCGTGGAATACCGGGTCATCAGAGACGTGGACATGGGTAGTCACATCGGTGGCGCCATGCTGTGGCACAGAGTTTAACCACAGAGGAAGATGCATAACTATTATTGCAGTTATCAACCATATTATACTTAACTGCTGGTATAATGCATCTGCAGCAACACAGTTGTTAACATGCAGTTTTTTTTTTTTTCTCCTTTTATGAGAACACCCCTGTAACAAAAAAAAATGTTTTTGTATCAGATATTAACTGCCACTTACCAAGGTAGTCATCCATGAGCGTGCCAATGGCAAACTGTAAAACACAGAAACAAAAGAGGCAAATCAAGCATTGCAAATATTAAACAATTAAGAACACAACACACATAATGTCACACTATACGTGCTACGAAAGCAACAGCAAACCTGCCCAACACATAATTTCTGATATGCTGAGTTTGACACTCCAAAATGCTGATTCAAACACGAGAAACTTAAAAGGGCCCTGAACAACTTTTTATCGAAGTAAAGAAAGGCATTCGAGGTGAAAATAGGCTATTTCGGAAATACTTTGCTGCAAAAAGTACTTCAATGCGTTCAGCAGAAGCGGAGTTATAGGCAATCAAATCTGGCCTCCGCTGTGCTCCAATTCCTTCTTCAGCGCCTTGCACTGCGAAGCCTATGGCACAGCGGGGCATGCTCACAATGCTCCGGCTTCTAGATGTGACCATGGTGCACAGTTCAAATTTCATTTTGGATGTTAACGTAGATGCCATGCCTTCCACATTTGGTGCCTACGACGCGCTAAACATAAGCTAAACGCGGCTGTCCTCAGCGAGCCGCAGTGCGCTTAGCCGGTGAACTTGTGGTGGCACCCTACAGTGGCCACAGTATCTACGCCATGTAGCCAACTGCAGCTTGATGTCAGCTATCGGCCAATGGTACAAGCCGTGGTACAACAAAACCAAAACTGGCGGGTCCATCTTGTAAACGTGCTTTCCGAAGCAGACGACCGAGCTTGGTACTACCCAGTTCAGGACAGAGGGCGCATTTTAGCACCGTTTTCGCAGCGCCCCCTGGGCAATGCAAGAACCCCATACGAAGCGGCTCGCCTGACTGGCGTGTTTACTCATCGCTACTAATGGCACCGGGAAAACTAACCGTATTTTCACTTAAGAGAAACATAAATGTTCAGGCATTGATTGTGCTGATGAATTTAGGCGCTGTATTACAAGCTGCGGACGCATCGCAAGGACCCTCGGCCCCGGATAGACGGCCGGCGAGCTAGGCCTACATCTTCTCCCAGCAATCGCAAGCTCGCCTGGCAGGCTCGTTCGCTTCTGTCGGCGCCAATGAAATCAAATGTGCTGCAATTTAAGCGTCACATAACTGTGTATGCGTTGTGCCGACTAACATAGGCACTTCGTTATATGAGCTGCAAGCGATCGTGTCACAAGCGCAACCGGTGTCGGATTCGATGGCCCAGCGAGCTATGCCTGCGAGCTCCTGGCCATCGGCGGCTGCCAACGGATCCGATACTGCTAACGTGGCCTTGCGGAAACACGTTTGCAGTGTCATCGTTTGTTTCAAACAAGATAGCTGTGCAAATACGGTTGCTTTCACTTTTTGTGCAAAGTTACACAGCATTCTGAACTTCCAGGCAGGGGCGCCGATTCTGGGCGGAGCTACCCGCCGCTCGCTCATTCGTACCATGTGTCCCTAATCGCCGCATGCGGCAAGTCGCACACGACGCGTCATATGACAGATCGCATGGAAAATTGCTCCATGTGTCACGCACTTTAGACGTGACCAATGACTTTGCGACTCAGATATTGCGGCCGGCGATGGCGATGACGAACCTCAACAAAACCCTCGCATCGGCCACAATCATTGGTAAGACACAACAAATCGGCGTTGAACGTTGTGGCAGCGCAGTCAAGCTGATAGTGTGGGAAATATCCCGATGGACACGACAAAAACTGCAGTTGCAGCGACACGGAGCGTCCCACTACAAGTACAACAGCTAGAACAAGCAACAACAGAGGAGAAGAGCACATGTAAGCCGCATGGCAGCCAACGAAAATTCGTGACGTAGCCACATGACGTAGCGTTTTCTTGCCTATTTACAATACCGCCTGATTTCAATGTCGCGAGGTGCTCTGTTTTGTGGTTGGCTGCGCGCACACTTTAAGATTGATTTTAAATATGTTCTAAGTGATATTCGCTGCTGATATTTTATAGACGATGTGTGTGTGACCAACTAAATCGATCTCACAAGTTATCTCGCCTTTAAATTTTTGTGTCAGTACTCCTTTAAGTGTGAGAGTAACTTTACATGCCATGCTGCCTAACAGTGGTCGTGATAAACTGCTGCACACAGGCAGTCGGAGCGTTCTTTGCATCCTGGAACCATGTTTTATCATTATCTGTTTTATTTTCTATTCTTCCTACCTTGCATCATTGGTTCAGAAGAATCTAGTATGCATGCCAGCATAGGATGCCTTGTCAATGTATCAAATGTTGTTGCTGGACAAATTTAGGTAAAGTTTAGTTCTCTTTAAGACACAAGTGCACATACACTTTTATAGGCTTCTGTAAGTATTCATCTGCAAGGTCTTCCCATAAAACAGTGATGCCATAGTTATTAAATGTACGCCAAAGATCTGCACTAAATCAAGCTAGATTAGTTGAGTTTTTCTTCGAAGCTCTATCTTCACTCATTTGGCGAAAAAATGTTTGATTACTACATAAGACATTAAAGGCTAAACATCCATTTCTTGAATTTTGCTCTGATAACTCAGCACCGACACGTCGTTGTATGCCGCAGATTTCACAGTACTTTCTCGTATTTCAACTGTTTTAGCACATGGAAAGTTCTCGAAACTTGCTAGCTTGAATATTCAGCTTCTTTAGAATGCACATTAGTCCATTTTTACCAATGAACAAGTGGATTAGCCCAGAATAGATGCTATCGAAATCCATGACATCAATACGGAAGGTTCAGGGCGGTGTCACCACCCACGTTTTGTACTGAAGGTTTTTTTTTTACTTACCAAGCATCCTCTAACAGTAAGAGTAGCCACTTTGCTGTAGGAGAAGCGTAATTTACTAATAGCTAAACTTACTATTCATCTTTACTGTCCATTTAATGTCAAGGGGGAGCCTGGAATCAATGACGGCGTGCTGTACCGACACCTGAACAACACGAAAGAGATGGGTGCACCATATTTTGGCCATACACCAAAGTTGCCTCGTGAGAAGCAGCAAAATTCTGCGGGGCGCACACATCAGTTGTGTCGACCGTTATCGTAGCCGAAGGAGACGCTAATTTATCAAAAAACGACCCTGTGGTCTCTTCCTTACGCATCGGGCCTTCTGGGAAGAGAGGAAAGGAAAAGGGATGGGTTAGTGCCAAATTTATACACCATACTGACAGTCACTTTGTTATCAGCAAGATTATGCTCCACACCTTGGAACATGTTTCATCTACGACAAGACAAAATGTGAAGTTGTAATACGGCCCGCTGCGATTATTGAGCACACACCGACTGTGACGCGCGAACCACACAGCAGCGCATTTCTTTTGAGCACAGATAATGCACCCATAACACCTAACCTCGCTGATAAGGCAGGTGGATGTCAGAAAAAAGTGCAGCAGCTACTTATATCAGTGTTAGCATATCTGAGCATCAGTACAAGCTGCATCATTGCGCACTGTCACCAAATGTTGCTGAAACATCTGCGAAAACAGCTTCATCCCTTTCCTCGTATCCTACACTGACTTGCTGGTCAATCTCAGGTTTAACAGCGTTTTAAGCCAACCTGACTTTCGGTGGCATACTTTTTTTTCCCCCAATCTTTCAAGACTGTCGCGATTGTGGATGATGCAATAGGTGCGATCTCATCACCTTCAAAGCATCGATTTGTGTTTGTATGAACGGCCATCACATGCGCGTAGAACTGTGGCCAATGGCAATAGGGCTGCTGGCGATATGGAATTACAGTCATAAAGGAAGATCGCCTGCTGGTTGGTGGAGGCACTAGCGGCACAGATAATGTTTCACCATCTTGTACTCCCGCAAGTGTGCACAATATTTCGGGTTACAAATTTCCTACCGTATTTACCCATGTAAGACCCGCACTTTAATCTTTGAATTGTTTTTTACTAGATTACACCTTACACGAGGCAGGCTTATAGGTACTCAAGTGAAGCCTTAAACTGCGCTCCGACTCCTACGTACCGCAAAAACCACTTATATAATACAAGGCTTTTTGTCGAATTACTAGAGCCTCAAGTTCTCGCCTCGTGCTATCGCATTTACTTGAATCTAACACGCAATTTTTTCTAATAAAATGGGTACAAAAATTTCGTGCACACTAAAATCGAGCACGAGCCTAAATGGCCGCCTCATATGTGCTACGAGCCTAGCTGTCGTATCTTTCTCCACGTGCTGTAGTATGAGTACTTAGATTCATGGTTATATTGCGCTCAGTTTTACACAGACGATATTAAGTGAAGAACGGGACGTGGACGGACGTAGCGCAAACTACCAACTGTTTAATACAGTTAAAGAACACGCTTAATACAAGGAGATATGGCACGGCAGTGGGGGGAGGGAGATGTAAAAAGATATGACAAGGTGGCGACATGTGATCATTGTTCGGGTCAGGCATACATCGTTCACTTGCACCCGTTCAACCTGGCAAACTCGACCTCAGCTTTGATAAGCGCGATGGATGGAGTGCTTACGCACATCTCTTTTTCTTTAGCTATCGCAAGCGCCTCCCATATTTCTCGCCCTGTTTTTGATCTGCCAATGACTTAATATCGTCTTAATATCTTAATATCGTCTGTGTAAAACTGAGCGCAATATAACCATGAACGTTCACCAACTAGCCCCCTTCTTTGCTTTACTAAATGAGTACTTAGGCAATGCTGCCTTTAGCTTAGGTTAGTGGCACCGTCTGTCTTCCCGTTTTCTGTGTTTGCTCCATCAGCGTGGACGTGCCGACTGCAGACATGCCGAGTTCATCACGATGCCGCAATTAAAAGGAAAGTGATCAAGTGTGCAGAGACGGACAGAAATCAGGCCGCATCACGGGCGTTCGGAGTTACCGAAACTTGCGTGCGGGACTGGCGCAAACAGGGGAGGCGTTCTACACCGGCGGCTGCTACATACGGCGCAGCCACGCGGCCCCTATCTCGAAAGCAATCTGCAACAGAGACAAGAGTCTACGCATCTAGGCGCACCGCGGTGTGTTCTCGTCGCTTAGTTGCTGTCGAAGCGAGAGGCCGCACAAAGGTCAATTCCCTCGATCCTGTTGCCGCACTTCCTCACTCCAGCGCTTAAAGAGTTTCCGTTGTCGTTGAGTGAGACGTGTTCATGTTTGCTCCTGCGCGCATGACACCATGCTTGTTAATTTAGTTAGTAAGTGAATGTTTAAACATTTATATGGCTGATAAAACTACTATCCTTACTTTTCGTATAGCTGTCTAGTAATTTGCTGCCGCAACCGATGCTTCGACTTACGGGAGAAACTGCGACTTTTTTTATTTATCGCAACTTTAGTGCATTGGGAGTAAATTTTTTTGTTTTCTTTTCCAAATGAGAGAAAGTTGTATTTCTGTAGGAAAGAATGAGGTTCGCGGTACTGTAAAGGACTGTTTTTTGGGGTCACAGCAAACGGGTGCGCGTTACAAATGAGGGCACATTAGAATTGGGTAAATACGGCACATGCAGACCTAAACAAAAATTTTGGCCGAAAAGTCGGGCTCAGAGTTTTGGTTTCGTTGTTGCTACGTGGCTAACACGTGGTTTCATTAATGTTACGTGGCCATTGCAAGGTTTCGTTATTGTTGAGTGCGCATCTTGGCAGCACGCATGCTAACCATGCAAAGTACATCTTGTTTGTTATTTTCCGCAGTGAAGCAGCAAGATGTCACGGCCACGAAGATAGTACTCGGCTGCTTTCAAGAGAAAGGCAGTTTTAGCTGCAGAGAACATTGGCAAGTGGGCGGCCCGTTCGCAGTTCGGCCTCGCCAAGTGAAGCATTCTCGGATTAACGATGACAGAAGGACCCTCCTTTTGTCTGCAGTGGAATGCGAAGAAGGTTTCGCGTGCCGAATAATGGGCCATTCCCAGAACTTGGCTTGATGGAGTTAGAACGGCAACAGTCAGCCACGCATCTAGCTATGAGCATCGAGCTTATCCAGGCAAAAGCTAGTGATATTGCAAGAGAAAAAGGGAGCCCGAGCTCCGACTTCAAAGAGGGCAAGCACTAGGTCTATCCTGGACTTCCATTGTGCTAGCGAAATTCCATTTCGCAACAGCTGCAGAAATCGTTCCAAGAGCTGTTTGTGACTCTCCAGCACCACATTATTTTGTTGCACAAGTCCAAGATGTTTCAGTTAAGGTACATCGGCAATGCCAACCACACGCAGGTTTGTCTGGACATGCCATCACACCTCACCGTGCACGAAAAGGGCTCCAAACAAGTTAGTGCTCAGTCCACTGGCAACGAGAAGACGCGGGTTACCACCATGTTGTCGTGCGTGGCAGAGGGCCGCAAGCTCCCGCCCTATATTGTCTCGAAACGCAAGACAATGCCAAAAGGTGAGGAGCTGCCAAAAAATGTCGTATCGAGATCCGATGAGAAAGGCTGGATGAAGGAGGATCTCGTGCTCGAGTGGCTAAAGTCCTTGCGGCGTAGGTGGTGCAATATTCTCGCTCCGGAACGTGCCGGAAGTGGCAACGTACCGGAAGCGTTACGTTGCCACTTGGCCGACTCAATGAAGAAGCCGATGCGCGATTCCGGCACTGAACTCACCGTCACACCGGGTAGGACGACGTCTCAGCTGCAGCCTCTAGATGTATAAGTAGACAAGCTGTCCTAGGGTGCAGTCAAGCGACAATGCTACGCAAAATGGATGCGCGCAGGTGAGCCCGAAGTGATGTTGACTGGGCTGCTGAAGCAGGCATCACCAGCCATGCTGTGCGAGTGCACTGTGGACACATGGGCGAGCATCCCGAAGCATCTTGTGCGTCAATCTTTCAAGAAGTTCGGCATATCGAACGCACTCGATGGCAGAGAGGATGACTACCCATGAGAACACATGTAGGAAAAGGAACTGTTCGAAGAAAGCACAAGTGAGGGCAGCAATGACTGAAGTGCGGAGTCCGATACAAGTAAATGTTCTTGCTAAGTTTTCTCCCCTCACATTACATGCAGATGAAAGCTTATTTTTCTGTTTTCCGGACCGAAAATTTCGCCTTCTATTATATTCGGGTCTGTATTATATGCAGATTTTGACGGTAAATAACACAACCACAGGCAGCCGACTGTAAACACATTTACAGTCCCCAGCCGATTTTTCGGACACGGACAACGGCGCAAGAATGTCCGAATAATCAGGCAGCAGTAAAAAAAAAAGGAAATTGCAATGGTAAAATCAGTTTGGTTGCCTTTTAGTGTGACAGCACAGCATAAGATTATCTTAAAGGCCTTTACTCAGTAGTGCTCCTTTAATTACATACAGTTTACTTGGAATTTCATGACAGTCGAGGCCGCAGGTGCCTTCAACGATCACCCACCACACAGCCCGCGTGTGTCGCCGGTCGTTATGATGTGCGGATGCCACACACGCAACCTTGACTCCGAGACACTGCCAGTTTAATCTGTGCCACACATAATCCGTCTGGAGCTTTAGAGGCTTCACGGCCATATGCGAGCTGGCGCCATTCTGTCCAGTAAGTGCACACACGAGCTTGGCGGGCACTTGCAGTAGTTGCCGGCTGACCACCCACAAACCCAAACTCCACTTAACGCACGTAACCGTCAGTCCAGCCCGTGCATGTTATGTCACGCCTGATTGCCTATGTAGTCTACTGGTACAAGCACTTCAATAAGGGTGAAATTCCCGCAATGGCTTGTTACTCACTAAACCTAACACTAGTACTGCCAGTACTGTTGGCAACACTGGCAGTACTAGTGGAGTTGGCGACTTCGTCATAGTCGGTGACTATTAGCCGTGGTTTGGTAGGTTTGGCGCTAAGTGCAGCACACGGTGATAACGCCACCGTAGGCGGGGCTAGTGCCATATAGCAGCACGTTGCGGAAAAATTATTCAGGTATGTGCACTAGGATTACTAAAACATTTTTTTACATATTCTCACTCTCCAATGTTGGGATGCGGGCCTTACACGAGAGCGAATGGAGGGCGGCAGATTAGATAGCACCAGTCCGCATAGTGACACCTTGGGTCTTTTAGGTTTGTCGTCCCGGACTTACCAAGACTGCACGAGATGCTGCGCATGCCAACGCTCATTGGCTAAAAGCAGCGCCTCAGGCAGTCCTCGACAGTCCAAGAAAACCAATCGAAGACACTGCTTATTTACAAATTCTAGCCCGAGGTTCACTATCTTAGCAATGTCAGATGAGATGTGTGACTAAGCACACTTACGAATTTTCGCACATCATCTATCATTACGCCTAAAGACAAAAGTTATCACGGAGGGATTTCTTATACTTGTGAAGATTTCCTGCATCAGAAGAAACAACTGGTGAACTGTGTCTGAAATTGCGTGGTAAGAATGCAGTACTCATTAATAAAACATTTGGAAGGGACAACTCGATGGCCCAGAGTAACCATAACCAGCAAAGTGTGCGGCAACCATAGAGAACTGAGAGCCTCTATGTTATTTCAAACTACTAAAGAAGCAAGTAACAACAGCTGACAAAGTAGACATAACAAATTGACAAGTAATTCTATCATAAACTTTTAATATTTGGAAATTTTATCATTTACGCGACAAAGTGAAAAAATAAATCGATGATAAAACTCGCAGGATAGCTATGAGTGTGCAACACAAATGCTTCAGTGTCGGCAGTGTCGTGGGCTAGGTGTTTTCACTCTAGATTTCTAGCTTGTTGAATCCCTCGGGGGTCTGAAGGTCCTGCTTCCTCCGTGACATTTCAGTGTAAAGGATGGTTCATAGCATTCTGCTTTAAACTACTGCACTCCTCCATAATGCTCTGAAGTGCTCACCAGCTTTCTAAGCATACACTGACACACGGCATGATGTTAAAAAAACCATTTGGTTGACGTGGCAGCACAAGCCCTTGCCACCACCGACTTGCAAAGGAATAGGCAAGGTGTGACTGCATCGCTGAAAAGACTTCCACGATACTATGGGCACAATTAGTGAGGTCTGCTCCCTACGACTGGCCGTGAAGCATGGAGGGCTACGCCATCTGGTGGTGCTGCAGAAAACCGAGTTTTGAGTCACATGACCGAACTCTCCTCTCTCATTCGCGGATGTGCACACCATGTGCACTTCCACTGAGGAGAGTGAGGAGAAACAACGAGGCCTGACAAATGAGAAAAGAGGACAATGCTAACAAGACAAAAATGAGGAACGAGCTAAGAAAAGCTAACACTTCAAAACATAAGAAGCCAACAAACACTGACACTGGCTTCTTATGATATGACTACGGTAATCAAAATCGGGCCCCTCGGTTAACCCCCTTTCCACTCTAACACTTCAAAAGTCCTTCACATATGTATGCCCAATCTTGTAACTAATAATACATCAAATACAACGGAGTTGTACAAGTAAGTTCTCGCCCCTTCCGAAATTACTAGGGATTTGTTTGCTGGCTAACAACATTGCTCGAATAGAGCCGCAGTTGCTGTTGCGTTTGGGTGTGGTCATGGCTGGCTGTTCAGCACACAAAACATAAGCCACTAAATGGCAACCAGCCTCACTAATTTTAAGTTGTGCCATCGTACATTGTTCATCGTCAAAGAAAAGTTTTCCACCATCCAGACTGCAGCACAAGCTCACAAAATAAAAGAGATTGAAGTTGTGCCACCGTACATTGTTCATAGTCAAAGAAAAGTTTTCCACCATCCAGACTGCAGCACAAGCTCACAAAATAAAAGAGATTGACATTCTTCATTTGCCTTTTGGTTATGCATGCCTTCTCACAACAGGTCCCCACACACCAGAATTTAACAGTGCGACAGTACTTACAATGTCTGATGCATCCACTCTGGTGCCCACAATCTTTAGCCTGATCTCATCGTCTTGCTGGATGATGATGTCCTGGAAAGCAAATGGCACATCAGGTCACAGCTGCTAGCAGGCAGTACACAAGCTAAATAAGATAAATCAACAAGCAAAATTGTATAATCCAAAGCACATCCCTAGTTCCTGTGCTACCTGTATGCGATGCCAACTGTGACAGCCGTCTGAGACTCTCAGCTCACCCATCACATCGAAATTTTAGAACTACCTACACAGCAAATGTAAAGCCCTTACATACGTAAATAAATAGTGTTCTCTTCACTGCATACACTACAAGTTTGTACAGCTTACATACGCCTAGTCTATACACATGCGTACATGTCTGCTAAGAAATGGCATTGGTAAACATGGCAGCACTTCGTGACTTTGATTCAATGCCGACTGCTGCAATGGCTGCACTCTTGTCACTGTTCGATTGCTGATAAATACTGGATCAAGATCTCGCTTCTTCAGAGCTCACTAAAATTGAAAGTATTAAGCGGCAAAATCCGTCCAGCTTTTGAGATTGTTCTGTGATTTTGGCATCTTCAGGCCCTGCAAGATGCATCGACATACAGATGCCGCTTTGGTTGTTACTCGTCTTTGATTGGACAGGTTTGACCCACGGCACCTGATGGCATCACTTTCATAATATTCCAAAAAGTGCTTGAGGTTAACATACGTAGAGCCCTGAAAGTTATTCTAATCCTTTAACCCGCAAAACATCCAAGCTGTACACAGCCTAACACGTTGTGCCAATACTAGCACCAAGCGTGAGCCTTACTTGTTCATGGTGCATCTGTTTGCATTGCTCTCCGGTAATGAGTCACGTGTGTCAGCTCATACCACTGGTAATTGCTTGCTTTCAGTACTCATGCATATTGCTTCGTAATTTGCATTTACTTTGACGTCTCGAGTGTAGAGAATAGTACTATTTCGTACTATTGTAGATTTATATGATTTAAGAAATCTCTGCTGAAGTCTTACTCAAAAGTATTTTCATTGAACGTAAGGGGTACACAATAAAATTGCTATGCCGTATTTACTTCAATCTAACGTGCACTTCTTTCTGATTAAGCGGGTCCAAAAATTGTGTGAAAGTTAGAATCGAGTACAACCCGAAATCTGCGTTACCACATTGCCACCGGCATTTCAAAATGGCCGCCTCGTACGCACTTCTAGCCTAGCTGCCGTAGCTTCCTCCATGTGCTGTCGTATGTGTGCTTAGGCATTTTGTCCACCATCCGTCTTCCTGTCTTCTGCGTTTGCTCTCTCAGCATGGAAGTGCCGACTGCGAAGACATGCCGAATTCATCACGATGCCGCAATTAAAAGGAAAGTGATCACTTCTGCGGAGACCGAAGGAAATTAGGCCGCATTACGGGCGTTCAGAGTTCCCAAAACGTACGTGTGGGACTAGCACAAACAGGAGAGGCATTCTACTCCAGTGGCTGCTACGTACGGCGTGGCCGCACAGCCCATATTTTGAAAGCGATCTGCGATGGAGACAAGAGTCTACACATGTAGGCGCACTGCACTGTGTGCTCATCGCCTAGTTCGCGTTGAAGCGAGAAGCCGCACAAAGGTCAATTTGCTCGCTCCTGCTACTTCACTTCCTCACTCCAGCATTTTGATAAAGAGTTTCCGCGGTCATTGAGTAAGACGCGTTCATGTTTGCTTGCGTGTGCATGACACCATACTTGTTAGTTTAGTAAGTGAATGTGTAAAAGTTTGTACGGCTGATAAAACCACCACCCTTACTTTTCTACTGATTTGCTATCGCAATCGATGCATCGCCTTTCGGACGAAACTGCGACTTTCTTTATTTATTGCACTTCAGTGTATTGGAAGTTAATGTTTGTTTTTCCAGATGAGACAAAGTTGTATTTCTGTATAAAGGAATGAGGTACATGGCAATGTAAAGGGCCTTTCTTCTTTCGGCCACGGCATACGGGTGTGCCTTACAATCAAGGGCATATTTCCCGCCTTTCATTTTTGGTGGTGGGGAACAGGTGCGCGTTAGAATCGAGGGTGCGAACAGTAAAACCTCGCTAATTTGACACTCAGTTATTTGGGAAATTGTGCAAACAATGCGGACTCGTCCTTTGGTACCAGGCAGGCGATATGCTTTATTTCATGGCGTCAAACTCTTGTTACTTTAAATGTGTCGGTCTGACCCATATTCATTCTGACAACTCCTAGAGCGCGGCAAGCCCAGAGCACCATAAATGTACGATGTAAATGAGCAAAACCATTGCTAGTGTCCAACCAAAACGAAGCAGTGGCATTCGCATTACCATGATCATCATTGGAAAACCTATGGGAACACCAGAACGCTTAGTGCCTATTTGTGCCTCTATAGCCTTTATTCTTGCGTTTATCGTGGCACATGACACACGCCGCTTTGTTCGCGTGCCTTTAGACCTGCATAGTCACTAGTCACCATCCATCATGATCTTGTCGATAGCAACCAAGGTTTCGTCCGCAGCGGTTGCAACAAGCAGTAATGTAGTTCTGACTGAGTGTGCGCATTGGCTGTGTACCTTCAGAAATGTGTGGTCACCATCCACAATCGCATTGACAGTAACCATGGTTGCGGCAGACAGTAGTTCCGTTTTGACTCCGTGAATGCAGCCCAAGTGTTTTTAGACTCCATGCATGATCGCGTCGATAGCAACCACGATTTCTTCCGCAGCTGTTGTGGCGAGCAGGAGTTTCGTTCTGACTCAGTGCAATGCGTGAAAGAACTCACAAATGCCGCAGAAGCTGTCCAGGATGAAGGAGCGATTCTACCGCGGCCTGCATGTTGGCATCGAACCCGCTGGCTACATTGCGATAGGCGGACGATCTGTCTGTCCACCGGTTGTGCACATGGTAGTCAAAATCATGTCTCGGATGAAGACGTGCGTCTTGCACTGCGGCAGCACTGCGAACGGAGTTGCGATGCCTTCGCCACTGCAAGCACTCATCAGTGATGAGATGAGAATTGCAGCCCCTGCACTGCTTTAGCGCTATATATATATACACGATTTGCTTATTCATTCAGTAAATAAAAGTGGGTTAATCTAGTAAGCATTTGTCAATCGTTCTCTTGATATCCTCGATAATTCGACATATATAGCACAGTTCCAGATTCACACTCACCTCGTCTTGTGTCCTGTAGCACGGCGGGTTGGAGTTCGGGTCAAACTGCATGTCTGACGGGATGGACTGGAATTCACAAGATAAAAAAAGGCACAAGGAGGGAACCATGAGCAGCTGACAAACACCCTGAGCACACACCGGTGAAGCAGTGGAAGAAACAATGTTGTATGCCATCACAACTTCAGCGTGACAAAGAGCAAAACGTAAAAATTAATTCCATGTCCCTGACGTTACTGTCTATTTCACACTGAAGTTACCTTGCCTCACAATTTGTGCCGACTCACCCAACAATGCAGGTGCTATTTGAAACAATAGACCCTTCTTGCAATTCACAAACACTGCTTCTCTGCAATGCACATTTGTTCAATTAATGGCGGCACGGGTAACATTCAAATGAAGACAAAGTGCTAGCTGCACATGCTGGGGCTTTTCTCCTGACAAGTTTTCAACATGAGAGCCCCGTCTATATTTTATATGTAATCATACAAGCAAACTGAGCACGTACATGCTATGAAGGATTAAGACTTGGGCATGTTGGTAGTTCATGTTTAAAATAAGAATAGCCCAACAAGCAGGGACAGAATAGTGTGTGCTTTCCTTTGTTTGTCCTTGTTTCTTGCGATATTGTACATGTTGTTCACGAAAATGACTACATAACCCATAATATAATAAGGCTAACTGCCTTGCAGGAAAGCTGCTTTAACAATTATGAAAAACGTCATTACAGAAAGCCACATAGGCAGCTGAGCCTGTGTTACAACTCTACGAATGAATGTATTTTGTTTATTGGCGCAAGGGCCAGGTATGGCCAAAGAGTGCCAGTGTTAGAACTCTAGATGTAGACAGCTAAATAAATACATACCTAAGAGGACAGTAGCCGTCTTAAGGCTCATTGCAATTTTGACGACGCCAGCATAAAGACACCTTCATAAAGATAGCATCCAAGTCAGACGCTATGCAGGCTACGTCGCTGTTCAAACAATACGGCAGCTAAGCAGAGGGCTTGGAAATTCGGCAGGATATACCGATAATTAAAAATATAAGATATGCCCATCTGAAACCTGTTTGAAACCTCTGCATGTCTCGGACAGTTTCTCCACAATCTTGAAAAGCGGCAATTTACCGATTTGATTCTCTAAGGCCATGTCAAAGGCAGAAAAGCTGCTCATGCTTCAGATTCTAAACAATTGGACAATGAAGGGTTTCAGCATCTGAAATTTCCAACCGTCCTTACACATTCACTCTATGTGGCATGTGACAGTGCTGCAAGGACATCCAAATCACCGGGCATATCCGAAAAATCTACTACAGTCGCCGACTAATTTTTCGGACTCCAAAAATTCAGACATCCTCAATTATTTGGTCTGCTTCGCGGCACCGCCATTCTCCCCATAGACCATAATGTATAACAACTGCCGAAAGTTCGGACGCCTTGCAACCTCTTGTCTGATTTTTCGGCCACTCCTTGAGCCAACTCGATCAAGAGCACCATGCACCGACTGGGACCGCTGCATGGTTCGACTTGCTGAATGCCATTTTTGTATTGAACGGAGCCTCCTTGCTGCCCCACGAAGTGGCGCTACTGCAAGTCCCCACTCATCATCATCGTTTCTGCCTGGTTCGTGGCTACAGCAGTTCAAGACAATGCAGCAGCTGATTTGTTTCTTCGTGCACGACGCTGCGAGCAGGCCACGTTTTTCGTTTGTGCGACTGGTGTCGGCGTGACGATGTTTGCTTTGTGTGCTGTGTCGAGGCTGCGGTGATCCAACGCAGCATACGGAAACATTGCGCCAAGTGCCTAATGGCACCGACAGTGCCCGCGCAGACAGCGCTGGGGAACGCTGGCAAGCGGGTGCCGGGAGGCCTAGGATTTGTCGCCTTCCGATGTGCTCCCTACTGACGTTGAAAATTTTCTGCCGAGACCTGCGCAGTGGTTGCATTGCAATTCCGGACGCCGTCTCATTTGAGTTTCACAGGTACTGACACTGCTGTACTGACACGTGCAGAACTTGTCGACGGCAAGATCATTCGTCAGGTTTGTGCTGCACCGTCGGACGATGAGTTGGAAGATGACATACCATGTGCTACGCTGCCGTCACATGCAGAGCGTGTACAAGCAGTGACTGTGCTTTCAGCCACCTATAGTGACCGCACGACCCTCTCCGAGATTCAGGCTTATCTGATTGCGTGTAAACGGAACAGCGTGCAACGGCGCATTCACAATTTCTTCAAGCCTGCTGCCAAGCCCGAATAAGTGCGTGGAAATCAAGAATTTTTTTTCTTAATGTGCTTTTTCGGACACCTGTTTATTCAGACATTCCTGCAGTCCCCGTGAAGTCCGAATAAACGATTGGTGACTGTATCTGAAACACTGCTCATTGCCTGTATTCAAACTTCCCAGCAACACTTGCCATCTATCCCTAGCACCAATGTACAGTACAACCTCGTTCATGTGTATTATAAAGCTATATATGAGAAAAACCACACTAACCAGGAAAATGTACGATCCAAAGTCACTTAAAACTTTGGCATACTCAACTCTTGTCAACATTTATACAAGGCTAATAAGCACGGTGCGAATTGTTGCAGAATGAGACGCCGATGCACGCCGAGCCGGCGGTGCCCGAGAAGCGCATCGTCATTTTTGCAGCTTCTGCAAGCTTATGTTTTCGCTTATACAATTTGGCCTGGGTCAGCAGCTTCTTCGGGGGGCGAATTTTGGCGGGAACTTTTGACCTGTCCAGTCGGCGAGAATCGTTGTGGCATGAAACACTGACGCGCATTGAGCGGGTCAAGACGCACTTTCTCGCTTTCCTATTGCATATTGTTTTAAAACACCATGATGGGAAAACAGAACAAAATTGAGCTATGTAGTCAGAGACAGCAGAATACAACGCTGCCAGAGCAAAACATCACGCTCACTTCACACAGCCTGCAGCAGGGAACAGCAGGGCATTTAGGTTATTTCCTTATTAAAGTGTGCAGTACGCTTCCAGTGACAGTACACCATATGCGCTGCAAAGAGATAGGTAAAAAAAAGAATTTAATTGTGGGGTTTTACGTGCCAAAACCACTTTCTGATTATGAGGCACGCCGTAGTGGGGGACTCCGGAAATTTCGACCACCTGGGGTTCTTTAACGTACACCTAAATCTAAGTACATGGGTGTTTTCGCATTTCGCCCCCATCGACATGCGGCCGCCGTGGCCGGGATTCGATCCCGTGACCTCGTGCTCAGCAGCCTAACACCATAGCCACTGAGCAACCACGGCGGGTAAATAGATAGGTAAGGATGCTTGTCGCAAGATAGGGGTGACAGCGATAGTGATGAGAATGTTGAGGCATTCTATCTCGCATTCGCCTGAGCGTTGTGTGCATGCATGAGTTGCGAGAAGGACATTGGGGGAGTCGCTTCGTGGAATCCGCCTTTCCCTAGGTACTACAGTACCACGGAGGAAGACGCGCTTTTTGCTCCATTTGTCTCTGGCCGAGCTGCCCTACACGAGATTGGATAAGTACTCTGGAAGAAGTGCATTATCGGTTTGGCTTTTGTGGTGCCGTGTCAAAGCGTTGAGCTCATAACTTCGAGGTCCTTGGTTCGAATAGCATGTTTAATAGACTATTTTATTATTATTTTAAATCTGCATTATTATATCATCCACCCTTTTGACTTCTGCAGTAGTTGTTCTTTTCCTATGTTTCACCACCAGGCCTGACACAGATGGCTCGTGTCAAAGGGAGTGAAGCGTGGAGGTGGGTGGGTGGGGAAGAGGCTTAGGCAAGTGCTGCTTTAGCAGCCACAGACCGATGAAGAATGACACGTTGCTACGTAGAAGTCGTTTTGTTGTAAAATATTTATCTTAAGGTTATACTTAAAGCGGTCCTGAACTACTCCTCGGGCTTGGTGAAAAAATGCAGTTCATGGATAGCATACCCTGCTGTGAACATCTCAGCCAAATTTGGCAGTCATGCACAGAACATGGAGCTCACAAGCGAAGCGTGAAGTCACATACAGTCGCTGACCGATTTTCCGGACTCCAAAAATTCGGACATGCCCGATTATTCGGTCAGCTTCGCGGCACCGCCATCCTCCCCATAAACCATAATGTATAACAACTGCCGAAAGTTCGGACACCTTGCAACCTCTCGTCTGATTTTTCGGACACTCCTTGAGCCAACTCCATCGAGGGCATCATGCACCGACTCTGACCGGCGCATAGTTCGACTTGCTGAACGCCATTTTTGTTTTGAACGGAGCCTCCTTGCTGCCCCACGAAGTGGCGCTACTGGAAATCCCCGCTCATCATCATTGTTTCTGCCTGGTTCGATAGAGTGGCCGTACAGCAGTTCCGGTTTCAGCTTAGTAAGCCATGTCAAGACAACCTAGCAGCTGATTTGTTTGTTTCGCGCACGACGCTGCGAGCAGGCCACGTTTTTCGTTTGTGCGACTGGTGTCGGCACGGTGGTGCTTGCTTTGTGTGCTGTGTCGAGGTTTCGGTGATCCAACGCGGCGTACGGAAATATCGTGTCAAGTGTCTAATGGTGCTGACAGTGCCCGCGCAGACTGCGCTGGGGAATGCCGGCAAGCAGGTGCCGGGAGGCCTAGGATTTGTCGCCTTCCGATGTGCTCCCTAGTGACGCGGAAAATGTTCTGCCGAGACCTGCGCAGTGGTTGCATTGCGATTCCGGACACCGTCTCATTTGACAGTTTCACAGGTGCTGACACTGCCTTAGTGACATGCGCAGAACTCGACGACGGCGAGATCATTCGTCAGGTTTCTGCTGCACCGCCGGACGATGACTCCGAGTCGGAAGATGACGCACCATGTGCTACGCTGCCGTCGCATGCGGAGGGTGCACAAGCAGTGACTGTGCTTTCAGCCGCCTATAGTGACCGTACGACCGTCTCCGAGATTCAGGCGTATCTGATTGCGCGTAAACGGAACAGCGTGCAACGGCGCACTCACAATTTCTTCAAGCCTACTGCCGAGCCCGAATAAGTGCGTGGAAATAAAGGATTTCATTTTTTTTTTTTCTTCATCTGCTTTTTCGGACACCTGTTCATTCGGACATTTCCGCAGTCCCCGTGAGGTCCGAATAAACGGTCGGCGACTGTGCTTGTTTCTCAAACACACTGCTTTCAAACAAGGCCTTCTCTTCACCCGCTTCGAAGTGCGAGGCTTGCATGAACATCCAAAATCAAACTTGAACTGTGCACCACAGTGATGTCCAAGTGAAGGAGCACCACTAGCTCGACGCGTGTCAGTGTCATATGCCGCAACGACATGCGTGACGCTTCGCTTTATGTAGACATCAACAATAGTTGAGCCTGTCAAATTTTTTTAGTTACTTTGGATTGCATGTTTTCTCAGTTAGTACGTTTTTTCTCATGTTTTTTTTTTTTTTCTCCAACACGTATGAACGAAGTTCTACTGTATTATGAGCGCAAGCGTCAAAGTGCATGCTCGCATTCATTTGCTCCAGTCTGGCCATGCTACGTGGTGCAGGACTGGCTTTGTTGTGCGCCAGCTTGATCGATGGATAGTAGCCACATCCAACTTCGCGCTATCAATAGCTCAATACGAAGCGAAGTCTGCCAAAGGGTCTAACCAGGAGTGGCCAGGAGTGAGTGGGCACCGGCAAGCGAGCGTGTGGTCTTACCTTGAGTTTCATGTGGTTTCAGGCTAGTTGGGAGTTCAAAACTAGTCGAAATTAGCCAAGCCCAACAGCTACGAAACTGATAAGCAGGGTGGCCAAAGTTTAATTCATACGCTGGCGGCTGAGCGTGAACAGACAATAACCAGCTTCTTCCAGAAGTACATAATTCTTATCGAAATTAGAAAGCAGATTTTCGGTTACTTCAGCGTGCTTGTTAAACTGTGTGAGCAAATATGCACAGTAACAGTAGGAAGAAGCACACTGATTCAAACATCCTTCTTCATTCGTGTCAGCAATTGGTCAATAGCAGCCATGTATGGAAATTTGCTATATTACGAAATAAAGCAGCCCAACAAGAGTGAGAAGCAGGCTTCTGCTGAAAAGAGAGCGTTTGAGAAAAAGGAGACTGCACGCTCTGCTTCCAAGCTCCACGCACAGGGCACAGCTGCGAAACTTGGCTGAGTTGTTAACGGCAGCATATGCTACCCGCGCACAGACCGCGTTTTTTCACCAAAAAAATTAAATTATGGGGTTTTACGTGCCAAAACCACTTTCTGATTATGAGGCACGCCGTAGTGGAGGACTCCGGAAATTTCGACCACCTGGGGTTCTTTAACGTGCACCTAAATCTAAGTACACGGGTGTTTTCGCATTTCGCCCCCATCGAAATGCGGCCGCCGTGGCCGGGATTCGATCCCGCGACCTCGTGCTCAGCAGCCTAACACCATAGCCACTGAGCAACCACGGCGGGTTTTTTTTTCACTAAGCCCTAGAAGTTGTTCAGGACCCCTTTAAGTCTATGGGATTAGTAGTGGTGCTGCAAAGCTGTGTGAATTAGCAGTATGTTTAAATTATTAGTCAGCAACTGTATGTATACTGTCAGCCATTCCCAGTGAAGCACTCGACTGTTCTCACAACACTACAAGAAAAGAATAGTGTGCTCTCAGTCTAGGCAAAGCTACAGAGGTCAACTCACATGTCTTGAGATGAAACAGGAAAGCGGTCCAATCTCAGTGAACAGGCCAACCTGCAAGAACACAGAATGCTGCACCCTAACATGATAGCAAAAACAACCCCCCCCAAAAAAACACACAAGTCACACAGAGGATGGTGCATCCACTTGTGCAGTGAATTGTTGCATCCAAGAAAAAGCAGACTCAATGGTTTTCATGGCTCTGAGAAGATAATGTAATGACCTGCCTACACCACACTGAATCTGGCAGGGACAGAAAATTTGAATACTGGCACAGGGAAGTCTGTCTGATACCAATGTAACACGGGCATCTTAAAAGCCTTCAAAACAATTTTCTATTGACTCAACATCATATTAGGCATCTACACGGGCAGCTACTAATAGGTGCCAAGTCAGCAGTCTATCAAGCCGACAAAGCTGCATATATGTCTATTGAAATATTGAACACCTTAATGTGGCTGGCATGGAGGTTTTTTGAACTAGTTTACAGCTTGTTTTCACTAGTGCGCCATTAACATGTTTGATAAGAAAGAATCAGCAACAAACTAAAGTAATCCCTTGTTATAACAAAGTCAGCGGGACGGCGAAAAAATTCGTTATAAGCGGTAATTCGATATAACCAACGACTCAAGAAAAGTTAACGGAGTTGAACTTTAATTGCGCCACAACTGCAAGGAAGTCAAAATACAACGTACAGTCGAAACCCATGATAACGAAATCTCGCAACAACGAAATTCTCCCGACAACGAAACATTTCCGTATCCCCGGCGAACACCCATAGGATTCAATGCATTTCGTACCTCTCGGCAACGAAATGCCACTGTACTGCATAATTATCTGCATAATCATCTGCATAATTATTAGTCGTGAGTCAGCGCTCGTGTTTCGTCTTTATTCTTCGTCCATGTTTTTAGTGCGCACTGTGTGTAATAATTATGGAGCGTCACGCATCGGGCCATGACTGAGCAATCGTCCGGGAATACGCATCCCTTGCTTCAAGAACGCTGGTTTTGGCGCCACCCGACATGCACTGCTTGCGCATTCGGCGCCGAAAGTAGATTTGCACGAAATAGCTGTTATTTCGATCATTTGCCTTCGGGTACAGGAGATACGATCACCTTTACGCTCGGCCCCGGTCGCGTCGGAGCCTACAGGCCACAGCATGCGCTGTTGCTCTGCGTCTGGTGCCGAGTTACGCAACATCTCGCAAACGTGATCGCATCTCCGACAGCAGTTGACCGAGAATGCCGCGCTACTGCAGTACTGCCGCTGCTGGTCGACGCATGCGGCACACTTTGTACTGTCGGCAATGCGTTTCTATATCCTCGAGCAAAGCTTGCAAAGTAGGCCAATGGAATTTCGACAGTAAAGTTCTGCTCTGCCACGGCCGCTCGATGCAAAGCAAGGTGCGGCCAGCTACGTCGTGCCGCAGACAGTAGGCAGGCGCGTCTCGGCCGAGTTTACAGTTGCGACCGCTTTTATTGGTGAGGGCGTCACTGCTCGGGGATGCTTTCGCGACTTCGCGCGCGGGGCTAAGCAGGCGTTGGTTCTCGCGTCGGAATGTGTTTGCTTCGTGCTCTATGCACTAATGTCGTGCTTTTTCGCGTGCGTGTGTGTGAGCAAGTTGGTTCGCGTCAGAACGTGTTTGCCTCGTGCGATATGCATTAATCTCGTGCTTTATCGCGTGCGTGTGAATGAGCAAATCGGTTCGCGTCAGAAGGTGTTTGCCTCGTGCGATATGCCTTAATCTCGCGCTTTTTTGCGTGCGTGTGTGTGAGAAAGTTTGCCTGTGCTTGCTGTGCTTTCTTAAGGCTCTTCGGTGTGCGTGTGTGGCGTAGCCAGCCTCGTTCATTTGGCGCGATGCCGCGCAACTGTTGTGTGCCACTCTGCGACACAAATGCCAAAAAGGACCCGAATGTGAAATATCACGAGTTCACCTGCGACTTGGAGTGTCGAGAAGCGTGGCTAAAAGATATCTCTCGCCAACGAGTGTCGGGAAAAGGAAGCAAGTGGGAACCGAGCAATAGGTCTCTGGTATGTTCCCTGCACTTTAGAGAAAGTGACTGTAAAAAGAACACGAAACTTAGGCTCCTGCTTCCGAATGCGGTACCGACCGTGTTTTGCAAATATCCACAGTACCTGCAAAAAGATAATGTGCAGCCCAAAAAACGTCATCGAAGAAGGCAAGCGATAATTGCGGCAGCTCAGGAGAAAGCCCCAACATCGAAAGTGCCTTGCAGTTTCTCAGCGACGAGGTGGAAGCTCTAGTTCCTGAGACTGCCTTAGAATCATGCTCTGAACGTCGTTTTTCTGTTGACCAGGCCTGCCAAACTACATTAGATATTGTGGACATCCTAGAACAGTCAAAGAAAGCAGTCAAGAGATTGAAAAAAAAAAGTTGCCCGTCAAGGAGATGAGTTGAAAAAAATTGCAGTCCGAACGGGACGAAATGAAAAACCGCCTCTTAGTTTATGAAAACAACAACGAAATTCAGTCCTTTGTTCAGGTATTACAAAGAGCGGCAAAAGCAGACAAAGCTGCTGTTTTTATCAGCAACCAAGTGGCCACTTAAGAGAAAAAAAAAACCTGCCTACAATGAAAGAATCCTGCGAGAATGTGTTTTATGGAAAGCGTGCTCAAATTAAGGGTATGAGCATGTTCGAAGCAGAGGCCTTTTGAAGCTTCGTTAAAAGGGGCCCACTTCTTAACCTCTAGCATCACTCAATATGCTTCGTTTTCATGAGAAGCAATCTACTGATGATTACTTGCAATGATAAGCGTTTTTATTTCATCTAAGTTAGTTTGCATTACTTGGGAAACTCTGTACAAGTTCTCCCTATGTAAAGTTTTTACTTTGCGTACGTGTTCACGAGAAGTGAATAAAAGTACTGATAGATTGCTTCAAGCAGAACCCCTCGATGGAAGTGCACCACCCGGTCGTGCATCGTACGGGCAACCGTCACGGATAGCGTTCGGCGTATTCTAGAACAGGTTTCCACCCCTGTGACAATCTGTTGGCGTTTGTCAGCACTTCTAACGACGACTTAAAAGATTTTGTCTGCAATTTCCAAATATTGTAACGACGTGGGATCGACGAGTATGCGTGGCAGCACCACCAAGAAACGCACTTTATCAGTCGTCCAAGGGAACAACAACAATGTCTTCTTCGTTTCCCCAGCATCACCTAAAAACCCGCGCTACTTCAGCGTCGTCCCCACTGGCGCATACCCGCTGAATTATAGTTCTGCCAAATATAGTTGTGTCATTTGCTCCCCCTTCAGAAAAGATCATCGTCCCGATGATAGAGGCTTGGAAAGCAGCGGTAAAGAACTGCGCAGTCTTGGCAGTCCTCATAGTACGGCTTCATCCGCAGCACGTGAACGACCTCGGGTAAATGCCGTTGGCGCTTTGAACAGTGCGAGCTGTCTGGAACGACTTCGTAGTTGACGTCACTGATGCGTCGGAGAACTATGTAGGGCCCGAAGTATTTGCGTAGGAGCTTTTCAGAGAGCCCACGCTGTCGAATAGGTGTCCAGATCCACACTTTGTTGCCGATGTTGTATGTTACGGCTTTGTGCCGAAGATTGTAGCGTCTGGCGTCAATGTCCTGTTGTTCGCGGATTCGCAGACGCGCAAGCTGCCTAGCTGCCTCTGCTCGGTGTGTTATCTCTTCAGCACCCGTCTCGTTGTCGTCAAATTCATGAGGGAGCATTGCGTCTAATGTTGTTGTAACCTCACGGCCGTATACGAGACTGAAGGGCGTCTTGCGAGTGGTCTCTTGACGAGCCGTATTGTACGCGAAGGTGACATAAGGTAAAACCTCGTCCCAGTTCCTATGCTCTACATCTACGTACATGCTGATCATATCAGCCAATGTCCTATTGAGTCGTTCTGTCAGTCCGTTCATTTGAGGGTGATACGCTGTTGTTTTCCGGTGGGCGGTACCAGTTAGACGTAGAACGATATCTAAAAACTGGGCCATGAACGCAGTACCTCTGTCCGTGACGACTACTGCGGGAGCGCCATGCCTTAAAACGATGGATTCCAGAAAAAATCGTGCCGCTTCATCTGCTGTTGCCCGTTGCAGGGCACTTGTCTCGGCGTATCTAGTGAGATAATCCGTGGCAACGATTATCCGCCTATTACCAGTAGTAGACGTTGGGAAGGGGCCCAGAAAGTCCATGCCTACTTGTGCAAATGGTGTGGCCGGTACGTCAACAGGGTGCAGTAAGCCGGCTGGTTTGACGGATGGCGGTTTACGACGTTGGCAATCCAGACATGTCTGAACGTAACGTTTAACGACCGCAGTAAGTCTCGGCCAGTAGTAATTCTGCCGAATCCGTGCCAATGTGCGAGTATAGCCCAAGTGCCCAGCAGTCGGCTCGTTGTGGCAGGCGTGTAAGATTTCACGTCGAAGCGGTGATGGGACAACAAGTAAGTAGTTGCTGCCGCTAGGCGAGAAGTTCTTCTTGTAGAGGACGTTGCGACGCAAGCAGTATGATGCCACCCCTCTTGCGAAGAGCCTCGGCACGCTGTTGGTTCGTCCTTCGAGGTAACCAATAAGCGGCAGCAATTCAATGTCATCCCGTTGCTGGCGTGAAAGATCGGCAGTATTCACGAGTCCCAGAAAAATTGTGTCGTCATCGTCTTGTGCTGCCGGCTTAACAGGAGACCGAGAAAGGCAGTCGGCGTCTGCATGCCGTTTTCCCGACTTGTATGTAACAACAAAGTCGAACTCTTGGAGTCGAAGACTCCAGCGTGCGAGCCGGCCGGAAGGATCTTTCAAATTAATGAGCCAGCAGAGGGAATGGTGGTCACTAACGACGGTGAAAGACCGACCATACAAATACGGACAAAATTTCAGAACTGCCCATACCATTGCGAGGCATTCTTTTTCAGTGGTGGAGTAGTTAGCTTCGGCTCGGGATAGTGTCCTACTGGCGTAAGCAACCACTTTTTCGCTGTCGTCCTGCCATTGTACTAGCACCGCCCCTAGACCGACATTACTAGCGTCTGTATGCAATATCGTCGGGGCTTCCTCATCGAAGTGTGCTAATACGGGAGGTGATTGCATGCGTTGCCGGAGCTCGTGAAATGCCCGCTGCTGGTCTTCGCCCCAAGTAAAAGGCATATCTTCTCGGGTGAGCTGTGTTAACGGCCATGCGATACGCGAGAAATTCGCAATAAATCGCCGGTAATATGCACAGAGTCCCAGAAAACGTCGTACGGCTTTTTTGTCTGATGGAATTGGGAAATTAGCGACGGCGGCAATTTTATCCGGATCAGGTCGGACTCCTTGGCTACTGACGACGTGACCGAGGAACTGGAGCTCATGAAAGCCAAAATGGCACTTCTCAGGCTTCAAAGTAAGACCGGCAGAGCGTATCGCTTCAAAAACAGTTTTCAGCCTTCGTAAGTGTTCGTCGAACGTTGCGGAAAAGACAATCACGTCATCCAAGTACACCAGGCATGTTTGCCATTTGAGTCCGGAGAGCACAGTGTCCATTAGACGCTGAAATGTTGCTGGCGCCGAACACAAACCGAAAGGAAGTGCCTGAAATTCATAAAGTCCGTCAGGCGTCACAAAGGCTGTTTTCTCACGGTCTCTCTCATCCACTTCGATCTGCCAATAACCGCTTTTCAAGTCCATTGAGGAAAAGTAGCACGAGTTTCGCAACCTATCCAAGGAATCATCAATACGTGGCAGTGGATAAACGTCCTTCTTTGTGACCTGATTGAGCTTCCGATAGTCGACGCAGAAGCGCAGGCTACCGTCCTTCTTCTTCACTAAAACTACAGGTGATGCCCACGGACTATTAGATGGTCGAATAACGCCATCTTCTAGCATCGTCTTCACTTGTTTTTGTATTGCTTCGCGTTCCTTTGGGGCCACACGATAAGGGTTTTGTCGGATGGGTCTGGCGTCGACATCAGTAATGATGCGGTGTTTGGTAAGTGGCGTTTGACCAACTATTGACGCAGAGGAGAAACAGCCCTGGTACTGCTTGATGAGCTCAAGCAGACGGGTCCGCTCAACGGCCGTTAACGTCGGATTAACGTCTACAATAGGTGCAGCTGTGTGGATTGTAGAGACCGACTCCTGCGCTAAGTGACAGTCTTGTATTTCTGTCACTTCGTCGAAATAGGCGACAGCAGTGCCTCTAACGATGTGTCGGCGCTCCCTACTAAAATTTGTCAGCAAGAGTTCGGCGCTTCCGTCGATTACATTGATAAGTGCTCTGGCAATGGCCACACCGCAATTCAGTGCTTGCGCACTGATGTGTTCAGCGACTCCAGTCCCACTTTGCAGGCTGTCACAGCGCACCTGTACGAGAGAGCAACTCCGCGGCAAAAGTATGACGTCGTCCACGGCAATACGTAAGCGAGGTTGTTGTGGCTTCTCATGGGTGACATTATCTGAACTCGTGGCAAATGTAACGCTTCTGTCACGGATGTTAATCACGGCGCCGTACTCCCGTAGGAAATCCATGCCCAATATAAGTTCTTTACAACACTCAGTAAGGATGACGAGGTTGACGACGAAGGTTGAACCGGCGATTAAGAGTCAGGCCGTGCATTTCCCGACAGGTGTCATCAACTGACCTCCGGCGGTTCTTATGTTGGGCCCGTGCCATGGTGTCTTCACCTTCCTCAGTTTGTCAGCGACCTGTAAGCTAAGGATTGAAAAATGGGAGCCAGTGTCAACCAGAGCGGCTATTTCGTGGCCGTCAATGCAAACGATGAGCTCGGCGCTGACGATGTCAGTTACGTTTTTCGTACTTCTATCCGTCGTATTCGTCGTCGTGCTGGGCGTATTTTTCGTCAATGTCGTCTTCACGTCGTCGTTCGTCGATAACGGGGGATGTGG
Organism: Dermacentor andersoni; assembly: GCF_023375885.2. Taxonomy (NCBI): domain Eukaryota; kingdom Metazoa; phylum Arthropoda; class Arachnida; order Ixodida; family Ixodidae; genus Dermacentor; species Dermacentor andersoni. The sequence continues at coordinate 75,215,666 of NC_092820.1, read as the reverse complement.
AGCAGTTAGAGTATTGGCAACCTCACCCCCGGAGGTCGCTGCGGCTAGTTTCCCCGTCGAGGGCTAGGCGATCTGCCCCTAGTGACGTCAGCGAAACTGCGACGAGTCGGCGAATTGTAGCGCGCCGGAGATGGAGAAGGAGAACGTGGTCGGGGCGTCGTCGTATTTGGTGGCTGACTGTTCACAGGAGCGTCGTTGTAAGCGCGTCGACCGTCGTACGGAGAATAAGCATAGTTAGCAGGAAAGCTTGGGTGTTGAGCGGCGCGATAGTTGTTCCATTTGCGGCAAACTCTATAGACGTGCCCAGCTTCACCACAATGGTAGCACACTGGTCGTCGATCGACGGTGCGCCACAAATCGGTTTTCCGACGCTGGTAGTTCGGCTCTCCATGGAGCCAAGGAGTGGCGTGCGCATGTCGAAAATACGGCGTTGTTTGTGCTGGCATGATCGGCGGGGTCGGTAGAGTCGACGAGGGTGACGATGTCGGCTCTATTTGTGGCGTAGGTGGTGTTGTAGTTATGGGAGTCAACGGCGTTGAAGTTGCGTTGAGTGGACGGCGAACAGCTTCCGCATAAGTGAGGCGCCGCGGAACGTTGCCACAGTCTGGCGCTGAAAAAGCTTGCCGGACTTCCTCCCGGACTACATCAGCAACAAAAGATAACGCTGGCGTCGGTTCCGTAGGCGCAACCACAAAGCCGAGCTGCTGAAGCTCTTCTCGCACCACTTCTCGGACAACTTCACGCAGAGACATGTCGTTACTCGCAGCCAGTACGGAAGTGTTCGCCGTCGAGTTGCCCGTGTCATGCTGGCGGTATCGTTGATGCAGGGCCCGTTCAATGGCTGTAGCCTCTTTTGTGAACTGTGCCACTGTTGTCGGTGGATTTCTCACAAGGCCGGCAAACAGTTGCTCCTTCACTCCTCACAGGAGATATCGCAGCTTTCTTTCCTCTGGCATGTCTGGGTCTGCCCTACGGAAAAGACGGGCCATGTCTTCCGAGAACATAGCAACACTCTCATTGGGCTTTTGAACGCGGATTTCAAGGAGACGCTGCGCGTTTTCCCTCCTGTCAATGCTTGAAAAGGTATCCAGCAGCTGTGTGCGGAAGTCGTCCCACGTGGCAAAGCTCCTCTCCCGGTTTACGTACCACGTACGAGCATTGTCCTTCAAATAGAAATAGACACTCGAGAGTTTGTCCGCCGAGCTGGTCTTATGGTTATACTGGGCAACGCGCTCGAACTGGTCTAGCCAATCTTGGACGTCTTCAAAGGCATCACCATGAAAGCTCTCCGGGACCATAGGATTCTGCAGTGTTACTTGCGATGGAGCTGCGGTGGCCATGTTATTTGTAGGAGGCAAACGATTTCTCGAAGTTTCTTGCAGGGGACTGGACTCGGGCGCTAAGCCTAGCAGGCGACGACTGAAGCGGTGGACCGGTGTTTCGATGCGCGATGATGATTCCGGGCTCGATCGTCGGCTCCGCGAAGGGGTGCCAAGCATGAAGAATACCCAGCACCTCCACCAGTGTAACGACGTGGGATCGACGAGTATGCGTGGCAGCACCACCAAGAAACGCACTTTATCAGTCGTCCAAGGGAACAACAACAACGTCTTCTTCGTTTCCCCAGCATCACTTAAAAACCCGCGCTACTTCAGCGTCGTCCCCACTGGCGCATACCCGCTGAATTATAGTTCTGCCAAATATAGTTGTGTCAATATAAAACGCATTATTTACGCCTTGACTGTAGTGGAGATCGCGCGTGCCGACGCAGCTGTGAAGGCGCTCTCTATCAGCAGCCATCCCCGAGCGGTGGCACCGCAGAGGGCGCACGGAGAACTAGACCCGAGACGCAGTTCAGGCGCGACGCAGCGGGCCGCACCTTGTGCTTTTGGATCGAGCAGCCGTGGTTCTGCGATGCATTACCTATCTGTGCTGTCTCTTTTCGCAACAATGAAATTCTCGCGAAAGCAAATTCTTTTCGTGTCCACCACCGATATCGTTATTGTGAGATTCAACTGTATTCCAGGAAGCAAAACTTTATTCAGGTGCAAAAAAGGCAGTGAGCTTTGGCTGTTTCAAGTTCTTACTGGACGCGAGCAACCCCTGCTCTAGTTTGACCAAGCACTGCATGATGCTGCGGTCGCCGCTCATGCATTCAACCTTATTTCGTAGCAGGCATAGGTACTCCCGTGTCTGCACCATAGTTGGCGCTTCAAACAGCTCTTCATCCACCGGCTCATCATGCTCGTCGGGACCACCAACAATGCCAGTCATCTCCGCATCCATCGCTGGGGTGACCAGAGGAGCAGCAGCTTCAGCCAGCACAAATGTGTCGAAGTTGCCTTCTACCTCCTGGATAGCAATTTTATGAACAGCCTCATAAAGATCGCTGCAAGTGTGGCCATCATCAGGGTCGCTGACGACGGCGCAGGAAAAGTCAGCGTGCGCAAAGCAGTTGGCAACCTTCGAAGGTGCGAGTTATTTCCATGAAAAGTTCAGCAAATGGACTACACCAAGCGAATCAATGTTGTACCTTTTGCTGGCGTCATACGCTGTAAGCACGCGCTGCAAGAGAGGCTTGTGGTACAGCTTCCGGGTAGTCTCCAGTGGCGTAGCAACGAGGGGGGCCGAGGGGCCGTCGGCCCCGGGTGCACGGGGCCAATAGGGGAGGGGGGGGTGTCATATACGTCTGAAGACACCCGAAAAGTGTCGATATCCTCGCCTTCCTCGACTACACCCGGGGAGGGGTGACAGAAGAGCTAAGGGCCCCGGTTGCCAGACGACCTAGCTACGCCACTGGTAGTCTCAATGATGCCCTGATCCATCGGTTACAATACTGGGGTTGTGTTTGCAGGCAAAAATTCCACAGCGGTCGCCTTCAGGTTGTCGATATTCCCGCGGCTCAGACAATTGCCCATCATGAAAAGCACTCGCCAATTCTTTGCGTCAAACTGTCTATCCAGAAGGCGTGCATAGTCTTCAAAAGTATCAGCAGTCAACCATGCTTGCTTGTTACTTCTGTAGATGCATTCCTAGGGAATAGTTGCATTTCGGAAGTCTCCTCCTTCCCCAGTATTAACAAGGGAAGCTTGTTCTCGCCTGTTGCATGTTGCACCAAACAGCACCGTGACAAGCTCCTTGCTCTGTTTTCCGCAGGAGGATCTGTCGGCAATAGTGAACGTGCGATTCGGTAACATCTTGTAGAAAAGTGCAGCCTCATCTAGGCTGTAGACATCTTTGTCTTCATACTTTTCATGTAGAGCTCGGAGCCGATGTTGGTGCCATACGTCTACAGTGTCACGGTTCATCGCTGCGCTTTCGCCAATGATCAACTTCGAGATCATGCCGCGTTGTTTCTTGAACCACTCAAACCAGCCATGGCTGCACTTGAAATCTTTGCGGCCCATTTGGAGGGCAAGAGCTTCGACCTTTACAGTAAGTGCCGGTCCATGTACAGGTAGATTTGCACTCCTGGCGTTCTTCAGCTACTGTAGAAGTGCACCGTCCACTTTGGGGTGTTTCAAATCGCGATTCCTCTTTCTCTTCACCGAGCAGCTCTTTTCAAGGACATCCAGCACAGCTTCCTTGTTTTTCAATACAGTTGATAAAGTAGACGACAGTATTCCGAATTCCTTTGTGATGTCAGTTTTCTGCCGGCCACCTTTTCCCGCTTCTTCTATCAACAGAACTTTCTGCTCCAAAGTCAGACACTTTCGCCAGGAGACCCACAGAGGCATTTATGACTGTAGACCACAAGAGCACACGCAAGGCACGTCTAATGAAGCACTCCGAATAACGGCCAATCACATGCCCTGCAGCATGGAACCAAATGCACACACCGTCGGCGCCAAAGTGACTGAATGCGGCGGGTAGCGCAATAGGCGGAAACTTCCAAATGTCATCAGGACATCTCTCTTTCCTCGTCAGTGCACACTGGTGATGGCGCCAGCTGGAATGGCGGGCTTGGCATCGGCTTCACGTGTAGTGGAAGAAAGGCGATCGGAGTTGTGGAGACCAAGAAGCAGGAAGCGCAGAAGGGTGCCTGCTGGTGAAAGATTGTGCTCGGGAGGGCAGGCCAGAAGAGGGCAGCTTTGGAGGAGCAGTAACGTCGAAAGTGGCTGCAAGGAGGTGAGGAGTTGACATGAAGGTGGGTGAGAGGAGTGACTGGCGTCCAAACGGCTTGCAGACTGGAGAGTGAATGAGGAGGGGAAAGCAGCAGCTGCTTTTATAGGAGGGGGTGCGGAGGTCACGGAAGACTACAAGAGTACCGCGCTGGAAAGCACTGCAAATGCCGTGGCAAATGCCGAGGTTGTGTTTTCTGTGCTCAAAAAACAATTAGCCGCTCATCGTGAGTATGCAGTGCGATCGCAAGAGCTGCATGGTTTTGCGGTAGGGGCCTTGCGTGATCACTGGGCAATATTTTCCCTAGGTGAGCAGCCACGAAATCTGCACTGCAGTTTTTGCAGTGCACTGTTGTCCACGACACTGCTAATTCTACAGTTCAAGTGTCGGCGTTCACGCACCGACGTGTCCGTGCTATTGACAAATGTCTAGGAACAAAATTCAATTACCCTACCACACATTTAGATTGTTTGTCTTAAAGTCAGATGGCCCGAATCGAGCATAACCTGCTCGAGAAAATCACAAGGGAAACAGCAGCTTGCATCGACCCGGCATGTTGACAGCCTCACTTGCCGCTGGCGACGCTACGATTTTTCGCGTTTTCGGCAAGTTATCAGTCAATTTGCACCATCAAAAGTGCAATGAAGCTAAGGGCTGTGTTTTATTGCGATGTAGGTTGATTGTGGCAAGCGGCAAGCAAATTTGGCTTATCGCCTATTAATAGCATACAGTATGGTTCCAATGGCACTATGCCCAACGTGCTGCAAAAGAGTTAGATGACGATGCTTATCGCAATAGGGTTGGCAGCGACAGCTGTGAATGTGGTTTGCGACGGCCCATGAGGAGATTAGCTGGCACTGGAATAGCAAACTGAGTGGGCACCACCATTTTCACGTGACACGATGCGCGAGCACTGCGGGGACACTGCTGTGGTGGGCAGCTACTGTCCTTCATCACTCGCCTCGTGCCTTTTCTTGTTTACAAGAGATCTTCCAGCTCTAAAACTTGTCCAACCGCAGTTTGGCGACGTACAGAACACTAGTGCCTAAAGACTGTGTTTTCCGGGAACGTGTCAACCAGTAAAAAAAAAAAAAAAAAGCGTAACTATATTGGGCAATTTTTCGTGTTCTCGATTGCAAACGTTGGCACTGGGAAATCATACGAAACGGGACCATATCCGTGAGATTCTACTGTACTTGAAAATTTCCAAAAACCGTTTAGTAGTTTACCGTGTAGCAGCAATGAGACTTCTTTAAGTAAAAAGAGTTCAATATCTTTGAAGGCCATCCACTCATCAGCCAATGAATATTGCCCATGTGGTATGGGTATACAAAAGCAGAAGGGTAGGCGAGAGCCCTGCAGAGTGCCTAAGCAGTTCTCGGTCGCATACCACATGAGTGACACATAACCTGAGTGACAAGTAGGCCTTGTGAGGTCGAAACGAATGGATCTCTCGCAGGCAAAAATGTGATAGCAACAAGTAAGAAGGGTGCATGAAGTCCTGCAAAGTATGCTGAGGTCTCTCTAGTAACACAGAATGCCCCAAACAAAGATCCACACCAAATTAAAATTTTTTTTTTTTTTTTTAGGGAAGCTATGTTTGTGGAGTGAAACAGGTTTTGATGCTGTGACTGGCAGTTCGAAGGGGTTACTGCAGAGGTTACATTTAAAGCTAAGCTTTGCTTGTTGTGTTTAACTGGTTTAGATGCTGTGGTCTGTGGTGATGATTAGACTGTAAAGAGGGGGATGCAGTGAGTGAGGAGGGGGAGAGGGGCAGCGCCAAGAGGAGGAAGGCGCATGGAAAGGTAACACCGCCTGCCCATTGGTCAGCACTAGCAATGACATCACAGGGCGACGAGAAGGCTCAGGGCAGCACTAACTGATCAGCATAACCAATTACATCATCAGGCTGCATCAGCAGAGTGGGCTCGGAAGCTTCACTTATAACGATTCCCACAGGGTGTGAAATGTGCATGCTTTTTTTTTTTTTCCAGCAAACCCTTATATGCAGTGCCCATCATTCATACACAGGGCACATAGGTCTCATACCACTGATTCCCCAGTGCTCCCAAAGATTGGCCGCCGTTACAGAAGCCCTCAAAGACAAACCAACAAATTACCACTGTTTTTCAGTAAGGCTTGTTCATCTAAAATGAGAAAGTTTCGCTGCCACTCATCAACCAAACGAATATGAATTCGCATCGGAAGCCAAACATAGCGAACCAGTGAACATTATCATTTAATTTAGATACTGATTCCAAACTGACGTTATATTGAAACTTGGAACTGATATTAAAAATAAATTGTGTAAAAGCACTGTGCCTCATTTCTGCATGTTATTTCACGTTTATCTTCAGCCACACTGACACTGCAAACCCCCTCCCTCCCACAAAACAGTGAACACAACAACAAGAACTCTCCATTCTGTAGATATCGCAGTAACAGAACGTGCAAAGCCCGTGGAGCGCCCCAAGCTTTTAAAGCCCTCTATTATGTGCTCCTGTGACCAGACATACCTTATTAACTTGTGTGACTACAGCATCAAGCACTTCTCCCTTGAAGGGCCTGAAGACGATGGCCTTGTACCGAACGGGATACACGACAAATCCCCTGCCAGGCTGGATCAGGCCGCCCCCGATGTTGTCGATGGTTGTCACGGCCACGACAAAGCCGTACCTGCCACCACATCGTGATGCACAGTTAGTAACAATTCCTCAAAATTACGCGGGGGTGGATACTTCAAATTTCAATTACGAATTGAACAGTCCTTGCCATTTAATTCAAAAATTTGCTTTTAGAAGCAGTTGAATGTTCACTTCTGTTCAAATACAAGGAATATAATATAAGGAACGCTTATTGCAGTCTACGGCGAGAAAAACTGATACAAGTAGAAATGGTGGCCGTTCGAACAGTCATGCTGCCAGAGAGACGCGACTGCCGTGCAGAGGAGCCCGCTTCTGAGGGAACGCTTCAAGTAGCTGACTTCTGCTAATAATTTCTGGACCTTCAATGAGTGTGCCTTGCCTTTAGGCACCTTACGAATTTGTTTTCTTGATCTAGGTAGAGCAAGTTATTTGACCGATCTCGGCCTGTTTCAATCTCCTTAAAATGATGTGCGGTGCTGACTTGGCTCCATCAATGAACATGATGCTCTACACGTATTTAGTGACATGTTCTAGTGACAGCATCTAGTCCTTGTTTGATTACTGTGATTGTGACGATGGATGAAATACGATCACCTTTCAAGTCTTTTTTTTTTTTTACTCATTTAAAAGCTCCTCAATTAACCAAACATAGTGAAAAACCCGTCATGGACTCTTCAGGAGCCTTCATGTATAAATAAATAAATGTTCAGCTCTGAATGGCATTACTTGTATTTAATAATGTAAATAAGCCTCATGATTATTATTTTTACCAAATGAATTTCCCACAAACATTATATTTTGCTTTGTTTAGAAATGAGAGAATATTAGGTATTAGATTCGATCTCCCGCAGCAATTTTGCTAAAATATTCGTATTAAATTATGAAGTTTTGCTATTCAAGCACGCGTCACAAAACACCAAGACTGTCCATAGTAATAGAAGGTATGAAGGCGATGATCAACTGTCTGATTAATGATAAAGATTTGAGCTAAGCTTGTGCCGAGTGCAGAAACCTTGCAACATTTAAGTAAAAAGTGGTTTACATGCAATGAAATCATGAATGATAAGGCCATACAAATATTCTACCATTCATATTACCCAAAACAAATACGTGGTGAAAGCCCCAACAAGATTTTCACAAGGGTATCTTTACACTCCTGGCTGATTCTACATCAGTCCTTGGCATGTGAAATTATTTAATATCTTCAAAGAAGCCTCCATGGTGTAAGACAGCTGTGCCCAGGGTAAACCAGTCAGTCAATCTACAAATCACCTTGCCAGCTAACAAGTGGCATCACATGCTTAAGTTCCGTCTGCTCAACCAGTGATACCAAAATCCTTGCCTACGCTCACCAAAGATGACTGCCCCATTCCGCACATGGTGCAATCAACCATGTGAGCACACCGTGAATTCTAATTTTTGCAAAAAAAGCGATCCGCAATACCCCCCGCACACACACGCGCGCGCACACACACGCACACACATACACACGCACACAAAGTAGAGCTAACTCATGGGTTAACGTCGGGTAACCTCCCCGGTCAACAATGTGCGATCATGCGATCCAATAACATTAGGGGAGAGGTAAGCTCTGATATGCCGTCGTCTCTTGGACATGTTTTACAATCGAGCACAATTCACGTACATGTGGAGTCCGTTTGCGAAATGAGCTGCAAATACACTGCAGCATCACAGTGTGAATGTTTTATGCACACCACGGACTGGGCAAAACGTGCCGGTGATCTACGTCCCTGCCCCCCAATACACACTGCATTCACTCACTTCCCCGTGCACGTTCCCTCGACTTCAGCGTACAGCTTCTGCTTCACAGTCTCGACCAGCTGCGGCCCGAAGTACCGCGGGTGCAGCAGGATTTCATGGTCCAGGGAGATCTGCAAGATAACGCAAACAAAAGCACGCAACAGCAATGATCAGTACCGCGCAGGTTTCACGGTCGCGATCTCCGCGGTATCACAACTTGCTTGCAACCCGTCACCATCTGCCACTGACGCAAACGATAGCACTGCTGACTCCAGCTTTCATTAAGCAAGACATGCGTGCAATTTGCAATTTGAAACTCACGTGATAAAACATCTTATTGCCCAAAACAACGCGCTGTCAGGCGGCAAAGTTTGTCCACGACGAAGAGCGACAGTCGCTGATGGCTACTGCGATTGAAGCGCCCGCGAAAGGAGAGCATGACATAGCTTTGCATACTCTACAAACAAAAGCATATGCCACCAACTTGTTTATGGGTAAATAATCAAGCGCTAATATATCAATTCTAATCATCAAAAATAAACAAAAATATTAGTTACTTAAGCTTATGGCTTGCTAAAAAAAAGAAATATAATCCAAACAGAGTGAACACACACTTATACCTCTTTGCACTTCCGTGCGCACTATTGCAGTAAACGTTTTCTTGCACTGCACACTTGGCTTTGTTTTTTTTACTATTAATTTGTCATCAATAAAACATCAACCAGTTCTCGAGCGCTTCGAAATTGCGCAGGTAAAGAAACCGAAACTGTTCAACGAGGGTGCGCTTCCATCGTTAAGGAAATAGCAGACGTAGCCACGCATAGCAGACGCCTCTCGACTCGTTCCGGTTATTTGTTTTACCTTGAGTACAACCCGGCACGCCCACGAGACCGAGCCTACGCCCATACCAAGCGGCGTAATTCGACATCTAAGGCGTCATTCGCTACACTTTCAGTGTGATAGACAGGCGCTTAGGCGTACGTTACCGGCTACATTTCGTCTGAGATCGCCGCGAGAGCCAAGTGCCATCTCCTGTGCAGCCGCGTGGTCTTGCCAACTTCTGGCAGCCGTCTAAAACTATGGAGGACAACGTGAGGCACATCGTCGAGCAAGCCGAGGTAACCGGCGGCCTGCACTACAAGAACCCGGTGAGCTCATCGTGCAAGTCAGTTTCTATTCCCTAGCATCAGTTCGATCGTCCTTGCCGACAGTTTCGCTTCCACAACACTACTAGTTGCTGCAAACGCAACAGGCATACGTACGTGGCTTTAACTAAAAAGCGCTTTGGGATTCTTCTGCTTGAGGCACACGTGAAAATAATTGTTTGTAACATAACCAACGCGACATGAGGTGACTGTTCCGTATATCACGATCGATGGTAATTCCGTGGACACCTTTCATATGCAAAGCTAGGGTCCGACCTGTTTAATTTCGTAAAAATTTGAAAGGCATGATTTGGGTGGGAAAAAATCAGGCAGCTCTGCGCAAATAGTGAGGAGGGAAGCTGCATTTTTTTTTTTTTTTTCAACAAAGCAGCAGCTGTCAAGCATTGCTATTCTCCGAAATAATCAAGAAAGCTCTGTGGCATAACCACGCCCCCTTTTTTATTTCACGAACCCGGACGATCTTTCTTCTGTCGGTTTAATTAAATAGAATGATGACGCTGGACTGGCTGTCATTTTGCTGTTCTCTTTTATTTTCTTCTTGTTCACCAACACATTGCCACACGACCACGCGCTTGCACGTGATTGAACTCAGCTGCAACGACTACAACTACACCAGTGGCGTTTGCTCGCTAAAGCCGGTCCGTATGCCGGACAGAAGTTATTTTTGGAATGTTTGACTGGCTAGACGGTGCCTCGCGCGTCAGCGGTCCACGCGCGCTTATTTCAGGACTTCCGTCCGTGCCCAGAATATTACTCAGAAAGGACCGCGGCGGAAAGACGAATGCGCGCTTTTATCTTTTGCGCGGCCTGGCTTTCCAGTGGAAAAGAATGCGTCTGCGCGCGCCTTCTGTCGCGCGTCCGTTTTGCGTCCTATCGCGGGTACGTGGCCGCGTCATGCGAGCGGTTGCAGGCCGCGGTAACAATGCCATCGGGGTGAGACAAATGTGCCACTGTCGTCGTACGTTGCACAGAACTACGACGTTGATCCTTCGTGCGAGAAACCTTACAAAGCCTAACGCATCGTCTTTCTTTCCTTTTTTTTTTTTTCTTTTTTTTTTTCTTTTTTTTTTTTTTTTGCTATACTGAGTTTGGTACCTCTTATGTGCACGAAACTTAAACGCAAAAAAAAAAGCCTACCTAATTGCGTTTTTGATACGTTGGAACGAGGTTTGAATTGAGGATGGTTCAGCAAAACAATCACTAATTACTTCCTATAATAGTTCTTACATAACTAACACATATCATTATATCTCTTTTTTTTTTCCGGCATGAATGTGCTCTTAATGGCCAGAAATAAACTAAATAAACTAAACTAAAGAACACAGTAGTCCTAATTGTCCTTGATGGTGAATGACGTGTTCGGACTTAGTGAGGTCGGTACCTTTACACACCGCCAAGTACGATAACTTCAAGCTTGTCTCCGCAATAATTAACAAAACTCCGTGAGATAAGCCCCCCCTCCCCTTTTTTTTTACGAAACCGGACGATCTATCATCTGGCGGTATGATGAAATAGAATGACGACGCTGACTGTCATGTTGCTGTTGCGCTATATATCTTCACCTCCTCCTTAATTCATAAAATAGTGAATCACGGCGAACAATAATTCGTCATATGCGTGAATGCGAATATACCGAAGTTCTGGATATACAGAGCCAATTTCCACGCATTCAGCAAGTGGCCAAGATGGCTCCGTTGCACTTCTAGTTGGCTTCATTTCTGCTCTTCGTTGGTACCTATCTATCTATCTATCTATCTATCTATCTATCTATCTATCTATCTATCTATCTATCTATCTATCTATCTATCTATCTATCTATCTATCTATCTATCTATCTATCTATCTATCTATCTATCAACTTTGTTTGTTTGTTTGTTTGTTTGTTTGTTTGTTTTTTTGTTTGTTTGTTTGTTTGTTTGTTTGTTTTTTTGTTTGTTTGTTTGTTTGTTTGTTTGTTTGTTTGTTTGTTTGTTTGTTTGTTTGTTTGTTTGTTTGTTTGTTTGCAGCAAAAGAGCGGAGTAATCGAGGTATTCTCTGTTCTCCTATGAATGGGTGGCTCGAAAGAGATGTAGATAGAACATAACTCAGTTACTTCATGTCTCCGTGTTCTATAGAAAAAAAAAAAGAAATTAATAGAAGAAGCGATGTGCCTTTCAGCGGATACAGGTTCAGATCAGTGTTTGCGATAAGCCGGGGTCGCGTGCCGATTCACAGCGCTTGGCGACTGAAACGCGATAATCGGTCCGCACGGAGGCCGGCACCTTCTGCGCCACCAGTGAGTGCTGGTGCTTCTTCACAATGCGTCACAATTAAAGGCCCCTCGCTTTCATCACCATATATACCACAATGCATCGCTCAGTAAGTGTCTCCTGCGTCAACCGGTGCCGCAAGAGCCACCAGCTGCCATATTCGGGCCGATTATCGCGTTTTAACCGCTTAGCACTGTACGTATAGCGTTCGTGCAATATCAGTCATGTCGTCAGTCCATCGTCAGTCATGTCCTCACTCTACCTAACATCTCTCGCCGAACAGTGACACGTTAATTCTTTACATTTTTTTCATGGCATTATTCATTCATCTTGTCCCCTCTCCAGTAATGAATACATCACCTTTGCAAAAATCTCTTCTAGTAGGAGACATCACGCGCTTAACATTACATCATTTCTTGCACGCACTAATACTTCGAAGTATAGCTTTTTCTATGAAACAATTGAAACATGGAATTCGCTACCAGGAACCAACCGTTCTCTCCCATTAAATGAATTCTCGTCTGTGCTCTCTCAACATTGCGCTTAAACTTTCTTAAACTTTCTATAGCCCCACCAGGGTCTGCAGTATGTGGAAATAGATAAACAAATAAATAAATAAATAAATAAATAAATAAATATGTTCCGTGCACTGGATGGTCTTATCAAGGAAGTGGTTTGTATGCACGTGTTGAACACGCTATTCACGCTAGCCCATAGAAAACTCGTTCTGTACTAGGCGTTAGAGACTGCGAAATGTACGCCGCATTTGCCTATAGCGGCACGGACAAGCTGCACTTGAGGTGTTTTATACGCCGATCTCCCCGCAAAAAACTTCCCGATAACAAAACAGACAAACGGTTTGCACGTATACAGCAAGCTGCGCGAAGCTTGAGGACTGCGGTTCGTACCTGTAGACGAGGCTCGTACCTGTAGGCGCCAGTATACTGTGTTAGCCCATTGTATTCATGTTTGAGGCCATGCATATGCCCTGCGACTTTGACATGCTTGAACTCACGTTCGTCGCTTTTTCATTCGACAGATGCAGTGAATGCGCGTTGCTGTATAACACAGGTGCAGCTGATGACGAGAGCGACCAGATGTATCAGGAAAATTACTGGGAAACGATGAGGCACGACTTGGGCGCATTGTTTGACGTGGTTTTTTACAGTGCAACTGCGTGCAGAATGTGCCTGCGCGTATGTATTAAAAAATGCGTTTTTTAAAACCTAAATGCCTCTTTCAGGGCACTATATATTATACGCACAATATTATACAAAGTATATCATATTATACAATATTCCCACGTTATCAAGTGACAGTCCGCCTTTAATCCTTCCATGTCTGGTTCGAGAAAAAAAAAAAGAAAAAGCTATCAGCTTCTCCTCGGCCGCACAGTCCGGTTGTCTTCTACTTCTTATTGCCGGGAGACAGCTACGTCCCTCCGCCACAAGAGCAGTGGCTCGGTGCTCATAAAAAAAGCTCAAACAAAAACCGAAAGAACAACTGCAAGGCACAAACACACTGTAGAAAGAGCCTTTAAAAGAAAAACAATATGAAACACTTCCCGCAATCCTTAGTAGCATGACGAGACAAATATTTCCGTTTGGACTGTAACCTAACGCAATCTAAACACGGTAGACTTCTCAATTAATGATGTGAGCTATGGGCAAGGATATCACTATAACTGGCGTACCGGCATAAAAAAGTCAAGTGTAAGGAAATAGTGTGGTACATAGCTGCTATAGCTATAGCTAGGAAGGTTATGCGCAGTTTATTAATCAATTATTTCATTTCTTTATTTATTACTGGTGCAAAGCCAAGAAGAAATTGCTGTAGGGAGACTACATTGTTTTCTTATTGATAAAAAAATCCTATAACAACAGCAATTAAAAAGAAATTATGAGCACAAAATATTCTCCACAGGAAAAAAAATACATTTGCGAACGTTTATACGTACTCCAACAACAATGAAAAAAAATGACGACAATAATAATAATAATAATAATAATAATAATAATAATAGTAAACTCTCAGTTGTACGAACTTCGGTTTATCGAATATTTCAAAATAACGAACTTTTTAAATATCCCCGGCAGTTTTCTTCTTGATTCTATGCAAAAATGTTTCACTTAAACGAATTTCGGAACAGTCAATATTTCAGTTTAACGAACTCGCTCAGAGGACCAAGGCTTATTTTTACGATCAGAACCGATGCCCGCCCTCATCAAACCGCTGCTCCAGCGGCAATGTAAATTCGCTGGCGCTACAGCGCCCCTGGGGCCAAGCGGCGGTGTGGAAAACGAGCGGCAACGAGACATGGCCTCCGAGATTGCTCGCACAAAACGAGCAAGCATGTAATCTCAGAGGCCATGAACAAAGTGACATCACTGGCGCTTACAACGCCGCCAGAGCAAAGCGGCGATCTGTCACACCACAAACCACGTGGTGTGTGTTTTCCGACCGGCTAGCCGTGGCATGGTTATCTCTTTCTTTCGAAGAAGAGGCGAAGAAGAAGAAGAGACGAAGAGGCAACTGCCGAGCCAGTTTCAAGCCCTAGCCCTAGCCCTAGTTTCAAGCCCTAGCTGAGGTTGTAGGGTACATTGGAAAGTTGAGAGACTGTGTCTCAACAGCAAACTGTGCCAGAAGAAGTGTACAAAAACATTGACTCTTTGGACACTTTTGTTACTTCCCGTGCTTTAAAAGTACAAGTGCAGAAGAAGATTACAAATTTTTTTTGTGAGAAAGGCAGTATTATAACTGTTATGAACCTTGTACTTGTTGATATGTACAAATTCCATTTCACACATTTCTAACACTATGGATGCCATGTCTTATGTTGGTCTAGTGAATATTCAGTTTAGTGAACTTTCAGTTAAGTGAACTATTTCCTTCGGTCCCTTGAAGTTCGCTCAAGTGAGAGTTCACTGTAGTAATAATAATAATAATAATAATAATAATAATAATAATAATAATAATAATAATAATAATGATAATGATAATAAGACGATACGTTAAAACATTGTGTTGAAAAACACAATAGACCCTTTTCATAATTGTAAAGCAAGCTTTCCTGCGAGCCAGTTTGTCCAACCAATGGCGGCGGAGTCATTTTTGCAAACAGCGAGTACGAGCACTGTTTGCCTACATTATGACATGCAAAATTGTAGGCGTTGTCCTTGCGATGAAACCATGCGCAAGAGACAAACACCAGCATGTGTGGTGAGCACTTCGTCGCTGCTTTAAGAATAACTGGTGTCGCCATTAGTTGGGCAAATGTTCAATGCAGTGAAGCGCACTGGCAGATCAGAAAAAAAAAAAGATCGATTGTGTTAGGAAAAAACAAAAACTGGCGAATTGCCTGCTCCCTATGATGACTAATTTGCCTCGTCAATAGCACGGTGAAAAAATATAAGCGTGTTGTTCCTGTAATGTCCATAACTGTGTCGGATGACAGCGCACAGTAGCGAATCGACCCTTCGCACTCAGTTAATTTCTTCCGTGTTATGACGAGAGTTTAAACACCTCCATAACGGTTTAAGCCGCATTGTTGAAGGGGCTTTAGGTTTCCATCAATTCTTTAACGCTGCCACAACAAAATGTAAGCGAACACATACTGGATTCAGTTTTTAGGAAAGATATATCACACATGAACAACGTGAAGGGTGAATTTCTTTCGCGTGACTTGGTCTGTACACTGCTCAGAGGGCAGTTTCGAGATATGGTGCGTCTCTGACTCGTAATAACTCGAACTCGACCAGTTTGTGCTTGCAGGTAAATTAAAAAAAATGAAATGCCCGAATATAGTCCGCTAATTGCTTTTTTTTTTTTTTTCAAGAGCATGCGAAGGATCGTTCCAATGACGCCTTTGGTCAACGGCTACTGCGATTGCTTTTTCTTGTTTTTTTTTTCTTTCTAGAGTTTTGCGTGTCAAAACCACGGTCTGATTATGAGGCGCATGCCGTAACTGCCGACTCCGGATTCATTTCGACCGCCCGGGGTTAAACGCGCACCTAAATTTAGGTGCGGGTACAGGGCAGCCTCCATGGGAAGGGGAGGAGGGGGGCATCATCAAAGTATACAGAACAGGGAGGAGGCTCACTGCACGCTCAATACTGTCAGCCCTGAAGTGCCGGCATTGTAAGGAAGGCGGTGGGTGGCGGGGGCAGTGCCGCCGTTCCTCTATATCTGCCAGTGCCTATAAATCTAAGCACACGAGCGTTTTTGCATTTCGCACCATCGAAATGCTGCCGCTGCGGACGGAATTGAACCCGCTACCTCAGGCTCATTCAGCGCAACGTACGCAGCCGCTAGCGGGTTGTATGCTGCGCTAGGTCGCTACGACTGGTAATATGGAAGGCATAGCTATACCACGAATTCAAGGCACATTGAGAAACATTAAGTTTGGGTTTATTAGTTAAATTACGCTCTCACCATACCAAAACACTACAGTCACTCATGCCGAGAGGGGAGGCCCGGATGAGCCAGAAAAAAAATACAGAGACGAAATATGGGAAGGGGAGGGGGGTCCGATGTCCGGACGCCCCCCTAAGTTCGCTTACTATGCTCTCCATGAATTAGGTGATTTTGACAACTGCTGCAGTCTAGTTTATCTTCCGCAAAGGAATTTTAGAGCAACCAAATAGCCGGCCTAGCAAGTTTTAATCACATATCGAGCTCCAAAAGGGCCCAAATACCAGACGTTTCATTGAAATCCGTGACCTCACATTGACTTATCTGTGCCGTTGCTTCGGCACAAACTAAAAAAAAAAAATGTTGACGTTCGTTACTTTTTAAGCAGAAATAAAATTTTCCCCGCCAGATGAGAAATTCATTTTTTAAAACACTTTTCTAAACTGACTTGGTGTCACTTTAAAGCGCGGTTTTACTGGGAAATGTTTCCCTGTGAAATCAGGCGTTTCGATGAAGCGGCACGCTAATCGGTCGCGTGATGACTGCCAAGTGACGGAAATGTTTCCTCAGAGAAAAAAAAAAAATAGAAAGAGATATAGTCGTATTGTTAATGACTGAATAGGTTTCCAGCATACTGTAGGTGAAAGGGACTGATATATAAAAATGAAATGATACCCACATGGGCAGCACAAGTCCGCACCATACGCATCACACTCCACAAAACCATACAGCATGTATACAAAACTAGTCGTGGAGACAAGTTGACTAGTCTGAAATTGGCTTCCTGAAGTTTTCGGTGTAGCACTGGTATAGGAGTCAGTGCCAGCTTTTAACCCGCCGCGGTTGCTTACTGGCTATGGTGTTGGGCTGTTAAGCCGAGGGCGCGTGATCGAACCCCGGTCACGGCGGCCGCATTTCTGTTGGGGGCGAAATGCGAAATGCGAAAACACCCGTGTATTTTGATTTGAACCTGAGGTAGTCTAAATTTTCGGAGTCTCACTATACGGCCTGCCTCATAATCAGATCGTGGTTTTGACACGTAAAACCCCGCAATTTCATTTTAACCATCTTTTATTTGGAATTCTGAAAGAAGTGATTGAACAGCTAAAACAAATGTTTTCTCTTGAATGCAATATTATACTGGACCTCGGAACTTATTTCAGGAATACACAAATATCAGTTCTGCAGAAGTTTCAAATAACGGGAAATTGATTGTCATTGCTGAAATGGCAGAAAAGTAGATAAATTAAAAGCAAACAAACTGTGCTGAGTTGTCGCTATGGGTTAAAGAGCCTGTTCTAGTGAAAATCACACTGTAGCAATATTTTCCTGAATGTAGGCCACGACACTGTTCTTTTAGGAGGACTTCCACAAAGCTGCCGCAAGTTCATCTACATTTGGGTTGTTCAAATTTACCGCTTGCTCTATGTTATTTATACTCATCAGTGACATGCACGGGTTGAATCATCACGTAGTAGTTTGCTAACATTTGTATCACTCTAGTCGTCCCACAGGAACTTCAAATAAATGCGGAAATGAATAGGGACAGTCCGTCGGCGTACGTACTGCAGTTTAAGGAACACCTCACATGAAGTTTCCTACAATAACTACTAGACGTAACTCTGGCGCTGCAATCGTTGAGCCACCATGGGAATGATGGGTGTAGCGCACGGATTTGTCTGATCTTCGTGCCTGTGGATTCAGACGTTGTCGCGGCTTTGCTCGTAGCGGTTTATCTGCTTTCGTTGCACTAAATTTCAGAGAAATCTATACTTTTCTAAGTGCAGAAGGCTCTGCGAACACGAACAATCGCTACTAATTGCAGTGGTTCAGCCTGTCGGGGGGGGGGGGGCGTCAAATCGATACGAGCCCAGCATCTCAACGCTCTCGCCTACCCGCGAGAAATTCGTAAGGGCGTTCTGTTCCACCTGTCTGTGGACGCGTTCGTGGCGTGAAGGTTTCAATGTCCGGCTTCTGTGCTATAGAGGTCCTGCGTCTGGCCGTCTGGCCTCAGACAGCTGAATAGTGTCAGAAGGACGAAGTGTAGGTAAATCCATGTATGTATATACATCCATAATTTCCACTGGATGTTGGGCTGCTGAGCACGAGGTCGCGGGATCGGATCCCAGCCACGGCGGCCGCATCTCGATGGGGGCGAAATGCGAAAACACCCGTGTGTACTGAGATTTAGGTGCACGTTAAAGAACCCCAGGTGGTCGAAATTTCCGGAGCCCTCCACTACGGCGTGCCTCATAATCAGAAAGTGGTTTTGGCACGTAAAACCCCACAATTTAATTTAATTTCCACTCTGGCTGAAACGCCCCGTGCGCAGCTCCCGTATACACATACTCATTATTTATTTCGCTGAGGACTACTCGCGCTGCAACTGCAGCTTAGTTGCGCGTGTCGTGTGATTATTGAAATAGCAGTTTTACACGCTCTAATCGAAACTAAACGTTGAAACATGGCGTCGCCAGCGCCGCTGATCACGTGTGCAGAGAGCTCTGGCCTATTCATAAACGCATTGCGGTTTACGGAGCATACCGGACACGACGAGAGCAGACGCTGTTAAGTAGGACCATACTGGGCTCGTCCGGCATTAACTGCTCAGTCTGTCCTTATACGTAACGTGCATGCCGTTACTATATAACTGCGCAGTTTCCAAGGATTCAACGGTATGTATCGACTTGCCCAGCTGCGTCTATACTTTTGAGAAAAGGTTCTGTGTTGCCTATTTTTTTCGCGCAGAGGGAGTGGGGAGAGGGGTGGAACAGAAAACCCGCTACGCTCTAATGATCGTTGCTGCCTTCCCCTTTTCGCCAGTAGACCTATGTAAGACACTGTCGTCACAATTAGAGGTCTATGATCTCTATAGCTGATGTTAGCTTCGCAAGGTAGCGGCACCATCGCATGCAGCAAGTGTCTCGTCTCTTCGGTATTCCCGAAACTGCAATAAGTTTGCCGACAAGCTAAAACTTAACATATCTTTAATGAAATTTAAAGAAAAAGCGCAAGAAAGCGTCACCTCTGCGACGCTTGTATTTCCCGCATGTTGCGCAGACCTTGAATTCTCATTTTTCCATTTCACCGATTTCGTTTTTTCCCGAGAGGTGTCACTTGTTAGAGAGCGTTTGTAGTGTCCATGTTTTTTTTTTGCGCGCGCTTTTCATTTTCTTTTATACAACGAACCAACCAGCCGAGTAATAAGAAGTCTTGTTTTATGAAGATATCTAGCTGGTTCGTTGCTCGATCTTCAAGGTATATCGGGCACGTAGATGGGAGCGAGCAGCCGCGTTAGCGACACAATCTTATTACGCCGACTTTAACAACAGCGGGGCAGAAAGTCCTATTATTGCAGCAACCAACCATATTCTACTTAGCTACTGGTGTAAGCGTCGGCAGACTCATTGTCCTTCTTCTTCATCTTTTTACACGAGAGCGCTATCTCACGCGTTTTGGTTGGACAAAGCGCCACTAGATGGCGCCAGCAGCGTCACTATTGTTTCTTGTAAAGAAAAAAAGGACACCGAAAAGCTGGTGGAACAGAGATATATGGGAAGTGATTTATAAAGGAAAGAAAGCATCACAAAAGCATAGGCAGGCGAAAAAAAAAATGCGGAGGTGTCGCAGGTTGAAGTAGACATAAAATGGGAACTATACCGGGACAAAAAGAAAAACCGATGGTTCAAATACTGCTTCCAGAAATAACACATAGAAATAATAGCGCCGAAATAACACAACACACAGCAAGCGACACGGGACAGGCGCAAAAATTCCGGCGCTATAACCCTCTTCTGGATACACGCACCAACTAGCCCCAAACAAGTATTACTCAGTTCAAATACTGGTTCACATAAAAATTAAAGTTGAAAGTGAACGTTGGTTGTCGCAAATACGTGAGAAACAGACGGCGTCACCTAGAATATTTTGGAATTACATTAACTTACTGGCAGGAAGTCTGCAACAATACAATCATTATCATCATCATCATCATCATCATCATCATCGTCAGCCTGTTTTATGTCCACTGCAAGACGAATTGCTCTCCCTAGCATACCCTATGACGAAGATGGAAACAAAGTGGAAGGGGACGTGGCATTGAATTACATTCGAAATATAACAGCTGAATAATTTCAAAGCAATGACTAGATGAATTTTGAGAAAGACGAAAAGCATAAACGAAAGCGAGATGGAAAAGGAGCTGGTGCAGAGAAATTTCACCTAGAAGACAGCCGAAGAGAAAATTCCGAAGCGCACAGTCATACGGTTAGACGAGGCTCCCGTTAGGCTGAATAATGAACTAGGATCAAGAAGTAGGAAAGCTCTGTTGAAAGCAGTAGAAAAAAGCTTTAAAAGATAGAAGAATACCAGACAGTTGGCGACGAAGTAGAATGAATTTAACTTATAAAGGTAAGCAGGAGAAAGATAGAATTGGCTCATATAGACCGTTAATTGACCATTACATCGCTAATATACTGGTTAGCAGTGCAGGCGATTAAATTAAGACTGCAAGCATGGACAGAACATAATGCCATATTGGGAGAACTTCAGAATGGCTTCAGAATCACTGGGAGTCTAGATGATAACTTATTTGTTCGTATTCAGTGTATTGAAATATCCAGAGAAGATAGCAGGCCGTTTTATGTCGCTTTTTTGGACATTACCGGAGTGTATGACAACTGGGAATCAATATTAAGCGATCATATTAATGATCAATAATGATAAATAATAACCGATCATATTTATGGTCTACTCAGCAGTATGAACCGGCTAGCCCAGCAACATGTACTACTGGTGTATGACAATATAGACCGCAACATTTTGTGGGACATTCTGCAAGGGGAACGCTTCGACAACGAGTTTCTGAGAAGGCTTACCTAGGAAATACCGTTTGCGTTGAATAGAAAGGGATGGGCAGCGAGGAGAAAGTTGATATCACCAAAGAACTAAGACAGGGGTGCCCTTCATCCCTGCTGCTGTTTATCATGTGCAAGGTAAGGATGGAAAGGGCGTTAGAAGGAATCAATATTTGGTTTGACCTCACGCACAAACATGCGGGCGCAATACTAGAGCAGCTTCCAGCGCTATGGGGATACAATAGGTACGAGGTGCTCCGGGGTATATGGAAAGGTATAATGGTTCCAGGGCTTACATTTGAAAATGATGTCGTTTGCTTGAAATCAAGGGTGCAATCAGGACTCGACGGGAACCAAAGGTCAGTGGGACGCCTCGTGTTGGGCGCTCACGGGAAGACTACAAACCAAGCTGTGCAAGGTGATATGGGCTGGACTAGTTTCGAAGTGAGGGAAGCTCGCAGTAAAATTGATTATGAAGAAAGACTGAGAAATGCGTAGGAAAGTAAATGGGTTGCGATAGTTCTCAGGTATTTGTACAGGAAAAACACTGACTCACAGTGGAGGAAAAGAACTTGGGAAGCTTACCAGCAAGTGTGCGACCGGTATAGTAAGCAAAATGGCAACAAAGAACGTCAAAAGCAAAACAGAGAGGCCGAGAAAGTCTCGTGGATCACGACAATGAAAAAAAAAAAAACCTGGTATGAGTAAATACCGAAGAGGAAAAAAACGAAATCAAGAAAGAAACAATTTATGATAACTCAAAAGGAAGCTCTTTACTTTTGGAAGCCAGATCACGTGCTTGCTGCAGTAAAGCTATACGGAAACGATGGAACATGCTCTTTATTAGGGTGTGAAGATATATATCTAGCTGTCTGTTTAGTCTTCTCTGTCCTTCTTGAAGCCCTTGGGTTCAGGGATGGCAGGGGGAAGGTAAACATGTCCGCAATAGAGATTAGTCAGAGGCGATTGGATTTTTTAGTGGCAGAAAAGTAGGGAGAACACAAACAATGGAGGCGTACAAAAAACAACGTTCCCAATAGTGGTCCAGGAAGTTTGATGCTGGGAATGCTTCTTATTTTGCGTGTGGATTTGTGTATGTGTGTCTTTAAGTATAGGTATACGACATTAGGGCAAAATAAGAGCTCGGTGGCGCAACCCACCGCCCCGTTTCAAGGGGGACGCTCATAGCATCCATCCATCCATCCATCCATCCACCCACGCTGCCTTTCACATCTCCGGTGACTGATTTAATCCGTAAACGGTAATGAGTTTGCGGACAGGCTCAAACCGTTGGTTCGTCCCATATGTGCCGGCAAACACGGAACCCTCGCTATGGCCGCCTCTTTTTCGACTTCGGCGCCACCACGGAAGAAGCGACCACTCTCAAGGTCGGGCGTGTTTATCGAGCCAGGCGCCGCGGCGCAGTACCCTCTTTACCTATGTGTGTGTGCATTGCCTCTCCTCGCCGGGATAGCGGTGCATCTCTCTCCTCCTCTCCCGCCCTCTTACATCGCTGGAAAGCGCGCCGGGCCGTGTGAAGGGAGGGACCATCTATTTTGGACCGAGCTGTGCGCACCGAGCGCAGGCAGTGAAAAAAAAGAGTTTCGTACGTCGCAGTGGATCCGATAGAGGAAGCGCCCCTGCACGAGTATCTTTTGCTTTGAATGTAGCCTTTGCCACACGATCTAGATACCGCCAACAAACGAGCATTCCTGCAATAATTAAATACATAAGCAAGAAGCAAAAGGAAATTATATATGTGTAGTCATTCGTGATTTGATTAGCGAATTTATGAGCGAACGAACGTACATTACTTCGATTAAGAAATGGATGCGAGAGAAGCAGTACGGCAGGCAAGGCTGCATGTACTTGGCTCAATCGCTTATTCATTATTTCGTGCGTTTTCCTTCCTTCTTTCAGTTTTTTTTTTGTTATGCGTATAAGAATAAAACCATGTTTTTTTTTTTTTAATTTTATCTTTACACACAGGTTTGAAACGAGTTTTGTAAAGAGGGGAGGGTGGTGCAGCAAGGACTGACGTTCAAGACGGGAAAAATGGCTGCCTATAATGATATTGAAATTAATAATGAGGTAACGCTAAGAAAGTATTCTTTTAAATCTGTTCTCGTTAATTTCACGGTACTAGGTTGATTAAAAAAGAGAAAAGGAAGTTCAGCGTTCGACTTATCTTTTTATATATTGCCCCGAAACCCAATCGGCGATACATCGGCGTACTGCGTGCGCAGATTTCGATCGAATTTCATGGTATTTTTGAGCCATTCTTGCTCAATAAAATTAATTGAAGTTTGCTCACTTCAGTTTATGGTTCTTTTAGAATGCAGTGTAGTCCCTTTTTACCTATAAAAAATGTATTACGTCCCCAAACGTGGGCCGTCACAACATATAACTGCGACTTGTCACTCACTGCAATCTTGTATTTTTATTTTTATTTTCTAACAAGCTTCCTCTTGAGATCAAGCGCTTCTAAATAATACCAAAAGAAGAACACTGAGGAGGGCGAAATGGGATGAGTGAGCTCAGGCATACATTTTATTTTTCTGAGTCGGTATATAATACGAAATTGTTCGCCGGAAAGAGATGCTAAATTGCGGAGTGTTAACGGAAAGAGTTTGATTGTTAAATGCCTAATGCTACACGTCCTCCCCCATAAAACTACCCCCCCCCCCACACACACACTTTTATCATTCTTGTATAGTAACTGAAGGGCACTTTTTTCGCGTTCTTTACCGGCGTCGTACTACTTATTATATTCGTAGTATGAACATTTATGCGAAAAAAATAAAGGTTGTCTCTTCGAAGTGACCTTTTTTCAAGATTGGGATCCGAGTGCGGTTTGCCTCTTTGTTTCCCACATACGATTTTGTTTCGCTTTTCTTTAAAATGTGTGAATAAAATTTATTCGTAATAGCCGCTTTTTATTTCTTAGATGAATTTTCAGCCGCGCGTGTTCACACTGATAGTACACCTTTTCCCCTCACTGTCCTATTTATTGCGATAGCAAATATATATACACTCCAGACGTATTTCTGCTGTCGCCGTCGCCGTATGGTTCCGTATAAAGTCCAAGGGCAATAAAATCGTCGCCGCGCGCCCTATTGGGGGTCGAGCTCCACCACTGGAAAAGCTGGCGCCACCGTCGGCGTGAGGTGGCATGAGGGATCACGTGGACACAGCGGCCACGTGGGCTGCTTCGGAAGCGCCGAAGCAAACTGAAAACGATAGTTTCAAGTTCCACCTGCGCTGCAGTTCTGATCAAGTGGTGAGGTTTTCCCGCTTTGGGTATCTACTTGACAGCATTTGAAAACACTATGATAGGTAGCGGCCGCCTTTGGCGGCGTGCAGCGTGGTAGGCTACTGCTCGGTGCAGCAGTACCGGACGTACGCAACGGAGCTTGGTGTCAGCCTTATTCCCACGTAGCCGCAGGATAAGAAGCTGCTCGAAGCTTAGCTCGCGAAACTTGGAACCGGCAAGCAGCCACCGGCTACAATTCTGGTATGCAGCAAGCGCAGACGCGAGGAAGGTTTTTGCTACGGCGTCGGGACTGCTATGTTCGGTGCAAGGAGGGCTTAAAAAACAATTCTGGAGTGGAGATGGTGCCCGGAAATTGAAACCGGCCGCCGCCATCTTACTCAGGGAATCGATTAACGTTAGGATGTGGCGGAGTAGAGGAAGCATTTTCTATTCGCTTTCAGCGGTTTTGAAACAGCCAATTTTGCCATGCAGATTATTCTTGAAGTGTCTGTCTGTGTCACTCGTTTTTAGGATCAAAATTGAACGTCTTGAAAGCTTGTTATGGGAGATCCCGATATGACGACTAAGCCAATGGCAATATTCTAGCCCGAAACACCAAGCTTTTATTTTTCAATCACTCCAGAATTTATTATCACAGAGCAAGAGCAGCTGCACTGCCACTATTCTCCGCCTACTTCAGCACGCTTTTAACGATGAAGTATGTGAGGGAAAGCGCTGGCTTCACCTCTGCTGGTAAGCATCTGCGAGAGTTGCCACTCCAAAATGTTTCGTAAAACCTCCTTGGTTCGGTGAGCAGCGGAAAACGTGCACTGAGACGCTCGCCCGCGCCCGCTGCACGGCTAATGTCACGACACTTTATTTATACTATGAACCTGCTGACGCTAGATTCTGGCAAGTTCACTGGAATGTAAAGGGGGCGGTAAGAAGAACATTAAAAAAGGCTTGGCACACGGTCATGTTTGCGTTATGAATGAATGTACTGGATTTACGAAAAAGAAGCAGCGGGAAATCGCACGCTAAAAAGGTCGATAAACATACAGTGCAACGCCAATTGAGAAATAATATTGAAACGTGCAAAAATTTAAAAGAAAGAAAAAAGATTGAATCGTCGCGACAGCACATCACACTCTGATAGCATCCACGCAACAGTGGTTGCTTGTGTACTGTCAAATGCTCATATTGCTAAAGCTCACGGCACAGTGCGAAAACGTGTTCGCAGCGAAAGCGAAACAACATTGTGCACGGACATGCATGCAGACACGCACTCGGTCGCTGCGAATCCGTGCGATCGCTGCATTGAGGCTTCATTCTGTTATGCTCCATTTGGTTATACAGACAGCCCACTATACGAATATATTTCACATAGTTTACTCTCAGCGTGTGCCTACCTTTCACGCAAGAAGCCGGTTCGGGAGACTCCATCGCGGCGACCGCGCGCAGTGGCGTTCACTGTACGTATTCGGTAAAGAGATAGCGAAACGATTCTGGGCTTTCAATTTGCCCAAGGTTATTATTTCGACAGTAATAAAGTTCCCTCGTTTTGAGAGTACTTACAGAAATGTCCAGGAGGGCCAGCGCGTGGTGTTTTTATTGAGCGCCGTAAGCCGAATCTATGAGGAGCTCGCCGCGTTATCCCTCACACTACGCAAGGGCGGCGCGTCCGACAGATGGCGACTGCGTAAGCCCTCGCCCCCAAGGCTGTGTGTGCGAGTGAAAGCGTGCGAGGGTGAGCAGGCGATTGCGGCTCAATCTCGCGAACGCAACGTACGAACGCCCGGAGGAAGCGCGCCGCCTTCCGTCGCGCTAGAGCGTTCGGGAGTAGGGTAGGTATAAGAGAGCTGCTTTCTACTCTGGGCGGCCCGGGCGACCCTGCGCGCCTGGTCGGACCGCTGTATGGGTGTATCTTGGAAGCCATCTGCGACGGGTACAGAGTCAGCTGTGAACTTTCTTTTCGCCACTTACTTCGCGTTTACGCGAGCGGCAGCACGGAGGTCAATTCGCTCGCTGCTGCTGCCGCTTTTCCTCGCTCCAGCGTTTTGACAGCGAGTTTCCTCGGTCGTCGAGTGAAGTGTGTTCGTGTTTGCTTATGCGTGCGTGACACCAAGCTCGTTAATTTAGTTAGTATGCCTATGTTTACAAGTTTATAAGACCGGTAAAGCTACTATACTTCGAATAGCTATGTGTTCACTAATTTGCTATCGCAATCGATGCTTCGCCTTTCGGACGAAACTGGGACGTAGGGTATACCACCCGGGCGCACGTCTGGTTGACCTCTTTTCTTTACTATTCTTTTCCTCCTCCCACTGCTTAGATTATTTTTTACATGGTTTGAATATTGGCCTAATTACTTCTAGTGCTTTGAAGCCTCGACAGGCATTGATCTGCCTTTTTGTCAACCCTCCTAACTTTTTTTTATTTTTTGAGAATTGTTTAAATAATGTTGAGCTCTGAACCTTGAAACTGGGATGCGTACATTTACGCTCGTCTGCACGTCTCTTGGAAATTTCAGCGCGCGTTCACTGCTGTTTTACGTCTGAAGTCACTATAATGTATACACTATTCGCTACTCTGCCTCGATAAATGGTAAACACACAAGAAGAGAACGATGTAAACACAATGGAAAAGAAAAAGAAACGCTCGTTTATATAACAATTTCTCGGAGAAACGGCCTCGGGAACGCGCAAGAATGCTCGCCACAGACACGCAAAAAAATCTTCACGACATGCCTGTCAACGCCATCTGCCGGCAGAGCTCGCGCTGGCACGTGCACTCTCGTAGCCCGCCATATATTTCCGTCACAATTTTTTTTTGTTACGATTTCATGCGTTTCCAGCTCGCGGATTCGCGCGTGTCCATCGAGCCGACGTGAGCCTGCGTTATTTCGGCTTTCGTTGTCGGTAACGGTCTGGCCACCTTGTGCACGCGGCTCCGTGAGCACGCGTTCAGACCACGGTTCATGATGGTCTCTCTCTCTCTTTCTCTCTCTCTCTTTTCCCCGTATCGTTGTGACATATACGCATATGTACACCGAGACGAAGCGTTCTGGTTCTGCCAGCGCGACGTATTTCGCGCGCATCGCCAGCGCACCGTATGATCTCGGACTAAGGGGGCGTGTGCGATGCTGAGGACGGATTCACGGTCGCGAAATTATAGTTCCACCTGCATGCAGATTTGCCACGTGTGCGTTAGCGGAGGCCGCATGCATGATGAATCCGTGAGATGGTATAACAACGCGGGCCAAGCTAACTCTTGGTTCCTTTCTTTTAGGGAAGCTTGTAGGCAGATGCGCGACGTCAGATTTGAATGCCTCAATCTTCTCTGATGGAAAACAAAAAAAATTAATTCGTACTGCTTAGCAAAGGCATTGCTCATTTCCCATAGCAAGCTTGATTTAAAAATGCCAGGAAATGTGGCAGTCGCAAAATTATATATTACATTTGTCGTTATATGGCTGTCAGAGAGTATGTGAATAATAATTCTTGGTTAACAAGACAATTGGTTACATGCAATGATATCGAGTGACGAACAACTTTCAAATTTGGACGATGGTACGCGGAAGGGGCGAGGTGTTTTGATTGCCATCTCAGACCAGCTGCATTCTCTTCATGTTGCGCTTTCATCTTCTTCAGAAAATACCTGTGCTTGCTTAAATATTAATCACGGTAATATTATACTCTCTTTATGCCATCGGCCCCCGAACAGCCCTTGCACGTTTTGTTCTGATATGCATAATGCAATGAACAATATTTTTCTTGAGATTTCCTAATGCACCGACATATTTGCTAGGTGACTTCCTCCAAATAGTTTCGTCTGGGTCTTATCCTACTGCTTCGCATTCTCCGATTGAATCTACTGAGTCCCTAAATATTTTTTTTGCCGATTTTTCTTTTAACTCAATTTAGTAACTCAGCCAACAAGTGAAACAACATCCATGGGGAATACATTAGACCTTCTCCTTACAACCGCTCCCGCGGATATCGTGACTTCTTTATCATTTCTACCAGGTCTGAGCGATCATTGTTTTATTTATTTTGAGACTGCACACAAGAAAACAAGATCTCCGGCTAACCAAAGAAAAAGGAATTAACGCAGACTGCAATCAAGGAGACTACGCTTCAATTAATGCAGAATTTGAATTATTTTTTTATCATTTCGCTCTGCAGTTTAGTGAGCACTCAATTGAGGCTAAGTAGGCTCTTCAAAAAAAGTAAAATTATATGCCTCACTGGAAAGTATATATACCGCTTCGAATTTATTCGTGCAAGCACTGCACCCGGTAGTTTAATGTAGCACTGAAGCGTACGCTGAATAAGAAAGAAGTAGGCTTTTTCAATGAGCGAAAGATACTGATTTGCTTAATCACCGGCTATCTTGTCGTAATTCTTTATTCATGAGCCCGGCGACGCAGGCGAAGAGCGTTTTCTACACTGTTAGGTAATTTACACCCTTAAAAGTGGACAAGGGTGTAAATGTGTCCATAACGCACACGTGTGCACCTTTTTTGGGTATGAGGGTGCGATTTACAGAGATTTACACCTTCGTTCATTTTTATGGGTGTAAATTGTTTCACAGTGTAAGGCAGTATACGATCCCGTCGATCTTTGTTTAAAATACTACTATCTGGGATGGTACAGGTGTCCAAAAATAAAAATAAAGGGTATCACGCACCCATATGCGAATGGTATTGTTGTTCCGCGCGAAAAACGTTGTACCTTACTTAATGAAGTATTTTCACACTCTTCTTTTGTGTACAACTCGTACGCTCATTCCCCAGTGGTGTTTGACGCGAATCATCCAACAGTGGAACCTGTGGTAATTGATTCACTTGAGGTCGTGAACTTGATCTTCACTGAAGATAACACCATCATCAGGAATTGACAGAATTAATTGACAGAATAAGTTTTTTGTGCAATACCGAGGTGCACCCTCCCATAATGTTGTCCACCATCGTCTCCCAGTCTTTTACTTACCATTCAATACCGAAGGATCGGAAAGTGGTTAAAGTTGTTCCAATATGTCTGGTGACTCTAATTCCCCCTTAAATTACAGACCACTGTCGCTGACTAGTGTACCATGTAAAATGATGGCACACATCATCTGTACTCATATCGTTAACTTTCTCGACTACATCGACATGGTTTTCGTCGATATCGTTCCTGCGAAACTCGACTTATCGCCTTTACTTACGAACTTCTTACTGCCTTATAGATAACGGATTAGAAACTGATTGTATTTCTTTTTTGGACTATACCGTAAGGCTTTTGATTTAGTATCTCGTCCTCTTTCGAGTTTAAAACTTGGTAAACATAATGTGGACCCACATATTTTGGCATGGATTTAAAACTTTCTCACGAACAGAACCCAATTTGTCGCTGCAAACGAATCCGACTCATTCTCCCGCCCAGTTTTATCAGGTGTACCACGAGGTTCAGACTTAGTTTCTTCACTTTTCCTTATTTATATAAATGAACTACCAGGTTTTATTAATTCACATATAAAGTGTGTCGCCGACGATTGCGTAATTTATAGTCATACAATACGATTCTGACACATTCACTCTTTAGTCTGATTTTGTGAAAGTTTGCATCTGGCGTGAAAACTGGCAGATGCACCTTAATAAAGAAAAGTGTAGGGTTTTATGAATGCCACGTCAGAGCAATTCTACAAACACTCGTCCCTACTGCATAGATGAGTCACTAATTGAGATAGTACATACTTATAAGTATCTCGGAGTTCACTTTATCTCTAACCTTGCTAGGGAAAGGCACATAAATTGCGTAGCAAACAATGCTAATCGGACCCTTGGTTCATCGCAAAAATGATTACTTTATAAAACGCTCGTACGTTCAAAGCTAGAGTATGCAACCGGTGTATGGGATACACATTATGATTACCTCAACAGCGTTGAATCAGTTCAGTATCGTAGTTCTCGCTTAATTTGAGCAAATTATGATCGCTCATCTAGCGTATCAAATATGAAACAATACGTAAACCTTCCATTGCTCTCACCTCGAAGAAAAGCCTCACGCCTATCTTTTTTCTTTAACTTACATCACCTGAACCAGGAATTTACGCGCGAACTTCTTTCAGAACCATTTTACTCTCCGCCTCGCGCTGATAATCAATATAAAGTTGTTCCCGTTGGCAACTCTGACCAGTCTTTTTATACATTTGCTCCCCAAACAAGTCGATATTGAAACACTTTGCCCCCCCCCCCCCCCCCTTATCGTTTCAATCAACCAGCTTGATGCATGCAAAATAGCACTTGATAACATTGCTGCAATATATTGCTTACATTTTGCCCGGTAGTTAGAGCTTGACATGTATGTATATATTGAAGCGTCTCGTTTTTATTTCACTCATGCATTATTCTAGTTCTCTTGTTATATTTTATGTACATTTTGCCCAAGTCCCTTCTGTAGCGTCCTTTGTACCTCGAAGTTATATACATAAATAAATAAATAAATAAATAAATAAATAAATAAATAAATAATACTAGCAGAGCGACGAAATTTTTCCAGTATTGTTCACAATGTGGGCCTTTTACGGAGCTAAAAAGAGTTCACTTACATGACGACTTACTTAAATATATTTGAAATTTAATATGTGTGCTATTTGCCAACATAAATTATTTGTTTAGAAAATGTTCTAAAGATCGCATAATTGTTTTAGTTCGACAGCAGCGCTATGGGAATACGCAGATTACAATAACGCAAAAAAATATCACCCCAATGTTTTGTCAACAGCATATATATATATATATATATATATATATATATATATATATATATATATATATATAGTATCGACAGGGCACGTGGAGAAGCGAGTTCGAACGGAGGCTTGAGGGCCGGCTAAAATGAACGGTCGACGCTGACTCGCCAAGCCATCGCATTCCCAGTCTCCGCGATCACGCCTTAGTATAATTCAAACCTAGGGACAAGGGCACGGCGTGCGTAAGGCGGTCTCTCTCTCTCGGCACGTGTTCACGACAGCCTTGCGCGCTCGCGTGATCATGCATGCATATACGCGCGGGCGGGCAAGGACACGCGGTCGCGGCGCACCCTGTAGGGGCGCAAATGCGTCACGCCTGAATAGCCTCGGATCGAAAGTTCTCTGTCACACACGCACTCGTGCTTTCACGGGGAGTGTCCTCCTGGTACAGAGAGAGAGCAGATTTTTCGGCAGCACAACACGTGACGCTGAAGTATACCAACAGCGCTGTTCTTTTAGACGGCTTGCACTGGCGTCGTGCGATAGGGGCCATAATGGTGGACCGGCACGTAGTTGAAGCTGCGTCCGTTGGCATTTGACACTCTCCAACACGAGACTCTCCAACACAGCAGGTGGGGCAGGGGCCACTCCTCGATAAGCGTTCGTCGCTCCGTGGAAGCGGACTACCCTCGACAGTGGACACGATACACTGAGGCCATCCATTCTAGGCGTCACAAATGGAGGACCATCACGTTGAGAAGCTGCTTCAGTGGCGTCAAGTGCAAGCTATGTAAGCGTCTTTCGTTTCGTCGCGCTGTGAAAGGGACAGTGAAGAGAAAGAGAAGCTGAGCGGCGACAATAAATTACGTTTCTGCAATACCGAAAAGGCCGCTCTTACCCTGAGACGAGGCTTGGTGACGCAGACTAAACATGCAAAAAATGGAAGACGGGTGGCGAAGTCGCCTTGGCCTTCCCGTGTCAGCTCGCCTCATGACGCCATGAGCTTCGACAGCGTCTGCTGCCCGGCCTAGTTAACTGTTATGCACTACAATATGGACTACATTGTACTCTAAGGGACCCAGAGGCTGGATTTAGCAAGTTTTGAGAATGCCTCCGGTGTCGCGCCATTGGTACCAATGGCCCAAGCACCAGAAAAATACTCATCGTCCCGTGAAAATATACGAAAACACTGTATAGTTTTCGGCGGCGCTTCTGTAAGAGAAATAGCAATGCAGCGTTGCCTGTAAAAAAAAAATTCATACATCACAAACAGTGTTTCCGAAACTGTGTTCAAATCAGGGTCGCAGAATATTAGGTGGACAGTCGTGGAGCCAGCGAGTTGCTCGACTCTAACCGTATGCTTTGCCGATTACCACCCGCGAGCTTTCTATTTGCAACGAAAACTAAGTCTGAACCTGAATTCTCCAGTCGGAAACGGTCGTCCTTCGTTTGGTGGAAGCTGAGGTCTAACAAAGCCGATTTGCTGACTATATATCGCCCGTATTGTATAAACGAAGTAACTCTGCACGAAGCCTGCGTTCATCTAACGCACGCACGCACGCGCGCACAACACGTATTTAACCTCGCGTGTGCGACGTGTAGCAAACATCTGTAACAAGCAACACATCTTTTTTAAACATTTTTTTTTCGAACTAGCCGAACTCTTTCGCTAAGTGTAAGGAATCAGACACAGCGCCGTCACTTTGAAAACGCGTCCTTCAGGTCTGCACACTGGTACTAGCCAATGGTAGTTCGTCGATACACCGATACTGCACCGCTTTACGGTGCCCTCCCCCCCCCCCCCCCCCCCCCCTAGAGGAGTTCATTACGCACTGGTTTGTCCACTGTTCAACACATCGCTCGTCGTCGAAATCGGTCATCGATTCGCGCCACCGCTAGAACGCTTCGATCGGCCGGTATAGTATTTGTTAGAGCCCACGCACGTGACTGTATATAGGTATAAAGCGAACTACTCGCCGTATACGAACAGCTCGCGGCAGTATGGCTACGCGGGAGCCCACCGATTTATACCGAAGGACACAATCTATATTACTTTGTTGCGACGCGCGTGCGTTGTTATATACGGACGCGGTTCTCGCGGAAACGGTAATGGACGGCCCGCGGTATCGGACATGTGCGCTAATTGTCAGAGATAAAATAGCGCTGAATAATCGAACAAGGTCGACGTCGAGGACGTGACGTGCCACACATCCTGCAGTTTTCCTTTGTTTTGTTTTTTCTTCTTCTTTTATCTCGGTTTGTGATCGTTAGCTTCTGAACTACAAATACCACGGCCAAGCTTTCTAACTACGCGCGTTTCCGAGTACGCAATGTATACGCGGGGCATTTGTCGATGCTGTTTCATAGCCACGCGTGGTGCGCATTCAGAAATGAACTGCCTCTAGCAACAAGTAACAAAATATGTGGGAAAGGAAGTACAAGCAGGACATTTGAGAAATTATGCCAGAAATTTAAAATTAAGTGATAATTAAAAAGAAACATTTGACAAAAATGAAATCGCGGCAGAGACGGATCTTCTAGCAACATAGCTTGCTGGTAGCTTCAGTGAAATTGCGAATTGCACTGCTAATTGAGTGACAATGCACTTGCGTCACAGCTTGTGACAGTAATTTCCCCCTGGCAGAATGACCCCTGAAGGAAGCCGAACGCCAGGCTGGGGTGCACTTGCGCCCATGTGAACTGCAGTGGGTGCCCGGCGGCGGCGGCAATTGAACCCAGAACCTCCCGCACACAGCTCCTCAATAGTACCCATTTTAACGACGGGGCAATTGTACGCTGGGCGAAACCAAGCTTGACAGTGATTTTAAATTGGTTTATGGTATTTGTAGCCTATGTGCCCTGCTTATAAAGGTAGTTTTACGTAATCAGAAATGTAATAAGAGCTCATCTCGCAAGCTCTGTTGTCCTTCGGCTAGAGCAGTGTTAAAATAAAAAAAATAACACTTATGTTCTACAGCGTTGCTTTTAAGAATTACGAATGACAGTTTCGACAAGCTCTTTCGAAGCTCTGCGGAGCCACGGAGTCTTGTGAGGTAGCATTCACGCTCTACTGCCGGATGAATCGGGACATTAACAGCGATAATCACGAGCTTCATTATCTATGCTCGGGTTGAGTTATTTGCGTAATTAGACTTACTTGTTAATTTACTCGATCTGACTGCATAACCCTACGCATCACTTTTAAACAAACAGTCGAACCCTTTAACAACCACCTCCGAGCTGTGCTAGTTTTGCCTGCTTGTATACCAATATCGCCATAGACGAGTCATACTCGTCCAGACCACAGCTCCTTGGACTTTGCTGGAGACCGGCAGCTGCCGTTAGCGTCATGTATTTGAGTATCGGCACTTGAACTTATTGTTTGATGCTTTCTATTCCTTTCATTATCGCCTGTTCAGATGATTACACAGGAACCTACAATCGCGTGTCGAGGGAAATCGGCTTCTTAAGAGCACAGGTCTTTCTTTTATACCGTATATACTCGCGTAAGAGCCGCACTGTTTTTCTCGCAATCTTGACGATCGGTGCGGGCCTTACACGGGGTTGGGCCATTGCAGTTTCATTTTTCCAGCCGTGTGCGATGTTCTCGATTTCTTTGTGCGAAAAGAGCGAGCGCTGTTATTTTCACAGCGCATATATTTGTTCACGCCAGCCCGCCACGCAGCTGGTGCCTGTTGTCAGCTGGTTGCCAGCTGGTGCACAGCTGGTGCCGCAGCTGGTGGCTTTTTTCTATCCGGCTAAATAAGACTTTCGTCTCTCTCTCTATCTCTCTCTCTCTCTCTCTCTACAAGGTCAACAAACAATGCCACCAAAGACCTCGCTACTGTCGCTGACGTCACCGCTGCTCTGATTCGGTTCGGTAGCACACTCATACATCCAGTCGTCCTCGGTGCTCTCTATGGCGTTAGATATGACTGTGACGTCAAAGCTTTGCACAAAGATATCCGAAGACCGCGCATGCCACTTGCTCAGAGTTGAAGAGCATGCACACAAGCTTCGACGCTTCCTCCAGTCTTCTGATTCCTTATGTAATTTTTTTTCAGCATTGGGCCGCCAAGTTGGGGGTGCGGTCCTCACGGAAGGGCGTTCCTTAGTCGGGTATATACGGTATTTCGTGTCAATACGACATATCTAAACAGCATAAGCAATATATTTCTTGAATCCGCGTACTTAATGCGCAATAATTTGCTAGAAGAAAAACAAACAAAACTTCTGGCAGAACCCATTTCACTACGAATGTCGACGTTATTGCGATTAGAATTGAAGCACTACAGCGGGACACCAGTGTCAAATTCTTCACTTCCGTGTAGCCGACTTCTTCAGTTCTCGCGGTTACCAACATAACTTTCACTTCTCTGTAGATCAACGGTCTTCGCTCAGTTCGCGTTCTCGTTCCATTCTGTTCGCTTCGCTTTCTTTCTCCACACTCGGTTGCTTTTGCTGCCGACAAGAGGCGACTTCTCGCATCTTGTTCTGCTTGTCCATCCGGGCACCTACGCAGTGGCGCATACCTACGTATTCTGGAGGATTGACCAAGTGTGTTCACATACGTAGTGTCATACACGGTGTCCAGTTGCACGTAACCATCGACCCAAGTTGTCTATTCGAACACATACCCAGTGAACCGAGCTGGCACGAAATAGGTTAGATACGGACATACCGAAAAGTGCGCCAAATCAATTTTGTACACTTTATTTTACGGACAAACTTACAAGTTAAAGGGTTTGGGTGTTCCCCGAAACATCCGGTATATTTCTGACTGCGCAGCGATATTTCGTTCTCCCTGTGAGCTCGCACCGTGTACCACCGAGACGGTATAGGTTAGACGAAGCGCCCTTTCCAGGGCAAAACGCGTGGTTCCAGCCTCGGCGCGCGCTTTGCATGCCTTTAACCGCATCGCGTGATAGAACAAAAGCTGCGATTCAGCGAAGGGTAAATCCCAGCGGTCGCGGGGGTCTCCGCTGCGCATACCGCGATCGTGCGGAGCACGCCTGGCGTGCTCGCTTCGCCCTCGTCCCTTTCTATATACGCGGCTGGCGCGTCTCTTCTGCGCGTTGTGCGGCCCCGCTTCTCTGGCCGGAGGAAACAGCTGTCCGCCGTTGCATTCTCTCGCTCTTTCTTTTTTTTTTCTATTCTTCCGTGCCGACACTACCCGGCCGCCATTCTATGTGCCCCTTCTCTCATGCTGACGAAGGCATGCTTATAGTTAGCGCGCTGGATGCGTGCCAGGTCTCTCCTAACTCCGACCATGCACGGAATGGGCTCGTCGGATGCGCGTTGTCTCCTCACTTAACCGACACTTGGGTGGAAGGAACAACAGCACTTGTGTTCGTCCCTTGCTTTTCGTTTACCTCGCTTTGTTGCGCACATACATAACGAACGAAATAAAGGTTGCTGCTTTCAGAGAGTTTGGCAAAAGGGGGCGGGGGAGGGAGGGGGGGTTAGGAGAATTGACAGCTCCGGAGCTTTGGGACGGCCTACGTATTTGACAGTCAACAACTCTCCTTAAAGCATTTAAAGCCGATTTTATCCACATCCTTTCTCTGCTTCGAAGGCCGTCGCGCCATGGGAAGAGATCAGGTCTATTATGGTAAAGAAGGTTGTCGCCCACTCCAGAGTAACATATATACCAAGGCACAAAGGACACCTGAAAAATTCAGTGCCGATTTAGTATTAAATGCGAGAGAAATGCGTTAGCATTACGCCGCACCTCTTTGATTGAGGTCCAGGATTCACGATATAAACTTCGTTCCCCACATTGCAAAGTGTTGTTCAGGAGCTCACTCGCCGCACGCCCTGCATCTTCGAGTTCGAGGAGCGAACTGCAATTGTCTGTGGACCGGAACAGGCCACCGCACCACCGTCAGTTGGACTACATGCATACATGCATACATGCATACATGCATACATGCATACATGCATACATGCATACATACATACATACATACATACATACATACATACACACACACGCGTATTGAGCAACATAAAGCTGTATCGGGAGTTCATGTCACTCTACAATGTTCTACGAAGTCAACAAACAATGCCACCAAAGACAGTATAGGATAAATTATCTGCAGTTCTTGATTGAATTAAATGATAAATAAATGGAAGGGAGAGTGGGCGAAAAGACAACTAGCCGCAGGTGGGATACGAACCCACGTCTTCGCATTACGCATGCGATGCTCTTCCCAACTGAGTTACCGCGTCGCCATTTTCCCGTCCACTTTCTGGGGTATTTACGTTTATCTGCTAGATCTAACCCTGGGAGTGTAAGCCAGCGCCACCACTCATGGCCATGGCGGCGAATGTGGGCCATCCTTTCTGCCGCAGGCGTCGCGTCTACGTGAACTTTTTTCCGTGAAGGCAAGTGGTCAACAAACGCACACATGCTACCTGGAGGCATCAAAGCTGCCGGATTCGAGACCCTCGCTATGTAATGAACGAGAAGAAAGGAAACCGAGGGGCCCGATCAGTCAGCTTGTAGTGGATAAACATAAGTTAGTTCTCGTAGGTAAACGTGAATGTGAGCTGGCAAAGTGTTATTGCCTATCACGAATTCAGGCTGATGTGTTCCTGAAAAAAAAAAAAAAAAACTCTTCCCCACATTCTACAGAAATCGGAATGAACGCGAGGCGATATAAAACTACAGATTTGATTTTCTCACTCAACATACATAAGCGCCGATCCGTGGCGAACCGAGTTTGCGAGCTGTTTATTATTGTGTTCAACACCAGAAGGGTATACACGAACTCGCGTTTCAATTTCGGACGGCGAGAACCCTTTCTTGACGACACTGCGATGCAAAACTCGAGCGCCTCCAATGCGTGCCCCGAAACGAATGCACATTGAACTTTTCTGAGTCTCAGTCGTCTCAACGAGATGCTTTACTTATCATTTGTATACGTTGCGTCTTGAGGGTACGTTGTGAGAATGTTGCGTGTATGTTACGGGTATGCCAGATGTGTTGCCCGGCAAACCTAACCAGGATTTATTAAAGAGCTCCTCTCTCTCTTTTCTGTTCGGAACATGTTAGGAGTCAACTTCATAACATAAGAAAAAATAAATAAAGCATGCTTTCAATAAAAGAGTGGCGCGTAAGAATATTGCACGTCGAAGCACCCCTGCGTGAGGCACGCAGGCTCCGTTGCGAAAGTGGGATTGCGCGAGAAGAACTAGGCCATGCTCTGGGTATGCACGAGGCAACCCCGGGAGTGCCAGGAAAGCATTTCAGCCTGCATAAATAAAATAATGATATCTGTTCTGGAAAGCGACTCTAAAAAATGGCGCCAAGTGAGCGTAGACATGGTGTATAGTGCAGCTATGTGATCGCTATTTTTGTTTTCTCCGTGAGCCGGCAGTGTCCTACGTTTTTCAGCACAATTCCATTCCCTGCTTTAGACTGTCACGTGAGTTCTTTTTTTTTTGTATGAGATAAGGCAGCATCTTTGAGTCTTACAAACACGAAGTATTGTGCCTGTTTATTCTCTGCAGTCTGTTTTCAAATCCCTGCTTTATACGAGACTATCTTCTGCATACACGTACGTGGAGGAAGCGGTGTTTTTCTTTTCTGACTCTTAACTTTTCCGTATTTTTTTTCTCACAAATCTAACTTGGAGCTTTTTTTTTTCCAAGCAGTAAACTGGTCTGAAGGGCTGAATAATGGTTTCGTAAGCCGACCAACAGTCTTTTTACGAAATTGCATGTCCTGACCGTGAGATAAACGCGAAGAGAGTTTTAAAGCTCGGTAGCTCGCAGCTTTCTCAGTCATGCTATAGTGCTTTTCCTTCAGCTACGCTTAACTACTGAGGTTTATGTCTACGCAGACGTGAAGTATGAGCCCGGATAACATTATAGGCGTGAGCCCAGATTTTCTAACGGGCCCAAAGGCTCATTCGGATTTTAGAGGCGATTCACTCACTCACTCACTCACTCACTCACTCACTCACTCACTCACTCACTCACTCACTCACTCACTCACTCACTCACTCACTCACTCACTCACTCACTCACTCACTCACTCGGTCGGTCGGTGAATAAATTAATCAATCAGTCAGCCAATCACTGACTCACTCACTCACTGCTTGCACTATATCACCCTCCCTCCGGCTGGCTGAGTCATTAACTAAGTACCTGTTTCACCAATACAGTGACTCGTCTCACGTTCACGTCTCGCCCACTTAAGCACTCGCCAGTTGTTTCCGACCCACCGTGGTGGCGTATAGTTCCTTTGGCGTGGCGCTTCTAAGGCTGCGGCGGGCGGATTTCGAAGGACGGCGAAATGCAAAAAGAAAAAAAAAAAGCGTCCGGGAACCATGCACTGGGTGCACGTTAAAGAACCCCGGGTGTTCGAACTTAATCCGGCGTCTCCCACTACGGAGTGCCTCATGATCATATCGTGGTTTTGGCACGTAACCCCCCAAATTGATTTTAGTCGTTTCCCTGCACTCCGCTCACCTTTCTTACTCTGCTCACAAATTACAGTAATCTCACGCCATTCGCGAAGCCGGACTCCTTCGATCACTTTACTCCTTTTTTTTTATGCCTTCGCCCGCGAACATTTAAAATGTGTCGCACCTAACAAGATAGTTTAAAGCCAAACGCCTACTGTAACACGCTAAGAGATGACTGTGCGCCAAGAAGACCGTCTCTAGCACAATATCGATCGATACTGCACCATGGATAGAAGGACGAACAAATGAAGACGAGGAGCAGAAGATATATAACCGGGCCCATATTTACAAAGGGTACTCTTACTGCAGAAATGTTACTAAGAGAAAATTTCAACCAATACTCATGTGGGACATATTATTAGCGAAGCCGGCTGGTCAATATGGCTAAGAGCACTCGCGAAAGAAAAACAAATATTCTGAATTCCGCCCCTGTTTCAATGCACGAAAAGTGATTTCATTTAATGTTTTTCCTTGCTGCGAAGTTGGGGCGAAGCGAAAGCGCATTCTAAACTTCTCCGAAGTGCACGTGGCGAATACTGGGAGCAGCGAAATAGCAGATAACGTTAAAAAAAGAAGGTGATTTCGAAAATATCTGTCTGAAATGACAGAAACGTGGCAGCCCCTCATTTCAAGTATACGTGACTTCTCACGCAAGAACCGAGTCGGCCCGACTTCATGATTGCCCCGAACGCCACTGGCTTGAATTCAAATGCCACGGACAACAACAACAAAAAAAATAAATAAGAAAGCACCAGTGGAACTTGCAGTGCACCCGGGCCTTTTGTTTTTATCTCTACACATATTACGTTACCACTAGCCGGAGAAAAGCATAGCTTAATTTTTTTTTTTACCTCAGAAAGGCAGTTGACTCCCATTGTATAGACAGTTATATAGGGCGCAGTATGTAAAAAAAAAATACAGAAATTATGCATTTCTTAATAGACACGGAGCAGTGAATTACGATAAGGACCAAAATGAGAAAGACATACACAGCGCTAACGTTCAACTAATCATTTTATTTGATCGCGCGTGTTATATATACAATGACACTGGAGCGATAATAAAACCAAGGAGACAAACATATGAAGATATAGTACAGAACCCTCACGTGTCATCGCTGTAATCGCGGCGCGCCTGGTCCTTCCAAGGCGATGATTCTAGAAGCCCATTTTCTTTATCCGATAAGGTCAAACATGGAAAGCTCAATAACCAAAAACGAAGCGAGCAATTTTGAGTCGGCGGTTTCAGGAACGCTATCCGCGTTTACGTCGGAGTAATCTCCTCTGGCGCTTACGCACGAAGCGCTTAGAGACAACGCGAAAAGATATTGACTTAGGGTTGTACTTCTCGTGAAGAGACGGGTGCTGGAGCTACGAACCTAGAGGCAGATAAGCCTACACTTTCGTTTACCTCTGCAGCCCGCTCGAAACTGGCGAAACGCGCCGCGATAAGTTCGTGTTTGCAAAATTCATTAATGAAGGCTTGTCGGCACGAGCTTCACACACGCTCGTGGGCCCAGGCCAAACGCCTAAGTGACTCGGGCTATCCTCGACCGCCGTAGCTGAACCTGCGAGTAGCAAGTGCAGTGCAAACTTAGGTGAGCGGACCAACAGTACAAATGCAAACAAGGTGGCCCGCGGTTCCATACATGCACACGATTTCGCAAAATTTGCGAAAGATAGCAAGGAAGTCCGGCGTGGACGTAGTTCTTCTTTTTTCCACTCCGGAACGGTTGCGAGGGCTTTGAAAAAAGGCTAATGCTGGCAGGAGAGAGAAGCCCGATTGTACCCGCCGTGGTTGCTCAGTGGCTAGGGTGTTAGGCTGCCGAGTACGAGGTCGCGGGATTGAATCCCGGTCACGGCGGCCGCATTTTGATGGGGGCGAAATGCGAAAACACCCGTGTACTTAGACTTAGGTGCACGTTAAAGAACCCCAGGTGGTCGAAATTTCCGGAGTCTTCCACTACGGCGTGCCTCATAATCAGAAAGTGGTTTTGGCACGTAAAGCCCCATAATGTAAGAAGCCCGATTGTGTCATAGATCATCACCGCGAAAAAAACCCATGGATAGCATTCAAGGCGTCGTATATCCTATAGCTTTATCGTGTAATGGCGTGTACATAGGTCAAACAGGCCGGCGCCTTAACCAGAGATTTAAGGAGTACCAGTGCAACTTAAAAAAAAAAAAAAGCGGTGTCAGGCCATCTAGGCCTGGATCCACTGCCCGGATTGTGACTGCGTCCCATTCTAGAAAAAAAAAAAAACGCCCATTCTAAGTAGGGCCTAAGGCAGAATGACACAAGAGATAATTCATAAGAAGCCAACAAACACTGACACCAAAGACAACATAGGGGAACTTACTTGTGCTTAATAAATGAAATAAAGAAACGATAAATTAATGAAAATTAAAGTGGATGATAAAACAGCGCGAAGGTTGTGGGTTCGGTTCCCACCTGCGGCAAGTTGTTTTTTCATCCACTTTAATTTCCATTAATTCATCGTTACTTTATTTCATTTATTAAGCACAAGTAATTTCCCCTATGTTTTCTTTGGTGTCAGTGTTTGTTGGCTTCTTATGATATGACTGATAAAAATCGGGACCCTCGGTTAACCCCGTCTCTTCTCGTTTATTACAACAGATAATTGAAGCATATGCAATCGACAAAATGAAAGAAAAATGTGTGAGCTTTCTAGGATAGGATAGGAATAACATTAATAAAGTGCCGGCAAACGACGATTTAACGAGTCGTGACGCTGGCCAAGGGTCGACCCGGGGTTATACTCTACTCTGCACTAGCCCCGTTGGGCCCGTTTGTGGTGGGTCACGAGGCTTGTGCTTTTCGAGCGCACCCCGGGCCTGCTGGACGGCCCATAGTTGTGAGTCCTTGTCTGTAGACTGCAGTGCACTTTGAAGTTCTGGCGGGTAAGTCCTGGAGTTAGCTGCCGTCGGGAACCTGGCACAGTCCCACATGATGTGCCATTGGTCCGCCGGACCCGCTGCCCAAACACCACACAGCCCACTCGGATAGAGCTCTGGGTGAAGCACGTGCAGCATTGCGGGGGCGAGGAGTGACGCGGTCTGTATTTGTCTTAGGATTACGGCCTCCTCCCGACTGAGTGCCGGGTGCG
This sequence comes from Dermacentor andersoni, assembly GCF_023375885.2. Classification (NCBI taxonomy): domain Eukaryota; kingdom Metazoa; phylum Arthropoda; class Arachnida; order Ixodida; family Ixodidae; genus Dermacentor; species Dermacentor andersoni. Next base: position 75,172,868 of record NC_092820.1, on the reverse strand, counting down.
GAGGCGGCATTGTCCGTCGAGCTAAGCGGTAACACTTGGTTACTTCGGCAAAACTAGTCAATCTGTCCTTGGTTTCGAACCACCACACGGAACGGTCACTCTCGGGGGCGCGGAAGGTAAGCGCTCGCGCCGCCGAATGGGCCGTCTCGTTGTGGTTCGGTGAGGATGCACACTCGCCGGCGTGCGCCGGGAACCACTTGATACGGACGGTGCTGCCGCGGTCTTGAAATTGGAGCTTGCCGATGATGGCGGCCGCCGGCGCGCATATTCGCCCCTTGGCAAAATTGCGCACGGCATTCCTCGAGTCGCTGAGCACGGTGCGACACTCGGCCTCGGTGATCGCCAGAGCGATGGCAACCTCCTCAGCGTCTGTGGCGTTCGTGCACCGCACGCTCGCTGCCGTTGTCTTGGTGCCGTTAGCCGCCGCAACGACCACTGCTGCGAAGCCTTCCCGCTTGTATTCCGCGGCGTCCACATACCGGGCGTGCGGGTCTTGGGCGTGTTGTTCGGTGAGGGCCTTGGCCCGCGCCTGCCGCCGTTCTTGGTTGTATTCTGGGTGCATGTTCTTCGGGATGGGGTCCACGTAAATGTGGGCCCGCGCCTCATCTGTGATCTCGCACGGTTGCCGGCTGGGAGCTTGGGGGTTGTAACCCAGGGACGTCAGTATACTGCGCCCCGTCTTGGTGGCAGAGAGGCGCTCGAATTGCGCGGTGAGCTGCGCTTCGGCTATTTCTTCTAGGGTGTTATGGACGCCGAGCTGCAAGAGCCGAGCCGTACTCGTGGTCTCCATTAAACCCAGCGCCGTCTTGTAAGCCCGTCTGATCAGCGTGTTGATCTTGGTCCTGTCAGTGACGTGCCAATTAAGGTAGGCCGCGACGTAGGCAATGTGACTGATCACGAACGACTGGACAAGGCGCACGAGACTGTCTTCACGCATGCCCGCCCGTCGTGTAGAGACTCGATGTATGAGCCGGATGGCGTCCATTGCCTTGGTGGTAAGCTTGTTGATGGTCTCGTCGTTGCGGCCGCTCTTGTTGAGCAGCAGGCCCAGTACTCTGATCTTGGGCACCTCGGGGATGCGTTGCCCCGATGCAGTAACAATTTTGATGTGATCACACTCCCGAAGAGGAGCGCGCTTCCGTCCCGGTCGAAGCGGTGTGAGGACGAACAGCTCGGATTTGGCGGGCGAGCACATTAGGCCTGTGCCATCAAGGTGCTGCTCGATGGCGGTAACCGCCGCTTGCAGCTGTTGTTCGATGCTGGCGTCGGTGCCACCGACCGCCCACAGGGTAATGTCGTCAGCGTAGATAGTATGCCGGACGCCGGTCCCCGCTACTGCCCTCGCTACCCCGATCATGACGAGGTTAGAGCAACGGCGATATGACCGAACCCTGTGGAGTACCCGTACTGCCGAGCTTGTGTTCGGGGAGCTTGAGGTCTCCGGCGTGCAGTTCTACCGTGCGGTTGGTCAAGAAGTCTAGAATATAATTGTAGCTCGTTACCCCCATGTTGAGTCTCGATACTTGTCCTAATATGGCTGAGTGTTTAACTTTGTCGAATGCACTTTGTAAATCGAGACCCAGAATTACTTTGCTGTCTTGTCTTGTTGTCGACGATTTCTCGTTTGAGTTGTAACATGGCATCTTGTGTGCTGAGTCTGCGCCGGAAGCCGATCATCGTGTCAGGATAGAGGCCTTCCTTAAGTCTCTAGGTATTCCTGCCACCGGTTGGCGACCACGTGCTCCAGCACCTTGCCCACGCAAGACGTCAGCGAGATGGGACGCAGGTTGCCGATGTCCAGTGGTTTGCCCGGTTTCGGAATCAGGATCGTTCTTGCCGTTTTCCACTGTCGGGGGAGCTTGCCCGAATGCCAGCATTCATTGAAGTAATCGGTTAGGGCTTCTATCGAAGCGTCGTCCAGGTTGCGTAGCATCTTGTTTGTAACGAGATCTGGGCCGGCTGCTGAGCGGGTGTTGAGCTCGTGCAGCGCTACCCGTACCTCTGATATTGTAATGTCTCGGTCGAGCCACGCGTTGGGCAGCCCCCCGTACGGCGGGTGGGTTTCCGTTGGCGTGTCTGGCAGATACTTGGCTTCCAGGCTCCTGATAACAGCGTCTTTTCCTTGTTGTTGTGTGCTGGTGTGCATGAGGCGGGCCAGGCGGTCGCGCTGGTTTGACTTGGTCTTTGTTTCGTCTAGGAGGTGCCGAAATAGATTCCATGTACAACTGCGATGCAATTCCCTGTCAGCTCGGTTGCAGATCTCGTTCCACTGTTGACGGCACAGGAGCCTGCAATGTTGTTCAATGGGCCTATTTAAGTCAGCCACCTTCTTCCTCAATTTGCGATTCAGCCGGTGCTGCTTCCAACGCGCCTGTATCGAACGTTTGGCCTCTATCAGATGGGCCAGGCGGCTGTCCATGATGATGACGTCCTCGTCTGTTTCTATGGTCTTTGTGGCTGAGCGCACTGCATCGCGGAGTTCCACCGTCCAGGTTTCGATCTCTGTGATGTCTTGCGCTGTGGTGAGGCGCCCCTTACGGAATTCGTCCCAGTCCGTCCACTTATGTATAATGGTATTGCTCCGTAATTGGTTGGGTATCGTAATTTCGAGGATGTAGTGGTCACTGCCCAGGTCGACGCCCGTGTTGTGCCATGTTACTTTGCCCGTGTGATCATTTTTTACGAACGTAAGGTCTGGTGTGGTGTCTCGTGTTACGGAGTTGCCGATGCGGGTAGGATGCGTGGGGTCCGTGATTAGCACACATTTGTGGTCCAGGGTATCCTGCAATAAGTCCCGTCCCTTGGCCGTGTCCTTCACATAACCCCACGCTCGATGGGCGGCGTTGAAGTCCCCTCCGATCAGCAACGTGTTGTCTCTGGCTTGGGTGCTGGCTGTGTGTAGTAGGGTCTTGAATTTCTGTGTTTGGTGCTTGGGGTTACTGTAGATGTTGGCGATGAACAGGCTGCCTTTCCGTTGTTTGCTTGGGATGATTTCGGTGAAGGCGTATTCCACCCTGCTGCGGCCGTGTTTGAGTTGGTGCTCGATGAACGTGAGCCCTTTGCGGACGAACGTGCAGACGCCCCGTCCCTCCCCTTGGCTAACATGAGCGCGATACCCAGGGAGGGTGGGGGTCACCGTCGTCGTTTCTTGCAGCAGGATAATGTCGGGTTTCTATCTTCAGCCTTATCGGAGAGACAAAAGAGGTTTCTATAAGCATCGCCTCGAAATGAACTGGTGCGACGCAATTGCAGTCATGACACGAGTGGGTTCTGCATTATACTTTTATATGTTTGTTTCCTTGGTTTTATTATCGATCCGCTGTCATTGCATAAAGAACAACGGTGATCAAATGAAACCTCTAGCTAGAAGTTAGCGCCGTGTATATGTCTTTCTAACTCTTGGTCGCTGTCTTGGCCCCAGTCACTGCCCTGTGACTGATGAATCCCAACCAACTAGCCGGGCAACGGGCCCTAGCAAATATATACAGTGTGGTTCAGCGAACACTTTCAAACATTTTTAAAGGTTGCCTGTGGCAGATAGCTCAATTCTAGTTTATGAGCCTGTCTACTCGAATTGAAATGCAAAAATCGACTAATTAACAAGAATTCACTGTTAACGTTTTAGCTAATTACCTTATGACCCATATTGTAATTTACAAATTCTAGCAGTTGACTTCGCTAGGCGGATTCATTTGGAACGAGTTCTCAGGACGACACCAGTTTCGAGATATAAATTCCCGAATTTTGCGGAGTAATGCATTGGCGTTCCAGTTACTTGTGTGATTCGGTGCATGAAACGGTATTTTGTTAAATTAAATGGAACGCCACGTTATTGTTGCCTCATCGTTTTGATGGTCGTTAACCCCATGTTTATACGTGTTAAGTAAGGTGATTGGCAAAGCTCCAGGCAGTTGGGTTACGGCTCCCCGACGCGCTCTTCGGGTTAATAAGCGTGGCATTTGCGTAGAAAAGTTGGCACGTCTGATGTATTCATTCCGAGGTGCTGAATAGAATAACAACGAACTGCTTCCAAAGAAAAAAATATATAGGCGCTGAGAAGAAAGTCCCAAGTCTCAACTAAACTGCGCTATCGCTAGCTTCATGATGACAATCTCAAGGACAATAACAACACAACGGCCACGATGACGCAGAAGGCAGGACGGCGCACCCGTAGCTGATCCAGTATTATTAAATTGGGGGGAGGGGGGTTATTGTATATACTTACAAACGGTTGCTTAACAATGAACAGCTTTTCTAGCAGACACCAAGAAAGGCTTCGTTTAAACCGATTCTCAGAGCGCGTGTGATCCGCATAACCTGTTTGTTAAAACCATGTTATCTAAATAACTGACCTGAAATACACTTCATTTTTGCTTCCTACATAGCTCACGTCTTAGTGACTTCGAAGTTATTCTCTTCCTTTTTAAGAGTTATTTTCAGCCCTTCAGCTATGAGGTTTCAGAATTATAGCGTGTGGTCTATATGATGCCATGACTCAACATCTCCCACCCGCACGTGACATCTCGAGTACGACGAAGCTGGCTCTTGCTACCTCCATCTCTAACTGACCACCAAATAAATATTGTCAGTACGTAGGACAATGTAAAAATGCCTGACGGCTTTGTCATCAGCGTTTACGCGGTCTTGGACACGACGCATATAATGTCCGGCAGCAATCAAGCCCTTCAATTCAAAACGCAGAATATACGATTACTTGAGCCGATCAGATGCCAGGTGGGCTTTAGGAGGAGGAGGAGGAAATAGAGAGAAGGCAGGGATGTTAACCAGAAATGCATCTGTTTGGCTACCCTACTCTGGGGGACGCGAAAGAGGGAATAGAAAGATGAAATAGAGAGGGAGGGGAGGGGGAGGAAAACCGCGATGAGCACGTGCACGCACGCGGAGGGCCTGAGAGAGTCAAAGACGTTCACATAGGCCAGTCGCCTTCAAGAAAGACAAAAGTGCCTTCACAGCTTTGTGGGCCGACGAGCGATGGGGACGGTCCTCAAGTAGCACCTGCACAGAGAACGGTCGATCGTCCAGTCGTCGCAATGCGATAATGTTTGTCTTCCCGGCTGAAATCAATGACAATGGCACAATAAATGTTCAATGTTCTCTTCCACGCCACAGACGTCGCATGCAGCACTGTCGGCCATTCCAATCAAAGTAGTGTACGCCTTCGTGAAAGCCACTCCCAGCTACAGCCAGTACAGAAGCGATGCCTCACGTCGGTGAAGCCCGGGTGGACGTCGGAGTTGTAGCGAAGGGTTCAATTCGTACAGCCTGGTGTGCATTATATTTGGGGTGTTCCACTCTGTTAAAGAGAGCTTGCGTGCCAGGTGACGAAGCTGCCTTGCAGCGTCTGTCCTGGAAAGAGGAATGGGAACGGTGTGTTGTCCTTGACGTGACTCTTGGGCAGCTTTGTCTGCTTGATCATTTGCACTGATCCGGCAATGGCCAGGTAGCCACTGGAAAATAAATTCATGCCCTTTCTGTTTGATGTCGTGATGAAGTTTGACGATTTCATGTGTTGTCCGTGAGCCTGTGAGCCATGTGTTGTTCTGAGAATTGACTGCATGCTGAGTAAAGCCGGGATCGAGTCGGCAAACACGGCCCATGTACCAGGAGTTTCTGCGTCAATAAATTGAAGCGCACTGCGCAGAGCCGTGAGTTCTGCAGCCATGGACGTCGTCCCATGTGACGTCTTTAATCGCAGTGTTACTCCTCCTGTCGGTATAAGCACAGCACCTCCAGAACTGGTCGATGTGACCGATCCGTCAGTGTAGGTGTGTACGTGGCTACTGTATTTCTCGTACAACAGGAGTAAGCTCAATTGTTTTAGTGCAAGCGGTGGTAGATCTAACTTTATCTGAAGTGCTGGAATTCTGAGGTGTACTTCAGGACGGCACAAACACTGGTGGGCTTTAACTCACGTTAAGTCCCAGGGGAGGCTTAGGGCCTTCAGCCAGACATGCAGTATGCGATGTCGTTCGCGCGAAAGTCCATGCCTTGCGAGGACGCGATAATAATCAATCAGAGACCTCTTAGCTACGTTCACTAGCCGTCGAATAGACAGGAAAAAAAAAAAGAGAAAGAAACTGGTGAGCTTCAAGACGTGTATCCTTGAGAAGCTACCTGAATTTTTTTTCTCTCTCTCTCTTAAGGTATGCAAGAGCCACGACCCCTTGTTTACTGACGCAACCCCGAAAAGCGGGTCGCGCGACAGTTGCGTGACTTGTGACGTGCTCATGAACGCAGGGAGGGGGAGAGGGGTGGAGGAGGGGGACGAGGAGGAGAGTAGCTTGGCGAGCTGTGCAGTGTGTCGCAAGATGCCCACACGCCGTCTGTCCTCTCGAAGGGCCTCGGCGTGGGCTTGTGTTGCGAATCGGGACCGATATACAGTGGGCTGGGGCGAGCGAGAGTGAGGGAATAAATGTGAGGAGGAAGGAAACGCTGACTAAGGTCTATTTATAAACACCCGCCTCGCCGGGTCTGGCCCTTCGAGCCGAGTTAAGGCATACGAGACGAGCCGAAGCTTGCGCAACAGCTCGTCCTTCTCACCCTCACCCGATGAGAAGCTTAGAAAAGAAAGAGTGAGGAATGAAGTTTTTTTTTTATACTTTGGCTTGAAGTATAACGTTATGTGCGCTGTAGTGCAGCCTGCTTTATTCCTCTGCCGTGCAATTTATTAGTGATATAGAATCCTTCGATTTCGTAAGCTTAGCGCAGGCATTTGCCTTTTGTACAGAACAGCTTATTTTACAATATCGTCATTGTTATTACTATTTGTGAGAAGGAGTATTGAAAAGGTTATGTGCCTCTTGCACCGTATAGATTACCTTCCAATATACTGTATATATTGTTACTGTATTATCTGCGCCTTTTGTACAAGACAACTTATTTTACAATATCTTCATTGTTATTACTATTTGTGAGAAGTAGTATTGAAAAGGTTATGTGCCTCTTGCACCGTACAGATTACCTTCCAATATACTTTGTTACTATTATCTGAAGAAATAAGTCTTCACCACCATAAAGTGAAAAAGAAAAAAAGATATCAACCGTTAACTTTGTCGCTTTCCAGGACCCATTATATTTCGCCTACGCTTTCATAATAATCTCGGTTTCACCTAAGGCAGCCCTCTCCGCTTTTAGTCAAACAAATCTCCTCTTCTTTCTCTTGGTTCAAAACTGTCCTTTTCGATGTAGCGCTCGGAACTACCACGACCTATTTGGCGTTGCCGAATCACCGTCACCTCAGGCATCGCGGACACATCACAAACCACCATCGAGCGATGTCGCTCTGGCTTGCTGTGGATTTTGGGACTAGTAATGGACCTGACTTGTCATTGCGTACGCCATTACGCGTTGGTTCAGGCAGCAGTTTGCAATGGATGGCAAATACCACAGAAGACTGACTCACAAGCACGCATAAAGCGTATCTGACGTGCCGCCGAGCCAATGAAGACTGCGATCCAAGTAAACCCACCAGTACCAAGTACACGCCCTGTGATAAACAAATAAATAAATAAATAAATAAATAAATAAATAAAACTTCACAAGATTTTCCTGTCTTGTGGTATACGAGTTTCATTGAACGTTTAAACCGGAAGGAGCGTAAGAGATCGTGCAAGACAAGACCAGTACTTTGATTGCGCTCAAAAATAATGTCGGCTTGCACTCTGGAATCGTAAATCACCGAAGTTTTTGCCACTTTTCTTTCCATAATGAGAGCAATAACGCGGCGCGGAATCGCAGCTAGAGAGAACTTGACAGGAAAGACGGTCGCTGGCAACTGAGGTTTTCTTGGAAAATAAACCTTTCTTTATAACCTCTGTTGCCGCCCTTCTTTTCAAACATTTGTTCTATCGTTTCGTGCTCTCAGCGGGTGCATAATAATGTATCGTGGTGGAATCACTTTCTTCCGTTCCAACGGAAGCGTCTTTCTTTGTCACCTTTTATCTTTGTTACCCATTATCTTTTCGGAGCTCAGGCGCAGGCGCACACTTGCCGATAGAGCGGCACTTACGTTTAATACACGTTCCAAACGATAACCCGACGGGAAGTCGAGCTGCTTTTTGCTAGCGCAATCAAGAAAGCAATAACCATTCTGAAACTTACACGCCGAAAACACAATTCGATTACGAGGCACGGCGGAACCACCGGTGGTTCTTGAACGTGCACCTAATAGAACTTAAGTATACCGGCATTTTCTCCTTTCGCCCCCCATCAGTGTGATCGAAGAGCTCTGGTTCCTTCAGTTTTCACATTCTTCAAAGCCAAGCACGGCAAGCATTCGCACTTCTTTTTCTTATAGTATACACCGCTGATGAAAGAAGGAAAAAATATAATATCGGTGCGTGATCGGGAGCCGAAGCCGAGATAGTGCTGCAAGTGCGAGAGGGTTAAGAAAACACAGGAAGAACGCGGTGAAGCCCCTGGATTTATTTTGCTTTGGGACTGATTCATCGTCGAGCCAGAAGGAAAGAAAACGTTCCGGGAAACAGTGCAGCCCACAGAATCATTCTGTGGTGAAGCAGGAAAGAGAGAAAGATTGGCTGCTATAACGGGCTGGATGGCAGAGACGCGAAACTTGCACGGAAAATGCGAAAAAAAGAAAATCCCGATGCTTTTTCAACTCCGAGGGGATACAAGGACCTCAATATACTCAAGTCAAGCGAAATAAAGGAGAACCATTTTGGTTGACCACACAAGCTTGGACCGACGAGTCAACAACTAAATAAAAGAGCCGAGGAGCAAACAACTGCAGCTTCCCCTCATCTCCCGAGCACCGAAAAAAGTGCGAGCTTTCTTACTATTTACGAAAAATAAAGACTAGGCGAAATCGCTTATTCTACAGCTTTCGTCGCGCGCTGAAAGAAACGGCGGTGCGATCCCCGAAAAAAACAAAGCCGGCACGTGTCCCACTGACCTCCGCCGTGAACTCTATTCTTGCCGATTCCCAACAGCCTAAAAGCAAAGAGAGAGAGAGAGAGAGAGAGAGAGAGAGAGAGAGAGAGAGGAGGTGTAAAAGGACGTCACGTGTCCCAGTGACACCAACCGTGAACTGAATTCGCACTTGTCTCTTTTCGCTTTCAAGTGCTCGAACCCCCCGCCGGAGCAAACCCCCAACCGGGGGGCCAAAACAACAACTCTCCGAGCCAACGGGGCGAGGGTCTAAGCGAGGGTGTCGAAACCGCGGGCGAGGAGGGCGTTATATTTTCCTTTCCGCCTCTCCCAGCGAACGGAGTTGGTAGCCAAGTCAAAAAGCGTAGACCTCGAGAACCGCGCCAGCGCCAGTCGCAGACTACCTCGAGTGCTTGAATCGCCACGACCGTCCGGAGCTCGAACCCGACGCCGCGTCGGCCCCCGTGCCTCTAAGTGTGAAAAAAAGAGGCGTTCTGCGCCTTCTTCGTCTTTCGTTTGACTCGGAAAGGGTGTTTCACCCTTAAAGGTGAGCTTTCTTGCGACGACTTACGCAGCTTGTCGTTTGCGAGCTTGTGTTGCTGTGTAAACAAGCTATAGGATTCCTCAAGCCATACGTGCAACTGACTTCAGCTTAATGTGTGCTTTGACTGTTCTTGTTTTGCGCAAGAAAATTCGCGATAACTTCGTGAATCGACGACTGTGAGTATCGGACTTGATGAGCAATACAGTATGTACTGATGAAGTGATGCTTACAAGCGCACTTTAGATCCTTTTGTTTTACGGAAACGGCTGACGGGACTAGTAAGTCAGGTAGATACGTTTGAAGGGGAAAAAACGGTTTTGTGGACTATGAGGGAATAAGTGCGCCGTTAACTTCTACATTTTGCTGGCGCTGTGCGAGTATTTCGCGGTTTTACTGCTTGTGAAATTTATCCCCAAGATCTAATTATAGAAATGGGGCTGTGCTACCAAAGTCTTGTAGCCATGCAAAAAGCGTAGGCCTCGATCACTACTCCAACGCCGGTGGCGTACGACTTCGAGAACATCAATCGCCTGAACCGCACCAGGGACTTTTTTCTTTTTTTTTTTCTTTTATCATCTTCCGTTTGGCTCGGAGAGGATGTTTCACCTTTCAAGTGCGAGCTTTCTTTGTCGTCACATTCCACTTGTGCAGTGTAAAAAGTTTGGCACGAAAGCGAACGATAGAAATCACACACCTGGTACCTCGCACCTAATTTGACTGTAGGGACACCCTTGCGTTCTGAAACGAAATTCACAGAATCTACGTTGGGTGCGTGACTAAACCGCGGCTTAGCTTCAGTCAACCGCAAAAGTTTACGGGACGCAGGATCTGCCAAGAACCTGAATTCTCGCGAAGCGTGGTCACACACGCCCTCGAATTAAATGTTCCAGCATTTAATTCGAATTTACACAGTGATTCATTAAATACGAAGTGTCATGCCTTAACAGGGCAGGAATTCACATTTGGAGGGGAAACCGCATAGCGTAAGCTTTTCCTGTTGACTGTACATTCATGACAACGTCCGGACCGGAGAGCTGAATAGGTCGAGAAGGAAGGATTGTCTCAACTTTGCCCCCCACGCCGGATCCGCGTGTAGTTGGCCACGATGTTATCATCAGCGCCAGCATTGCATCACTTCGGGAACTTGAACAGCCAGGAACGCTAACTGCGCGGAATCTCAGTCGTCCGCTACTCCTTCTGCTTCGGAAAAGAAGTAATGCCAATCAGCTGGTCTGTTTGAAGAACGCTAGCTTTCAGTTCATTTATAAACGAGTACACATGCGAGACGTTGGCGTTTTTGTGTGACGCCCGCTACTAGTCGTCGTGTGCGATCAATTCAGCAACGTACAAATTATTTCGTAAATTGAGTGACTCTGGCGCGATATCAGATCATTGGCAAACGGCTGATAATATACGAGTGTACATTCATTTTAGACTGATAAAGTAACTCGATATACTCAGCTAGTATGTCGCAATGGCGACGCATTGACGAAGATCTTACTTTGTTAATTGATGAGCTCGGTTAGTAAAGGCACTCGTTGACTCGGTAGTAAAGGCACTGAGATTGACTTAAACATGTGCTCTACTTCATTTGTACCGACTCTTTTACAGTAGCACTTACTACAGCCTTTCATAACTGCACTTATCGCGTAGCTCCAACAGTAATAAAAGCTCTTGACGACTCTAGCTGCAGCGACATCAACACAGGGCTATAAGTCCTCGAATGTGGCTATAGTGCTTGCAGATCACGATTGGTAAGAACGTCCCGAAAAAAAAAAAAAAGACCGTTTACGGGGCATCGAAATAACCCTTGTTGTCTTTGAAATGTGTGTGTGGGTTTCAAGCTTCACAAAAGAGTAAGCTGTGGATCATTACGAAATTGCGAGAACTTTTAAACGCACAATCTCAGTAACACTGCCTGAAACGAAAACTTAATTTACTGCCAAGATAATACTTCACTGATTTTTTCTGGAGACGTACTTGTATTTTTCCTTTTTGCTTCCAGTCGTATTTATTTATGCGTGCTACCCATCCGTTCCAATAATTCGTCCTCGACTGTTTGCTCTTCCACATATTCCGCTGCATTCGATGCTGTGTAGTTCTGTGCAACTCTCGGGAAGCTGATTCTACGGCGCATGTAAACACAAGAAGCAACGTCATGACCTGTGAACAATTATGTGGACTTCTTTTAACAAGTAATTGTAAGAAAAAATTACTTGAAATTGTGCTTGTTTCTTCGGGGAAAATACTGTTTACAATTAACGCGGCTTGGTCTAAAATAAGCTCTGGCCCAAGGCTTTCAAAAAATCCCAGGATATCTTCAAGGGGGGCCATAAATAGTCAAGCTCGGTTAATTAAACTTCGGGAATCACAAAAATGTGCATATTTGTGTGGATGGAGAACAGCTCCTTGAAGAGGACTGAAACCCGGACGGGGTAGGGGGGGTGGGGGTGGAAGCACTTGCGGCAACTCCCGATCTGACCTACTATATTTCTACACCCGCACTGGTTCCTTATGACGTCATCAATTTTGGCACGGCCTGCTTCGGGTCAACTAACCGCTTATCAGGAAAGCAATATATTACATCTGGAGGTAAGCACAGGTACTGCAAGCGGGCTTTCGGGGATTTTTTTACCGCAAAATATGACCCGAGTACGCAACACTATGTCATATCCGTGACATTATACTGACGTCAGAAGTGTCGGGCTCAGGAGTAAACCTTCTATATGTATGTATATAAAGAAATCGGCAAAAAAACTCTGCAAACGGCGGTTAGAAATGGCCATCGGCCGGTTCTAACACGTTTATAGCGTTAAGTTATCCTTAGCGGCCGTTTCATTTGCGCCTGTCTGTCGCCTGCACCTGTTGGCCGAGACCACCGCTAGGCTTATGAGGACATTGGCGCATCGCCACAGGAAATCTTCGTTCGGCGGAAGTCGCGCATCGACATCCGAACTACCACGTACACGTAGTAGCGATCGGCACCTACCACAGGAGCTTCTTTGCCGCGGTTAGGGGGTACCTTACGACCGAAAGTGCTTCGCATACGAGCCTGAGGAGTACGGTCTAGGACGTACGAAACCACCTGACCACTGAGATCGCAAGAGGAGGCTAAAGCAGGCCCGTCGCTTCACGGCGGGCGGTACCATGTGACGAGCAAGGAGACCTACATGGCTACACACGACTGCCTCCAACCGTGTGGTGCACGGAACTGAGGATGGTCGCGTGGGAAAGTGAGATCAGGCAGCACGACCGAATGAACCGAACGTGTGCACTTCTTTACCGGCATGCGGGGCACGGATGTGCACTTCACGACCGGGTGAAGCTTCCGAGGAGTGTCTGTGTGGCAGGGTGTACAGTCATCGACAAAATGTATGCGGTACGCGGGTAACCAGAGATGCGATCTGCTGCTCTGTCAAGGCAAATCGCTTCTCGTTTAATGGATCACTGCGTGTGATCAGGAACTGCTCCAGGATGACTGCGGCTCCTACAAAGACCCACTTACTACTTTTCACGAGATCACCTCACACTATAGGGACGGCAGGAGGTTTTTTCCTCCCCCCCATTAGAAGCTCAACCGAGCTCAGGCAGTCACATTAAGAATGATTCAAACTAAATCTTATCCCACACCTTTTGTGCTTAACAAAATTGACCAGGATTTTCCCGCGGAATGTAAAAGTTGTGGACACACTCCGTGTCTATTTGATCATATGTTCTGGCTGTGCCCCAACCAAAGGGCTTCGGATCTCAACAGTGAGGAGGTCTGGAGTCGGCTCATATCCAGCGAAGTCCTCCAAGATCAACTCCTGGCCGTCCGGAGAGCTCACGACATCGGGAAAGCCTTTGGCCTACCGGGGCCTACGTGGGCGGAGCCACCGACTTAGCCTGGGGTCTTGTGCCCTCGGACCCTAGTTTCTCTGGACTAAAATAATGTTCGTGCCATGCCATGCGTGTGTCTTACAATGCAGATTGAAACTTCGAATTGGAGGCACTGTGTCCGCGCTTCGGTGAAACTAAGCTTTCTTTCGCGAACCCCGTGTCTCGTAAACTTGTGTGGCCGACTGTGCGGCAGCGCTCTTCATTAGTGCACCTAACGTTTGGGAATGGCCGAGAGCCCGATGTGCGATTCCTATGGGTGCGAGGAGACCATCGAGCACCTATTGTGTACCTGCCCCCGCTACGATGTACAACGCCTCTTTCTGCGGAAAACTTTACACCGACTGGACTTAAGACCGTTCACCGAGTCAAAGATACTCGGACCGTGGCCACATCCGTCACTGGCACGAAAAGCGAATCGTGCATTAGTGCAATACTTGATGTGCACCGGCTTAAGAGACCGTTTATAGTGTCCCTGTGCATAGTGTCCCGCCCACACGCACTCAGTGCTCGCTCTCTCCCTTTTTCCTCTTTCTATTCCCCTTTGCCCCACACCCAGTGTAGGGTAGCAAACCGGATGCTCTTCTGGTTGACCTCCCGGCCTTTCCTGCCCTTGCTTTCTCGCTCTCTCTTGAGGATCTAGTAGACGCAGCAAAACTAGAAGTGACGGAATATGTGCCAACGCCTGCGCCTCACCACCAAGTCTACCTCCGGTCACACTCAAGCTTCTATACGAAACGTACTGACCTGCACAGTGGTGTAAGATAACGTTCTATCGCAGTGCACGCAATTATAATGGTATACACGCAAGCTGACTGCATTAGGCATCACGCATACGATCATCTCTCCTCTACCAACGAAGCCTGCCTTAATCACACGTAGATATTCTCCTTGCGGCCGGAAGTGTACTTTTTGAGGCGAACAGGAACGCTTGCGTATCACTTTTCTAGCACCATGCACCGAACTGAGGCTAGACGCTTGGCACCAGAACATTTAATGTAACTAACGATCACGGGGGACGGAAACGACCCGTTTCGACGTAGGTTAAGGGAGCGCGGTTAAGCCTGGTTAGCCGACGTCCTCGGGACGGTACCCTCTTATTGCTTTACTTCCTTCTTTCGCGATCTTCTTACATTACGGGGTTAGAACCGCGCGTGGGCCGGCCTCTGACCAACGGGACCAACGGACGAGTAAGCCGGCATCAAGGCGCTCAGCTGCCTGTTGCTGCAGCTGCTGCTTTTCTATACTGAGAGTTGGGCGCACGATCCGGACGTAGGAGCTCGAGAACCTTGCTCTCTCACCGGCTTTAAAAACGTCCAGCAGACCTTGCGGTACACCCAGTGCACGGTAAAACCTTACGCGCTGACTGCGTAGGCGGGACAGCAGAAGTAGGGGTTGCCGAGATAACAGAGTTGAGTGCGTACCGCTGCTCATTCTCTAATGCTTGCAAGTTTATTGCCGCTCGTCTGGCTCGGTGCGACCTTCGGTAAACCATTGCCTGCGCTAACTGCAGCGGCCTATACTCACCTGGGGTGAAAGCGAGCGAAACAAAAAGTCCGAAGGCTTTATGTACCAGGGCCGTGTTGAAAAAAACTCTTTCGCTGGAACTTTTCTTAAAAGCAAATTTATCTAGCGAACGCGGCCGGCCAATGTTAACGAGCGCTTAAGAAATATTTTGTGGATTCGCCTTCAGATTATATATCTTAACGAATACAGGCAGTGAATATATCCTGCCGTAGGTTCCGCAATTATTTCCGATCAGGTGCGTTACCTGACTAGCCAGACATTACTCGCAGTAAAAAATAGTGACGTCAGCTAATTATTATCATGTCACTGATGAAATATGGAAATATTCGCTTTAGAACACATGACCTAATAAGTTAAGAGCTAAAGCCTAGCAGTAATGAAATAATGAACCCTTAACAGAGATCATCTGCTTGGCAGCAGCTTCGAGAAATACGCCCTCAAAAAATCCGTCGCGAAAGGCATTGATGTCCCAGTGAAAGCGTATCAACATCACCACTTCATTTTCCCCCATTGCTTATAAGTGTAAACTCGAACATCGACCCAATAGTGCAGATTGAAATTATCCATAGTTAAAGTTAATTAGTAAAATAGTGTTAATTAGCTGACGTCACTATTCAACTTGTCCTGACTCGTCAACTAATCCACCTGATGCGAAGGAATTACGACACCTGTACTGCAGGGTACATTTACTAAGTCCAATTTCATTAAGATGAATAACCAAGTATATGTAATAATATGTATGGCTAACAGCAAAACAAAACTCTACAGGCTTTCTACTGACTGTCTGTATAAAATAAATGCTTTCGAGAGGAACACTCTAGACAGTCCCTCTGTCTTTCTTTTTTCTTGGCTCAATATATCTCGTTATCTCGGCGCACGGATTCGGCTAGCAGGTGGCATTCGTCTGGGAGCCATGGGAGGTAGCCTATACAAGACATGCGCGAAAAGCCGTTGTCACACTTGCTTTTCACTCGGCAGCCATAAAGCCGACGGTGCCGGTGAGTGGGCCTGCGTGAAAGGTCCTGCATACTTTATTAAGACGTATATATCGGCGCCAGACAAACTAGAGCGAGCGAAAAAGAAAGTAAAGAAATGAAAGAGAAAACGAATGCGACGGAGCTTACTAGCGCCTGAATCTTTAAACATCGCGCCAAGCGTGTGCGTTACAGGGACGCAGAAAGTAGTTGGCCACGCTCTGTGCCACGACGTTGAATGCGAAAGCAGATTCGGCCTCTGGAGGGTGGGGGGCGCATACCCGAATGTCCAACTGTCCTCTCGCGAGAGCGCGGGCGCTCACAAAGTGCGCGTGGGCGACGCGGATTAGGCGAGACCTCCTCGACCTTTGCAGTATAGCCCCATTACACACGCACTGAGAGAGACAAAAAAGACACGATTGACGG
Organism: Dermacentor andersoni; assembly: GCF_023375885.2. NCBI lineage: Eukaryota > Metazoa > Arthropoda > Arachnida > Ixodida > Ixodidae > Dermacentor > Dermacentor andersoni. The sequence goes on along the minus strand of NC_092820.1, from coordinate 75,156,614 downwards.
AACGACACGGTGTGTCGCATCGTGTTGTCCTTGTATAGCGCATCGCGTTCAGGTAAAACGGGTGTAAATGCGCTCCTGCTGGAAAGGTGGGTGACATTAGGGCGCCAGACGAAGGGCGCCATTGGCCGAAAGCGAGTCTAGTCGATGTTAGGGAATTCGCGTAGACGTTTCATTCACACGGCGCACTTCTGGTAATTGCTGTTGGTCGTTCAGTGGGGATGTGCTTCGTTTTTTTTTTGTTTCGTTTACGCGATCATTCACTTATACGCGTCGTATCGGTTCGACGTTCTGCCGCGTACGCCTGGCGCGCCGAGTCTTGTGTAACGGTGCATTTATTAGCGCGTCGTATCAGTGCGACGCCCTGTGGCGTGTTTCTAGAGGCGCGCCGTGTCTTTGCGTAACGGTACCGGGATCTCGTACGTGACGAGCCGATAACACCACCCGACGCGGGCCCACTTGCCATTTGAAACGTGGCGCACGCCAAGTCGTATACAGACGGTCACAGAAACCTGAGGACTTGACGTACAGATAGCAATGCTCGCGTTACTTTCCGCACCGGCTGGCTTAACGCCTTCCGGGGTGTGTCTTGTTATACATACACACCTTTCCTATCTTCTCTCTCTCTCTCTCCGTCTCTCACAACGGTGTAGCTGCTATTATAGCGGTGATTAAGCAGGTAGCTGCCGTCTTAGAATTTGTATGTTGTGTCCTCTTTGTTAGCGTGTTGTACCTGAGATGGGGCTTTTATCTTTCTCTCTTTCGTACAAGCACGCCTGAACGTTTCAACGGGAAATTTAATAATTCGTCGTTTTAATGCGGTAACCATTACTGGGCGAAATAGCTATTGCTTTTGCTTTGTTGTTAGTTCATTAACTGTATACAGACAAACGTGAAAGTGGCTGAATTAGAGACGGCTATTCCACGATATGGTTGAGAAATTGACACTACCCGTTTGTTCATATAACACGGAGAGACGTACCGCAGAAACGCAAACATACTAAGTCTAGGCAAAAACAAAAAACAAAAAAAAAAACTGATATGTAAATAAAGTAAAGCTAACCAGAGAGGTGTCTCATATATGCACATGCGTTAAGTAATAGTCATTGTTACTGAGAACAAATTATGGTACTTGATTGACGTCCAAGTGAACGACTACAGGTAACTTGACCTTTGAAACCTTGATTTAGCTTCCCTTGAGGTCGCAAGTTATGTCACATATGACTGAGGTTAGACCAGTGTAGACTATCATAAATTTGGTTACAAGGTATTCATTCTAAAGTAACAATTACAATCAATTATAGAATACCTTTCCCAGGAGAGGAGCCCGAATCTCTAAAAAAAAAAAAGGAAGGAAGGAGTCACCAACAAAAGTTGTGATGTCGCGCAATGACGCCGTCACTACAGCCGCTCGCTTGTAAGGGAAATTACCGCGCATGTCCCAGGCGCGGTAACTACGTGCTTGGCGTTAATGCCGTAAACAACACAGTGACGATCCCCCCCCCGCGGCATAGGGCCTCCTGGGGATGGCATGCAATGCTGCGCAGAAACGACTGACACCGCTTGCGTAACGGGCCACCTTGCGCACCCTCGAGACTTGAGGGAGCAGGGGGGGGGGGGGGGGGGGGGCATTTGGGCTTTCGGCCCGCAATGCGTCCCGGGGAAAACCTCTGCCAAGAAGCGAACTTCGTCGCCTCCATGTTCTTCGTCGCCCCCTACTTTCTCGCTTCTTGGTGTCATTTTGCGTCCAGAATGACCTTCAGCTTATCCACTGAAGCTTACTCACGGCACTACCGCGTCCTCATCCTTGACCTCAACTCTGCTTTATATATTTCTGCCGCTTGTTTTCATAGGAAACTATCCGTGACTCCTAGATTGTTTCTCAAACCGTTTCTTAGACTCAACTTTCTCTGCTTTATGTGTCGCTTGTCTTTAGACGGAGCATCAGTGTTCCTGTCACCCCCTCCTGGCACTTTCGTTGTTGCACTTGTTTTGTCACCCACGCCGTTCCAGCGCTTCCCTCCCAAGTCTTTCTTGGCACATCTCCTCTCCTCTCAACCTATTACTTGTGTTTTACGTGCCTTTTTTTTCTTTTTGTTTATTTTCAGCTCGAAGCCTCAACGCTTCCTTCACACCCTTGCTATCCTTCTATACTTACCCCTCGCTTTCTTCATTCTCGATAGCGAGCTGTGTGATAGGTGCTCTCTTTCCCCTCTGGTACCCACGTTCCCACCGGTGGGCCCCTTTTGCCGCGCTGCGTTTTGTTGCTCCTCGGGGAACCTGTTTTCGTTTGCCACGTGTGATCGGCCCGTATCGATAAGGCACCAAGAGCGGGGCAGTGTGTGGGCTCCACCGGGAACCGCAGGCCGTGGGCACCTCGCCGGGCTGCAGCAATGGCTCCCGCCGGCATTCAGGGAGTACGGGCCAAACTTTGAAACGAGTATATGACCACGCGATTCTTAGGCTCAGCATCGCTTTTGTTGGACGTTTTTGTTATCTTTTATTTTTCCTTTGCTTTCCCTTATGTAGATATCCCTGCCCGCGTGCGGGTATATCGCGTGAAAGTCATTCGAGCTGTTCAGGATCCGAAAGCTGACGTTTGCGACAAGCAGTCCCAACACCTGTTACCACCGCGGTGTGGTCGGGATAACATGCAGCTGGCTTCGCTGTCATGTATTCGGTTGCTTCCTATGGCTTGAGAAGGAGAGAAGCGAGAAAAATGACTACATCTTTTTTTTTTTTTTTTTAGTTTATCAACAGGTACCTTGCATTCGTATGCATCGTTCTCGGTGGTATCGCACTGGAAGGAACCTGAAGTGCTACAGGAGGGGGAGCAATGGGTCACAGCGTGTTCAAAAAAGGGCAGCCAGCTGCGTCATGAGTTGCATATTTCTTCCCTGCATTATATTCTTGTTTACTTTTTGTTTTTGTTTTGCATTCCCACATTCTTCGGTCGCTGGAGTTTACATATATATATATATATATATATATATATATATTACAGGAATACAGGAATAGCCGGCCCTTTACTGGCCTGTTTCCTCCCCCCCCCCCCCCCCCCATGATATGAACCCAGTGGTCTCGTCACTTAATTAACAACAACAATATCCCAAAACCTGGTGACGTTGCCACCCGGCCGCTGGTTGTATTTCAGACTGGCCGTACTGTAATTGCAAGGCTTGCCGTCCGCAGAAAGGTGCTATGGTAAAAATTAAATGATAGGGTTTTACGTGCCAAAACCACTTACTGATTATGAGGCACGCCGTAGTGGAGGACTCCGGAAGTTTCGACCGCCTTTAGTTCTTTAACGTGCACCTAAATCTAAGTACACGAATGTTTTCGCATTTCGCCCCCACCGAAATGCGGCCGCCGTGGCCAGGATTTGGTCCCACGACCTCGTGCTCAGCAGCCCAACACCATAGCCACCGAGCAACCACGGCGTGTGGTGCTATGGTATCTATGCGTATCGTGCACTACTGGGATCTAGAGAAAGCTCTAGGGGTGATGAGAACGAGGTTTAAAGTTCGATCCCAGACTTCGGCGCCTCCATTCCGATCGGGCCCGCATGCGAAAACGCCCGTGCACCTGGCCGCCCCACGAAACATCGGCCAGAGGCCAACGTTATGCTCTGGCCGTTGTACCATCGACTAGCAGGCAGCATCCTCACAATAAAATCCATGATATGAACTTTAATGCGCAACTTTACGAATTGTGCCCAAGTTTGGGCAGCCGTAGTGACGAGTCCAGCGCTCTCTGAATATCATCCTTTCGAGAACGCAACGCATGGATGAGAATTGGTGTGGAGCTGCCTAAGAAAGCTGAAGAGATTTGCACAGTGCCGAGGTCATAGAAGAATTAGCATACAGTGATAATTAATGGCTAAAATTGGGCTAATTCAAGGCCAAATAAAGCGCTGTCGTTCGCAGCCGGGCTTTCAGCGCAGCGACCCGCCGCGGTTGCTCAGTGGCTATGGTGTTAGGCTGCTGAGCACAAGGCCGCGGGATCGAATCCCGGCCACGGCGGCCGCATTTCGATGGGGGCGAAATGCGAAAACACCCGTGTACTTAGACTTAGGTGCACGTTAAAGAACCCCAGGTGGTCGAAATTTCCGGAGTCCTCCACTACGGCGTGCCTCATAATCAGAAAGTGGTTTTGGCACGTAAAACCCCATAATTAATTAATTATTCAGCGCAGCGGCTATTGTCGGCGTTTCTCTCGCAAGGACGTCGTTGCCTGACATCTTCGCTGTCCTAGATTTCAGTCTCTGCACTTTCGTCATCGCGCCGTCGTCTTTGTCACGTCGTCGTCATCGCCATAAACACTGCCGTCGTCTTGCCACTAATTCCGCGATCTTCGTCGGTGCCGTATCCGTCATCGATCGTCATGGTCATCGTGCCGTTGTTGCAACGCGGCTAACGATTTGTTTGCGTAGTAGACGAGGCAAGGATGCCTAAGGTGTTTTAGGTTTGTGTCTCAGTACTTTTTTTTTCTTCTTTACAGGAGCATAAGGTGCATTAAGTTAGTGTCGCCGTATATATTTCTTTTAAAAGCTGAACGATAATTGATAGTTGACATTCCTGTTAAGGTTAGTCTTGTGTGTCCTCCCGTGGTTTATGCGCCTGCATTTAAAATCACGGGCCTCGCCAAGCAGACAATCAACAAATGCTCGAAAATTTTATCGACAATTTGAACCGAACTTGTTACCCGACATTTTGTTTTCTTTCTTTCCCGTTTGCAGCCGGTTCCCTATGCCTGTCCTCTACCCGTCAGCCCTACCATTGGGTGGCAAATCTACATACAAGGACTGGTACCTGAGGTATCCGTACGGTAAGTCTGCACTTACACGTAGAGCATCGACTCTATAGTTATATAGCCCGAAGCTGGCCGACTATAATCGGGCGGTAGGCGCACGTGTGCTGTTTCTTTTTTTCAGTGTGCCTCGTTTCACACGTATACCACTGTAAACATTTTTACACCCTCAATGGTGTTTTCTTGTCGCACTGGTGACACCCTTACCGTTAGGGCCCTACAGAAATTTATAGAGGCCGACAACGGAGCTCTAACTATACTTGCGATGACAAAAAGCGTCGTTGAAAACTACCTAATAAATCTTACAACCTCGGGCGCACGGACATATCCGACTAGAGAGTTTCACATCTTTCCCTGTGAAATTGTCTTGTCAGATATTCCGTGCGTCCAAGGCTGTCTGAATGATTACCCAGTTTTCAACTAGGTCTTTTGTCACCGCATGTCTAGTTAGAGCTCCGTTGTCGGCCTCTATAAATTTCTGTGGGGCCCTAACGGTGAGGGTGTTACAATGCGACAAGAAAGCACCCTTAAGGGTGTATACATTTTTACATTGTATACCGTGCGGTGCGATGGAAGCTAAGGAGACTTTCCCCAATGGCTTCTTTCGGTCCCGTAAACATTTTGTTTTCTATCGAAAGGTGAGATAGGAAAAATGGTAAAAACGTAACTGCTATACAGTGTGAAGAGACGCTGGAGGCATGGAAGACGTAGAGGAAGTTAGCTTGTTGTTTAATGAAATGCTCTCGGAAACTCTCAGGAGGTAGTGAAGTAGCCACAAGCACAAATCTACCTCGCAGATGATTCACTAGATACATATGCTTAAAAATAATAAGTTAATTTATGCTTGCTTTTTCTTTTTTATCTTTATTCAGTACTCTTTTTTTTTTTAGCTTCATATGTGTCAGTTACTTGTCTGGCTATTCGCACTCGATCACCACTGCTCATGCCGAGGCCAACGTATTATGTTTTTCTTATTTAACTACCGAGTGTTGCCCTTTGGTGTTGCTTTAATAATTCAATTGGTTTGGTGTGTTTGACTACGGCATCCCACTAACATTCGTTGTGTGGTTTATAGTAATGCACGGCAAGGTGCTATGCCTACCTTGTTTTCGCTGTGTCTTGGATTGCGATTTAAGAGACGTGCATCCAAACTACTCCCGCTCAAATGATTCTTGCGCGTGTTGTAATCTGTTCAAGGCCCTAATGTATTCAATGAATACACATAAAGAAAGAACAATATTCGAAAATATATCTAGTCGAAGGGAAAAAAACTGTCATCCACCTAGATAGCCGCTGTAAGCTACAAAAGGAAACCCGTACGGGTTTATAAGACAGGAAACTTCACAGTGTAAGATTCATTCGTCCTGGTCCGGGGATCGAACTGGGGACCAATGGCTTACCGAGACGCGTGCTCTACCATCTGAGTTAATCAGGAGGCTGGCGGATCGCAGTGCGAGGGTGAATTAATTGACAACTCGAAGCCCAGTCATGCTGACATCCAGAAACACTTCCAGTGTCCCTGGGCTTCGATTTGTTGATTAATTCGCCATTTCACTGCCATCTGCCGGCCTCCTGGTTAACTCAGATGGTAGAGCGGACGTCCCGAAAGGGCGTTGGTCCTGGGTGCGATTACCCAGAGCAGAAGATTTTTTTTTTTTTTTTGCAACTGTGAAGCTTTCTTTCCAAGAAACCCGTAAGGCCTTCCTTTGAAGCTTTTTGCTACAATCTGGGCAGGTGACAATTTTTTCTCTTCCATGGACCTCCTTCCACCTCGCGGAGTTTTGAAGAACTGGATTGCCGATAAATTCAGTATTAAAAAAAAATATAGAAGCGGTTGCGGAACGGAAGCCGCATTTCGTCTCGACACCGAACGTTAATTTATTATCGTTGCTATGGAGCCCACGATGTTGCAAACATACTTGACGCTAAGACTGTGGTAGTAGTGACATCTAAATACTTGATTCGTTCGTATAGCCTCATCTCTATATGCGACAGTTTCACTGCTCCAGAGGCCAAATTCGTTTTCATATTTTTTACACTTTGAATGAAAAGATAAATGTAGCTTTCATTTCTGCAAAAAAAAAAAAAATTGTTCTGGGAGTCTGGATCGCTTTCAACGAAAATTGAAGCCTTGCCATTTGATGAGAAAACTATGCATGGCTGCGAGAAGCTGCGAAATTCTCTTCGACACAGTTGCGAAAACGTACAAACATTTTTTCGCCTAATCTGTGGTATTTCAAAAAGAAAAAAAAAAGAAAGAACACTTCATAACTTGGCGTGGAATGACCAATCTTTGCAACATGTGGGCATTGCGGTCTCCACAGAACGGGACAGAGGATGCGGTCATGCCTACATGCTAGAGCCTTCTCTCGTGTCAAGCTTTCACTGAGGAACCCTTTCGACATTCCTTTAAAGCGTGAAAAAAAAAAAAACCCTCAAACTTCGGCTGAAGATCAACATTCCGTGCGCGTCTGAGGAAATGTCACGGTGTTCTGTCGCATGTCACACTAACCATTCCGAGGTGCTGGCAAACGTCCTGTGTCTTCGTGTGCGTCAACTCACTGCGCTGTGTGTTTGCATGTTGCACGCTACGTTGGGATTGACAGTCCCGAGGAGGAAGTCCAGTCGTGAGTGGAGCACGCCTACATCTTTCATTTCATCCTCATTTCTATATATACGTACATTTTTTTTTGCAAACGCACAATCCGGGTTAGTAATGTGGAATCGTGTTGTCGTTCCAGGTTTTCCGTTAACTTTCAGAGAGGAACTGGGGAGGCAGATCCCATACAGTTCCATTTTAACCCGCGCTTTGAACCGGAGGGACCGGTTGTTGTCCTCAACAGCCGCCAGGGCAAATCGTGGGGTAGTGAGGAACGTGCGAGCCCATCACCTTTCGCCAAGGGACGACCCTTTGTACTCGTCATCACTGCCGTCGGCCAGGGCTATGAAGTGAGTAGTACGCGGCGTTGCGTCGCTCCTGTTACCTCCTCACGTTCTTTTTTTCTCTCTTCTTTCTTTCTTCTCTTTCGTTTCTTTCTTTCTTTATCTCCTTTCTGATTTTCTTCCTTTCTCTTTCTTTCTTACTTTCTTTCTTTCTTTCTCGCTTTCTCTCTTTCAATCTTACTTTCTTTATCTCTTTCCTTTCTCTCTTTCCTCTCCTTTCTTTCTTTCTTTTTGTACGCGTTCTCGTTGTCGCTCGAAGGAATTCGCGATTCGTGGGAGAACTCAGAATAGCTTTTCATAAGTGGTCGTCAGTTTGAGCCGCGAAGATGTGTTTTAAGATCAGCAGTGAATAGCCTTAATGATCGTGCTTTCAGTGTACAGCAGCTGCGTGGGCCATGGAGCAATGCGCCATTGCCGCGATCTGCTCTAAAAGCCTTAAATAACCTTCTTTTTTTCGAGGTGACATTTTATATATACATCAACACCTAGCCTGTCCGTGTACTTCATCTGTAAATTCTACTTTAAACTTTAGTTTGTGTTATTAAATTGACTCGATCAATTGGCTCGTGTAAAAAAGTGCAGAAGCTGCCGGCAATGCAGTTTTATTGCGGAAATTTTCAAAAAATATTTTGTGTACCGACACTTCATAAGCACGTTGGCTAAATGTGCTCTATTGCCTAATCGTTATTTTTTATTATTTCACGTCGTGTTATCGTATTTTCATCGTTAAACAATTCATTGTTCGCGGAGAAGCCGGTGGCACAATGGTTGCTGCACATTTCCAGTTTCACACAGGTAAATCCCACACAGCAACACTGACGAGAGATAAGCAGTAAAGCGGGACTGAATTTTCAGGTTATTGCTCTAGAACTCTCTCTGCTTCTCTGGGGGGTAAACAAATAACCCTTCAGAGTATACAGAACACCTTTTGCAGAGCGAAGCTGCTTGTATACTGCCTTTGTACCATGCAGTGGGGTCCACATGTGGGCTCTGTAAACGACTAATTCAAACCTCTAACCTAATTGTCACAGCTTTTAAGTTATAGAAGCAATGAAGCTGTGAAGTGGAAGTGACGTTGGTGAACCTAAAACGCCTATGTTAAGTGAGTAAACGCGAGAATCGCCGGAATACTTATAGTATACAGGAGTGTACTAAAGTGTTTTTTTTTTCTCTTGCATTTAGTCCGTGTATTAAAATGCTTCCAAATTTCAGTTTGCGCACTGTAAGCATCGCCCTTCACGTTCTAACCTGACGTAACGTCTTCTTATCTTTCTCTTTCCCCTGTCCGAACAGCTGGCGGTTAATGGGCTTCCTTTCGCGACGTTCGATTATCGAGAAGGACTGGCTCTTGCCGATATCACTCACCTCTGCATACGCGGGGACGTCATCCTCCGTTCTATCCACGTACCTGTTCCGGAGATGGTGAGTACAGGTGGCTCAGCGCCAATCCCTGTGGTCACCTTCCATTCTTGCCAGACTTGCTCTCTTCAAGCCAGGCCACGGGTATAAGATAAAAAAAAAATCCACAGGTGGTGAATATTTACCCGGAGTCCACCAATACGGTGTCTCTCCTAGACTCATTGCTGTTCTTGGAAGAAAAACACAAAAGCACTCAAATTAAAGAAAGGAATTATTATTAATAACCTCATTATGCTTAGTATATATATATATATATATATATATATATATATATATATATATATACTGATGCCTAAAATGCAGATTTAGGTGTGGGATACTTAAGGCAAAGTCCATTTTCGCTATGCTGGAGAAAGGTTTCACTTGTGGGTAGTTGAACAAGAACTTGGTATAGTTAATTAGTAATTCGTTTGTTCAAGTACCCGTTGATTGTGGTTTTGTATAAAGGTGCTCTTCGTCGGTAAAATTAAAGGTGAGCAATTTCTTCCCGTTTCCTTCGATGTGAAACAGTGTCTGGGAATTACAGGGTCGTTGAGTCAGTCAATTGATTGACTGCTCGGTCAATGAAGCAGTAAATAAAGCGAACAATTAATTGAGCCATTGATCCTGCGTGGACAGCGGTCGGTAGACACGGCGGGAGTTTATCACTTTACTACTGGCCGATGCAGGGATCAATGAATCGATCGTTACGCTCCTTGAACCAGTCGCGTAATCGGCGCGTCGCCTGTGCGGCCAACTGTTCGGTCAGGCGACCGGTCCACCGGTTCGCTCCAAGCGAACACTGATCGCTCCGAGCGAGCGAACAGTCAACCAGTGAACTGTCTGATAAATTAGCTGCGGAGGCTATCGATCGTGGAATCATGTCTCTAAATAGTCGCGTGGCACACTGTGGCTGCGCGAAATTAAAAGCACCATTGGTGTTATTGGTGTAATGGGACGCGAAACAATGTCAAGAACAGGTAAAAGCGTCACTGTTTCGTGTTCTGCTATTCATATTGGTTTCGCGTCATCTGACACCGGTACAGTAATGAACCAGCCAAAGCCTAGCGACAAGCAGTGATACTACCACTGCGACGGGAGCTCCTTGTTCAACGGCAACGGGACAGGTTAACTAGCGATTTAGCGACCAGCAGAAAGAAAATAGGAAAACAAGTTTCTGGGGTTTTAGCGGGTTAAAAATATCACGATACGTTTACGAGGCACGCAGGTAGCCGGGGGATCGGGATTAATTTTGACCACCTATAGGGTTCTTTAACGTGCACGTAAGTGTAAGTACACGAGCATGTTATTTTTTTTCTTTGCATTTCGAACCCATCGAAATGCGGCCGCCGTAGCCGGGATCGAACCCCGGACCTCGAGTCCTGCAGCACAATGCCGTAGCCACGGCGCTACCGCAGCGGTTGCTTAGCGGCGCGCAGTGGGGGGCTTTCTAGTGTGTGCGGGTATTGAAGAGGGGAAGGGGGCTAATTTGAAGGCATATCAATTAAGGTAGAATTAACCAGGTTCCGGACAGAGGGTTGAGAAGCATCACGTTTACGAATGCTCCATTTGTGCTATGTCTGTAGTAGGCTAGTGACGCATCACAGAGAAAACAATGCCAACCTGCCTCTATCCATGCTAAACGCTACAAGAAAAATTTCGGTCGCAGAAATAACCAAAGGACGGCACGCTGCCTTTGTCCTGTATGCTAGGCAGCGCTGCAGCAAGGAATAACACGGAGGGCATTATGGCTTCATAGAAAAAATGTCGCGCATAGTCTGATTCGTTCACCTTTCTGTCTTAGAATGAAGTCTTTCTCGTTCGCATCGTTAAGCCGGATTGTTTAGTCACCGGAATGCCTAGGTTTCGCCAGGAACCCCAGGAATTGATATGATAGTTGAACTATCGTAGGGATCGGTCTCCGACCATTACGTGCCACTCTTTCCAAAGCAATAGATTGTCCTAATGTAACTGTACTACACAAAGTGCACAAATGGCGTCTAATAGGAACATCAGTGTGTAAATATTTACGATGGGTCAATCCCGTTTACACCAAATGCTCTAGCAGACACCGCGTCCCTGACGTTCTTAGAAAGAAGGTCGCGTCAGTTTCCAACTAAAAGCTAGTAACTGCTTGTGACAAAGGTAACAGAGAGTCTAGTAAGCGCAGTTAGTAACGGCGCCGATAGTTGCATCTACTACCCAACGGAGGTGGTGTATACGTCTAGCGAAGGTAGTCAGTCTGCGAGCTATCGATAGTAATGCACCGGTGTAGTGCAATTTGCTATGAAAATAACGTAGTGGAACCTGTTTTGTTTGCAAGCGGTCCTTGCATCGCCAAGAAACAACTATGTCACTTGTGTCCTAAAAGTATGCAGTAAACGTCTACTCGAAAAAAAAAAATTGAGGATCGCATTGCTACACATTTAAGCGATATTTATATAACACCGTCAAATAATGGCACGTAAGGGCCGTGCATGACGGTAACATCAGGTTCCGCATAGTGGGCTACACTCTACAGAGATGAACAAACAGCAAAGGGGAAACAAAGCATCGTGCAATGCAGTGATTGGGATGATATACGTCACATGTTTCTGATAAGATATAAGGAAGACAGGGATCTTAACCTGTCAAGTGTCTGGTTGGCTACCCTGCGCTAGGGGAAGGGAGAAGAGGAAGAGAGAGTAGGGAGAGATAACATCCTTATCAGTAGATATAGCCATAACCTTTAGGAGCACAGGTCGCACCTGTGGGCAGCTATGTATTTGGATAAAGAAAATTGAGAACCTACGCTTGTGTAACGTACAGTCTGCACGCATATTTGTACCACGGCGCAGCACGTAACTAATGCAACATAACGACCGAAGCCGTAGTTGATCTAAACATCGCATTAAGACGGCCACTACACATCATAATGGGCCGCGGGCGAGCCGGGGCAGTATATCTTACTAACTGCTCTGTGAAACTCAGTTACTGCTAGGCGGTAAAGGCTGCGTTTGCAGAGTCTGAATTATAGAACGCAGCAAACAGCTAGTAAAAGAGGTGCAGTAACGGGCGGTTAGTAACTGCACCCATTCCTACCTTTTTTTACAAACGTTTCTTTTTTTCTTCTTCTTCTAAGAGTCTACTTCAGCTTCTACTGAACCCAGCGTTCGCTCGTTCGTCTTGCTGTTGAGTGGCGTCCTTGCCACGTCGCCCCTCACTCGATCCCCGCATCTAGACGTCATCATTGATCCGGCTACTTCCTGCTTGCTGCCATTTACGAAACGACTGCACGCGAGAGTGCCCACGCATGCTGCACGCGGGTACAGCTATAGGCATGGTGAAATCTTTTCGAGTTCTGTAGCTTGTAGCGGCGAGACGGAGCAATCGATGTTTCCCCGTAACGACACAGCGGTACCCTCCTTCTCCCCCTCCCTCCCTGCTCGTTGTGTTGTGCCTTAGGGGCGAGGACGTCTACCGAAACATGGTTGAGGCCCGCGACTTGCTCAAGATGCCGCTGCTGAGAGACCCCGGCTCTCCGAAGCCCGAACCGAGCTGCCGCATTCTGCAGGACATTCGCAATCGCGCCCCGTGTCCCTGGTGCACCGCAGTCGAGCGCTACTGACAGGTGAACACGGGTTGGCGGCACGCTGCTAGAGTACGCATGAAAAGGAAGAACAGAAACGTAGGGGGATGGGGGAGGAGGAGGAGGAGGAGGGGGAGAGAGTAATTGCGTTTGCATTGCAACTGTTGGCGCCGGAAGAAAGAAATTGAGTAACTCAGCTAGGGAACGAGCACGAAGGCATGTGTGCGGCAAAATGGGTGCTTGGTATGGTTTTTTCTGAGGTCTTTGTTTCGTCACTTTGCCTGCCGCGGTAGCTCAGTGGTTATGGCGCGGTGCTAATGCGTGCATGAGGTCGCGGGTTCGATCCCAACAGCGGCGGCCGCACTCCCGTGGGGGCGATATGCACGCTCGTCTACCGCGCGTTGGGTGCATGTTACAAAAAAAAAACAAAAAAACACGCCTCAGATGGCCAAAATTACTTCGCAACCCCTCCCGACTATGGTGTGCCTCATCATCAGAGCGTTGTTTGGACATGTAAGGACTGGAAAAATTTAGTTATTGAATACGTTTCAATTAGAGACCATCAATGTATGTATCTTATCTAATGAAGAAAATTAGCGCAACAAAAAAGGCAACGCACGTAGGAAGAGGAGACAAAGACAAGCGCTTTGTCTTTGGCGACGTCTTTTTGTTGCACTATTTTTTCTCAATGGCGACGCAAGACCAACTAGCCATACAATTATTTCTTCTTGATACCTACTCTATTCGAGGCGAACGGGGTAGTATACGAACCAGCGGAGTTCTTATAGTTATTGTATTGTTTTGCATTTGTTGTTCAATATTACTTTTTTTTAAATGGTGCTCGGTGTCCTATTAACAATTCCGTGCCTAACTCTAAACGTACTTCTCTGAAGGCCTAGCAAGGACCTGCCTCAAGAATATGCTGATACTTACGGACATCATACAAAACAATACAAAAGTAAACGAGCCATGAGTATCAGAAGTGTTTACGTCTCAGCGCACTGTAGAATAAGGAAGGTCGTACTGAGGCCATTGACCCGACGTAACATAGCTGCAAGGCTCCTTAAAATCAGCTGACCCGTGAGCATACAAATCAGCCGTTAATATTACATTATCATAATGATCCAAACCAATGAACACGTTTGCTTGCCTTACTAAGCTTTTATTTACGCTAGCGCGAACAAGAAGGGAGAAGTCATAATTAATGCCGAAATATGCATCCTCTCGCAATAATGTGTGATAAAAAGAAAAGCCATTTTGTTCTACGCGAAGTGTAATATTGAAATTTATGTAAATGGCAGGCAAGCTACTTTCTTTACTCCTGCTTTCCCTACGCTATCACGCATAATTATCCTGGAATTACATTCAACGCAATTACCACCTCCAGCAAAGTCGCCCTTTTCCTTTCACTGTACACAGGGATGCGCGGTTTACAGACAGCCATCTTTTTTGAATTCTTCCACGCGCAGTCAACCTCATCAATACGAAAGGACATGGGTTAAATAACACAACAATGTGTAAGTGGATCTCCTCTTTAGGCCCCAAACGTAACACTGTTGTTCAATGTCATTTCATGCTTTACATCATCAAAAGGCGCTCAGGCTCGCATTTTGCATCCATTAAAAGGAGATATAAAAACAAGACGGGCAAAAGGAACTTTCTTCTGCGATATAAATTTAGCTGGGAATTTAGTTGCGATGTAAGTTTCTGTTGCCCAAATGTTAACCAATGTTTCCTTTTTGATAGTTTATTTCACTTGTCCTTGCCGTGTGCGTAGTGGGAGATGGAGAAATGACACGGGAAAGGCAAGACGGTTAACCGGAAGAGAAGCTTCTGGTTTGCTAGCCTACCCTGGGGGAAGGGTAAGGAGGGGGAGGAAAGGCGAGAAATAATAGCTGAAAAATAAATCTACAGCGCAAACATAAAAGAAAGTGGAGGAGGGAGGGAAGGAGGGCATGCAGAAGGCCCGGAAGTATAGAAGTTTCTGAAACAGGCTACCCGAGCGTAGAAAGTTCAGTAGCTCCATGAACTACTTCTGGTTTGACGACCGTGTAGGCTGGCACTCGAGGATTGCCTCCTCCGAAAACGGCCGGCCGTCGAGACCGGCCAGCGCGGTAGCGAGTGGCAGCTTATGTACGCGAGGACAATGGCAAAAGAAAAAAAAAAAGACATGTTCGACAGTTTTCTCCCTGCGCAGGTTTAATAAGCAACACTGTCTCTCATTTGCGATGTTGAAAGCAGAGGATTTTTTGTAAAAGCTGTGCCACTGCCGCGTGTACTTTTCATCGCCTCCAGTGTAGCCAATACCCCTGTTTTCAGACAACAACAAGCTCCGCGCTACACCCTTAAACGTGAGACTGCGGCTGAAAGCCGATACATGCTGACTTGAGCGAAAGACACTCACGTTCGCGAGGAACAAGGCAGTGTGCTTGTAGATTTCACGATTGCGGAAGTTCGACGCAACGAAAACTCTGATCTATCACTTCAGAAGTGCTCATCGCAATGTGTTGATTTGTCTTCACATGCGTGACCCTGCGGCAAGAGCCTTTGGGTCTTACTGTGTGTGTGTTTTTCTTTTTCTTTTTCACTACCAGCCAAAGTGCCTACGCTGCCCTCTACCAGAGCCGGCTAAGGTTGGAGACGTTTTCACACTTAGAGGGCAGGTATCGCCGTGGGCCGAGAAGTGAGTATTTCGTTCCTTAATTTTTTTTTAGTCGGATATTTCGAGAAATGCCCATGGAGAGAGGCAATAGTCCGGTATGTCGGACTCGGGGAAGGCGCTTTCTTTTTTTCTCGGCTTCGACGAGTGAAATTTCGTCATTATCTTGGGTCTCGACGAATTCGCCGCAAAGTATACGCACGCAGTGCGAACGTCTCGGCTGTTGTTGTCTTCTTCTTCTTTTTTTTTTATGACAACGTGAAGAAGACGTGCCATGGCTGGTCATTGTACAGCGTGACACAGTGTGCCAGCTTGTCGCAACTCTCACCGGCGGTTTCCATGATTAAAGTTCGAAGCAATATAGCCGAGATAAGAAACCAACAGTATGAAAGGAAGCCTTTTCAAGGCTTGCTCTGCTAATAAAACGCCCCAGCGAACTTAGATTACACCAAGAGGAAGGACTTCCTGTTTAGACGCACCCTCTCAACTTTCACTTGCCTCGTTGAGAAAATGACGACGAAAAAAAAAGCACGTCTTTAATTAGTTGCTCGGGATGTTTTGCGTGTTGACGTTTTAATGTCAAAGACCTATGGGGCTTTGAGAAAAGGGAACTTCTCTCCTATGGAGGGAAAGGTCCTTGACCGCGAAAGTTTGAAATGTCAACCTAATATATAACATAGAGGCAAAGAAAGTCGTAACTCCCGCTATACTTTGAAAAGGCTTTTGACCTTTCCACGCTGGCTTGACGTAAGATGGCATAGTGTGTGGGCAAACATGCAACTAGCAGAGAGGGCGTATATATATATATATATATATATATATATATATATATATATATAGTCATAGTTGAAAGTTCAAGACGGAGGCCGAAGATGCTCTCCGCAATGACGCGCGTTCTTAATTCGGCTCTTTCTGCGTTGAACGGTTGCGAAGGCGTAGTCACGTGACAGGCGCCACTCGAAGACCGGGGGTATGGAGAAGAGCGTAAGCGGACGCTTGCGTGTATATCGAAGTTCAAGGCTGAAGTTGACGTTATCTTAGGCACGTGTTGTCATAGCAAGCCTTGTGTTTTAGACAAGGCAACGACTGGCACGACAGGCTTCAACTACACTGCCTTTGTTTTTTATGCGAACCTTTCATTCTAAGCCCTCCTGCACTTTGCTGGTGGCGTCTGCTGCTTTCGCGGGCATGTAGTGAATCAAGCTTATATCTTGCCGTGTGTACTACCCCGGCAGATGTGCTGGTTATCCTCTCTGTTCTGTACGGAACCACGCGACGAAACAACAAGTAGTACTTAAATATCCTTAACACAACAAATGTACGCCTGCGGGCCCGTAATAACTTTAGTAAATCGAGGCTGTCTATGCATCCTTCTCCGTGGTTTGGCACGTCTGCTTCCGATTTCTCGCCGGGTAACGTGAGCCCATCCTGGAGACAATAAAAAATAGTCAACTTGACCGATCCTGAACATGGCGTGAACAAAAGCGGGCCGATCCCGGATACATTGTAACCCACAGTCGCGTGGGTCGCGTGGTAGGCAATCTTTCTGTCTTGCCATGCAGACTACAGCACGCGTTGCGCAAGATGAACATTTTTTTCCCCTTCATGCAGATTCCAGCATGTCCTTTCTATGCGCATAATTTTTGATGCGAAAGCATCAAGTGGCCCATTGAGCGAGAACCGAGCGAGCGCGAGAACTTCTGGCCGGAATGCGACAACAGAGGGCGCATTTGGAAATGCAACGTCGTATACGTTTAGGGTAAATAAAGCCTCTGCGTCGCTGCGGTCGCGTCGTTACGTACCTGTCGACTCTGTAAAGTTTCCCCGACTTTGGTGTGTGACAGAAATCATTGCTCGTAAAACGAGGCAGCAACTATACGGATGCTTAAGGTGCGTTGGCGCCGTCGGCGTTGTCGTGCTGTCTCGCCATTGACAGCGCATGCGCGAATCGCACGCGGAGTGATTAAAGTCTCGCGAAATGCGCTTGGCTGCAAAAAAAAAGAAAAAAAAAAAAGATGATGAAGCGGAAGCGGTCGCGCCGCGAACGCTGCGCTCAGTCCGACTCTGTGGAGAAGCCAGGCGAGCGTTGTTGCCTTCCGCAGCTGGCACGAACGTTGTGCGCATGCGCGTAACTACAAGCGCACAAGCGTTCCTGCCGAGCTGTTGTGTGTGTGGCACTGGTCTCAGCAGAACGTACCAGTAAACGTCTAGCCAACGTTGTCTCCGGTTCCCCGTCCCTCTCACCTCGTGAACCGCCGAAGTGTGACGCCTTCACCGCCACTAGGGGGCGCTCTCAATCAAGGCAGCGCCTTAAGGCAGCATCGTGGTTTCTATGGCAACATCGTGAGGTTCGCGAAGCTGCTGCAGGGCGCTGGGCATTATGCCGCAGCTGCAGTCAACTCGCGTGCTGTGTCTCACCGACCTGTCTCACCCGCGTGTAGTTAGAACGATTGCTTAGAAGATTGTCCGAGCAGTTCGCGCGTAACGCTAAACCTTGCCATTGCTGACGATGCTTCGCACGTTAGACGCAACAGCCCAACTCCTCCCTGTCTTTTTTTGCTCGTAAGTAAAGGAAACGATATTGTGACAGATGTTTAAGTGTTTTCGGTTCAACGAACTTCTCGGCTTAACGAAACAGTTCTGCCGTCCCGTCGACTCTGTCTTTTGTTCGAGGTCTGACCGTTGTATTGCCCCCCCCCCCTTTTCCCCCGCCCAGATTTGTACTGAACCTGGCCACGGGGCCGACCACCGAGGACGACCTGGCGCTGCACCTGAACCCCCGGTTCGGCGAGTCCGCCCTGGTGCGCAACTGCCGACGCGGCGGTAAGTGGGGCGAGGAGGAGCGAGAGGGCGAGTTCCCGCTCGCGCCGGGACGCGCCTTCGAGCTCCGCGTCGACGCGCTCGAGGAGGCGTTCCGCGTCTCCGTCGACGGCAACCACGTGTGCGACTTTGGATACCGCATCCCGCTCAAGAAGATCAAGTACCTCTTCGCCGAGGGCGACCTGGTCGTCGACGACGTGCGCATCGAGTTCGACGACGTGAGCGAGGGCTTTGTTTGTTTGTTTGTTTGTTTGTTTTTGTTTGGGAGGGGCACAGTGCATACATGTGTTAGAAGTACATAGGCTGAACTGAACAGGCTGGTGGGTGTTCATTATTAACTTTTCCGCGCTAATAAGGTTCACCTGATACTCGGCAGTGGTCGTACCGAGTGATTCCCCCTTTAGTGCTTACGTAATTTTGGGCGGTGAAAAATCTACTGATCCATACGAGCGCTCAACAGTTTCGCATTCACGCTTCGCAAGTCACCAACAACGGCCAACAAATTTCCGTGAAAAAAAAAAAAAAAGCAATAAATTGGCGCTTTTTTTTTTTTTTTTACAACACAGTGACCTGGGTTTTCCTGATCGTGATGATTACCTCGAAAATGTCAAGATGTGTTAATTGAACAGGCTTTCCAAGTTCTATTAATACAAACAAAAAGTGCTCAAGAAATCAGTTTTCCAGCCCAGTTATCCAGTCTGTTAAGAAATCATTCGGGAGTGAAATAGCAGAAACAACAAACCGCAGAAACAAAAAAGAAATGAGTTTAACATTTTAAGAACTGAATTCTGGGTGTCTTGCGTGCCATGATCACGATTTGATTACGAGGGAGGCCGCAGTGAAGGACTCCGAGTTTGGAGCACCAGGTTCTTTTTTAATGAGCACGCATTTTACACGGTACACAAGCACGTCTTTCGCAATAAGCACGTCTTTTGCAAGTTAAGAACAACAACAACGAACAATATATATATATATATATATATATATATATATATATAATTGACACTCAAAGCTTGCCGGTTCAACTAGTAAACAGAAACACAAGAAACAAAAAATGTGTGCAAGCCTAAAGAATGATCAGAAGGCTCAGAGCTAGAAATCGCGGCAAGGCAAGTTTCGAATCATTTATTAGTTGTTTATTTTTAACAGATAAATTACGTTACAAACTCAACGCATTGTTGGACCCAGTAGTTATCGTCGCTATAGTCGGGTACACGGAATAAAATGCCTTTTCTTTAGCAGATATAAAATCAAACGGCGGACACCATCTTTGGATAAAGGCACAAAGCGACACAAGAGACAAAAATGTACGCAAAAACACTTCAAGGCACACATTAGTAACTATTCACACACACACGAAGAAATCCTTTAGGCCGATGAAAAAAAAAAAGTAGCTTTAACAACGCTTAGAATAGAGTTCCAGATTAAGGTTTCACGAAACTTGAATAATCTCTGCCCGTAATCACTTACACAAACAAACAGGTTGGGGTAATTAGTAACATGTTCTGTATCGTATTACGTGTGGGCAACGTAACCGTGTTCGGCAGAAATGGGTAATCTTTGGTCAAAACTTTACGAATGATTCGCATGAATTTTCGCACTGTTGAGTAGTAACATTTCAGGGTGTTACGTTGAACAGACCGGCTGATAATTTGCAGTAGTATACGTGACCGGCGTGTACGTGGTGTGAGAGGGACTAATACGGCACAGGTCCGAACCGATCCTTTTCATCCTCAACCTGCGTTCTCTTGATTCGTTGCCTTTGAGAGTTGCAGGCTCGAGGTGAAATAAACGTAATAGATCGCTCGCGACAAGCATCGGCTAAACGCACGACGTGTTCTCCTTCGACGCAGGTCGAGAAGCTACGAGAAATGGCGGACAACTGGTCGTTGTACATGCCCCCGGAACCGCCCAAGCAAGTCTTGGAAGTGGTGAGCAAACTGAACACTGTTTTCCGCAGATAAGGATGACGCCGGCGCCTCCTTCTTTTCGCAGTGGCATAAGCACTGTGTTGCTTATAAAAATACCAGACGACTTTTGTTAACATTCCCTTTGTATGTACGAACAGCGTTTTTAGGGCGTAAGTTTTTAGTGGCTCATGAGTGTCCGTGCACAGTCCGTGGTGGACGCAGGAAAGCGGTGATCAATCCCAGCCGGTGACACTGCGCTTGCATCCCATGCTCTCGGCCACGGCGGCGTCCGTTCGCAGAATCGTTCAGACAACAGCAACAGAGGCAGTCATAGATGGGCTTTCGCTTATCGCAGTTCAGCTCAGCGAAGTGCCCATACATTTTTTTCGGAATCCTCTGCAGCCGACAGTAACATTTTACTCCTTGAGCTGCGCTGGGCTCGAATAGGCGGATAATACTTGAAACAAGAAATGAAAATGAATAGTTGCAACGTTATCCCTGCAAGGGCCAATGTATAATTTTTGATACGCCGAGTTGGATATCTCAAAATTCTGAATGAAGCGCCGTAAACTCAACGCAAAAAAAATAATCATAGTGGTGTTTTCGATACGCTATGGCGAATACGCAGAGCTGCGTTCATTTGTATTCTGTAAATTCCTATCCTAATTGTGAGTTCATTCTTTCTGAAAGTCTGTAAAAGCAATTATGTGCGTAAAACATGTCTGCGCCAGTATATAGCGGCAGCCACCCTTTCAAGCTACTCATCTTAGAAGCATGTCGTGGCTACGCCTTCCCTGTACTTACTGTTCATGGAGAATAAATAGATGACAATTTAATTTGTTCATCCCAAGATTACGTGAGAGCTGCTAAACCTAACGAGAAGTCGGGGTTTCGTAACCGCTCTTAGTATTAACTCAGTAAGAGGCCAAATGCCAAAGCGCTCATAAGTCGCAAGTATATCATACTATTGATGCAATCTTAGCGAAGCTGTGGGGCTCATAATGGTCAAATTTGCTTATTAGCGGCCTCTGTGTAGCACACAAGCAGACGGCAAGTGGTTTAGCGGACGTGACGCAAATCCCAGCGTGTCGGCGGCCTCGGAGATCTTAACGCGTCGACGGTGCCACCGGATCTCGGAGGTCGTGCTAGGGAGACGCGCTGGTTCTCAAATGTTCTGGGTCCTGCGTCATTTCCGGCGAGCGCTAATGGAAGCGTTTTCTCTTTCTGTTTTGGTATCGAAAAATGACTATTATGGCGAGAATTTTCTGACGTGCGCACTCGTATTCCAAACTTTGCATTTTGAGCTGGGGCCACTTTCTATAACTGCACTAACTCCAACTAAGCTTTTTACGTGGCACCGAAATTCTTCTACAATTAAGCTTTAAACAAATGAAATTGCCACTGGAGTCGAAGGTTTTATCATCCTTGACATCAACCCACTACAACGTTTATTTATTTATTTATTTATTTATTTATTTATTTATTTATTTATTTATTTATTCTTTCAGGGTGACATGGTGCCGGAGCTGATGTCAGAGGCCCAGGTTTACTACGAGCCGAAAATGCAGCTGGACACACCGGTAAGCTAACCAACACTGGCAGCACGAATCATAGTTACTTTTTTTCTTCGTGATGCTGAATTAATGCGTTTACTAAAATAATAATTGAATACCAGAACAATTTCTGCCATCAAAGCTAATTTCACCACTGCAGGTTATAATTTTCAATTCCTCTTGTTCGTTGCTTCTTACACTGCTGCTCTCAATACTTTTTTTTTTTTGGTGGTACCCTCCGGGCTGAATGCCAGTATGGAGGGGAGTGGTTACATTCGGATCAATATCGTAGTGTGAAATATTAGCTAGAGCAATTTTGTAACAGTGCTGTATACCATCATAATTTTCTCGATATAGAATGTTATCCTGAGTGAAATAAAACGACTGAATGTTGGTGATGGTATCTGCGGACCCGGAATAAAGATTTCATTCAAGCGATTTTTTTTTTTTTTTGCAGTCAAAGTTTCACTGCATGGTTTGTTTAGGCATTGCATAACCGCACTTTTCTACATGGCCGATCCATTCGAGACATATGGAGATGTTGTGATCAGACTAATATATATATATATATATATATATATATATATATATATATATATATATATATATATATAAGGAATGACGAGGTCGTCGATATTGTGAAATAGGCACAGGTTTGCATATTCCAGCGAATGATTATTTAAAATACGCCTTTTCTTCGGTGGGCAGTCAATGAACGATGGAGGTTACCCAATTATGTTGTTACGTCTCCATGTGTCGACGCATTTTCGAGTGATCTATGTCGTGGCGTTCCCGGACATTGTACAGCGTAATGGTAACCCTAATTTCTTCCTGAATACTGACGTTATTGCTCTGTGACATTTTTTCTATAGCATACATGATTTATCAGACTACCTCTTTGTGCAAGGAGTGCGTTATGTTTCATACATTTGTGTAGCTACGGGGTAGCACACCGGGTTTGCAGCCATCGCCTCACCTAAAGAAACACAAACAAAAGAAAAAGCATCTGGCTACACCATTGGTTCTCCAGTTTTGTTTTATATCACTGTAACAACGTTAGTGGTCCCAACAGCATTAGTAAGTCAAATAAAATGAATGTGGCAAATTTCTTTTGTCAGTACGCCTCTAGACTTCGCTACCTTTTCCATCGACGACATCAGTACTCGATATCTCCAGCGGATTGCGGATATCGTAAGAGATTTCGATAATGCTCCGCTTAAAATTTTTTGAGTGAAATTTTTTTTAGAGCTGAAAAAGCATTTGGGGATTTTGGTAGGTTTCGAATGTGGTTTTAGCTGTGCCCTTACAGTAAAAAGAAAACACGACGACTTTTTCCTTTCTTTTTTTTTTGGCATAAGCGATAGCCACACTATAGATTTACGCATCCCAGAGACGCCCTCCTAGTATTCGCGACGCCACTGTCATTTATTTGACACTTGCATTTACTTGAGTGGCTTCAGTCGCTGTTTTTCACGTTATTTCACGTGGTTGGCTTTTCCTAACTGATTTATAGCAGATTACGCCAGATAGTCGTCGCATTCTAGTGGATTTTTAAAGTCCGCCCAGCGGTAGCATTACTAGAGTGTAGCGGCAACGTCGTGCGTTTTTCGACTTCTTAAATAAGAAGTAAAGAAAAAGGAACACGCTTTTGCAGTTTCAGCTCGCGGCACCTTTTTCTTTTTGAGGACTACATTAAACTAATTTTAAAAAAAGAGACCGCTATAGTTGCATTGTTAAGCGTGCGGCAAGTGAAGCCCTCAGGTTAAGATGAATACTTCTGACTGTCTTTTTTGCCTCGCTGTCTTTAGGAGAGAATTCAAGATAACTCGGCGGGGAAGTCTTATCTGGATCTCTGTTTCTGACCAAGAAATTCTCCAAATGTCTCTAGCTATGTATACGATATATCGCAGATTGATCAAATCACGTGATGCTGTCATACGCAGAAAGTCTTTTTTTTTTCGCGATTGAGCACTTTATTCGTGTAGGTTTGTGCAATCTACCGTTTCCTTTACGTCGATACGTCTACGCTTCAAGTGATTACCGAAGGTGTTTATCGGTAGGAAGGAAAGATAATAGTAGAAGGCAGGGCGGTTAACCAGAATAACGTCCGGTTGGCTACCCTACACCGGGGGAATGGGAAAGGGGAAAACAAAGATGACAGGGAGAGAGAGGAGGGAAGGGAAGATTGATTATCCGAATTATCTATCCCGTTCTCAGGCCAAGCCAGTGTGCCAGCGACTGCCCGAAGTGATGGCTCCGGGCCGCGTGGTCATCATCTCCGGCGTGGTGGAACCGAAACCGTACAGGTATGCGCAGTCAACACGCTCGCCATTGATTTCGATATATGAAACATCTGTTATTTTTTTTGTTCACACACACACGCGTGCACACGCACAAAGATCTATGGGCACTTTACTGAGCTAAATTGCGATAGGCGAAAGCCTATCTACGACTGCATCTGTTGCCGTTGTCTGAACTGTTCTGCGAACGCACGCCGCCGTGGCCGCGAGCATGGGATGCACTCACAGCCATATGGCTGCAAGGTTTGTCACCGACGTGCGCGCACCCCCACGCGCATGTCCGCGCACCCCCACGCGCATGTCCGCGCACTCACACGCGCCCCCTCGCACAGCGCTACTGGCGTGGCGCCTCCTCTCCTTGCTCCCCTCGCCGGTGATAACCGCTTTCCTCCGTCCACCACGGACTGCGCCCGGACACTCATGAGCCACTAAAGGCTTACGCATTAAAAGAAAGAAAAATCATACGCTGATAGAAAGCAAAAGCAGTGGCCGTAGGTGACCACGGCGGCCATCTATAGAAAATTTAGTATTCACACATTTTCGCACGTGCAAGCACGTCGCTGGCATATGATAGTTAGAACGTGTATTACCTATACTGACATGTACATACATAATACGTACACGGAAATGCATATAGGTTGTGCTGAGCAGCATATCGGCGCGGCGATAATTTCGGGGGTAGGGGGAGTGGGTGTCAGGGTTCCTTAATCCTGCCGTTGGTTACGGGCCTCTTAAGAAGCTAGAGTAAGGTTCACGAAAGGCAGTATTTGCCATCCACCCGACTGTAGCACAAAGCTGCGGCTTGCTCCACATTTACGAGTGTTTGCAGAACTGATTTGTCGTACTCAGTATTGTCGATTTGCGCGTGCTTAAGGGATTGCTGTGTGATCTGCTAGCCTCCTGCTTAGCTCAGTAGGTGGGACGACCACCCACAGAAAAAGACGTTGGTCCCGGTTTTGATATCGGGACCGGGATAAACCTTTCTGGAACTGCGAACCTTTCTTTCCGATCTAATTCGCAGCTTCGGGCTACTGCTCTATAGTGGGGATGAAAATCTTTTCCCCTTCGACTAACCCTTCAGAATCGTGCTTTAACGGCGCGTTAATTAACCACGGGAGCTCACAGTAATGGTACCTGCGACTGGTTCCTACAGCGTTCCAACTCTGTTTGGACCGATGCTGAGCTCTCTTTATATCGAAGCCAAAGAAAGCCTGCCCCGGCCGGACGTGTTAGCATGCTCCCACGTGATCGAGTCTCTTTCGGATCTCGGTCGCCCTCCCTGATGCAAATTGAGAGTGCGCCTCACCCCCCCTCCCCGCCTCCCCCGCCGAGCGCCCTCAGCCGGAGCACGGCGTTCTGAATGAACCAGGCGGATGTTTTTGCGAGTGCTAGATTTTCGACTGACCGACTGTGTAATGAATTATTCTCCCTCCGCTGTACTATCTCCCCCAACACTGATGCTTCTTGACACGACACCCATTCTTCGATTCGTGGCTGAATTTCTCTACAGCCATCAGGCTGCTTTTATTGCCTTTGAAAGATTCGTTGCAACGCAATAAGATGTGAAAGACGGGGCGGCCACATCGTCAGGCACTCCTGTCGTGTTCACCAATCTCCTTGGCACAAAAAAGACATTTCGCTAGTCGGAACAAACAATAACGAGACGGATGAACCAACGCACAGTCCACGCACCCCATTCCCACGCGTGCGAGCGAGCCTTGAATTCAGTGTGAACCTCGAACCCGCAGGTTCCACGTGAACCTGCAGACCGACGTGGGCGACACCGCGGACATGGGGCTGCACCTGAACCCCCGCTTCGACACGTCACCGCGGAGCGTGGTTCTCAACTCCCGAGACCGGGACCAGTGGCAGCAGGAGGTGCAGGTCGCCGGCGACAAGTTCCCCTTCTCCGAGGGGTCGCCCTTCGAGATTCAGGTGCGTGTCTCGCGTGGACCCGACTTTTCTTTTTTGATTGTTCCGTTCCGTGCCCGACTTCGTGTGCCTTCCTGAAACCTTGTTCCGTGTTTTGTACTGAGCCCCGACTTCGGTGTAGTTCTGCGACTTGGCTATAAGTGTGTTCGACTTTTTTTATACGAGTGGATCGTAAATTTTACTGTGTTTAATAGCAAGCTCTCGTCCCCCAATGTGCTCTTCGTCTAATGCCTCCTCTCGTCCGCTTTCCGTGTTCGCAGGTTCACTGCAAAGAGGACAAGTTCCGGGTGCTGGTCAACGGCTGCTACCTGGCCGACTTCCCGCACCGTCTCGACTGCTCGCGCATCGACTACGTCTGCGTCGACGGCTCGCTCATCGTCGACCGCGTCGTCTTCGCCTGAACATAGACTGCGCACAGCCTACGCGCGGCGAATATGCGCGAATATTCGCAACTGACAACACGTTGGCCGATGTTGTGTACAAACACATCGTTCGTAAAGCCTTCTTGGGCGTCGTAGGGGGCGCTGTCGCAGGCAGTAACTGAGCTACGTCTTAACGGGCGCAAGCGAACTGCCCGGCTTCACTCGCTGGCAATGGAGGTACTTACAGTGTTAGATAACAATGTCGCTTGACAAAAGTTCAGCGGGCCATACGAAAGTTTGAGCAGTTCTCGTGAAAAACAAACACTTCGCCGAGAACATCAGCATAAATGTTATAACGGAGCGTGCAGCAAAGGGCCTTCGCTAAACCTAGCTTTCCAATGGCATGGGGTAGCAAGGACAGTAGCTCTCATTAGTAGGCAGCGCATTTAAGCATTGAGGCATAAGGGTAGCTACGTCAGTCCTGTTACATGTCCCAGGATCGAGCTTAGTTGGCCTGCAAAGTTTTGCCGACGCCTGTACGCACATCGCTGAGTTTTCGGACACATTTTTAACAGTAATGGCAAATCGAAGGAAATTCGTGCATGAATACCACTTAGCAGCTGATAATAGGTTTGCAATTAGGGGTTTAAATTGTTGCCAAGAGAATTACGGTGGTTTAGCATCGCGATCACGGCCCTTCTCAATTTTTTTTTCACGGGCACTGCTGAAACTACGGCAACGTTGTGTTGGGAACGAATATTCGCGCAATCCAGCCAATAACTTAAGAGGTACGAGCTGCTAGCTTTAGCTTGAACATTGTTACGCTCTCATTTCCAAGGAAAACAAAATAAAAAAAGCATAATCTACAGCGCTGTCCTGGATGCCATAACTCTGTGATGCATCAGAGCATGCCGTACGGCTGGTTGTTTGCACTGTTAATAATGCTCGACATTGTCGTGGCACGATATATGCCGTATTTTGGTGCGTCTACGTAAATGAGTAGGGATACAACGTTACACAGTCACATCGCACGAATAATGTCACGCTTTCTTCACAAAAGATATGTTAAACAGTGTCGACGTTTTTGAACCTCATTATATATGTGCAGACGTACCAAAATTTATGCGTCTCAAAAATAAGCAGCGGTTTTATTGCGTCTTGCGGCTTATTTGCATAATTTTCAGGCGGCTCGCGGTAAGGGTTGTTGTAGTGACGTAGCTCGCTAGTTGTATAGCGTGAGACTAGTTCTGGTGAAAAACACGTTATACAAATGTTTTGCTAATGCGATATTTTTGTAGCGTGCACTTGCGTACTTACAGCAAGATATAGTATAACGGCAGCCTACTTCCGGTCAACCATTATTTTCTATTCACAAGGAGGCAACGTTTCTGGTGCAGCCTTCAGATCGGAATATCATTAATAGTCATCGCGTTTCTCTACGCGTTATTGTACGCGGAAGCAACGCGCAAGTGCCTCGTCCGTTGAGATTAACATAAAGCCGATTCGGTTTATGTATATGTAAAAAAGTGCAATAAAAATATCTTTTGCTCGTTTCAAAAGAAAGCTTCTTCAATTTCTCCTTCGGTGTTTTTGATTCAGAGCTGGGTATGCCTAAAAGGGCCCCTCAGTAGAAATATAAAGTAGGTTTTTCATTAATAATTATTTATTCACATGTACTGCTATCTTGCATACGATACGTAGCAGGGGTGGGCACAGGAATAACAAAAAAACAAAAATAATTGTTGTTATAGGTGTCAGTTTTTACAGACTAGGAACAATCTCTTACAGGAACTTGTTACCACAGTTAAGGCAAACACTAACATATAAAGTCGGTAACAAGCATTTTACTTTTAGTCAAACAATACGTCAGGAGTGAAGTATGGTGTAACGTTTTAACTGCCTTTATTTAACTTCAAAGTGTTAATTACTGACCAAGAAATTGAAGGCCATACTTTGTTCTTTCTTTGAAACATTTTTTTTTTTTCATTTCTCGCCTAAATTTAAACACCGGTACTCAGGTCAACCGCACTGGCGTAATGGGTATGTTGGTAGTTCCCGATTGTCTATACGTATAGATGCCACGGCATCATTCAATCTCAGTTCCTTCACCAAAGTGAAAGGTATGTTTTCTGTGGGTCCATATTCCATTAGGCATATGTGTCGGAAAATAAAGAACGCTGTTGAGCGTATGCACTGTGTCTGTCGTTTCGAGGCTTCACGGGTTGTCCTTCCTGCGTGCGGCATAACTATAGACCATCCAGTACGTAGATGTTACGTCACAGATAACGCATTCTTACATATTGTGCTCGTTCTCGCGCAGAAAAGGTCCCGATTGCTTAACAGTCTGAGCCCCTGGCTCGTTTCAAAACACAATGACATGCTTCCTTTCGGCGACCAGTGAACTAGTCTCGGGCAGACGCTGTCGAAATTAGTGACGTCACGGGGTGAGCCGTTGCGTGAACTTCAATGTGGGGTAACCACTTACAGTCTCTCATTTTTGCGCATTTCTGGACATCACCAATGCTTCGCTTACGATAAAAGAAAGGTTTCATGTAAGGTTTCGATAAGACCTTCACCTTTTCAGTGCTCGAGCTGCTAGCGTCGGCAGAAGTCAATGAACTACAAAAGACCTTGCATAAACATCTATGCATGCCTTTTTACAGCGAAGCCGGATATCTCTACCACCTAATGCATCTCTCGTGTTCGTGGGCAAAAAAATCAACCAATCAGCGGAAGGCACGCGTCACTGGTTTCCATGCGGCACCACCAGACGGCCCTCGACTTCGCGTATCGACGGCAGTGGCGGCACCGGACGCGTGGGGGGAAGAAAGAAAGAGAACCAGAAAGCTTGCCTTCGCGCAAGGCGTCCGCTGCAAGCGTTTACCGGTAAAGATAACAGTCGCATAAAGGGCAGTTGTCGGGAAGCGGCAGTTGATGCATACGAAGCAAAGAGCGACGTAACCACACTTTTGTATGTAAAAGAAGAACCCACCTAGCAATCGATTTGCGTTGGGACAGTGGTGTGGGAAGGCCACGTGTAGTGAGCACTCCTGAAGAGCAGCTTGCGCACCAGGCACGGCGAAAGTGTGGTTAAGTACATTTCTCTTGTTTCTGGTCCACTCCTTGTTGGTGCACGTAGTAGCGGCGCAACCCAAGACGCAGGCCGTTGAAACGTCTTAGGCTAATAATTAGGTAAACTGCATGCGAATGCCCCAATGTCAATTATTTCAAGCTACGTCGCAATGGGTAATCGTTCTAAGTGTCGTTTACAGCTTCGCTGTCCTGCCACCTTCATAGCGTGAATTGGAGAGAATTTCTTTCCAGACGCAGACGGGAAAGCGACTTACAAGGCAACAAGAAATATACGCAAAGGCAAACCGAACTTACTGATTTCTCATTAGGCAGAACATTACCGTTTCCTATGCCATGCGAGATACTGCATTCGTCTTTGGCGGCACTATACGTTGATCTTTGGACGTAACCTCGGCAGTTTTTACAGTGCTGGCAGACTATTATTTGGATCTCGCTGGGATATAAATGATAACATTATCGTAGAGCCGAAGAAACCGAATAGCTCTACTAATGACTTTTTTTAGATTGCGACCGCTGTGGTGGGTCACTGACTATGGATTCATGCCGCTATGCACGAGGTCGCGAGTTTGACTCCTTTCTGGCGACAGCCGTGTGAAAAATAAAAACTCTCGCGTAATGTGGCAGTCCACGGTTAAATAGAACGCTCTAATGTGAGTCGTTCGCCTTTTCA
This sequence comes from Dermacentor andersoni, assembly GCF_023375885.2. NCBI lineage: Eukaryota > Metazoa > Arthropoda > Arachnida > Ixodida > Ixodidae > Dermacentor > Dermacentor andersoni. Next base: position 75,126,600 of record NC_092820.1, on the reverse strand, counting down.
GCCCTCGAGCTGCTAGCGCCGGCAGAAGTCAATGAACTACAAAAGTGTGAAGATGTCAGCGCCATCATCCACAAGTCATCTGCTGCAAAGCCAGGGAATCATACACTTGGTAGAGGGAAATATTCGCGCGTAGTCTACGCTCACGTGTACTCTAACAGTTGACAGCACCGTACATCTTGAAGGACCCCCGGCGGCAAAAATAAATCCGGGGGTCCTCCAAACACGACGCCCATTCAGGGCCCTTTATTGCCTCGGGACATTAGTCATACAAATATAACTGTGAACGACAGGCACTGACCATATTATTCAAGCTAATTAACGACAAACTGTTGAGTGAGAAAGTGTCACTGGACCCTTGGCCGGACATAATAATGACACATGTACTTGTTTATCTTTCTCCGGTGACCCCTTTTCACCGGCTAACAAAAGTTAGACGTTATCGCTCGGCGCAGGACTCACCTGTACACATCCGAAGTTTTGCGAATGTTATCGATGTTATCACCGAACCTTGCGTTCCCTGACTGTATGCGCCACGCGAATCGTGTAGTACTTTCTGGAAGGCACGCCGACACCATCGATTACGCTGGAACCTCCAACGAGTCACGTATAGAAAGTCGACGCGTTTTACAGTTTTCGCTATTGTGTTCTTCACCGTCACTACAACGCGACAATATCAACGAAGGAAGCTATGAAGGCTCTTTCAGTAGGTTAGCAAAGGCATAGAATCCAGGTGCTGAACGAGCCGCCCCTAACGTGTACATAATCGCATCCTACTGTCTCTCCTCATCATCTGTCCTCGTGCCTCTCCTTTTCACTCCTTCCCTCTGAGCAGAGTAGCGGGCTAGAGGAATGTTACTTCAGGCTGACTTCCATGCATTTCCCCAATAATTTATCCTCTCCTCTCCAAGTCCCCATAAATCAATGGATCTGTCAATCATGGATAACCTCTACTTTTCCAGCGCGATGCTTTTTTTTTCTTTTTATTTATGGCGATGCATGCTTCTCCCAGTCGGCGAATTCCTTGGTGTGTAGTTAAGGGTGAGTTTCATGTTGTGGCCAACTGCAATTTCAATTTGCCAACTGTGGCCAACTGCAACTGCAATTTTCCTGCTCAGGTGCGTGGGAAGCGCAGGAGTGCTTGCATTTAGACAACCTCTCAACAGGTTTGAACGCAACTATAGTAGTGTTTAAGAGAAAAAATTCACAGACGATTACGATACTCTCTGATACGAAATTTGAGTGCAGCTGTATACGTGTTTTCATTTCACGATATACTGGCTGGCGCGGAAAATCTGCCTCGTGCGGCGCGTTGCAAGCGGAGCGAATTGTGGCGCGACTGCCTCGCTAATCTAGGGATCGCGAGAGCCAGCGCACGGGTGACGCGTGGGCGCGATTCACAGTAGCCGCCGCAGACAGACCTCCTAAACGACGCGCGCTACACTGGCGCCATCTTGCGGCCATCGCCATCGCACTACGCTTTTCTTCTCACGCTATCCCCATACCCTCCTCTGCTTTCCGCCTTATGGTTCCGCTGCACCCTCCTCTCTGCTTTCCTACTCGCGCCTCTTTGCTCTCACTGCTTTTCACTTTTGCATCCTTCGCTGCGCTTGTCCACTCGAGGCAACGCAAGGCGGCGCACAGCTGGGCTGAGTTTTCTGGTAACGCTCCACGGCGGAACTAAAAGCTTAAACAGCTCCGCTGTTAAAACGAAATAATTGGCTCCGGCCACCGCGACAGCAGGCAGGCGGGCTGCATGTAGGCAGCTGAAAGGTGTTTGTGCGCCTATAAGCCGCGTTGAGTACGATAGTTTTGCATCGCAATACAGGAATACGACACGGATGCTGACAGCCACGCCGGTACTATCGACGACCACAGTTCGTCAGACTGTGATGGGCTTCCGTACCGAGGACACCGGCAAAACTAGCGTTCCGACCGCCATTCGACCCGACTACGTGCGATTAGGCCGGACTAATTGAGAGGTCCTCTCACTGGCGCAACACGATAGTAAGGATAAGTTGAAGGTTCCACTACTGGCCTCTTTTAATTTCTGTTAATAAATGCTTTATCTTTGTCCTCTCCAGCCGCTGAGGGAGAACAGCGCAACCGCAACGCAAATGTAGCACCGCCTGCACTTACATTTAGTAGTCGTGCTCTTAAAGTTCCGCAGAGACACTAAAGACTGCTTACATGTGGGAATGCGAAAGCATTACATCGTTTCTGGACCGCAGAACGTCATGAATGTGCTCATTTTATACACTCACGACGCGGCGCCCCTTCCTCCCCATTGGCGGAGCCGGCGCTTGCCCAATGACAAACGTCAGCCAAATGGCTGCGACGTGACGTGTGCAATGACGCACGCGTAAAGGCAGTCATAAACGTGGAGCCGCCGCGGCCTCCGGGAAGCGTGCTCGAGCGTCTCGCACCCCGGAGGCCCGGACTCGATTCCCGCTCAGACCGAAATGTGCCAAATTTTCTTTACAAGGCCATTAATTTATTTTGCTTACAGGAAGCTCCCTGAGAAATTTGACATCAATCCGAGCGTTTTTTTACGTGTTTTTCACGGCACACTAAATCACATGTTATGGGAGTGTCGGGACTTAACAAACAAGCCGGGCAGTGCCGACCCCTCCGTCTCTTCCACCGCCAGCCCCCGCTCGCGCTGGAAGACCGCACTGCTTAGCTCGAACCTGACAGCACAACTCTGGGCTGTCCAGCGAGCCGAGGAAGCCGCTTCGAGACAAGGTCTCGGAACCGCGTCCGCGGTGGGTGCCCAGACCGACTAAAAACACGCCGGACTCAAATCTTGTTGATCTGAAAATAAAGGTTTACGCTCTCTCACTGTCTACACCGTCGGCCATTTTTGGTACCATCTTTTGGTCACGCCGATTACGGCGGGTTTTCACTCAATGGGGCATGTGGTGCTTTCGCGTTAATAAGTCGAAACGTATTGAAAGCTGGAATGCGCGAACCTTAGCATTCGCCCACGCGAAATTTGAGCCCATGTTTATGCAGTTCAGCGGAGGCCACGCCCGCAGCTGCTGACATGCATATGTCATTGGCGGTTCTGAAGTGACGACGAAGAAATCTGCGTTTCACACAGCATTCAGTTTGGCTCGTGGCCATAAGAAGCAGACCACTCTTCAGCGACCTGTCATCGTGCGACTGCACCTCACATTGTCGATATTAGCAACCGCGCCGCTTTAAGCAGCCCGAAGCACTAACTGCAACCAATGCACGCAGTCGTCATTGGCCTAAAGAAAATTTTATATCGCATCCATGTCAGTTGTATTGCTTGCTCGCTACCCGTTCGCCTCGTGAAACGCTGACAACCGAAGCATTTGCGGCATTCGTCTTTATAGGGTATACGGCACATGCCCGATGCGGTCGTGCAAAAGGTGGATTCCATGTGTGTCACGGGCGTGTGCGTGATAACGACAAGATGGTGGTACGACGAGGACGGCGACGACGATGGTACGAGGCTTGCTCGGTGACGTGGCTTGTTCGATGTGACGCACGCGAAAATTATGTCGAAAGGCTAGTCGGCCAGCGGAGAGTATATAGAAGCGTCTGGTGGCCTACAATAATAACAAAAAAAATGTTGCTGCGGTTTAGCTGAGCTAACCCTGGATATGCAAAGCAAAAGCTTGGTTTAGCCTGGATAAGTCTTTGTTTCACTTGGCTAACCTTTGATTTAGCTGTAATTATTATACTTAGGTAAACATTCATCGTTAAGCCAGGTATGACCGCCGTGCCTAGGTCGGTGGCTAGACATGACTGTGATTAGGCTCGGGTAGACACGCATCGTTTGACGGTGCGACGCCTGTGGTGCTAGACATGCAAAGGGATGCCACGAACATGTGTAGCGTTGAAGCACAACTGGACAGGGTGCCAGCGTGATCGCTACATTTGTCTCGACGGTGCGACGCCTGTTGCATTCCGGACCCTCTCTAGTGAAGGAGTTCGCCGGGCGATATCAGCGGGGTGGTCGGAAGCCGCTTGCCGACGACGGCTGAAAGCCTCCCGCTCCCGCGCAACGTTCGAAGACGGCCAAGCTTGCACTGACAAGGCGGGCGCGACACGCCTAAGGCGCGCGGCGAGTCACGCGGTCAAGCAGCGACCCAGCTGCGGAGAGCGCATGCGCCAAGCCGGCGGCAGCGTTAGAGTTCGGCGCGGCGAGTCACGTGATGCGTTGCCAAGGCTACGGCGCAGCAGTGCAGCCAAATGAAGGTGAAATTGCTGGCGACGGCGAAACTCGGCGCCACGCGGTTAGTAATGCTTTGCCTTGAAAAACAAGGCGTTTGTCGACTAACGGCTACGTCTTCCAATTAGTTCACAAACAGCTGCTGTGCCCTTTCGGACCCTAGTTCAAATGACAGAGCAGGAGAAATTTCTTTTCGTATTCAAAGCTCACCTCACGAGGCCACACATACCACAGCTGCAAATCGGCTAACGTGCAAAAAATACTTCGCATTGTGAAATTCTTATAGAAGCTTCGCCAAGAAGTTGTCAAGTACGCCACGTAATGAAATGGTGTACGGTCAAATGAGATGCATTTCATTATGCGAATGGTTGTATGCGCAGCGCAATCCGCTAATATAGGCTGTCATTCCGAATGTGTATTCGCTTGTCCCTTTCTTGTCCTTTCTGGCATTGTCCGAGCCCGTGAAAGCCACGCATGGTATAACGTCGAAACGGGAATGGGGACACCGAACTCTTACGCCAAGACAGCTCTCACAATATTAATTACGCAACTCTTGGAGACGGGGACTGCAGCTGCGGCTTACATACATGCATACATACAATATAAATACATACCGTGTGCAAACACGCTTTCGGTCGCACCCGATCGAGCCAAAAGCAAGCGCACAGAGCCATGCCAGCGTCCATAAACAGCATCACTAACGTATTCGGAAAATTAAAAGCGCAGACTACGTAATTCCGGAGGATGCAGCACGAATGCAACGCGGGCATCGGGTTAGACGCGCCAGTGCCCACGTTTAATCTAGGTGGCGCGCCCGGCGGAGATATTCGCCGTACGCCTACGCGCGCCCTTGCGGGCCCTCTTGGCAGCATCAACGGTTCCGGAGCTCGCTGTTTTCCTGACGCAACGGCTATTACTGAAAGTGCGTCTTCGTAACGTACTTCTGTTTCTTTCTGTGTGCACAATCTCATTTCCTTCTCGCCACGAGTCCCGGCGGAAGTTTTTTGCTCCTTCTACCGATGCGCATGCCTTGGGCCCCCCACGTATACACGAAGGACACTTATAGCAGACGACGAAATGAGAAGCAGGCGAGGCCTTTCGCAGACCAAGTGCCAAGCCGAAAATGTCGGATGGTTATTCCCGACACGCTCGCTGATATTCTTTCGGGGATCGTCTCCTAATTAAGGTACGGCGATGCGCGGACGTCTTCGCTTGACGTGCGTGGGAGTACCGAGTGAATGCGCGCTTGCACGTATCATTTGCGAGGCTTAATATTCTCAGTGGGGTAAGTATACTTGAAGTAGTAACTTAGCGCGAATAAAAACACGGAGACAAGAAAGACGGACAAGGATAAGTATACGGATAAGGATAAGTATACGTACGCGTGAGATACATACATACATAGATAATACATGCATACATAGATAATACATACATACATACATACATACATACATACATACATACATACATACATACATACATACATACATACATACATACATACATACATACATACATACATACATACATACATACATACATACATACGCACACATGTGACCACAGACCTTTTACGGCGTGCAGTTTACGGCGTGCCAGGCCGAAGATGACTTGCAGCTACAATACAGAGTTACCGTCACCGCTGAAGCGAAATATCACACGATGTTGAACTTCGAAAAAACATGCAAGCGAGCGTTACGTTCTCCCCACGCAAGCGCGGCTCGCATACTCGAGCAATTTCACTTTGCGAAGCAGCGAAGTCGAACGTGGAATAATATATAGGCTGCCACCGCGAGCTTTCTTCTTTTCTTTTTCTGCGCCGGGAATCGCGCAAACAGCAGGCGAGCGATCGCTCGGTCATTTGGAACATTTTTGGCCACGCATACGCGAATGCACATTAATCTGCTGCGTGAGCAATCAGAAAACAATTTATAAATTATCTGATCAGAGCTGACATCAAGGGTTACGCGATGAGAACAAACCACCGTCGTGGAAGCAGGTTGCAAGCCGGCATTTTCTGCGTGCGCACACGGGCCCATTTTCCAACGAAGTTGTTGCACATGTAGTGAACGAACACAGCAGGTGCACAACCATAATGTTGCCACAAATCTACCGCTGCAAACGCTAGAGTATAGAAAGTAATAAGTAAACATCAGGCTGTCACCATTCATCGCCTTCGGCAGGTAAGCTTTGTAGCAGTTGGGGTCGGGCATGTCAAAAGGTGTAGCTGGCCCATGCCGTCGTCCGACTCATCCATGCTAAGGACGTTGTTGAAAGGAGGAACATGTTCTCATCGAGAACGAGCAGTACGGGGTTTATTTGCAATATCTAAATGAAGAGTGGAGAACGGGACAGCTCGTCAGTCTAGCATGACTGAAAACGAAGCACACTGAGGAGCCGAAATATTCCCTTAAACTCCCACTGTCCTCTCTAGATCCCTAGGCCAGGGAAAACTGACCCCCCCCCCCCCCCTCGTCTACTCGGAGCGTGAAAGTCGTCGAAGCACCCGCGTTTAGGCCGACGGTTCCCACACTCACTCCCGCACCTTTCTTCACTCAACCCACAGGAAGGAGGGGAGCTTCGTAGACGGAGATTGCCACGCTTGACTCAAGCTGGCATGTCTCGGTTCCTAGAATGACACCGCAGTTAGTAGGAGCGTCTGTCAAAAGAGAGTGGCGGTTACCGGAGTCCGTGAGGAAACGCCTTAGAACACCCTTCTGCAGAAATTTCTTGATCCCATTGGTCCTTGAAGGCGGCAGTGAACCAACAAACAATACTCAGTCCGCCAAACGTGCCTCGCCTTGCTGGCACCGCAAGTCTTTCCGAGGAGGACGCATTGTTACCTTCACGAAATGATTCGTCACTGCGGGGCAGGAGAGGCTAGAGGGTAGCTACCCCCTCTGGCCGATAGTAACAGCTTGCACAGTATTAGGATTACAGCGCAGGCAGAATGGATAAATGAAAGGTATATTTGCACTACCTCTTCAGCTTTGGCCACAGGCTCGTGGAGTCTACCCACTCATGTCTCACCGTGGTGACCGAAATAGCGGCTGTGTGAACCGTGTAGGGGCCGCCGCGACCAACTTTTATACACACGAGCAAACGTCGATCAGAAAATGCTCAATGGCGGGCGCTGTCACGTGGACAAATATGACAGCGCCCATGTATAGTCCCGTAAAAGGTCTGAACAGCGTCCGTTCAATATTTAAAGCGTTTTAGATATCATCACCGACAACAATACGACTACAACGCAAATTTTAGCGTTAGCCTCTAGTTGGTGGGAATTTTTCGTGGCGTCGTCCTCAGAAGGGTGATGGTTTCGGCTAGTTGGTTTTCCATTTTAGATTGTGTGGTACAGCGCGAATCAGGGACAAGGGACGCAAGAAAAACGAGGACAAGTGCTTGTCCTCGATTTTCTTGCGTCCCTTGTCCCTGATTGGCCCTGTACCACACAGTCGTCCTCACGCTTTCTTTTTTTGAAAAGTTCACACATTCTTTGGTATGACGCATACAACACACAGCACAGCATTGGTTTCAATAAAGAACAAACAGAAAACAAGCATCCAAACTACATTATCGATGAGGAGGCACTCCTGCTAAGAATGCGAAACACGTAGCGCTCCCCACATACATATCCCTCTATATATTACTGTTACGCACGCTGCCGCGGCGACGGCAGCTTGCGACGTGGGGTGTGACGTCACTACTCTTTCATATGCAAAAGAACCAGCCTAGCAACTGATTTCATTGTTGTTGCAGCACCGCTATGGGTATAGTCAACGCATAGTTAGGAATCCCGAGGAGCAGTGTCAATACGAGGAGCAGCCATGGGGGAAAAGAAACGACAATACGACCGGCGACCTCGTGGCGCCGCTAGTCGTATTGGCGTGGAACTCCACAATAGGAGAAGTCCGCCCGTCCACCTTGTCCTGCGAAGGAATGATGCGCCGGAGGAGGAACTGAGCAATAAAGGATTGCGTACCCCCCTCAGCAGTTGCAGTGGTGGTTTTCACCAACTTCGCTGGTCATCCGCTTTCGCAGGGCCGGGATGGCGAGACTATTCTTTTTTTAAACGAGCATAATGCAGTGAACAAGACGCACGCTAGGGAGACTGCTGTAGCTTGCGCGTACCAAGGCCCATTTGATAACCTAATGTGCGCTCATATAAGGCTCATTCAACGAAGAGGCAAGAATTGAGTTCTGGGGTTTTGCGTGCCAAAACCACGATTCAATTATGAGGCGCGCCGTAGTGGGGATCTCCGGATTATTTTTGACCACCAGGGGATCTTTAACGTGCCCCCAATGCAAGCGACACGGCCATTTTAGCATTTCGCCCCCATCAAAATGCGGCCGCCGCGGCCGGGATTCGATACCGCGACCTCGTGCTTAGCAGCGCAACGCCATGGCCGCTAAGCCGCGGCCGGGTAAAAGACGCAAGAACAGCCACGATTACTGGAAATTTGTTTCTTCGCCCATCCGTACTTTTTAGATATATTTATTATTGTTCATCCAGAAATACTGTTCCATAAAATGAACCAGGTTACTTGCATTTCATTTATCTATTATTATGTTCGTGCTTTTTCTTTTTTTGAAGTTCGTCTCTCTAATCCCTTTATGAAATCCCTCCGACTCTCGGCGAATGCCGTTGTGTGGGTAAGTGCCACTGCCTTTAACGTTATCATCATCATTGCCATCACGTTCAACGACGCATTAAGCAAGGCTTATCTTTGGCGCCAGACAGTGACGGCGACAAAGAAGGCAGCTAAGCCAAGCGTGCTCGCAACGTGAATACGATAAACGCGACAAATAATTTTGGACAATGATGCACGTACAGATCGGCCATAAGATGCAGCTCACTTTTCCCTGGGTTCTTTTTTAAAAGTCATTCTTCTGGATGCGAGAGGAGACGCGGCTTGAGGTTTTTCCCCAGCGCGACGCAAGTCGGAGTTTCATCTCTGCCAGCGCTAAAGAAAAGTGTGACCACCGGCGGCCGCCAGAGGTCGTCGTAATCGGAGTCTGCCGCTGACGACGAAGACATCTCGGAAACGCTCGTGTGTTTCTTAACTTCTTCAAGCATTATTTTTATCCCTTTCCACGTGACACTTTTACCAATTTCTTGCACTACCAACATCTTCCTAATACCATCCAAATCTTGGACAATCCCTCGCAGTGGGTACGCGCCATCGAATGAGGATATCCAATCCAATCCGATCCAACACCCGATCTATTTACACAGGTCGGGTTTGGTTCCCTCCCCCCTCTGTTCTTTTTGTGATGAGGAGGAGACGATACAGCACTTTCTTGTATCTTGTCGCCGCTTTACTGCGTTAAGAAAAAGATTGTTGGAGACACCTTTTCGAAGAATTGGCCTGGACTTGATAGAACCTGCAGTTCTTTCCTTCGGGGCGTCCACATTAGGATTCAGCCGCAGGGATGCATGCTTCGCTGCCCAAACATTCCTTACAGAATATAAACGAATGCCCTGCTAAATTCTTATTTTTTTGTTTTTACTTTTAAATTAATTGTTACTCATTCAACATGACCTTCCTGATTTTATTTTAACAGGTAATTCTACCCTATTCAATGCTATTCCCATAGATATTAGGAAATTTATGCTCTATATCAATTTGGAATAATCCAGCCATTTCTTTGCCAATCCCCCATCGTGGGTAGGAGCCACACGTGTCACAGGCTAAAACACCAACAACAACACCCGTATCCTCCTTGTTGGATCATCGATACTCGACAAGACGCCTTGGAGCCCATAGCTAGCGCATGCAACGTGGGCCTTGAGCCTTGGGCTCTAATCGACGGCGTTGGACCTATCGCATGTACAGAAGAACCACGTTCTGCGACCCTCCTGTAGAGAAAAAGAGTTCAGTGTTGGGTGATGCTTGCCATATTTGCCGCATTCCATAATGATGATGGTATCAGATGTTTCAGGGCGCAATTGCTAAAATGTTGCCTTACGATGTCGATATAGCGAGTCTTATTCTTCAATTGCTGCGATGTGATGATGAGAGATGTACAATATGGCTTCACAAGGCAACGTTCTACTTGACCTCGCCTGCAGTATACAGGATCGTGAACAATCTCTGACCCTTAAATTAAGCACTGACCCTTAAATTAAGCATTAGAACGGTCGAACTTTCTTTTTACATCGCGTCACAAGTAAATATGAAGTCCACCTTTTTCATGTCCTCAATCTTCCTTTTCTTTTTTTGCCGACGTCTCTCTCCCATAGGGGCTTTCAGTTCTTCATCCCCTTCCCCGTGCAGAGTAGCATGTAGAGGAAGTAGAGGAATATACACACGCTGACAGAAATGAATGAATGAATGAATGAATGACTCATTTATTTTAAAGAATGATGGCTCATAAGTGTAAGTGTGGAAGGATTGTAGAAACAAAAAATAAAGAACGTGAAATCATTCTGTCAGTGCCGTTTTTTTTTGCAAATTCGTAGAGGGCCAGGAGCCGATCCCGCCTCTGAACCTGCTGATTAATGCACTTCTCCAGTGTTGGCGCAGCGGCTGCGTACCTCTGTAGAGAACTCTGGAGAGCACTGTTGAAAGCAGGGCAGTCCCATAACAAATCGCGTATACTTGGCATAAAAAACTCTCTCTCTCTCTCTCTCTGTACGAAGCAAAGTGTCCCTTTCAGCTGCCAAGGGCAGACACGCAGTTCGCCCCACGATATTCAGCGATAACTTATGACCCATAACAGTGACTAAGTTGGGTTGGTTACATTGTCGTGTTCACGCGTACGACCTTTCCAACCGTAGGTGCTTGGCGCGCCTTGTTTGCATCTCGACGTATGAAACATTGCGCGGCTTGCCCGCACGGTTGTAGGCTGGCCGGCGGGGCACCGTCAGCTGCACCATACGGAGGCGGCCTGAAGACGCTCGACGCCCACACCACATCCACGGCACTGCGCTAGTTGGCATTGCAGGGACCGGTCTCCACTACTTATCCGCGATTGTTCAAAATTTTGAATATTGATTTAATAGTGCTTGTTATTCGAGTCCAACTTGATTCCGGGATTTTTTTAAAAGGAAAGGTAACCTAGCATTGGCCAGGTTACGTCATCAGTCGAACCTAATTGTCGATAACTTCAAGTTCCTTTTCGAACGAAAAAGTATTCCCCATGCTTCAAAAGGGGCGAAGTTGATTTAAATAGCTCCAAGGGAATAAATAAGACACCGACAATTCGTTTAAGTTCACTGCCGACCGCAGATCAATGCTTGCTTGCAAAAAAAAAAAAAAAAAGATGAGCGACTTCACTGTTAACATTCTTGGTTGGACTGCAGTGCTTTCAATCATTTCTTTAAAGCGAACGGCGATCGATTGTCGGCCACGGTGAAGGGGACAACAGAGTTTCAGTTAGCCATCGTTAAGCAGTTGTTGTCACTTGTACTTTCAATCTAAGGAACAGAGCTGCTGATATCGACTTTGTAGCTGGTATAGTCTGGTTTCGTCTTTTCTCGTCGGCACCGGACAGCAAGGCCTGCTGCGCTTTTGCTTTCTTCAGTACGTGATTTTACCAGCACGCGATTTTCGATTGTTGGTAGGCGACTGTATAAAGAAAATGTAGGTCACTCGTACGACGTGCTAATTTTTTCTTCTTTAGTTCAAGGCACACGTGGGACGGTGAGTGCACGTCATGTGGTGATTGAAGCTTCTCAAGCTTCCAGTTTTTATGTAGTCCTATTCTTCAAGCTGATGATGAGGATGAAATAAAATTGATTCCAGCCCAAGAGGGCCAATCGCCCACTGTGAATATGTTTCACGGCCACTCACAACAACAACAACAACAACAACAACAACAACAACAACAACAACAACAACAACAACAACAACAACAACAACAACAACAACAACAACAACAACAACAACAACAACAACAACAACAACAACAACAACAACAACAATAATAATAATAACAACAATAATAACAACAACAATAACAACAATAACAAAGGCACCGAGACCTTTGCTCAAATGTTTCCTGGACTCAGGCTTCCTGGCCCAGTACATTCTTGATGTGCTGTGCCAGGAGCATGCACTGTAGTTTCTTCGAAGGTTCCAGGGGGACTGGCGCACACCTCCTTCGCGGCTGCCGAGACGTTGATGAATGGCAATGCTGGCAATACGGGGTCTCTGGAAATGGAGGCAGCGGGACACGGCCAATCGTTGTGTATTCGAGGGGCATGCTCCGCCCTGCATGTGGGTCAGTTTATTGGCTATCTGTTAACGTAACGGTATAGCTGACTGTAAGTAAGGTGTTTCTTTGTGCTCGCCCCACAAATGCAGCTTACCGCTTTAAACGCCTGTATGACGGTGTGCGGAGAAGATTTGACGGGGCTCTGCGCGACTTGATATTTTGCAACTCTCTGCTTTGTCAAGCAGGATTGAGCGCTTGTGCTGCGAACACCTTTTGCGTGCTTTCCTTCTTTTTCGAAAAATAAATAATTTTAGCAGTCTCGCTTCACTGGGGTTGACAGCCATAACCAACTGATCCAAACTGCCAAGTCACCAGCCGTGTCACACGACCTAGTGGCTATAAGGCTACTTGCTGCTAAGCGCGAGGTATAGGGCTCGAATCCGCGTTCGGATGGGAGTGGAACGGGTAAAAAACGCTCTCGTGTCAAGTTTTACGTGCACATTTGATGTACGTGTGGCCAAATTGGTCTGAATATACTGCCACCGCGGCATCTCTCATATCCAATGTGCTACTCTGGCTCGTTAATCCCCGTAAATCAGTCAATTTTAGTTGTCTTGTATATATACTTCACTTACGAAGACGTAGTTTGCGGACTTCCTCTACATGCAGAAGTCCTTCGAGAACGGGAGACAAAACGCGTATTACAAGCACTCGCATTTGCTTGCGTTCATGGAGACGCGAGGGCTCAAGCTCCCCGTATTTCCAATGATTCAGCGCCTGTCCCGATGACGTACAGGCTGACGTCATCGCACGAGCGCGTACACGACCCTGTTTACGGGCAAACGCGATGAAAAATGCGCGTCGCATGTCTGGACGTCGCGAAAAGAGAATACGAGAAGTACGCGTTGTCCCGAACACGGGACCTTTCTCGGAATGACGCTCAAGGTCAGGATAGAGCATCCAGTGATGGACGGGATACTCGGTCCAATCTAAAAGTGGTGGTTTCACTGGCGAAGTGTATCTATACAGCCAAAGATAAACAGAAAATCAACAAATTGGGCCAAGGACGGCAATGTGACGCGTAACTACGAATAATGCGTGAGGAGAAGTAGGGTGCAGTCTCACTCCCGTCTTGGACTTTGCGTTAGAAAGTAGCCGAGGAGAGATGCGAAAAAAAGAAAGAAAGAAAAGAATCTCCCTCTTCCATCTGCAGTAGCTTGAGATTCAAGGTCCCGGGGGAAAAATATAGGAAGAGCAATCCACAAAGCGTCAGGCCAGATAAAGCACCCACGCAGAGCAACGTAATATCTTATCTAGCGAACGCAGGACCACAAAGTGGGAGTTGAATGAATGCAAATCGACCACAAGAGCCGGAAAGCATCCACTCTTTCTTTGCAGTTCTTATTACTTCCTGCTATTGAATACGAAAACGGGGCGCATCGCCTAGCAACGCCTACTTGTCTTGACAACCGAAGAGGAAGAGAAATAATAGATACAGAGTAGGGAGAAAAAGAAAGAAATCTAACTAGAATGAGCAAAGTAAGGAAAAGAACGCAGTATCTGCTCTGCAAAATCTGAGATGGGAAATTTTTTTTTTCTAAAGAACCAACGCGAGTTGAAAATAGCATTCTGGAAGCACTTTCCTTCCAACGTTATGTTTCTCTATAGCGCAGGCGAATGAATGCAAGACATCCCGCAACTCTCCGAGTCTCCATCGCACTCGCGTAATAATCTAAGCCTTAAACGTGTCAAAAATAAAAGAATGACATGGAATGTAAAACTAGATACAATACGGCCTAAAAGAAAGGACGCAAATGTAACGGCGACCCAGTGGTACTTGGGCGCAACCTTGCTTCAATATTTCCAGCAACCGCCTCCCTAGGGAATAAGGAAACGAGGAGAATCTTCGGATCCCAACTCTGCCATGCCCCGTGACGGGGTGGGATCGGAGAGCGAAATGCGGGAACCGAAGTGGCCAACGTAAATTTGCTTGTCCGTTAGCGTCGACAACGGCAAAAAGCGCTTTGAGGGACGCGCACTTATTCGGAAGGGCACTCAAGAATTAGGGAGCGTCGTCGGCGTTACGGACGTTGTTGTTGCCGTCGTGTCCGTCGAGCATCTCTTCGTGGGCAGCATGTCCTTGTGCGCGCGTTCCTTTTACTTTATGCGCCGCCTTCCTCGGGCCAGTCGCAAAGGGAGTGCGTACTATACACGCGGCGCGATGCATTTCGATGATTGAGGAAATCCAAGTCAGTCTCTCGTCATGGCCGCTCCGAAAGTTATTTACGGCTGGCTTTGTTTCCCTTATCGGCGAACTCCACTGCTACGAAAGTTCTGCGCGAACTTCGTGCGGAATCGAGGACTTGTCCGTTGTTGCGGCATCAACAAACATGGTTCATACATACCCACGAGGGAGGGACCGGCCACGCAGAAATGGATGATAACCACATGCTTCGAGAAAGACAGAGACAAGGAATCAGAAAGGGGAATTCATTGAGTCAGGCGATGACAGTAGAATGTGATTTGACGCAGATCGCGGACAAAATCCCCACCACGACAGGCACCCGCTAGCATTGCAACGTTGAGGCCGATTTAGTGAACTTAAGGGCCACTGCTATGAGGAACCTGCAGTTGACGACGAATTGGCATACACTAAACGAAAAATAAATGGATGGACAATTTGTAAGGATGGCTCAACGCCTATATAGGGAAGCGGGTGAAGGAGTATTAAAAATGAATAAATAAAAGGGGACACACTAAGACGATAGGAGGCGGCACCGGTCATGCTGTCTCATATTATATTTGAGGTCGATAATTTATCTCTCATACGCCCGTATAGGGAATACATTGCCCTCTTCATTCAAATGCCTATAACGCTTATGGGAATGGACGCTTGTGTACTGTATTACAAGGAAATCTAGTGTTATCTTTCAGCAAAATAATTCAGTTAAAGAAACGGTTAATTACATTAGAATCAGTCAGGGATGCAGCTTTTGGTGATCGCGAAACCATTCATTCCTTGCACGCCTCCGGGCTCGTCCATCTCAACAGGGATCACAAGTCGTCAATACCTAAGACATATATTTTCAGAAAAGGAAGAGCTCCCTATTCAGTACCTACTTCCAGGCATCGTCTATCGTACTAAGCTTCTTCAAACCCTGCCTTTAGCTTGCAAGTGATGTTATCGAACGCTGAACATCTTACCCCCTCTCCACCCCGTACCTCTGCCACAGCGCGTTGGCAAAGAGCCGAAAAATCGCAAAGTGTGCTCGCTGCACTTTCGTCCAGAGGATTACGAGTTCAACGACGACTTACTGAAGTCGTGTGGAGTGCCTTTCAAAACAAAGGTTTCCCGTAGCGCTGTTCCGTCGGTCTTGCCTGCATTCTCCGAAGCGCAAGAACAACTCGACATGTTAGTTTTAAAGGGTTAGTGCAGTGACGTCACGTGCGGGTGTTGTCGGTGGTGGTTGCTTATAAAGGGAGAGACTTCAGAGGTAATGAGCGCTGCCGCCTGACGTCTGTGAGCGTCGTTCCCAAGAAGAGGGGACAAGAGTGGGAGAGGGGGAAGGCGGGGAGAAAAAAAAAAGAGAAAGAAAGCCGGGGGCGACACGAAGAGGAAAAAAATAATAAAAGGAAAAAGAACAAGAAAAGAAATGGAAGGGCGCGTGGGAGGGCGTTGGGAAAGTGAGAGGTTAGGGAGCATTCAGAGGTGTCATTGGCGGAATGATTCTGTGGTATTAGAAGAGCTGGTCCGGCGGTCAGTGCACTGACCGCACTAACGCACTGACGCACTGACCGCCTGACCGGCTCTTCTAATGCCACAAGAACATGACGCTAATGACACCTCTGAATGCTCCCTAACTTCTCGCTTCCCCAAGCACTCCCATGCCTTCCTTCTTTGTTTTTTTTGTTCTTTCTTCTTTTAATATTTTTTTTCCTCTTGGTGCCCCGCGGCTTATTTTTTTCTTTTCTCCCCGCCTTCCCACTCTCCCGCTCTTGGCCCCTCTTCTTGGGAACGACGCTGACAGACGTCAGGCGACAGCGCTCATTACCTCTGAAGTCTCTCCCTTTGTAACCAACTACCACCGACAATACCCAAACGTGACGTCACTGCCCTAACCCTTTAAAACTAACATGCCGAGGATGACGAG
Organism: Dermacentor andersoni; assembly: GCF_023375885.2. Lineage (NCBI taxonomy): Eukaryota > Metazoa > Arthropoda > Arachnida > Ixodida > Ixodidae > Dermacentor > Dermacentor andersoni. Next base: position 75,110,085 of record NC_092820.1, on the reverse strand, counting down.
GCCGCCTTTGACAAAGATAGGTCCTCCTATCGAAACGTTCGCCAGCCTTTCTGAGGCACCTTATCCCTGTTTACAAACTTTATACCACATGTGTGCTATTCCATCTGTCAGCCCCTTTCTTGATTTTAAACGAAGGAAAAGAAAGACAAAGCCACGGCTGTCCCGGCGCGCGCGCTCCCAGTGGATCGCGCTCCCTCGAACGGGGCGCGGATGTCCGGCTTCGACCAGGCTGTGAGCCGACGGCCTCGACGACGAACTCGGGCTTAGCCTCGAGCAGCGGACCCTCCGCCAGCGCCGCGGCCCCGCCCGCCAGTACCAGGGAGCGCGTGGGTTCGCGTCTCCCCGGCGGAGCTTGGGCTCGCCGAGCCCAGACACCCGTCGGCGGCCGTCTGCTCCTCCTCCACTCGAAGGAACAGTTGCTCTTCACACTCGGAAGGTAGGTGGGCCGAATGTGCGATTCGGGCGTCCGTAAATCTTGTTGACAAACGATTTACGGGGTACCAACGCTACTTCAGGGCTACAAGCGCGTTTACACGAACGGGACGGCTACGTATCACATTTCCCGTAGCGCATCACGATAATAGCTATGCGACGGCGGTTATACGTGATGTAACGCTTATCGTTTCAAACACGCCGGCACGTGGTTATGGCATGCGCGTTTCGCGGTTGTGTGAAGGAGAGCACACGCCAGCAGTCGTCTCATTTGTTGTCTCCCTCTCCCTCGATGCGATACGCAAGCGTTTACATGCACCGCGTGAATCGACTTGGCCGTCTCGATCTACCCTCTTGGCGCACTAATGGGATTGCCTCTTCGCTAGCGCATTAGCGCCGCATACACGGACGCGATGCTCTAGAAATGCGATGTGCCACTTGTCGCATTCATGTAAACGCGGCTTTACATGTAAACATGCCGCGTTTACACGAATGCGACATGCATATGGGCTTAGGCGTAAATTCAGCTACCTGTATGATATTTCATTGCTGAATGGACCCGTGTACGTGAGAGTCATTTTAATTCTGAACGTGCCGCTGTACGACCTCCGAAGCCTGGTATCCCGATCGCGACTTTGTCCTCATCAAAAGCCATAACTGCTGCACCTGACTGAAGGTTTCTTTTCAACTTGTAGCCTGTGTACGGCCCCAGGGGTATTTAAGGCTGCCTCATTTTCAGTTTTACGCAGTGTAGAATTATCTCGATGCGCTGCTGTAGCTATGATCAGTTTCTGACAGCCCGTTTCCTGGCCGCGCTGGGGCGCTCAAAATCAGTACAGTGCGCAAGTTTTTCAAGCTTTCTGTGTGTGGTTTTCATTAGCGGCGACAGTTGAGATATTACGCTTAGCTTGCTTAGCGTTTATGTCGCTCTCTAATACCTGGCGCAAAAAAAAAAAAAGAGAACGATTGTACACGATCATCATGGCTAAGTGGTTGTACTTTTTTTGTTTCCAATATGGTAATGTCCACCGTCATATGAATGAAATTGCAGAAGATGATGCTTAACTGAACAGTGCCTAACCCTCCAAGTACCCTCCCACCTACATAGAAAGCAAACTTCCATCGAGTTAACGAACCTGGTCAAGATACGCTGGCGTTCCAGTAAGGTGCACCCATCGTTGGTGAAAACTAGGAGATGTCGAGCAATAGGTCAAACGCAACGCCGTCAAAAAACGACAGCCCACCTACTGAACCTACTGCTTCCTGGCTTAATCATACTCACATTGCTCGGGCGAAACCCTTGTTTCGTTTCGCAGGGCCCGCCGTCGTCCTCGGTGGTTCGGTGAGGCGGCTCCAACATGGCCGACGAAGGACCGATAGCAGTGGAGACGACACCGGCCCCGCCGCCGCCCGAAGAGGGTAAGAAGGCTGCCACTATAGCGGCGATCACACACCTGCGGGCGATCAACCACCCCCGCATAGGGCGGAGATAGAACCGAGCGGGGAGAGTGAGTGCCAGCGTACCGTTTGTTCTCGGCGTAGCGAGGAATTTTTTTAAGGAACGAGTTGGAGGTGAGGGGTACCCACTTGACCGATGATCGTTGGAAGAGGGGCTGGGCAGGCGTCTGCCTGGTACACAAAATCACTAATACATTTGTGTAGGAGCACGTGCCCGGTGTTCCCTGACCCCCCCCCCCCCCCCCCCCTTAAGCCTCTTCCCCATGGCTACGCCCCTGCTGTGGAGGAAAGAAAAGAAAAGGAGCTGGAATGACAAGCTGGGTTGATGCCTCAAGCATGACATTCGGCAGATAGGCTCGGCAAGACAAGTGCCTCTGACTGAGCCTTTCCCTCCCTTCGGGCCCTGTGTGCGCATTGACTGATGGGTAGTATGCCGTGCAAGTGGCCGGACCTTTCAAGGCGTTTTTTGGTTCGTGGTATAGCTCTTAGTGTCACCTGAGTGACAACCATCCCTCGCCACCCACCGAGCGCTTTGTTCTCCCCCCCCCCTCTACGTGTGCTAGGCGGCTAGAAATTACCGCTCGCCTAACATGATGACGAGCCCATTAACCATCAGCCTGTCATTTATATTTCTTTATGAATAGGATTCAAAATTGTCGCGTGACCCTCCCTCCAAGTATTTTTTTTTCTGTTTCATCCATGGTTATAGCATGTTATGCAGAAGATTAGTAAGCGTGCCCGGAAACGTCAGGTGACTGTGGAGGGGGATAATTCTGTCGCTACCTTCTGCCCGAACTCGCGCGGGTTGCCTAGGAAACGGAACAACGTCGCTTCGGGACACTTTTCACTGCGGCAGCGAGCAATCGCTCTGGACGGCGCTACGCAGGCTGAGACACCGCGTTCCCCTCTTACATCCGCCGAACCTCCTAACTGGCCGTTTGTCACCTCGCCCTTGCTTTCTCAGCGCCGCCTGTAGCGCGAAAGCGGTGAGCTAACTTCATATACTCAACGTGTGTACTTTTGGGAGATAATAGCCGAGGAGAATGCACGCTGCGGTCGTAAAAACGTGAGCTGTTGATCCGCGTATCCAGCCTTGAGGTCGCCGCACTTAACTGTGGACTGCTACCAACTGGTGCTAGTGCCTAGACGTGTGCAAGATGTGCTAGTACCTAAGTGGCCTAGAAACACAACGGAAGCACTTGGAACGGCTACGTGGAGACATTGGACACGTCTGTAAATTTTCAGCGTGACAACACCGATGTAAACTTCTCCTTTACGACGAAGCCCTCGCGAAGTGAACAAAGTCTGTTGTCAATACAGCAGGGGCCTTGTGTATAAGGTGCCCCCCCCCCATGTTTTTCCCCTTGTCATTTTAAATAGAGTGGGCAATTTTCCAAAGACCGGCAATGGTGGCGGCGCATCGGTTATGCAGCTTGGTGGTCCGTGTGGCGGCCCCTCACATCATCATTGCTATAATAATGAACTGAATGGGACAAGTGAAAGACTGATCATGACTATAAATCATGACTGCGAAATGTGATCATGACTGCGAAATGATGGAAAAGATCGTAATGTTTTTCTCCAGGCTTGAAACCACGATACAAAAATGGGTATCAAAGAAGCACCCATAATTAAAAGCCTATACGGGAAAATTAATATGCAAAAACTAGACGTTAGAATGAAGAGGCGTGAGGGGGGGGTCACGGAAAACTGACAGGTTTCTTAGGACTGTTAGGAATGGCCTGCCGAGGTGGCAACGTGCAAGTTATTTCAGCCCGCTGCACGTGTTTCGATCCACCCGCGGAAGGGGCGCCCTTCAGAGAACCAGCGAGGACAGCGCTAACCAACCGTGAACTTCCTTTGGAGAACTTGACTACGGCGGCGTTAATCCACCATGCGCCTCGTTCGGAGAACAGGAGAAAGGCAGCTCTGGAATTTACAGGCGCCGGCTGGGGTCGGTCGTGACCACCTGGCTACGGGGACGCAGGGCAATGCACACCACGACGACTGCGCTGCAAAGGTCGTCTGCCCTCGGAGGGGGCACTGAAACCTGTGTGTGAGTGTGTGTGTGTAAACCGTCCCGCAGAGAGGCGGCTTGTTTACGATGCCGTCGAACGTTTTGAGTCACCTAGGGATCTAGGGAACACGAAGTGGATATAAACAGCTGTTGTCGGTGGCTAGACTGTGCTCGTCAATGTACTCGTGAGCTGTGTGCTCGTTTGCTGTATGCTTTGTCTTGCGGGCTCCATTTGGGAGTCACGCTAGACTGTAAATGTATCTCTTGTTTAAAATGTAGATACTGTAAATAAATCCTGCTCGCCTAGTCCTGTCGCCCCAAGTTCCTCCGATCGTCCTACAAGCCCGACTCCAAATCTTACAGGACATAAGGGCACAAATTTCCTTTCTGGACACCTCCCCGATGCAGCGGGACATCTATCTATCTATCTATCTATCTATCTATCTATCTATCTATCTATCTATCTATCTATCTATCTATCTATCTATCTATCTATCTATCTATCTATCTATCTATCTATCTATCTATCTATCTATCTATCTATCTATCTATCTATCTATCTATCTATCTATCTATCTATCTATCTATCTATCTATCTATCTATCTATCTATCTATTTGTCTGTCTGTCTCTCTCTCTCTCTCCCCGGATGGCTTTACCTGTAGAGAACCGGGAAAAAAGGCTACAGATTTGGCCTTTTGTTTTTCTTGACTTTTACGGCCTTGGCTTTTGTATTATAGTTTACGTGTTGCCTATAACTTTCTTTTTATTCTTAGGAACTTGTTCACACATAGGCTTTTGTTTCGAAGGGAATCAACCGGTTGCAAGTTTGCGGTGCCTTCGTCTCTATAGCATAGTTCAAGTCTTGTCTGCCTCCCGTTATTTGTTATAATGTTCCTCAAGCTATCCCAAACCCTGCACGCTACATAATCTTACAATTTACCGTATGTTAAGGCGCTAGTAGTTAGTACCCCTTTAAAATGTATTTAGTATTCCATGTACGGCCCTGCCTATAGTAATTCGAGACGGGCACTACTACAAAGCGGCTACTTCAAGCGTACGGAGGGTATGGATCAGATCAGTTGACAATGCGGATTTTTCGAAACCTCGTTTAACAGGCCTGGTGAGTGGCGCCCAGAGCCCACAATTGGATGCGATGCAGATGCTCAGCAAAGTCCGGCAAGCCGACGGCATCCAGTACAGCTTTCCAGTGAGTATACGTGCTCCTCGAGTTTGTTGCCTTGTGTTGCCTGAGGCCGGACATTGGACGTAAATCGGTTGAACAATAGGCTGCGAGAGCAATTGCTTGACTCCTGTTTGACTCCATATGTGACAGTCGCTGTATTCCCAGTTTACACTGTCTGCCTAAAGGGACTGAAGGTACGCATGCTCCTGCACGCGCACGACTTGACGTCTAAGACTTGCTGCGCATTGTGATAGAAATGGAATTGAAAAAAAAAAAAACACGATTGTGTACCTAGTGTTAGGCGGACCTGAAAGAACCCGCAGTAGTCGACATTAATTCGCAACCCCACACTACAGCTCGTCGCTCATGACCAACGTGTTGCTTACGCACGCCAAGCCTCACAAATCGATCAGATTTTTTTTTTATATAGAGATAAGCGCTGCACAGAGCGTAGATAACAGCCGACTCATCTTTCCTTCCGCTGTCGAAACATCTACACCTCCAAGCTGGGGTGTCATTGCACCGAAATTCCGCTCCAATATTGCAGGTAACGCCCGACCACTTCCTCATACCGGCAAACATGACGGCCGACACGGAGGTCTACATCTTCGGACTGTTGGCACCACAGGCCGAGAGGTAAGGGTGGGGAAAGATAAACTTGGTTCAGGATAATGCCAAACCTTATTTTTTTCTTACAGGGAATACCTGTTAACGCCACATTGACTTAATTTTTATATCTCGAAAAGTGTGTGTGCGGGGGGGGGGGGGGGGGGGGGAGGGGCGTGGAGAGGGTACCACCGGCTTGCGGGTTGGGAACTTCACGACGAAACAAGTCGGCTTCACTCGTGAAACGCCGCACAGACGTGGTATATATCTAACTGCAAGATTACCTCCTAGATACACATACGTATGCAGTCATTTGTGCTACACTCTAAACAAGGTGACTTATAGTATATCAAATCTCATTAGAGGTTATTATTAGACGTGCACATTTCCACACTTCCACAATTCTGCATAGATATGAATAGAAGTCATATTTCAAGAATGTGTTGTTTATAGAAGTATACATTTTCCTCAGATAAGCGCTAGTAATTTAAGAGTATAAACGGTAATCTATAATAGAAGTGCGCATATTCACAATTTTGTTTACATACAAACTGAAGTTGCATTTCAAGGAACATGCCGTTTGCTATAAATATCCATTTATCTGAGATAATCGCTAGAAATCTAAAAGTACCACTTTAATTATGGCCATATTACCATTTAGTATACGTATGCACTACGCCTTCAAATTGAACGTAACGAATAAAGTGGAGTGTTACCTCTACACGTGAAATGGATCCAGAGTTTTTGTTTTTTATATATGTAATTCGAGTTGTTGAGCATTCGAAGTGCATTCATTAGCCTGAGGGTCTGATCTGTGGAATCGCATGCACAAAAAAATAGTTCAAATACATTGAATTCGCACATTATAGTGTGTCACAGTTATTGATGCTGTGTAAGTGCTTGATACGATAAACAGAGTGTAAAAAAAGTCATTGCTACAACGTGAACACTCCTGCCAAGTGCCATAAGCTGTCACGAGCTTGGATTTCGAAATTAATCATGTGCGCTAAATTATATGCGGAAAATTTCATTACACCTCAAAACACAGCTTTCAGACCATACTTAATTTAGGATGACAACTGCATAGATGCTTGTTGAATTATGTACGCATCAGCATTTTACAGATCTCAAAATTGCATAGCCTTCACTGAACACCCGGGTATGCTTGCCGAAGTTACTGTACCTAAAATGCAAAATCGTACGTAAATGCAAGTAATTCAAGATGCATTTACTGGAACCCAAAAGGTACACATTTCATTTTGTAGTGAACCTAGCGACATTACAAACGAAGTGGAACATTGTGCGACGCATATTTATGGACGAATTTATAATATTTATGGGGGGGGGGTGTACGTGCACAACTAATTTTAGTGGCCACCATCTCGGCTATGACGTCACACAAAGAGCCGTCATCGTGGATTTGGGAAACCGAAACTGTGGCGCCATTGCGTTCCATGACGTCATAATCACGTGGTTACACCTCTATCCGCCATATTGGACCGTTAGGTCATCATTGGCACCCGAATTTGGCCGCCATCTCCGATTTCAGATTCCGAAACTATGCCGCCATCTTTGATTGTGGCGTCATAATCACGTGGTTTCCATTCTAGGCGCCATATTGGATTATGACGTCATCATTGGCACCAGAATTTGGCCGCCATCTTGGATTTCAGTTTCCTAAACTATGCCGCCATCTCTGATTATGACGTCAAAATCACGTGGATTCATTTGTATCTGCCATATTGGATTACGACGTCATTATTGGCACCCGAATTTGGCCGCCATCTTGGATAATTGACGTCACAGTAACGAGACGCCACAAATCAACAATTGGGTTGCTATTAATTTACTATGGCGATCGCCATCTTGCATTTATTGATGACGTCATCAATTGGCGGCCATCTTGGATATACTAGTGACGTCAGCAATCGGGTTGCTGTATTGATTTACTATGGGGGCCGCCATCTTGGATTCCATGAAAATTTCACGCCGAAGGGAGGTGGTAACAGAACCAAAGAAATTGAGAAATGTGATGAGTAACAGCTAAGGCTCTTAAAATTCGAATAAAAGTTGTAGTGCTTTTTATTTAGCTACACCAAATTTGTAAAAATTGTCTGTGGCAGATAGCACAATTCTAGTCCGTGCTCTTAACTGCTCGATCAGGTGGTCATTACTTTTGCGAGAAATCAAAATACCTAAATAAGTAATTAACATATTTACATTAATTAGCTTTTTCATTATTAACCTTACGGCCACTGTTTCAATCTACGAATTATAGCCAGTCAGTTCGGAAGGCGTATTCACTTAGAACGAGTTCTCAGGACTGCACAAGTTTCTAGATATATATTAATTTTCAAAGTGTCCGACGAAATTCATTGGTCTTCCAGTTGCTTTTGTGCTTCAATCAATAAAACAGCCTTTTCTTTAAAAAAGTAACTCGAACGCCAATCCATTTCGTCGGACACTTCGAACATTAATATCTCGAAACTGGTACAGTCCTGAGAATTCGTTCCAAGTGAATACGCCTTGGGAACTCATCGGCTATAATTCGTAGATTGAAATAGCAGCCATAATGTCAATATTTAACAAGTTCAATAACGTAATTATGTTAACTATTTCATTAAGTATTTTGATTATTTCTGCTAGAAGTAATGGCAGTCTGATCGAGTAATTGTGATCAAGGATTAGAATTGTGCTATCTGCCACATGCAATCTTCAAAAATTTGGTGCAGCTAAAAGAAACACTCTTTATAAACGCTGACTAGGATGAAATAACTCGGGGAAATCCAAAATTGTATTAAAATCAACGCGGTTTCAAAAAAATTCTTTTTAGAACCTCCTTGAGTAAATTACACATCATCCTGCCATGACATTGATTGTAGGATCAAACAATGTCGGATCACCGAATCTCAGTCTGACAACTACGAAGTTATACTTAAGTATGACTGAAATCACGATTGAGACCCCAAAGGTCATTCAGTGCATATATATTTTCATAAAAAATTGGAGGACGCTTAAGCTTTGCTTTTAAGAGCGGAAACACTATAGCATTCAAAGATCCCTGACTGCTTCTGGCACTTCCCAGCAACTTCAGCTTATGTAACCGTGATGTTTACCGGGAAATGCTTGCGGCGAACGCCACGCACTAAGGCGAGCTTTCTGGTAGAGGCGCAGCCTCTTGCGTGGGCCGATCTTCTGTTATTGTTTCGCCTATTGTTATTTCAGTCCGAGAAGATTTAACATGAAATGCATGCGCGGCAGGTGTTTTGTTGGATGACATTTGTTCGTGAGCTGTCGTTCTCAAAATTTCGAGGAATAAGTTGAAAAGAATGTAAGACAAGGTATGGGCTACTTAGTGACAGAACAAGTCAATATTTTTCGCTCACGGGACACCAACGCCGGCTGCGGCTCGGACACCGGATTTCCTACGGCAGGGGGCCCTGAACGCTATCGCGTTAATACAGGATTTAAAAGGACCTTAAAAAGTATTTCTGCCACTTTAGTCTCCTTAAAAAGCTGCATTCACACTTGGCTCAATATTTAAAAGACGTACCTCGCTGCAAGAGCTGCACACTGTCTAGGGCCGATCCTGTTGTACAGGATCACCTGTACCAAATCTATCTTGAGCAGCACAACAATGGTACCACTATTACCGCCGGCACCATCAATACCAATATTACCGAGAGCGCACAGGATCGGCGCATCGCTACTGATAACGCCTGTATCAGCATTATCGCATGGGGTACCACCGGAAGCACCGTACCACCGGTAACAAATCTATATTCAGTATCGGAGCGCGCACCAAGGATACCGCCGGTAGCACTAGCACAAGAGTATAGGATCTATATTCGGGATGACTGACACACATATTTCCAGTCATTGTGGTGTGAACCTCTCTTCTTGTCTTTTGTGATTGTTTTTTTTTTCCCTTCAGCAATGTACCAACTGGCCCGGGTTTCAACCCTTCTGCAAAACACATCTTTAGACTGTGCTACTTTCGGAAGCGGCCCGTAAATTAGGCTGGAATCCACATATCCGATACCGAAAGGGGCTGTAACTCACCAAGCATGACATTACATCTAAAAATTAGTTTAATTTGCAGCATTGCATGCTACTAAATTTCAAGTGTGTAAAGTTATAGGCAATCGCACAACTGCAGAATAATGTATCACACGCATACCACTATATGTCAAGCCATGCTGCAAATGAATCTGTATAATGCAGCGCGAAGCGTGACACAGACCAACAAGGACCCCAAAGCCTTACGGAAAACCGACTATTCCAAACCATCACCCTTCTGAGATGCAAATGAATATCACGCGAGCTCACCAGCATCCCATATTTAAGAGAGAATTGCGAACAAATCATCGCTCCTGAAAGACGCCAGTACCGTGATGGTGACGAGCTTGGTAAATGCAGTCTAAGTGAATCAGGCCCCAATGCAGCGCCACTAAAGTCATCACAATACGTTGCCACAAGCTACATCTCCTCTGCTGGCGCACTAGGGTCCAATGACAAAGGCTAATTGGTGGCAAGGACAAACAGTGTACACCGCAGTTGGGGGCCCATTTGCCGTTCCCAATTCGGCTACACAATACTGAAGCTGGAATTTGCATAGGAAAAAGTTGTTCGAGAAAGTGTAACTCTAAAAATTGTTACTGTACAAATAAAAGTAGCAGTTTTGCTCGAAAGACGAAACATCGATTGCGATAGCAAATTAGTGGACATTTATGCGAAGTAAGGATAGTAGTTTTATAGGCCGTAAGACTTGTAAACATAGGCATACTAACTATAAATTAACAAGCATGCACAAGCAAACATGAACACATCTCACTCGTTGACCGCGGAAACTCGCTGCGACAACGCTGGAGTAAGGGAGCGTGGTAGCAGCAGCCAGCGAATTGACCTTCGTGCTGCGTCCAAGGAGGTTTCAAAAACAACTTATTATAGCCTCCTTGGCTGCGTCTCGCATCAACGGGAACTAAGCTGCGGAAACACAGCGCTCGGCGGACTCAGTCCCCGTCGCAGATGGCCTTTAAGTTAGAGGCCCGGGTGGGCGCCCGGGCCGCCCGGAGTAGAACACGCCTCCCCTCCTCCCGAAGAGTTGCGCGCGACGGAAGGCAGCGCGCTTCCTCCCCGCTCTCCTCGCTTGCGTGCGCGAAATTGAGCCGCGATCGCCGGCTCACTCTCGCACGCTACCACTCGCAAAGGCGCGCGTCGACGATTTTATCGCCCTTGGACTTCGTACGGAACCTCACGGCGACGGCGCTGGCAGAAATGCGCCTGGAGTGTCCATATAATGGCTCTCGCAATAATATCGAAGTTTCATCCGAAAGAGTGACTTGCTGATGACGAATGTCCAGCGTTGAGCACTTGGGCGATGACTGCAGCAATCGCGAAAGAACTAGAGTTTTTGCGTGTCACCATGCTTCACTGGCACACGGATGTGCAATGGTACACGAAATATATATGGCTCCATTTAGCAGCCGCGAAGAGCACCGTACATCTGGTGCTTGCATGAGTGTGCAGCAAACAAATTGTGTAAAACACGATGAAATAGGTGACGTAAAGCGTGAACATCGCACAATGACGTAGCTCCACGCAATGCGAGGGCGACCTGCAAGTCTTCCTGGAATGCACATCGACCACGCCTCTACCTCGATCGAGGTCTAAAGTTACACGGTTGTTTCCACTTCGCCACGTAAACGTATAACGCGATTCTGTTCTGCCGAATTAGATGTCGCTGCGTAACAAAAATAACTTTCGATCGGGCACTGAAGTTACTTATACGGGGTGATCAAATAGAAGTTTAAGCGATTTTTTAAAGATCGCCTGTAGGAGAATTCTAGTCCTTGACCTGAATTATTCGGAGAAGCGGACGTTAATTGCAGGAAACTCGCCATCGTGGTGAACTGGATATCGTATTGCGCTACTCAGCCCGAGGGCATGGGATTTAATTTCGGCCATGGCGGTCACATTTCGATGAGGACGAAATGCAAGTACGCCCGTGCTACATGCACTGGGTGCACATTAAAGAAACCCAGATGGTCAAAATTAATCCAGAGTGGCTCACTACACCGGGCCTGATAATGAGATCGTGGTTTCGGTCCGTAAAGTGCCAGAATAAATAAAAGAATACTTATACGAAAGTCGACACACCATTCAACTGTTTCATAAAACATCACTAACTTCTTAATTCCTTCGTGGCACGTATTGTAATTTGCGAATTGTAGCCGATGAGGTCGCAAGGCGCATCAACTTAGCATGACTTATCAGGACTATACCAGTTTCGTTATGTTTATTACCGAGGTGTGCCACTAAATACATGGGTTTTCTAGTTACTTGGTGCTTCAATGCATACGAAAGCGTTCGTTAAAAAAAGTGAGTGGAAGAACAGTGAATTTTTGCTCCGAGTTTGACGACACATATCTCGAGGCCTGTGCCATCCTCAAAATTTGTTCCCGGGAGACGTGCCTTGCAAGCGCTACGGCTACAATTCATAAATTGCAATTTGCGCCATCAATCAGTTAATGAAGAAATTATTTTGTGAATTTCTGTCGATTAGTTGATGATGTGTTCTGATTTATCGTACAACTAGTGTCGGTATTTTTGAATAATCCAGCTCAATGACTAGAATTATGCTGTCTGCCACAGCAAATTCTTAAATGTTCCTTAAAACTTAAAAAAAAAAAATGACCACCCGGTATATTGCGCCCGTGACGTTGATTCCGCTCGCGTTACCTATAGACATGAAAAAAATCAAGGCTTCATAACTATAAAAATTTTAACTATATTAAAACGTACTTATATACAAACGCTTGGAATGTAGCTGTGCAAGTTGCCGTCTGTGTCCTTCACGGAATTACACAGTGAAACCGACGCTACCTCACTATCTTCGCTGCAACAAATACAACTGGCACATGCCTTCGAGCACATCATTCTTTTAAATAGCAGAGTTAAATTCTTCGGCTCCTTCCGCCGTTTCGAAGCGAGTAGCATATTTTGGTTCTTTCGCCCGTTAGCCGCTGTGGTCCCATAGTGGCTATGGCGTTGCGCTGCTGAGCCCGAAGGTGCGGGATCGAATCCCTGCCGCGACAGCCGCAATTTCGGTGAAGGTGAAATGCAAAAAAAAAAAAAAAATACAAGAACGCCCGCATACTTCTTTCGTGTGCGAGCCACCTCGCTATTTCAGATGTAGGGCGCTTGCGTCACGTGTCGGTTTCTCACGTTCTTCTCTCGTGGCAGCTCGTGCTTTGACACTCCGTGTCACAGAGTGCACGACCTGCGGGATCTGTACACACTGGCCGGTACTTTCCTCGCAGCAGCTAATGCTACGCATAAGCTGTGCGTCTTCGTGATCGGCCCAGATCGAGTAGGTTTTAAAGCTTCATCGCAGGAATGCGAACGCCATCACCCTTTTAACATAGACTTCGTGTAATAGACGTAGGCGCGTCCCCTCGTATAGCACGTAGCCACTCATGACGTCACAATTCATGTTTCTCTCACGCCTGTCCAGCACCTTCGTAGAAGTCGACAATCGGCACGTCGTAAACTCGCCTCGCACGTCCGAAGCAGAAGTCGTGTCATCGCCGTCGTCTGGCCGCTGTCGTCACGCACACACGCTTGCGTCAGACACACAGCTGCTCGCCTTACACAAACACGTTGGTCCACCCTGGTAACGCCCTGCGTAACCCCAAACGGTGCTGTGTAGCTACCTACCTGCAAAATACTTGGCGTAATTGCGATTCCCAATTGTGCTTGGTGCCTGCATAACGGTTCTTTGTGTTCGTTGCGGCACCTTCCGGGAATTTTTTCAACCATTGATAGCTTTACTTAGCCGCGTTTGCTCACGAGAGCAACATATTCTTTTTTTTTTTTCGCGACACATTTTAAGGAATTCGTACATGCTTTTCGCGGCGCTGATTGGATGGCAACATTTTCACCGCGAGCGCTTTACCGAGAAAAAAAACATCTCATGCGTGTAGTAAATCTGAAGACCATTTTAATTTCAAGGAGGAATATATTCGGCCTTCAGATGACCAATAAACGCACTCGTATGAGAGCACTGAAGAAGGCTATTCTAAGGAGCATGGAGAAAATGCTTTCTTTTTTTCACCCACAATGTGTTGTTGGCTGGAGACTTCACGCTGTACAAAAGCCCAAGAAATAAAAAAAATTTTCTGTTGAAAATCACTGCTAAGCATTTCTTCACACGGGTGTTCTTCCCTAGTGGCGTCCGAAACGCTTGAAGTGCTCCCTGGCCCACAGTATTGCAAGGGGGTGAATGTTCGTGCCCGCCCAAAGGGTTGACTATTCTTTCACATTAGCTAGACGAAAGCTTATAATCGTCCAGCCCTCAACAGGCAATCTAAGCCGGTGAATAAATTTAAGCTTTTATCGCTTGAAGATGCTGTGCACTGCCCTGGAGAGACACTAGGCAGCTCGAACGCTGTCAGAACAGAAGATATTAAGACCGCGGTCACAACCGAAATGTTTCTTAAAGGCAACTGGAGTCCGCATACGTGGCCTGCGGACTGTATGCATAGCCAGCTAGGTGGACGGCGACAAAGACACGTGCCGCCTCAGAAAGGTAATCTAGAAGGAAGCGAACGCTTACAACCGTTCTACTCCGGCGGCTGTTCTACTCCGGCGGCTGCTGCGTATGGTGCTACCGCACGAGCCCTGTGTTGAATACGATCTGCGATGCGGACAGTGTAGGCGTCTAGGCGATCCGAGTACCGATAGCGTGATGTGCACTATAACATCCATACTCTTGCGCGACACCGGCGTTCACAAAATGAAACGTCAGTGTAACTTTCATCTTGATCTCTTGAGCGTGGGACGGTGAGCCAACAATGACGGCTCAATCTCGCGTGCGCCAGGGGAGGAAGCGCGCCGTATTGTGTCGCTCGCATGGCACCTGGGAACGAAAGGAAGGGGTGGCGTTGCACTTGTTCATGCATTTCCATAGCCTCGATTTCAAGAACAAGTGTTAAAAAATATATATAATTCTTTCACATACTTGTCATTGAAAATTTTTTTTCAGGTCGTTAAGCTCGTTCGGGACCCTTGAACAAGCGTGTTGGGTTCTGGAAAGTGTCTAACGAACATTCTATAGACTGTTCAGAAAATCGCAATAAATAAATATGAAAGGTAATGAAACAACTCACAAAATATGTGCCAGCACTTACACTTTACCTTCGCCCCCCTGTTTCCCCGTCTCTCGCGGTGACTCGCAGACTGGAGGTCAAGTTCCGCGAGGCGAAGACCGAGGAGCACGTGTCGCTGCTCGTTCTCATCGAGCTCCAGCCGACACCGTACGTTGCGCTGCGAACGTACAACAAGAAGGTCGCCGAGGACGTGGCCAAAGAGGACACCCAAATTGCCGCCGGAAGCGCCCTCTGCATCCGCGTAAAGGCCTACGGCGACGGGAGCGCCAAGGTGACGTCACGCGACGGAACATTACAGTAGTTCTTTTGAAGAATTTTGACTCGTGGCTAGTAGGTCCTTCGTCGTTGCAGGGGAACAGCACCTGTAACGGGGGTCAATTACGGCGTTTATAGAAGCCAGCGTCATACACATGCGATCCCGGCGTCCCGAGAGAAGGAAAATTTATAACAACGCTTTTAATTTGCTGGGCATGGAGTATACCTCGTATGTCACACATATACCAGCAACGATTTAAAGTGGGCGGTTTAGTTACAAGCAATTCGAAATCAATAACTCGTACCAAATATAACTCGCTGCCGAATGCCTTGCCTCAGTGAAATCTGAGCGCCAGAGGTTATGGCTTAGTTGGAAAAGTGTGGCGCCTTGAGTGAAGCGGCGTGCTCTGCGTAACCTCCTTTTCTTTACGCTGACGGGATGACATTCGCGTAAATTTTTTGCTTCAATTAGATGTGCGATAGTACACAGTTGGCAATGTGAAGTATACATAAGGTATTTGAAGAAAAGAATACCTTCCATTTTGCAACTAGTGGTTATATTATTTGAGTACTGAATTGAGTCGGCCAAATAGACGATTCGTTATCCAAAATTTTCGGATATTCAGACAGCCCAGTAAAATATATAGCGCATTATATTGAACGAATTCTTTCATTTACTTCATTTTTTCATTTATTCAGCCATTCGCTATGTGACAGCGGGCACATGCCAATTCTCGGCCATTTCTCTAGAATGGGCGTGGGCCACTGTAACACAAGATAAACAGAACTCTTAAACATGCCTAGATGTAGCGCATCAGCTCAATGATTGCATGGGATTAAAGTTGTGACCTTTGAGGCGAATAGGAATAAAAAGTGCATGATGTTCCGTGTTCTATAGGATTAAAGCAGACACAACTGCGGTGATCGCTATTACTTATATATAATTTATTCCACACAACTTGACTGACGTCCCACTTCGCATATAATCCCACATGTGCATTAGGTCTGCCAACTTTTTTTTGGGGGGGGAGGGGGGTGATGTTGCGGAAGTTTTTGTAATAGTCATGCAACTCAAGAAAGACGGTTTCATTCTTAGCAGTGCACCGCATCGCACGTAATAGCGAGGAAAGTTTTCGATCTATTATAAGCTTACAGCGAAGCGCAGACCACAACAATGTGGCGTGGCGCTCACAAATCGCTTTTGTTATGTCGGTTCGTACAACGACACAGCGACGTCTGGTTACGGCTAGCAGACGGCGTTGGGGAGTCGAACAATGCTGATGGCGCCTGTCCCAGCAATGAAACTGCAGAAAAAGCCACAATACTCGCAACAAGAAATGATTGCTGCATAAGATCACGTGAGAACGAAAAAGCAGCGGAAACCGAGCTATAGAAGCGGTGAAATTGTGAGAAACGGAACGCGACGTAAACAGGAAGTCATCGGGCGATAGATTGAGCGCGTGGAGTTCAGCCTATGTGAATCCACCGAGCACAGAATGAATACGCAGAAGAAAAAAAAAGTGAAAAAGAAATAAATGCAGGAGGGGCAGGACAAAAGAATATGTGGCTCCCATGAAGTTAGCGGTACTAGATAGGAAGGGGATAAATCGCGGCTCGCATCGTGGTTGTAATTTTTCCTTCTTGCTGCCCTTTTGCGGCAGCGTTCATTGTTGCCTTCCTGTTTCTGCTGACTGCAGCGCCGAAGTTACTTCATTGTGCGGTTGTACACGGCGACTCCGCTGCTACGCGCCGTACGGCGCCGCTATTGTGCTAGGATTGAACTCAGCGTCATTCATTTTCTTTCCACTATTATTCACGGAAGCAAAGGCGACGTGCCCATGATGCACATCTTGGTTTTTAAGGCGAAAGCCTTAAGTGCCCCCCCCCCCCCCCCATTGCGCGATGGCCTTGAAATAAACGCGGCGTCTAGTCATGTGGTCCAAAAAGCACGTGACCTTCTCCGAGCGAGCGGCGTGTGCAGAGGGGAACGCACGGCGTGCGCAGTAAGAAAAACGGGTGTTGCGTCGCTGACGTCACGCGGCGGCGGCGGCGGCGGCAGCGGTTGTGGCGACAGTCGACTGCGAAGCCAAAGAGACGACGATGGAGGATGCTCATCCGGGGCCTAGTGGATTGCGTAGTAGGCCTCGGTAGCACGCTACAGTGGAGGATGCTCGCCAAGCGAGAAACGAGGCGCGACGTGTGAAGCGGCGTGAGCAAGGCGTACGATCGCGAACGCTGCTCTCCTCTGCTGATGGGATGTAAAGCAGCTCTGTTCGGCTTGTGTTACACATTTGAAACACTTACTGGCAACAAGCATGCTGCCCGTTTAGATAGGGCATTAAGTTCTCGCATGTGTCGTTGAGGAGGTCGACCTAAAGCAGCGCACGTGTACTTACACTCGGCGGCTCGTTATGTTTTGCAAGGAACCTGAACCCTTCGATCCTACAGCTTAATGCATTACCGAGTCTACAGCAGGTTTTCGCCTTCACGTGTTACGGGAGTGTAACGTGCTGCCGAACTTTTAAAAGCAGGAAGTCTCGAATAAGAGTTCACCAACAGATGAATTAAGTATTGCAATCTGCTGCATGTTCCGGCAGAAGTGAAAAAGGAAACAACAAAAACACGCAGAATCAACGCAATGTTGAAATCGCGCGGTGGCCTTGCCGCCTATGGCATAGCGCTGCTAAGGACGAGGTCGCGGGCGCGAGTGCCGGCCGTGGTAGCTACATTTTGTTGCTATCAAAATGCAAGAAAAAAGCGCATGAATCGTGTGCGCGTTAAAAAAACCCAAGTGGCCAAAATTAGTGCACAGCCTTCCACTAAGGCGTGCGTCGTAATCATATCGCGGCTTAGGCACGTATAACAGCCGAACTCAGACAAGCTTCGCGCGTGATTTAGATTCAAATATTAGAATTAAAATTAAATTCTAATATTTGAATCTAAATGACGCGCGAAGCTTGTCTGAGTTCGCCAGGGAGCAGCAGTATAGCGGATGACACGCACACGCCCTCGTCGCCTGTATATTTTTTAACTGTGTGCGTCGCGATGAAGATATATGAGGCGGCGGTCGAGGGAAGAAGGTTGATGAGAGGTGTACGGAGGGTAATTAGAAGTACGAATCTTACCTAAATACATTTAAGGCTTAATAACCCTTTTACTCTCAGTGACACATCCATTACGGCGGGATTGGCCAAGAATCATGTGCGCATCTTCCGTGACAGATGCCCAGGTACACATGTCCAGTGACACATGCCCAGTGGAATATACCCAGTGGCACATTTCCGGTGGCCCAAGTTGTATACTAAACTAGACAGCATCCAGCAGCCAAATTGTCCGGGTACGTGCCTAGTGACCCAAGCTGTCTACTCGGCAAGAGAGGAGGCAGCACACACAGTAAGAGTTGGGGTCGGGCATGGAAAATCGGGTAGCTGGCCCATGCCGTCGTCCGACTCATCCACGCTAAGGACGTTGTTGAAGGGAGGAGCATGTTCTCATCGAGAACGAGGAGTACGGGATTTATCTACAATATCTACACGAGGAGTGGAGAACGTCACGTCTCATCAGTCTAGCATGACTGAATTGAAGCACCCTGAGGAACGGAAAAAGTCTGCTTGAAACCCCCCTGTCCTCCCGAGATCCGTAAGCCAGGAAAATCTCTCCTCTCGTCCAATCACAGCGTCCAAAGTCGTCGAAAAACCCGCGTTTAGGGCGAGGGTTCGCACATTCACTCCAGCACCTTTCTTCACTGAACACACAGCAAGGAGGGGAGCTTCGAAGACGGCGATTGCCACGTTCGACTCAAGCTGGCGCGTCTTGGTTCCTGGGATGACCCAGCAGTTAGCTGGAGTATCTGTCAAACGACCATGCCACTTACCGGAGTCCACGAGGAAACGCCGTACAACACTCTTTTCCAGGTGTTTCTTGCTCCCATTGGTCTGTCATGGCGGCAGTGAACCAAAAAACAACACTCGATCCGCCAAACGTGCCTCGCCTTGCTGTAGCTGCAGGTCTGTCCGAGGAACAAGCATTGTTAGCTTCACGAAGCGGTTCGTCGCAGTGGGCAGGAGAGGCTAAAAAGTCACTGCCACCGCTGGCCGATCGTAACAATACCCAGACACCCAGGTCATGATGACAAACCCTTGGAAAGAAAGCTTCCCTTTAAAACTTCAACAGAAGTCGAACTTATAGATTTCTTGTGGCAACAAATTTTGTTATGGGGGCGGTCAGAGGAATTGATTAAAAATAGTTATTAGTCGTTCAACTTATAGCTTCAACTTCTTGTATAGTCACTGGAGGTTGCACATTCATACTGCGGAATTGAAGAAACGCAATGTTGAGACTACGTCCATTTGCCAGCAATATTCAGGAAAGACTGGTATCGGTCTATTTTTTTGGCTGTACGGTGATATTTTTCACTGGGTTGTACAGTGACAAGAGGAGACGTAGTAAAGCAACGATTATGTGTATTGATGAGCCTCTGGGGGCATCGTAGACCAATAGTAACACTTTTCCAGTGATACCGTATGTAGGCGCCATAACAACGACAAAAGAATCTCAAAATATTAGTTACAACAGCGCGTGATTTTACGGGGCTCACAAAACGTGCTCTTCAAAAATACGATGTATAAGAAAACACCTACCTCTATCACCGGCAATGAATGTAAGTGACCAACAATGCACATTCTTAGTGTGTAGGGCCATGCTTTTCATTCCTTTACCAGTCGTGAATCCCTCAACGTCCTCAACATTCATAGAAATGCACTTTTACTTCGATATTTACGTGCCAACGCTTGCACTGAAAGCCCCTTCTCAACGTAATGCCGCAAATAGTACAAGATGTATTCCTCGCAGCTGGTGGAATTACGTTTTACGTACCTCATATGTCGCCAAGGGACTTCGTGCGGCATGCATGCGACATCAAGTCACATCACTTTAATCAGTGTAAAGAACGCAGCTTCAGGCACTTAAGTCGTCACGAATGCTCCCACGAACTTTGAACTGAATCTTTTCTCGGACAACTACTTCAAAAAAAGCACGACCTTGGAGCTGTCCTCGCGGATCCTTTGGACTGTCTTGAGCACCTTTGGGATCCTGGGTCTCCAGTTTTACAAAGGCCGGTATAATGAATGCGAAAGGATGCCATGCGCCGGCTCTTCACTGCAGGTTCCGCAGCATTTATTAAGGAAACATGGGTTATCAGCCGTAGGTTAATAGCAGCATAGTTCCCCCTAGGCCAAGCTGAGCAATTGACATTCCCTGATGTCCCAGGTGTTGTGGTCTTCTTGGTGTTCACCTTCACGAAAAGCGCGGAACGGGTACTACTTGTCTTTGTCCTGCTCTGCGTGAATTCGGCTTGTCGCTTGCCGGCTCACCCAGTTTTTCATTACTAACTTTATTACGATTGCGATTGTACAGACACCCAGACATAAAGATACTCTTGCGATGGGTTCTCAGTCACATAGGCACGGAGGGGAATGAAAGAGCGCATGCTCGTTCCCGCGTTACGATTCGTGGCCCTCAACTTAAATGGGACGACCCATTAACGTCAAAAGAATTTAAAAAAAAGAAAATAAGCAAAATAGGGAGCAAGAAATTCGCCGACGATTCCGATACTCCCTAATGCAAAATTTGAGCGTAGCTCTGTACGCGTTTTCATTCCGCGATGTATTGGCTAGCATGGACAATCTGTTTTGTGCGGCGCGTTGCAAACGGAGCGAAGTGTAACGCGAGTGCCTCGCTAACCTGGAGATCGCGAGACGCAGCGCCTGGGTGGTTGGTTGGTTGGTTACAAACTTTATTTCTACTATTTACAAGAGAGCTGTGAGCTGAGCCCTAAGGGCCCAGCCCTTACAAAGTCTAGGGGGCGGTCCCTAGTCCGGGACCCCCGTGGCTTCTGCAGCGGCTTTGGCTCGGGCCACCAGGGCGCGTTGTTCCTGGAGGGTTGAGCAGCCGAGCAGGGTGGCCTCCCAGTCCTCTCGGGTAGGGTGGGGGTTTGGGGGGAAAGCAGGGTTGGAGGGGCATGCCCACACCATGTGGTATGTGTCCGCAAACACCTCCCCACAGTGCGGGCACTCGCCCGAAAATGCCGGGTTGAAGTGTTTCAGCACCGCCGGGCACAGTACTGTATTTGTGTAGAGACGGAGAAGCCAGCGCTCCTCCGTCTTATTGAGGCCTTTGCAAGGGGGGAAGTATCGGCCGTGATTAAGCTGATACAGCTGTATGATTTCTTTAAAGGTGATTGCCGGTTTGAATTCAGGGACCTCGTCGACGGGTGATAGAGGCGACGCCCGTAAATGAAGCGAGCGGGCTGTAGCGTCGGCTACTTCGTTCCCCTCTATTCCCTGATGAGCTGGGGCCCAAATAATGGAGCGCCGGGGTTGGAATCCCTGGTTCTCACATTTCTTAAGTATTTGGAAGGCACGATATGGAATTTGGCCTTGTTCTATATTGCGGCAAGCACCCCTCGAATCAGTGATGATGACCCGAGACGCTGGATCTGCGGCAGCAAGCGCGATGGCCACCTCCTCCGCGTAAGTAATATTGGGGGCCCGGAAAGTGAGACCATTAACGGGTGTGTTTTGATGGACGACTGCCGCCGTAAACCAACCCCCGTGGTGAGGGCCGGCAGCGTCCGTATAGAATACTCCCGGGCGATCTCCATATGTTCTGGTGATCCTTGTAGCGTGCGCTTGGCGGCGGCCCTCGTGAGTATCTCGTGTCACGTTATAAGGGAGAGGGTTTACCTGTAAGGTGAGACGCCATGCCTCTGGCAGTGAGACTCTGGGTTCCGTGTGGGTTATATATCGGATGTGCAAGCGGGACAAGAGGCGGCTTCCCGCTGGTGTTTTGCTCAACCGCAAGAATTGATTGTTAAGATGAGCCTCGCGCAGTTCCCCAAAACTATTCGTCATCCCCAATTCGAGGAGACGTTTGTTGGACGTAGTTATGGGAAGATCGAGGGCTCTCTTATAGATTTTGCGTAAAATCACCTCAAGGGCGTTTTCATCGCATTTGCGTAGGTGGAGATAGGGTGCCGAGTAGAGTATTCGGCTGGTTACGAATGCGTTCGCTAGCCGCAAAGCGTCTTTGCATCGCAAGCCCCCCTTTTTATTGGATACCCTGCGGATCATACGACCCACTTGGTCCCCCACCTTACGGAGCTTTTGAATAGTGGTATCAATTTTGCGGTTCCTATGTATGTAAAGGCCCAAAACTCGGATCTCGTCGCGTTCCGGGATGGGGCCTGTACATAGGGATAGGTTGAGTTTAGTGGTGCACTTCGGGTTGGGTCGTAAGTGCACAAATTCCGATTTGGTCGGGGAGCATTCCAGGCCGCATCGACGGGCATATTCGTCCACAATAGCCACCGCATGCTGCAGGTTGGCCTCGATTGTTCCAACCGATCCGTGAGTAGCCCACAACGTGATGTCATCGGCGTACAGAGCATGCTGCACGCCTGGGACCTCACCCAGTAGGGCAGGAAGCTTCATCATGGCCAGATTGAAAAGGAGTGGTGAGAGTACTGCTCCCTGCGGGGTACCTCGTGTACCGAGCTGGTACGGGCCATGTTCCGTGTTTTGTAGCCGGATAAAGGTTTGGCGGTCTGTGAGGAATTGTTTAATGTAGTTGAAGGTGTTGAATCCACAGTCTACCTGGGATAAGTGGGTTAGGATGATTTCGTGCGTGACGTTATCGAAGGCACCCTTTAGGTCTAGCGCAAGGACTACCTTACCATCACTAGGGTGTTCGACTGGCTCGAGAATCTCCGTATGAAGTTGTAGTAGGACATCCTGCGCGGACCTGTGTGGGCGGAAGCCGTACATGGTGTCTGCAAAGATGTGTTGGGTTTCTAGATGGGTGGACAATCTATCCCGTACCATAGACTCCATCAGCTTTCCCACACAAGAGGTGAGGGAGATGGGCCGGAGATTGTCTGTGTTAATGGCTTTTCCTGGTTTAGGGATGAAGGTGACTAACGCCGTTTTCCAGTCAATGGGAAGAGGGGTGTCACCTTGCCAGATTGCATTAAAGTAAGTGAGGAGCTGCGCATAGGCTGGGTCGGGGAGGTTGGCTAGGAGCTTTACCGTTACCTTATCCCTGCCCGGAGCTGTTCCTCGTTTCATTTTGGCAAGTGCCGCTTTGAGGTCATGAAGCTGGAACGGTCGATCCAGCTCAGCGTTCTCAGAGCCTGCATATGAGTACGCGTGACCTCGGGCATCCTGGTGTGTAGAGAGATATTTCTCTCTGAGGGAGATAGCCAGTGCGGCTGTGTCTCCGTTAAAGTTGTGGATCACTCGCTGGAGGTGTTTATGGGTTTTTGTCCGGGTGTTCGTAGGATCAATTAGGGCGCGGAAAAGACGCCATGTACTCCGGTTCGACATTTGTCGAGCGGCCGTATTGCATCGGTCTACCCAGTTGGAGTCGGCGAGCTGGGCCGCGTACTCTGCCGCCTCCTGGGTGAGTTCGGCGATGCGAATTTTGAGTTTACGGTTGTGTTTTTGCCGGCGCCATCGGCGGACAAGGCTGTGCCGGGCCTCCCAGAGGTGAAGGAGGTGGTTGTCCACCACCGGATTCGCCTCAGAGAGCTGAACCTGCTGTTCAGTGTCTGTGAGTTGCGTGATTAGCTGTTGTGACCAGGTGGTGTACCCCTGTTCCACTATAGGTTGTGGGTTGTTGTAGTTGGAACGAAATTTTGGCCAGTCTGGAAGAGTTGCCTTGTGGTGAGGACGAGTGAGGGCTGAAGTGCGAATTGTGGTCGTGAGAATGCAGTGGTCGCTACCGAGGGTTTCCTCGGTATTGTGCCAATCTGCGTATCTTATGTTTTTAGTAAATGTTAGGTCCGGGCAGGTATCCCGAGTCACGGAGTTCCCAATCCGGGTAGGTTTGGCAGGGTCCGTGTGAAGAGTGAGGCCCAGCGTAGACGCAAGCTCCGCCAGCTTGCGTCCGCGTTTCTCTTCGCGGTGGTAGCCCCATAATCGACTGGGGGCGTTGAAGTCCCCAACAATTATGAGTGGTTCCCTATTTGCCACCTTTAGTGCCCTGCTGAAGAGATCAGCAAAAGTGACGTTTGGTATTTTTGGTGACCTATACACATTTAGAATGTGAAGCGGGGGATCGTGTTTTTGAAGCGGAAGAAGGGTGACCATCGCATACGAAAAAGCTACATTACAGTCCAGGTCCACCGGGGAGGCCGTATAATTTTTATGGACACAGATACAGCTCTGTGCGTCCTGCTGATAGCTTATGTAGTTCGTGAAAGTGACGCCCTCTCCCGGCTCTTGGAGGGCTACTACAGCAGGAAGTTGAGGGAGGGTTGTAATGAAGAGTCTAAGGTCAGCTCGCTTGGTGCGTGCCTTGAAGCCTCGACAATTCCACTGCAGAATTTCAGCAGTATTCGAGTTGCGTTGTGACACTCGGAGGGATTTAGGGTGTCCCGCCATGTTGAGTACTGGGATTTAACATGGTCAGGTGCGGGGCCTGTTCTGAGCCGGGGGCCCCGGTAGACAGGATAACCGACGGAATCGGTCCTGCCGGAGGAAGAGCCTCCTCCTCGTGCGGAATTTTGGTTCTGCTCTCCTTAATATTTTCACCGACAAGGCGCTTGACTGTGCCTCTCCGTCGGGTAGCAGGAGTAGATTTTGAGGTATGTGCCGCTATAAGGCACGGGATTTTGCCGAGGGCTGCGTCGAGAGCGGCTGTGAATTGCTTTTCGAACGCCTGAAGTCTAGCGTTCATTTGCGCCTCCAACGCGTTGAACCTCGCCTCTATCACCGAGTGTCCGTGGTCAGGGGACGCGGGAGGGGAGGTATCGCTATCCATCGCCTCTACTGACAGAGGGACGGGCGGTGGGGGAGATTTTTGACGCTCTTCTGCAAGAGCTAGCCGTTTTTGTAGGTTAGCTATTTGCTCTTTAAGAGCAATAATTTCGATTTGCTCCGGCGTGCGGGGGGATCGGGCAGAGGAAAAGGGAGGACGTGAGGGGGCCACCCCACCCTCGCTGCTCACCTTTGTTCCCTGTTTGACCGCGTTGACCCAGGCTCTCTGCATCTCCGGTCTCGCTCCGGTGGCTTGTTTCCCTGCCTGCTGCTGTGGCAGGAGGGGCGCATCCTTCTTTCCCTGGTCAATGGGACCGGCCGGGGGCGCCCTTTGTTTTGGGTGGTCAGTGTCGTCTCTCTGGTGCACGGGTTGCTTTGGTCGCCGTTTCCCACGTTTACGACGGCCGCGCTTGGGTTTGGGACGGTGACCCTGTTCCGAGCGCTGGTGTTGCAGTGGACGATATTTAGCAGTGCAGGATCGAGTCCCCGTGGCATGGGCTCCTCCACACAAGGTACACTGAGGGACGCATTCGTGCGGTTCGCGTTCTCCGTCTATGAGATGGGCCGCAGTTCCACACAGCCTGCACTTGTCCGGCCTGGGGCCGGGACAGACGTCAGTACGGTGGCCGACCATGCCACAGTGGGAGCAGGCAGGTATCGTGCGCCGATACGGCCGGACTTGTATGAGCGTAGCCTCGTAGTGAATGTAGCGTGGTTTGTTCTTGCCAGCAAAAGTTACTCTTGCCTTATTTGATGCTCCGAATTTCCGGACCTCCAGGATTTCTCCGGAGCGCCACTGGAGACTGGAATGCAAGATTTCATCGGTATCCGTGTTGCGCACCGTGACCACACCATAACAGATGTTGCCGCCGTCCTGCCGGAGATGTCCGAGTAGGGGGATTTTTTCAGTGGGAGAGCCGAGCTCGAAATCTCCGATGATGCGGTCAGCGATCTCGGGCTTTGCAGTGTAAACTAGTATAATGTTCTGCTCCTTAATTGGGAGAACCGTGATGACTTGTGCGCATTCCGCGCCCAGGTAAGCGATGAACGCTCTGCCGTATCCGGTTTCATGAAACTTCTCGTGCAGAGACACCCGTGTTCGCGGCTTCACAACAACCACAAAATCCTCCGGGGCTGGCTTTGGCATTGGAGTCGGTCTCCAGGTCACCGGCGGCCGAGATTTACCGTCCGAAACGCGCGAGGCGGGCGGTGGTGGCTTGCAGGGGCGAACGCCGGCAGCGGGAGCGTCCGAGGAGGCCGCATCCATGGCCGCCGCGTTCGTCGAGCCCTGCGTTCGTCGAGCGATCGCGGCAACGAGCGCGGGGCTCTTCAAGGTTGAAAGCGGCTGCTCTCTATTGCCGCTGGGTTGTATGGTGGCCCAGTTCATCGAGTCTGGGTCATATCCTCGGTGTGTGGCTTGCTGAGACATCTTGTGGTGGCGCGAGACGGTTGCCCCGTCGCGCCGGGCGGTGGCTCTGCCGTTAGGCTTAGCCGACCCGCCGGCGTGGCCGACCGATGAAACACTCGGGAAAAGCTTTAAATGGCCCCACCTCGTTGGAAATCGTATCCAGGGATGCCGGATGACGTTCGGCGTCCGATGGTCGTAGCGTGGATGGGCTCAGATGAGATTATCCGCGGCTCCTGCCGAAAATCGGCGGAGCCGATACGCTGCACTTCCGAACAGGAGCACAGTAAGGTCGCCTGGGTGGCGCGTTGGCGCGATTCACAGCAGCCGCCGCTGACAGACCGAGCTCCCACCCTTCACGCGCTACTCTGGCGCCACCGCGTAATCATCGTCGCCGCATTACGCTTTTCTCTCTCACGCTTTCGCCATAACCTCCTCATTCCCTTTCCGCCTCAAGGTTCTGCTGCATTGTCATCTACCGCTTTCCTCCTCGCGTCTTTCATACCCCGCTGTGCTCCGCGTTCGCTCTTTCCTCCTTCGCTGTGCTAGTTTACTGGGTTGCGCCGCGGGAAAGGGCCGCCTAAGGGCATGGCACTGAGAACACAGCACACTTCAGGCACCGCCAAGGATGCTAAGTAGAAAGGACGGCATCATATGAAGACAGGCACAAACATACTCCCTACCGACACATTACGTGCACCCCATACATAGTAAAGAAGGACTACCCGCATGCGACATAGGTGAGGTGTACCCGAACGCCCATACACAACAGGTAAATTAACAGAAATCCTTAAGAAACAAAAAATTCAACCAAGAACCCGGGGCTGGCTGAATCGTCGACAACGTCTCGGCGATGATAGAACTCTTCAAAATACTCAACTTTGCAGAGGCCGTAGACAATCTACAAGGACCATATGATCCAAAAGGCCACTACAAGAGGGCGTATAACGATATCCTTTGAAATCGCGAACAGGGGGTCGAAATTAATGAAGTTCTTCCTCTTTCGTCGGAAGCTTACAAACGCCGGTGCTTTTCCATAGTCAGCAACTTGTGCTCCACCCAGGCGCGACGCCTGCAGTGCCGCTGCTAGGGTTTTTAATCGCGCCAGCATTGTGAGGCTCCTGATATCTGCAGGGTGCTGTTTCTGCTGCGCTGCAGCAATTGCCTCGCGTTCTGCGTCGTTCCGTCATGCATCACCCCCTCTCTCGCGTGGTGTTAGAACGCCGTCCAAGAAGCTCGAACGCAGTGCTACATTTTTCAGGTCCATTTTGTCCCGTATTTATTTTATTGGCGTCCCGAAGTGATCATTCAAACTGTACACGGCACGTAGTTCTTTCATATTCATCAATCAGTTGTCTGGTCTCATCCCGCCGTGGCTTTAATAGACGAAAGCACAACATTACAGGTTTAGAATTCGGCGTTGTAAGTTTAAACATTTCTGCGTGTAGTCATGCTTCTCACTGAGCACCGACACTCCGACCTTGGATCCATAAGTCTGTCCATACGTTCAAGTAATCAACAAGTCTACAAAAACCCGCCGTGGTAGCATAGTGGTTTTCTTGCGCTGCTAAGCCCGAGGTTGCGGGATCGAATCCCCGGCCGTGGCGGTCGCATTTCGATGAGGCAGAAATGCAAAAACCCCCATGCACTGTGCATTGGGTGCACGTTAAAGAACCTCAGGTGGTCAAAATTAACCCGTAGTAGCCCACTACGGCGTCCCTCATAATCATATTGTGGCTTTGGCACTTACAATCTCAGAATTTCATTTAAGTCTTCAAAGCTCGAAGACGTAGAATTTGTTTCTTTTTGCCTATCAGTGCTGCTATCGATGCACCAGCGGGCAACCTTTCAACAGTGAAGCTTTGTCAGAGGACCCTTCTGCGGACTTTTGTGAACCGCTTTGAGGAGACAGCGCCTGCACCGTGTTGCGTGGCACTGCCACACATTTCCCGCTGTTCCCGAGCAGCTCCACTGATTTAGATTTCAGGTTACGCCCCCCAACCCCGGCGACGCCACCTAACGTGACGTTGACGCTGACGTCAGCGAGTAGAACGCGTCACAGCGCCAGGCTACAGGCACTCGGCAGACGACAAACCAGAGAGAAATGCCGAAGTGCATGGGCTGGCGTATAGGGAGACATTCTTCAGGCTTTAGGTATGCGCGCCGTTCGCAATGGCCAGACGACGGATCGTTCTAGACACGAGAAATTACGTTCGCCTGCCCTCCGCGCCCTTTCCTCCGTACCTCCACGCCAGCAGCCCGCTGTTCGCAATCATATATCTCGCAATCAATGCACTCGAGAGGCACTCGGTTAATGACTCGGAAGGAATTGCACTCAGTCAGGCACCATTTGTTAGGCAATATGGCGTCGTAGTAGTCTTCGTCGTCGTCTGCGCTCTGCCTGTTTTGTAAGCTCGTACTCGTACTCTTCGCAACCGACGTTCGTAATTTCTGTTTTCGTCTGCTTTCGCTGAGACAGACGAAAGAAACATAATGGCTGAAAAGGCAGGGCGGTCCTGCTACATGTATATATCGACGTGGTCTTTCACGTCGGTCTGTCTTCTTTTTTACGCAATACCATTCGGTACGCTGGTCGATGAACGGTGAAATGAAAGGAAAAGTAGCATTAAAAATGCGAACGCCGGCAAGAGATTGGGGTTCGGGGTCGCGATCAATTCGCGGAAATGTACGACGCGGCGGTCCGAGGCTATTGATAACTCGGCAGAAAGAAAACCATTAGTTCACTCGCGTCGCCTTGTTTCCCGGGAGATTGGTGGTTTTGGGAAAGGGTGGCGCGGGAAGAGAGAGGCGAGGATTGGTTGGAAGCTGCAGCGGTCCACCATGTACATCGCCGGTCGAGCTCGTGTGAGCGTCTTATCTGTTTCGTTAACGCATCGTTAAACGTTGAGAGCAAATGCATAATCAGAGAAAAAAAAGAAGAGCAACGAAGGCATGTATAATGAAATATTATTTTTACGAGTCAAGCGAAGAACTTGTGCTTTTTGCGAGCAGATCACATATGACGCACAATTTGTTGCGCCGAGATTTTAATCCTCTCCAACTTGTCGTTTCGTGCGACGTGTCATTCAGCGAGCTATAGAAAATGTTTTTAAAAAAAGTACATTTAGCAAAACTAAATGCTGTTATCGATTTGAAGCCGTGCCTCGCTGCCATTACACTTTACTGCTCACGCTACAGCATCCAGGAAAAAAATAAAAGAGAATATTAGATGGTGTGGCTAAAAGAGGGGTTCCGAAATGCTAGAAAAGCAAAGAAAAAAAAAGGAAAACAGACCGTTAAGCCCGGCCGCGAGCAAATTTCCCGGTGAAATTGAAGTGCATTATTTTTTTATTAACATTACCTTTTTAACGATACATTTTATGTGGGCTGCTACGTAATTGGTTCCGTTTTCAGCGCGACCATTGAACTTGCACGGTCAGATTCTCATTCGATATACTATGGTCCACTGGTTAAGAACGGAAACGCGACCTGTACAAACTTGCGGCCCTGTGCAATTTTGTTCACATAAATAAAATATCGCGTGAAACGTAAACAGATGGGTTTTCTACGCACGCGAAGTTGTCGAAATGGTTAGTCCATCTGAATAACTTTCACACGAGTAATGCTTTGTCTAGTTGTATTTCGCCGCTGCAGCTCCAAACATGACGCAAGGACAGAACGTAAGCACAAGTTGCTTTTGCTGCAACTCCATCTTTAGGCATTCTGAACTTTCGTTATCATTCGAGACAGAAAATTAACGCTAGTCTCCTTTTTCCTGCGCACGGTAAAAAAGACCACGTGGACGACTTGTGCTCCACAAAGTTCGTAAGAGCTCATTTACCGCGTATGGTTACTTGAGTGGCACAGAATACATTGGCGGGATAGTCAGCGCATATTCATAATGAAAGCTTATCGCAAAGAAAACGACAAGGAGACAGGACAAGGCGCCACTCCCCACTGATGTATTTACCCTACCTTTCAAGAACCCAGACATAAGAAGCATGCGCACAGGGAGCCGTCCCGACGTCTGAAAGGCCAAGAGAACAAAATCTCACGAATGATCCCTGAAAACGAAATTGAAGGATGTGCAGACAAACAGAAGCAACATTGACACATTCAAATCCAAGTGATCTTACAGGATGTTGTGGCTCGATAATTATTTGTTTTTCTTAGACATTCTGTACGATTTTGCTCTTTGCCTTTCTGACGCCGTGATGACTCCTCCCTGCGCATATTAGGTATGTCTCGATTCTTGAACGTCATTTGAGAATAGAGTCGTGTCCAGTCTGCTTTCTTGTGTTGTCCTCTTTGCTCTAAGCTTTACTCTGATGCAAACAAGGACGCGCTGAGCTTTACTCTGAAGTCAAGGGTCCGATCGAAACCCCGTCTGGTCGGGATGAAACATGAAGCAATAAAACGACAGACATCGACCTAATGAAATGCTAACAATAAACTCTTTAAGACGACTCGGCTTCGCTATGAAAGCCTTGTTCATGATGGGGTGACGGAAATTTCATGGAAGCTTACGTATTCTTCGGCACGTGACGTAAGCAGTGCGTGTACGACGGGGGGAGGGTTCCCTCGCTTCGATTGAGCGTGTGACGTGTTTCTTTTTTTTGTATCTCTAACGACTACAGATACAGCCGCGATTTCAAGTTTCCTTCTTGGCCGATAATTCTCGAGTTTCCCAGTCAATCTTGTGGTCCGTCGCATCTGTGTGCTCGGCAAGGGCATTCGAAACTGTTCGTTTCTTTTCGACATTGTTCTGATGCTGTCTCAGTCTCTGCCTAAAGTTGCCCGATTCACCGATGTATGCGTAGTCGCAATTTGCGTGGCGTACCCTGTGGACTACGCCAGGAAACGACTCTCTCGGAAACCTGTCCTTACCGCCCACGGGTGCGTGCCTCCGCTTACTACATCCAGGCACGTGTGCCACCTCAACGTCATAACTGCGCAGAACGTGAGACAAGGTTTCGCTTATCCCAGGAACGTAGGGTATGGCAGCCCGTTTTCTTGGTCGGGGATTAGCCGGTCGGACGTAACTGCCCGGGCGGCGTTCCGCAGCACTCAAAAACGAAGTCGGACATGTCATAACGGTGCTGCACGCGCACTTTACGGCTTACCGAAAGTTCACAAGTCTAGATGTCCCCCTGCGTCCAATAGCTGACTACACCCGCTCCCTTCTCTACAAGTTGTCCGGTTACCTGCACCAGGTTCTGTCTCCACTCATCGGGAAGAGCTCCATGCGTGTGAGCAACTCCTGCAACTTTATTGAAAAAGTTCATGACGTGGCTCTAGACGATGACGAGGTGATGGTTTCTTTCGACGTGGTGTCGCTGTTTACCTAAATTTTGACTCGGAGTAAAGTTAGCGCCGATAACATTACTCTAAGTCACACAGGGACGCACCAAGCCTTGCTCTCAGTCACACATGGACGCGCTAAGATTTACTCTGAATTACAGATGGACGCAAAAAGAAATGGGCATGGGCAGGACATGTAATGAGGAGGGAAGATAACCGATGGTCATCAAGGGTTACGGACTGGATTCCAAGTGAAGGGAGGCGTAGCAGGGGGCGGCAGAAGGTTAGGTGGGCGGATGGGATTAAGAAGTTTGCAGGGACGACATGGCGACAATTAGTACATGACCGGGGCAGTTGGAGAAGGATGGGAGAGGCCTTTGCCCTGCAGTGGGCTTAACCAGGCTGATGATGATGACGATGACACAGGGGCGCGCGTGTTCCCCGCATCAACCATGGGTCCGTGCCACCGCAGGTCACCGTGAACGGGCACAACTTGACGTTTCCGCCACGTGACGGCTTCCCCCTGGACAAGGTTTTGTACTTCTCGCTACACGGCGACTTCTTCGCCGGCTCCGTGAGCATCTTCAAAACACAGTGGGTGAGCAGCTTTCATTCGCCTATTTTTAAAACGTGAGCAGTTCTCGGAGCGCTTGCAGCGAACGTCTGTCCCTCTCCAAAAAGCTACATACTTGTCGCTATAGGCACGTGTGCTAAGCGAGAAACATGGACGACGGCCGTAGGGGTGCCTCCCGATAGGCGGCCGTGTCGCCAGCCGATATTTGGGCAGTGTACTAGAAGAGAAAATGTTGCTAATGAAGGCTATGGAAGAAAATTGCCAGCTAGACAAAAAAAGAAAGCAGACACACTCGCACAACATGCACTACTTCCAAATATTTTTATTCTTGCGACTCTGTGACAACTTAAAACTCCCAAATCATCACCGTAAAGAGAAAATAACATTGCACAGTGCAAGAAGACTTTAATAAAAGTAACAGACTACAAATCTTTCTTCTACTGGGCATGCACTCTACGAAAGTATTCCGTTTTCCATCCTAATTATCACATTAGCTCTGTGAAAGCTGAAATGAAAGAGAAATTCGAAACGACAGAACTAACAACTGGTGCCAGTATGTAATGATTTATTACGAGTGTGGTAGTGCAAGACATGACCAGGCCAATGAACTGCTCTAGATATTAACGACAAGTAGCATCCATCCTCTGTACTTGTCTTGTCCTCGTGTTGTCTTACGCTACCGTACTCAAAAAAAAAAAAAAAAACTCGCAATTTCGCCCGAAAGGCGAAGCATCCATTGCGATAGCGAATTAGTAGACAACAATAAGAAGTAATGATAGTAGTTTTATCGGCCGTGTAAAGTCGTAGGCATTCGCTTACTAGCTAAAGTAACAAGCACGGTGTCATGCGCACACAGGCAAACATGAACACATCGCACCCGCCAGAGCCCGCCGTCAAAACGCTGGAGTGAGGAACCGCGGAAGCAGCAGCGAGCGAATTGACCTTCGTGTTTTCTATCGCTTTAACTTAAACTAAACGTCGAAAGCACAGTGCATTACAAAGCTACCGGCACTCGGCGCATACATATTGTCCACATCGCAGATCGCTTTGAACATGAGGCCCGCGTGGGTGATGTGTTCGATGTGGGCACGTACTTTCTCCACAGCGCAGATCACTTTCAAGATACGGTTGCCGCGCGGCCGCGCCGTAAGCAGCAGCCGGAGTAGAACTCCCCTCTCCCTCGCCTCACCCCCCTCCCCGGGCCTCGCGTGTGACAGAATGCGCGCTTCCTCTCCGCCTTCCTCCCTCGCGCGCGCGAGATTGAGGCGCGATCGTCAGCTGGCCCTCGCAAGCTTTTACTCGCACACACGGCTTACGGCGCGGCGACGAGGTTATCGTTATTCGGATTTATGCGTAACATCACGGCGACGGCAGAAATTCGCTTGGAGTGTCTGTATAAAAAAATAGAGGAAGCTCCTTATGCGAATGAGCGTTGTTTTGTTCCATAAAGATTCCCAGCTAGCTGTGTCACCAAAGAGCGCAAGCATAGTCACTGAACCGAGCTTGTCATTCGTGGTACAAATGGCAATTTGCAATAAGCAAGTAACATAGCTGAACGAGGACGCGATATCATTCATCGAGGGACAAGTACGGAAGACGGCGCATTGGCGTTCTAGCGAGCGCAGCAAGGCCCGCGCGAGAATCTGCATAATTACATGCAGCAGTATTAATGTTTGGCTGAGGAAAACGCGGGAGAACGTATCGCGGGACATGTCGCTATTGCTGTAACTGCTGCGGAGGTAAGCGGCTTCTCCCAGAGGATTTATTTTGAGTAAGGATTGCCGGAGAAAGACAAATACCCTAGTGTTGACCTACATAAGTAGCTACCCACCTGTAACCGCTTTCAGAGATAAGCGGCTTACACAAAGAATTTAGTTCATGCAGAGGTTTCAGAAAGAAAAAAAAAAAACGATTTCAAAGTGCTCCTACATCCACGCATTATTCACTTGACATTCTACACGTGACTTTGACATCAAAAACCGGAGGGCAGCGAGGTGAGCCTTTCGATGGACGTGGCCGCTGCGATTCCAGTAAAGCTGCTCGGTGGTTTCTAATCGTAGGGTTTCGATATCAACCACTCTCAGCCTCTACCGGAAGGCGCTAGGTTTCAAATGTCTTGGAATCTGCTTCTAATAACAAATAGTCGAATACCTGTGCCCTCAATGCATGAGTTGTCCTGCTTTTGAGTAATAATTACCGAATGGAACCGCTACTAGGTAATGGCTACGAGTCGAAAAGTTTATTTCCCGGGATGACCTTTGAACACCAAATAAAAAATTGAAGATAAAATTCAGTCATTGATGACAGATAACTGCTTCAGTTGTCGGACGGAGCTCACAGGCATTCGATAAAGTTCAGAGAATACTGAGTTGTGGCACATTAGTGATAACCGCATCTGTTGTTTCAACGCCTACCATGACCGCCGGAGCTGCTCAGCGACTACGCTGTTGTAGATTATAGAAAGCTCTCAAGTTCGATCCCACCCTGCGGGGTTAATGTTACGTCTGAGGTGCAGTGCAACAATGCTCATGCATTAAATTTAAGCTATAAGGACATATAAAAAGACAACTGGTGTTCACATAGCTCTTTAGCTGTTCGCAGATTGCTAAAAAAAAGCTAAAGATAGTTAAGAATTGTTCATAGATTGAAAAACAGCACTACATGATGCCATCCCTCAGAGCCCTTGTGCAGCTTTCGAACATTACGGCCAGAAAGCCAATCAATACGGCCCATAATGCAGCGACTAGGCGCGATAAGATTATCGTCCAAGAAGGCATGACCGGCAGCTTGGTCAAAATGCACTGCACGCGTGACGAGAACATGCGACTAGAGCTGCCAGCCATCCGAATGTGTCACTCATGCCCATCCCAGAAGCGACACACCTGGAAAATTTCCTGCCAGGGACCGCACAGAAATAAGGTGCGTTAGGCAAAATATTCCTTGCATGGACCTCCTTCCGTCACAGTGGCGTGCGAAAACCAAGAAATGCATCGGGTGACCTCTTTCAGGGTTTCCGCGAGGATTAAATCTACACTATACAGAGACGTACGCATTGCGCAACAACGAAAGGTTGAATGTAGTTGAGCAGAATGCTTAGTTGGGCAAGTCGTTTTATTGTATTTGGAAAGATTGGATGCGCTTTGTAGGCGATCACAAGGAAGAAGACGGGACAGGCGCTTGTCCAGTCTTCATCCTTGTGATAGATCGTCTACAAAGCGCATCCAATCTTTCCAAATGAAAGGTTGAATGTAGAAGATGTTAGGCCAACAAGATAAGACCACGTTTAGTATTTAACTCAACCGGAATCGCAGCAACTACCGGTATAGCATACGCTAGTCATTTGCCCTCCTAGGTGGCAGTGCTCGCGCCGACTGTATAGTGGCCACAAATATTCCCACGCAACACAATAAAACGCCGCTTCATTGAACCTCAGGGAAACACAAGCTCAGGTCAAATTTCGTTCCAGTAAGGTGCGCATGCGGGAAGCTGCTGTAATCAAGGAGCGCCAAAAGCATTAAATTCTGCCAAAGAGCCTATTTGACATTAACACACAATACTCAGGCTTTTATTTATCTTATCAAAAGTGTACCTTGTTATGATATTTCGTTATCTGACAGATTAACGAAGCGTAAAATGTCAGAATGTTTAGTGACGCAACTTCTTGAGCAGCAATGTTCACCGAGTAACGTTAAGAGGAAGCTTTAGCTCGGGGCCTCTTATCTAAATACTAGTAAACGAAGAAATTGTTTTGCTCGGCAATCAGGATACCGAATATGATGAGGTTTGTTGCGCTTAAAATAAAAAGAAATATAGTGCCTGTTGGAAACAAGAACTTGATTTAGGCCGGCAATCTTTCAATAAATATTATTGAAAACCGCAAAATTTCAAGAAGCAAAACTGCAACGTTTACAACTGTGCACGTAACTCCCAAATGAAAAATTATGTCACAATTTTGTGAACTGTACCTAATGATGCATCAAAAGTGGACAAAGTTGACGTGTTATACATTTCCCTGAAATAGTAATGCCAATAAGATGTGCGTAGAGCTTTTGCAAAACGATCTTAAACATTGTAACAAATTCTCGTAAGCTGTAAGCTCACGTAAAAGATTTGTACGCTTTTGATATTCTAACAGTTGCAGTTGCAGTTGACAGT
The DNA here is from genome assembly GCF_023375885.2 of Dermacentor andersoni. NCBI lineage: Eukaryota > Metazoa > Arthropoda > Arachnida > Ixodida > Ixodidae > Dermacentor > Dermacentor andersoni. Next base: position 75,073,712 of record NC_092820.1, on the reverse strand, counting down.
GCTGCGATATCTGTTTTCGGTGGAGAGTTACCGTTTTGTAAACATCGTGCTTGTTTTTTTTTCTCTCTTTAGGCTTACCAATGTTTTGCAATTATTCTCACAGAATCAAGGTCCTAAATGTAAATTTCGCTTGTTGCAGTCACTACAACTCCACCTTTTCTTTCAACTGCACCAAATTTCATTCAAATTGGTGCAAGGGCTGTTTCATAAAATCGCTTCTCAATTTTACATGTATTTTAGTAGGTGGCATCGGAGTTGCCCTCGAGCTCAGTTAGATGTGTTTTGCATCTTGAGGGGCATTACGCGCCAACGTCATACTCTTTGTGAATGTCGTACTGTGTGAAGATGCCGATTCCTATAATCAGTTGCTCTGAAACGCAACTTCCGGTGCCCACTACCTCACAACTAGTTCCAATGGGCTGTATAGTCTACACGCACTATAGCTACTCTCGTCGCGGCAACGGCCGAAGACACGCTTCAACTAAACCTCATTCTAGAGTGGTTGTCGAGCAAAGCTTGAATTAAATATGGCAGCCACCACGAAAGCCATAGATAGCCATTCGTATCGTTGGCCAGAGTTTTCATACGCGCAGCCGAAAGGCAAAAAAATAACTCAGGAGCTGGCCAGTTTCGTCTATAAGTTTCGTATAGCTGAAATTTGTTGCCTCAAAGTGTGTTAGATCTAAATTTACTAAAAAAAAGTGGCGGCGGGGGACTTGCGGCAACAGATGTCACAAAATGTATTTCCTCTAAAAACGTTTGTTAAAGTTGTGATGCTCGAGTGATATTTACCTGCGCTTCGTTTTTTGTTCACTCTCTCCTGTGCCCCTCCCTCGTTAGCCGGATCACTTGCACGTCACCATTGGTCACCAGATCTCCGCCGGCTACCATTTCACTATCGAAGGCAGCGTGACACCAGATGCGGACAAGTACGTCATTCTTTCAGGAGTACGCCACATCACATCCTCCTTTTTGTTTTTACTAGTTCAGCACAATCGCAAAAATTCTTACAGTGGTTCCGAACGCTTCTAAAGTATGAATATTTACAACAAAAATAAATGACACCCCGCTGCTGTGAAATAAGTCAACAAGTCGATGCAATGTGCTAACAGATTGAGGGGCGCTCGTAAGAAAATCGCGAGAATATCAGACGATCCGCACCGCTACTATTGGCTGATCAAACAGCTGAACTAGCTTTTATTTTACGCAAACCTCTCAGCTGCGACTTGTGTGTAGCACTAAGCAGCGCATAATAAAGCAATGAACGGAGATAATTGGTGGACGTTCATGATTATATTGCGCTTAGTGTTACGCTGACGAACATAAGGGACAAGAAGCAGACGTAGCTTAGTGTTACGCTGACGAACATAAGGGACAAGAAGCAGACGTAGCTTAGTGTTACGCTGACGAACATAAGGGACAAGAAGCAGACGTAGCTTAGTGTTACGCTGACGAACATAAGGGACAAGACGCAGACGTACGTCTGCGTCTTGTCCCTTATGTTCGTCAGCGTAACACTAAGCGCAATATAATCATGAACTAAACAGCGGAATATATTACACCTGAGAATATTATAACATGCAGCCTACCCACACTTATTCGATATTCTTCTGGCAGGAATCGTCACTGCTTTGTCTTGACGCCTTCCGGTCCACGCTGTTACCCGCCGCTGGCGCGGTTCCTGTACCGATCTCGTTCCCTGTTAGCGACTCGACATAGCTCCAGAGATCGCCGGATAGCGGTTGTCCAAACAACATATTCAGAAGAATTCGAGTATTGCAGAGGTTGAGGGGACTTAAGGATGGCACTTACTTAATGGCGGGTGTTGAGTCCCAGAGACCGCTAACATCAAGAGCCAGTCCCCTGCATAGTTTATAGAGGACAAAGTATACTTCATCTAGCATTTCCAGTTCCTTCTTTGTGTTTAGATGTTGACGAAAAATGACACTGCTGCCCATCAACACCTACTGGGCTTTATGTTAAATGATGTGGGAATTGATTAGCACGTCCACGTGAACGATAAAAGCGGGCGAAAAATAAAGAAAAAAAATTCGCTGAAGTTTTTCGCAGCGAATCGAAAGTTGCTTCTCGTGGACTGCCAATAACACCACGTGTTGCGAGCAGCATGTGATTCTTCAGAGTTCTTAATTCACAATCGTAATGGTGTGAAATACAGCCCCATATTATTTGAGGACGAGCTTTATGCTACCCAAGGCAGGTCATATTCTTTAGGAAGTAGGCTGGAAAATAGAGCGCGGATGACTAACCTCAGCGCTCTGCGCCGTACAGGCATTTTAAAAGTTTTGGGGAGAGCTATATTTATCTCCGGCACAACGTCGACAAGCTAATTCGCATTGCTGACACTCGCATTTCTGAAAACACCTACGTTGTATTTCTCGGTTTCGCATATTTCGTGCAACACATTACGATTCCGGACACAACATTGGAGCAGAAATTGTTAAAAATAAGTTCAGTCCCAGCTCGCGACCTCAAGCAGTTGCAGGACCTGATCCCAAATTGTGAAGCAAAGCTTTATTTTTGCCCTTCCACCAACTTTTCTTCACCCGGCAGTTTGTTAGATGTAAGTGGGTCGGCCTCTGAAACAGTGTAGCCAAAGCTAAGCCGATCATGGAGACAGTGTAACGAAAGGTGGCAACTTCGTGCGCGATCGTGTCACCATTTCACAATATGCATTTTAACGCGACAGCGTTAAGGAGCTCGTGTTGCAGAAAAGCCGGTGTCAGCGGCGTTGGCCATGAGCGAAAAATCCCGGAAGGCAATCCATAAAAACAGCTTGCAAGATGGGCTTGGTGGAAATCGAACCAGGGTCTCCGGAGTGTGAGACGGAGACGCTACCACTCAGCCACGAGTTCGATAGTTCAAAGCGGGACAAAAGTGCCTCTAGTGAATGCGGTGTTGCCTTAGAAACGTGCCGTAGAAAGTTATACTGCGTGTATATCGGTAATTATGAGCATGTAAATTACAGAAGTCGCAGTTACACGAGTAGCGAAGTACGTTTCCGCTACATTTCTTCTGCGCTCTGCGCACACGCAGAGTCGTCTTGCGGCAAAAACAGAAGACCGCCTCCTCGCAATGTACGGCGCTGCCCCGACACGTGGCGTGCCACTCGCCCCATGATCGCGTCCGCCTTCATGGCGCGTCGCGGCCCGGCTGTCCGTGCCGATCACGACGTTTGGCTCGCGTAGATCGTTTTGAGTGGGCGGTGCGAACGGGGTGCGATAACGCTATCGCGTTCCACTCTTGAAGGCAAAGCTTAAGCGTCCTCCAATGTTTACTTTTCTCAAAAGCATTAATGTTGCTTGTAACGCGAGTACATCTTGGAGGTAGTGCAACGCTACAGCACACCCATGTATCATGGTATTAACCAATATAGCATTTAAAAAGTGTCCCCAGCAGCAAATATAAGCAGGTCTACCGGGAAGCTATCGCTTGATTTTCATCCTTCGACGGCTTCTGCCCACTTTTTCGGCCTTGCCCTCACTTACTCACTCACTCACCCACAAAATCATTTATGCTTTGCATGCCGCAGGATGATGATGAACATTCTTCGGTCGCACGACGTGCACGACGACGTCCTGCTGGGCGTCGTGGCACAGTTCGCAGACACTAAGCAGCTGGTGCGGCGAACCAAGCAGGAGGGCGTCTGGCTCGAAGAGCAGGTGGACCCGGAGATGCCGTTCGAGCCGGGCCAGCCGTTCACCGTCGACATCGCGGTGGGCGAACAAAACTTCCAGATGACCGTCAACGGCCAGCTGCTGCCGCCGTACAAGCACAAGGTCTTTTACGGCATCGGACACAACCTGTGTCTCGAGAAGAACGCAAAGTTTAAAAACTTGCGCGTCTGCTCCATTAGCGTGAGTAGCCGAAAGGCAGCGATCTCACTCTTGTCTCAGTTAGGTAAATTGAGTTCATTGGTGCAAAAGCGACTAAGGCTGTGCTGCGTCCGACACTGGCTGATAAAATTTCGTTAGTTAATGAAGCATACCCTGGAGTAACTAAAGCTTACTGAAGAAAATTCGTTTCGTCTAAGAAGCCTAGCACATCAGTCAGAGGTATCAGTGCATCATCTCCTAACATCAAAATCGGCTGAAATTGGGTGTGTGACTTGTACAATACGCCGAAGTACTTTTGTTAGGTTACTAATGTAAGAAAATGTAGTTTTTTATCGAATGTGACCCCTAAAGACTTGTTTTCTTCTTTAAGTGGTTGTACCATTTTATTTAGTTTCAGGAAGTGGACCGGTTGTAAGCCCCCTCTTCTGAGAATACATCACGGAAACAGGTTTTTCCGACGAAAAACTGATGCTGTTTGTATTAGCCCATTGTATCAGTTTGTTTACAGTGATTTGGATCTACCGTTCACATGTTGTTATGTTACATGCGCGGAAAGCAATTCCGAGGTAATTGACGTAAAGAGAACGCATAATGGTAGATCGTATGACCTTCATTTCAGCATTCATTTTAACCACAAACAGCGTTGTACATAAAACGCAGCCCTGAGGTAGACCATTTTCTTGGGTGTATACACGTGACAGCACCCTGCCGAGACGCACCTGACATGTTCGATTGGACACAAGATCAGAAAGGCACTTCAACATTTGGTCCTAATCCCTAAGTCTGCCAAGTCCTTCAAAAACGCCGAATATCCATGTGGTGTCATATGCCTTCTCCAAGTGGAAAAAGATAGATAGGCAGTGTTGTTTCTATAAAAAGGCATTGGGTATTTTATGTTCCAGTCGGACAAGGTAATCACTAGTAGAACAACGATTTGAGACACAATGGGTGTATGTTTACGGACTTTCTAGTCCGAATGTAAAAGTTAGTCTGGTGTACGCAACACATTCCTATGACTTTGCCAAACAACTAGTGAGAGCAATGGGGCCGTAGCCACTGCGTAATTTGGGGGTTTTCCAGATTTTAGAAAATGTATAGTTACGGAGTGTTTCCATGATTTTGGCATTTCACCAGTTTCCCCGATTTTGTTAAAGAATTTTAATACCGCTTTTATTGAGGTTTCTGACTGGTGGGCAAGCATGGTGTAGTGCATGCGGTCCATGCCAATTGCAGCTTTGTTTCCAGCAGAAATCACTACATTTATTTCTGGGAATGTGAGAGGAGCATTGCGCGGTGGATCGGACGCACCTGCTGTTGGTAATCTTTGTTTTTCAGCGGAGTTCTTGTATGTTAAAAATGTGTCCGTGTAGTTGACGGAACTTGATACTCTGTAGAAGTGTTCCAACAGAATGTTTGCTCGTTCTTCGAGTGTTGTTTGTGTACCAGGACTTGAGAGTAAGGGAATTGTATAGGAGTAATCCCCTTTGAATTTCCTTACCTGATCTTACATGCATTTCGAGGTGACTGAACTATTAATTGAGAAGACATATTTCTGCGAAGGGTTTTTTTCGGCTTCTCTACGAATCTATCGTACATGGACCTTTTGCTGTTTGAATTTAAGTTGGTTGTTCTAAGTTGGGTATGTAGGAAGATTGCCCCAAGTCTTATTCTGTTCTTTTTCTGCAACGGTACATTCCTATATCCACCACGGGTTTAGTTTCTTTCGACGTTCTCCGTTAGATTGGAGTATAGCTCTTTCAGCTGCCGTGATTACGTAATGAGTAAATGTTTCATTAATCTCATGAGATTCATTTCATGATTTTAATCTCATGAACCCATATAGGTGTCGATGCATCGGCACCTAAACGGGCTGAAAAGTTTCAAATTTGTCAGTTTCTGTCAAAAGCGGCCAGCCTTGCAGTTGGATTTTCCAACGTGGCCTGCAGGTGATGATGAGTAAAGTTGATGCCAGTTTGATTATGGCAGGTAAGTGGTCACTGCTGTGTGGATTGTGGAACACTTCCCAGTTAATATCAATGAAAAGAGGAGGTGAACAGAGAGCTAAATCAAGACAGCTAAAGTTACGTGATGTCGGTGAGAAATACGTAGGTGCTCTTGAATTTAAATTACAGATATTGTTAGAGAGAATAAAATATTCTATGAGTTGTCCTCTTTGGTCTATTTTCTCGCTTCCCGAAACAGTACAATGGACGTTAAAATCACCTACGAGCGTAATATGGTCTGGTAGCAGTTTAATCAGCTTTTCAAGTTTTTTTATATTCTTGCTTTCTTGGGGTGGTATGTACAAAGAACAGATGGCTATAGCTTTAAAAGAAAGAATAGTGATAACAACCGCTTCGAAAGCCATATTCAGATTATCTTCTCGGGTGGGAGTACCGCTTTTCAAGGCAACGGCAACTCCTCCAGAAAGTCGGCTGGGGATTTACTGGTCTTGTCGAAAGACGGAAAAGCCTTTTAAAAAACTCTGGTTTTTTGGGGGCCCAGATTTGTCTCCTGTAAACAAAAGGCAACTGGGAAAAACTATTTATGGTGTATTCTGTCACCTTAGTTATGTAGTAGACCTTCCACTGTATAATAAATGCCATTTAGGAACACAACCAAGAATACTATTGGGTAGCGTGGCGTTGTCGGCAGGCTGCAGGCGCCCGATAGGCCATAGAGACGAGGCAGGAACGAGACGATTTCTAGTGCGAAACTTGCGCTGTTTATTCAATGTTGGTGAAGGATATGGAAGAAGGGAATGAATGAATAATACATTGCGTGGCCGCTTAAATATGCCCGCTAAAATCATAGGCGGGATATTGCTCGCGTCAACGTCACGTGACATGCGCTGAGTCTGGTCGGGGATGGGCGGCTGATCCTTTCTCCTAGGCGAAGTTGCACGTGCTTGCCTCCTCAGGCGGCAACCCGCAGGTCCTGTTTGGTTCACGGAAACGATCTCCCCTAGAGTCGGACAGTTCGCGAAAAGGGTTCTCCCCTAGAGTCGGACAGTTCGCGAAAAGGGTTCTCCCATAGAGTAGCACACACACAAAGGGGCCTGTAATCACTGCGGGGCGCCTGCCAGACCGGCAACCACTCGAGACAACCATAGCAAATTAGGGATCCATCCTCCGTTTCGATTAGGCATGGTCTTTGCGCATCCTTATTGCCCGGGGTGTTGCACGCCAATCGTAACAAGGGGCAGTTTGTATTCTCGCGTTTTCTACGTGTGGGGCACCGGCCGGTGAAGTCGAATACGTCACGCGTCGACGATTTGCCCTACGTATAGTTCAGCATGCTGCAGGCGAGCAGCTGCTGCCGCAGCACAAGCGCTCGATATACGCGGCGAGCAGGCGCTTCTCGCTTGGCGAAGGCGCAAACTCAGCACGCTCTCTTCAGTGCAACCGAACTGTAGACCATTATACTACCGGCCAGCAAAACAAGCGCGCTAGTACGTGCGTGCCGCTCTTCTATAAAGTCCTTGATGCCAAGTGGAGTTACTCGGTATGTGTCACTGGGAATGTGCCACTCTACAATGAAGAAAATATTCCTTCAATTTTTCCGACGCTGAGGGGAGAGAGAGAGAAACAATCCTTAATAGTATGCCGGAGAAGTTAGCCTGACATGCTACTCCAGGTGCTGGGTGGAGCTTATGATATACACAGTGATATACACTTTACAGCACGTATAGTCCACGTCAAAAGGGTAGTTTGCGGCGGTGTTAGTCGCTGACCGCTATTGTGAACTGCACGACGCGGTCCAACCGACGTTGGTCGCCCTCTTCTGTTTCAGCATCCCAAGCATTGGAGCAACAAGCCGCCGAACTTTCAGAAAGCAACATTGCTGTTTTTCAATGCGGTGAGCTCCTCTTTCTATGATTTCGATCCCATTTCTTTCGATAATTTTCTCACGCTTTAGGAGGATGGCGACTAGGGTAGGTTGGTAGAACTAGCGCAGCACAAAAAGACAGGTGACAGTAAGGGGACAAACCGGACGCAGTACGGAGACACTTGGTTCCCTTACTGTGTCTCCCTGTGTTCTTGCGCTATGTTTTTTTCTGCTTCCGAAACAGCACACTTCTATTTCTGCGACTTCAAGTCGTACAGATATAAACATTGGATGAATGCAAGCCCGACATGTTCGGTTCGCGTTCATTTACGATGCAAAGCGGTCCAAAATAACCTAACCTAACATTATACGCAAGCAGAAGAAATTACCATTGCTTGACCTGGTCGTTCGCTGCTTCCTTCTTTCTCTTTCTTTTTTCTCACTCGTTTCATGATAAAGCGGAGAAGCGAAACCGAGCTCGTCAGCTTGGGTGGATACCATCAGAAGAGCCCGATCATTGCCCGCAAAATAGAGAACACTGGTCATCATTAGGTATTCATACAATATACAATACATACAGACAATACTTAAAATTTACGTTTCACACGAGCGCACTGCGCACTCCGAAATTTCAGGTCGTCAGGCCTGTCCCTGGGCCTCGATAGTTCGATAGTACTTGCAGACAAGCAGTCGTATTGTTCGCTTCAGTTCGCCATCGGAAACCACGGGTGAAACATCGATTTTGATTGGAATTTACCATCCCGCTGCATTACTAAGTCAATTTGAGTATGCCTTCATTCCAATTCAAGATCAAATCTAGTGTAATCTCGACCGGTGTTCCTTTACAACAAGTCATAAAAACATAATTTGTTAAAAGTAAGTGTCCCCAGAAATTTGTCGCCTGCAAATAAAATAAAGTTACGGCAAAACAATCACTAGATGCACCAGTGAGAATTGCACAGTTGTGATACGCGATATGTCTGGGTGTTGTGTTAAAGGTGACGCTCACCACAGATAAACGGTTTGATAACATGAACAATAATGCTCTCAGTAAGATTTGTAAATAGGCCTATAGTAGGACACAATAGGCTAAGTTCAACTAATACAGGACGTAAATTGGATATATGGAGATCAGAACTACGATTTTTCTGATAAATATGTATGAAGAAGTAAGATTTTGTCAACTAGACTGCGTGGCCAGTCAATGATAGCGCATGTTTGTAAGCCACCCCCTCTTGAAGCAGTAAGTGAAGCAATGCAGGCTGAATTAATAAAGAACTCGAAACATTCCGTCCCCCTGTGCGCAGAGTTGGCCGAATAATTGCCTAGTTGAAATAACTTGGGTCGCGCTTTGTTTTCGTGCCATGTACCGCCTTTCTTTCTGTTTCTCGTAACCGTCTGCGTAGCACAACACTCACTGAGTGATCTGAATACACCACTTTGCGCTAACATTAGGAGCAAAAATACACATTCCATGTCCGGTTTGAGGGCTCAAGTACAAATTTGTTTTTCTGCGCAGTAGCGCGAATATTACATTCGGATATTGGGCTTCGGGGAGCAAAAATGGCATTTTCTTGGCCAGCACGTGGTACCTTTGCAAAAAAAAAAAATGAAAAAAGAAAACGTCACACATGATCTCCCGCTTCCGGGCCGCAGAATTCGCCGGTCAGCTCGCCCATTCAGCTCGAGCCTGGAAACTCCTTTTATGTGCAAGGAACGCCACGACCGCCTTGCACTGAGTGAGTATGAGCGCCTCGTTTTTAAATTGTTCTGAATATTTTTTTTTACTTTGTATTGTTCCTAGCTTGCTGATCTTCTCACACGTATCTACATTTTTAATATTTCCCGAGAGCTCCGTGCAGTCTTCGACATTGGGCCCCTCGTCTGTATATTATCTGTGACCCATTAACTGTATGCTAACGAATGATGAACTGAAATTGACGCAGAAGCTTCCGTTTCGAACCCTCACGGCATTTGATGACCGCGGCTGCTGCTGCTGAACAGCCGACATACAGAAAGGTGGATGGATCACGTGACTGATGGTGGGGTCGAACTTCGATCCCCCGGCGCAAGAACCCCATGTTCCAACCATTAGGCCTCACCCGTACGCACACTAATTCTAGCGCGTGCACAAGCGCCAGTTTCAATCAGGCCAAAGAATCGGGACCACACGAGTAACAGTCGACTCCACCGCTGCTTTTTGTGCCGTACTTTTCTATGCGTACACCTGCCTTTACTTCTTCCTTCGAGAAAAAAATCATACATCTCAATCGTCATCGTGATATCGCTACGTCCCACCGTGGTGGCTTAGCGGCTATGGCGTTGTTGTGCTAAGCACCAGATCGCGGGACCTAACCGAGGACGCATTTCGATGGGGCCGAAATGCAAAAACACCGGCGTACCGTTTCGTGGGTGCAGGTTAAAGAACCACAGGTGGTCAAAATTATTCCGGAGCGCCCCCCCCCCTACGGCGTGCCTCGTAATCAGATATATCACAGTGTGCCTTCGTTATAACTGTTGCTTGCGCTTCGTCGTAGCTCGAGAACGGTGTTTTGCATAAACGCAACATGATAAAAGGTGGACACTAGGGAAAATGGTATATGCCGTGGCCGCGCACAAGTTATGCCTTTCAAACATTAAGTTATTGCTTGCCGAATACATTAAATATATTCAAGATTTCTTATGAAAACGTTCGCGCACTCTCCAACACTTCTGCTTTAAGCATGCTGTGCTAAATATGTTTGTTGAATTCGACTTTTTGTAGAATATGACGTTTGTGGATATCGTATTTTCTCATTTGACACCGACGATGAAATTTATTTTCCTTTTACTGCCATGGTGCCGTAATGAACCGGGGACGGGGGGCTAGTCAAGCTGTTTTCAATGGAGCTTTTTTTTTCCCTTATGTGAAACTCCGTGTATGTGGTAAATAAATGAACTTGAACTTGGTGCCATCTGTGCGATGCATGAACATCGCATGAGAATACGTGGATATCGTGTTTTCTCATTTGACACCGACGATGAAATGTATTTTCCTTTTACTGCCATGGTGCCGTAATGAACCGGGGACGTGGGGCTAGTCAAGCTGTTTTCAATGGAGCTTTTTTTTTCCCTTATGTGAAACTCCGTGTATGTGGTAAATAAATGAACTTGAACTTGGTGCCATCTGTGCGATGCATGAACATCGCATGAGAATACGTGGATATCGTGTTTTCTCATTTGACACCGACGATGAAATTTATTTTCCTTTTACTGCCATGGTGCCGTAATGAACCGGGGACGTGGGGCTAGTCAAGCTGTTTTCAATGGAGCTTTTTTTTTCCCTTATGTGAAACTCCGTGTATGTGGTAAATAAATGAACTTGAACTTGGTGCCATCTGTGCGATGCATGAACATCGCATGAGAATACGTGTTCCATAGGATGGCAATCAAGAGCGTTGTATGCATCGTATCTAGTTTTACAGCATTTACTAGCTTCGCGAGCATATATTCTAGCGTGTGGAGGACCTGCACATTTCTTTCCCTTTCTGTTCGACAGTGTTATCGCGGTTTTCATTTGACAGACAGATAACAGTTGCAACTGTTATCCGTCTGTTATGAGCCCCACGTCCCCGGTTCACTAAGGCAGCATGGCAGTAAAAGCAAAATAAATTTCATCGTCGGTGTCAAATGAGAAAACATGATATCCACAGAAGACATATTCTACAAAAAGTGAAATTTAACTGAAATATATTTAAGACAGCATGCTTAAAACAGAAGTGTTAGAGAGTGTGCGAACGTGAAATAACAAAATTTGCTCGCGCCGGTCTCATTGTTGCAGCGTAGCTTGCCGTGATCGTTTCTTTCTTTTTTTTCGTGGGCTTTCGAATCCTTCCGCTAGCCCATATGAGCGTGCCGCTATCTATTCGAGAAGTGCTCTTATTGGCTTGCGTGTCGCCGCTGGAACTGGAGCCAGGTGTAGCAGCGGGGCAATTCTGAAACAGTTTGACATTATTCTGCTTGCCCGCTTGATTCGTCAATATGGTTATTTCAAGTAGGCAAAGAGGAGCACTAACGACTATTCGGAAAGTGTTCGAGCAAGGTGCAATGGTATCGTGTAAAAAACTGATGCAAACCCTCGCAAAGGTACTTTTCTTTAGAATGTTGTAACTGTGATGTTGAACCTTGTTTTGAACGGTGTGATTTAGTGACACGTTCAAATGTGCCCCCTTAATTTGAAAGCATCACTATGATTTCAGCTAAGCGCAGGCCTGAGTGGCACAGCTGGAGCTAGAGCGAACACTCGCGAGAGCTCTTTTTGAGCGACTTCAAGTGATCGAGTTTGCTCACTTGAATGTGTTACCATTGCAACTTCCCGAAGAAAAACGCGACTGCTAAGAAGTTATGATAAAATGTTCTAGCAGGAGATCACGCCACCTAACCGCTGATACCAGCTCCAACTGTCGCGGGAGCACATTTCGAGCTCTATGCGGGTTCATGTTGGGCCGCAGAGACTTGCCTGCACCATGCTTGCATATTGAGAGATGTTCTCTTAATCGCACATTTCAAAAGTGCCATTAAAGTTGCGATGAGAGGCAGGCGCTCAAAACTCGCCATTCGTCGAGAGCATTGAAGATACGCAGCGGGTATTTTTTTTGTGTGTGTGTGTACGTGTGTGTGTGGGTGTGCAGTTAACCGTGCTTCTGCTGCGTGAGTACTCATGTGGAGGGCTCAGGAAGCAAAAGTTTGGCTTTGACCGCTGCTCGTATTGAATGATGTCGGCCGCACTATAGCACAGAGAAGCGTTGCCACGCTACGGCATCTCCCATGCAATGGACTCAAAAAAGGGCGATATTCTCTGTTTGAGCCCGATGACAAAACACGACGGGATGCGACAGCGACGAAAAACTGCCATCGTCATCCTCAGGCAACCGTGTAACCAAATGACGCTTTGCTACGCTGACCATAGGAACGGCTTTATTCTCGCTCTGCTTGATCGGCGGATCTGTGATCGGCGAATAAAGTGAGCTGATCTTATATACGTAGTGAAATGCTAAAATGAACTGACCACTGATATGGCATGAAAAGAATTCAACGCTTCGCGAAAACTTCGTTTCACTTAGATGTGCGTTGGCTCTGTGTCAGTTATCGGAGCGCAAACGCTTGAACTGGCGGATGCGTAAACAGAGTTGACTAGCTTCAAATTTATGGCACAGCAGATAAGCACTAATGAGTGAGATCGCATTTTAGTGGGCGCAATATGTCCTCATGCGAAAAAGAGTTCGCGGATCCTACGCACATGTGCGAATCGGTGATAAGCGAAGCGTTCTTTAATACTTGGGAACGTTACAAAAACGTAATGCGAACATAACCGCCATGACGCAAATGTTAGCGCAAAATGACGCTAGTCGAATACAGTTTTATACGAAAGTAATGGTTGTGACGCAAATGCAGTATGTTATTTATTCAAATGTAACCGGACAACGCATATATTGTACAGTGATGCAAATGTTTCAGTGCAGGGCTGGCGTCAGCGCAACACCAATGCAAATTAAGTTTATTCGATGCGCCGCGCTTGTCTGTTGGTGTTTTGCACTGCACATAACATCCCCTACTTATAAGGCACCATGTATTACCCATAGTCAACAATGGCAGCGTTAGTAATCAGCGATGCGATTTCAACTAGACTCTTTCACATGATTGTGCACGGACGTCGTGTCATTACTGTAGGAGATGAAGGAGATGTAGGAGATAGAAGGGGCACAGATAGCTTCGCTTTTGAAGCGCGCCAGAAACGCAGCACAATTGTCGCTGCTCTGTCGGTTGAAACGCTTCGGCTCCTGCTCGCTGTCCACTAAATCGCATTTGCTATAAACTCTTGTCATCAACTTCAAAGCACTGAGCTTGTTCCAAGATATTTCTAGAAAAGCTGACGCCATGTGCGAAAGAAAAAAAAAACTCTCTCCACTGCGCGCGCAGGTTCAAGATTGCACTGTCGAAGGGCGCCGAGGAGACCGCCGAAGCGCTGCTCGTAGTCCACGTCCTGCTTAAGAATGGCCTCATGTTCGTCTACGACGGCACCGACGGAAACAAGGGTGCCGGCCACCAGCTCAAGGTCAAGGCCAACCGCCTCTTTTCGTGCAGAGTGGACGCGCTCGCCGACAACTTCAAAGTAAGTTGACGACCATTTTAAAGGACAACCGCAACGACATTTTGGACCGTGGAATAAGAATCCTATAGTTTCAGATAGCGCAAGTCTACTGCGGCTTCCGTGCGAATTATCTTTGTAGTGCGAGCGGATGCCTCATAAAAGACACGTGAAAGTAGACATTCTCGATACCGAAGCTGTAAGAAAAAAAAGAAACTGGGCCAGAACCGCTCGCCGGAAGTGACGCATGTGCAAGAATGCGTGGTACCGTGGCCAGACCTCCGAGATTATGCGCAGTACGCGGGCTGTCCGCGGCTCACTGAAACAAAAACCTTAGGTGACGTGTTGAGACTTCAGTCATATCCGCTAACGAGTCATCTGCTTAGGTGTTAATTGAAGGACAACTCCGGCGTTCTTTCTTTTTTTAACTGTGATAGGGTACTTTCATTTTGAAATGGCAATGACAATCCTGTCACCGGTTGGGTGGTTCAATATGCTGAGAAACTCACCAATAATTTTAATACCCCATAAACGAGGTACCACCGAAACGGGTAGCTGCCTCGTAAGACGTTACGATGAGTCAATGACGTCGGATCCTATTCACTGCCGTAATATAAAGACGCAGTAAACTCGATGATAACGCCCAAAAGGAAGAAAGCAAAGCTGATTATGCCTCCTGTGAGGAGGTTTTTCAGCTCTTTCGAAATAGACAGCGGCCATTTCAGCGACGACATGAGCGCTAAGGAACGCCGTTTGCTTTTGACCCACCGCCGCAACCGCGCGAAGCAGCCGATGTGCCCAAGGTCGATGCATTGTGCCGGGGAAAGACGAAGAGAAGCACCGGTTATCACGTCTATCACAACGGTGATTGTCAGCCGTTGTGTCGCAGACAATAAAGCTTCGAATGGGGCTAGTTTGTGTGACACCGTTCTGCTTGATGGCACTATACTGTTCATACGAAGGACAACAAAAGAGACGGACACGCATGTGCGCAAACTTTCAACTGTTTAACATTCACTAGCGCACGTGAAATATATACACGAAGGGTGACTGCAAATGAAAAGAAAACGAGATGAAAGACGAAAAAGAAGCCAATCTATGCACATGTGACGGCAAACACAAGTATGGCTTGATCTAACGTCCATCTGTGAATTTAAAAGCAGCTTTTAAATTTATAGGCGGATGTTAGTACCTAGGACTTTTCAGTCCTATGACTTCACTGACTTCTTCATACGACTTCACTACCGCTCGACTTCGTCTGCAGTTATTGCGCGTACGCTAAAGGGACTAACGAGAACGCCAAATACTGGAAGCAGGCTAAATTCTTGACCGATCGATTCGCGCCTCTCTGTGAAGTCATATTAATATCGCGTACGAATACTTCTGTGCTGCAGGCGATATTTTAAACAACTGCTTAGAGAAAACAAAGGAATATTTCTGTAGACTTTCGGCGGAGCTTCAAATCTATCGGCTGCTTAATAAGTCTCTGCGAGGATGCATCGAGTGAATTCTTAGGAACGTGTTCTCAGCATTTATTTTTTTGTTTCTTTTTGGCCAGGTCTGGGTGAACACCTTATCTGCTACAGACTCGAATACCGACCCCTTCGAGGTGAAGCACAGGTTCTCCCTCAACGAAGCCGGCTTTCTCAACACCTTCGGCGAGATCAAGAACGTCACGGGGGTGAAGTCGACAGAGGACATCTTGGAGTGATTGGCCGGCCTCGCGATCCAGCCAATGACAGGCACCATAAACCGGCGATCGCTGTTAGATTGCCTCGTTGGCCATTTTCCCGTCACCTGTTGTGATGACCTGTCCCATTTAATAAGGCTAATAAGGATCGGGCCTTGGTGGCTAGCTATCAGCTGTCGCCGGATCGGAGCATCCAGCTAAGCGCCGCTTGACAGTGACCGAGACGGCGAAGACCCTGCGCGAAGAAAAAGCAACGCAAATCGAAAAGTGATTGGCTATGAAGTCCTTGCGCAGAAAAGGAATTAGTGAAACAAAAAACAAGGAATGCATTTCCATTGGTCGTCGGACTTGTTAGTGAATAAATTTTCGTTTGTCACTGCTCGGAAGCGAGTGATGGCTGTCCACTCGAAGAACCTGTTAAACGCACAACGCGTCGACGTGAGTTAGACGGGCCCCTCTGCGATTATGTTACGGTAGTGTAAACGTGATAGTCATGTGGCACGAGTCACCGTAAAATAACAGAGGATAAAACGCTGCTAAGACGCTTTTAAGGTGGTTACACAATCTCACACAGTCCACACTCCGTAGCAACACTGGGTCAATGAGAAGCGCCGTAGTGTAGAGCTCCGGAAGAAATTTAACCATATGACAGAGATAAACATCGCGTCGGAACTCATTCTCGAGTGTACAGCTCAGTGATTAAACTGGCGTGTTTGGAATGTGTTCTCCTTGAAATGCTTCCGCCCCGGCCAGACCTTTGTACCGGCGGTACTACCTTAGCAAAAAAAAATCTCCATGCACTGACGCAGGGCGGACGGTTGTGCATGTAATGTGACGCGCGCGAAATTGACCTGTGGGCTGGCTATGCAGGCTCTCTTCCGAGCACCCTGTTGTAAAAATAAAAGGAATAAACATTTGAAAAAGAAAGCCCCGTTTCGACAGTATAAAGTTCAGTAGCACCATTGTGAAATTATAAACTTTTTTTGGCGTGGTTTCGGTGATCACAAAGAAAAATAAGGTGGCTAAAATATATGGGTGTTGAAGACAATGGTACAAATAACCAGTTAACGCCCAACGTATCACTATTGTTACGGGCTCGATACCTCGAAATTGCTATTTAACCGTATGAAACCAAAGCCCCTAGTATCCTTAATACGCTGGAGCAAGTTTTCAATGGTGTATAATTCAGGAAACCAATTACTAAACATTTAATTATTCCAGTAATTTCTTACTCCACTAGTTATTCATTACTGCACTGATTAATTTCTTACTCAAGTAAGGTTTAATTGTGGGTATTGTTGGCGATTCACACGTGCTCTTGGAACAAAGGAACAACACAGCAGTGCAATCAATCAAGGGCATATTCTGTGGGGAGCCGAACTGCGCCACCACTCGTATTTTAAACGTAAAATTTTACACAGGCGCCTGGTATACATGTGCACTATCGGAAATTGGAGGTTTTTACGCGCTACGAAATTTCGTTGCGGTTGGCCTTTAAGTGGGCTTGCTTCGTTATAACCGGTTGCTCCACCTCTGAAACCGCCATTGTTGCCACCACTGGTGGAAAAACAGTGGAAACCGCTATCAGTTAACCGATAGCATTAAGTAATTATGTCAAGTTATGTACACACGTATAATTATACATGCTCTAACAATGTAAAATAGTACATAATCATAGCCTCTAACAATGAAATGTCATATAAACATTTCATCTTCCCAAATTGTGGTTCATGTTTCCATTTGGAAAATTAGCAGGGTTCGTGAGAGCCCTTCTACAACCAAACAACAATGTTTCACATTACTTAGTTATGAACTGGAGTTGTGGCTGCCAATGTATTTTAGAATACCCTGTGATCTTGGGAACTAATGTGCACTGTAAGATACGGTCCCATTATGTTGGCAAACCTAAGAATAGAACATTTGTTTCAAATCGTGTTTTAGATGGTTTACTACAAAACCATCTACAGAGTCTTACTACAAACATCATCAGTGCGACAGACGCTTCTCAATATGAAGAAAAGTTTGGTGTTTGTGTTTTTGCCCAACGCAAGTGTGGACTTTTCTTTTGTGGCTGGTGGATTTTTTATTTATTTATTTTATTTATTTACAAATACTGCAGCCCAGAAGGGCTATTGCAGGAGTGGGTGAATACAAATGCGAGAAAGAAAATCACTATACAAAGAAGCATGCGTGAGTAACATGACTAAGGGGAGCATTCAATGGCATCCCCAAATTCTCTATGTGGTAAAGAACGGATGGAACCAGGCAGGTCATTCCAGAGTTCAATTGTCCGAGGAAAAAAACTGTATTTAAAAGTGTTGGTGCGAGCAAAAAAGACGGATAAGTTTAAGTCATTGCTGCTTCTCGTGATTAGGGGCTTTGCACGGGTCAGATATGTGTTAGGGGAAGCATAATGTGGAGAGTAAAATAGAGAGTGTAGAAGTTTCAGAGAATTAATGTGACGACGGTGGGAAAGAGGGGTTAAACCAAGCATATTCAGATGAGATGACGGTGAAAACATTCTATCATAACGGCGGTATATGAAACGAACCGCCTTTTTCTGAACAGATTCAATTTTATGGATGTCCGAAATTTTGTAAGGGTTCCATATGGTAGACGCATATTCAAGAATAGGTCTTTGGGGGCAGCACGTAGAGTTCGGGTTAGATAACCAAGTTTTTTTAGTCCTTTGTTGCAAGTTGTTAGAATATGTTCTGACCAGGATAATCTTGGAGTGAAAAGGAGGCCTAAATACTTATATTCGTATGCGCGCTGCAGAAAAGTGGATTTATAGGAATAATTGAAATATGAGCAATTAGCATGCTTGTGAAAGGACATGGCGACTGTTTTCTTGAAGTTAATGTTCATTTGCCAGAGTTCGCACCATTCACAAAAACTTATAAAAGATTGATTCAGAGTGTTATGATCGTTAGGTGAAGAAATGACATTGTAGAGAACGCAGTCGTCAGCGTAAAGCCGAATTTTTACTGAAACAGAGCTTGGAATGTAGTTAATATAAAGCAAAAAAAGCAATGGCCCTAAAATAGAACCCTGGGGCACACCGGAAGATACTGATGCGTCAGGAGAGTTGAATGAATTAAAAGAAACATACTGTGAACGATCATAAAGAAAACTACGGATCCAGTCAATGAGAAGCGGGTTATTAAGGATAAAGTTTAGTTTATGTAATAGTTTAGGATGTGGTACAGTATCAAATGCTTTCGAGAAATCAATGAAGAGTGCATCTAATTGATGACCTAAATCAAGAGCAAAAGCGATGTCATGTGTAAATTCAGTTAATTGAGTCACTGTGCTAAGACCACTACGAAATCCATGCTGAGCGCTGCATAAAATGTTATTAGACTCGAGAAAAGTGATAATGTGTTTATAAATTATGTGTTCAAGAAGTTTGCATGCATGAGAAGTTAACGAAATGGGTCTATAATTTAGAAGAGATTGTTTCTGCCCAGATTTGAACAATGGAATGACTCTAGCCCGTTTCCATGAACAAGGAACTGTACAAGTAGATACAGATTTCTCAAAAATCAATGTGAGGTATTGACACGTCCAAAGCGCATAACGATGAAGGAACACATTGTTAACATTGTCTGGACTGCAGCCTTTTTTGGTGTCAAGATTTAAAATAAGGTTCAGGACTCCTTGCTTACATATTGTAACATTGTTAATTGCACAGGACATGTTAGTTGTCGTGGAGTAGGGAGGAATTACGCCATTGTCCTGTGTGAATACAGACTGAAAATATTCACTGAATGCTTTAGCAATAGGTCCAGGATCGCTTATTTCGGAATCGCCTAATAGAAATGTCTGGGTGGTGTTCTTCATTGGCGAAATTGAGCTCCAAAATTTTCGTGGGTTATTTTTAACTAAATTAGGTAGAGTGAACTGATAATAAAAGTTCTTAGCTGCGTCCATTTTTTGACGGAGTTCTTCCTTTATAAAGCGGAACTGGTCATTTGTTTCTGCATTCATGTGGCGCTTCCCACGTGCTCTGGCTACTCGACGCTTCAAATGCAGTATTTCCCTTGTCATCCAAGGAAGGTCTAGATTATTCTTTTTTGTTTTTAATGGCACATAGCGCTCTATGCAAGTATGGACAATGTTTTCAAAATGGGATACTATAGCATTGATATCACTGGTAGTGCATAACTGGGAGAAACTGTCGAATGAAATGCTTAATGTATCAAGTATGGACGTATCATCTGCATGATTATAATCGTAAAAACTGGTATATTGATAGTGGCGCCTTGAAACTGAAAGATTAATAGTAGCAATAACAGCTTTGTGATCGGAAATACCGTCCGTAATCTCACACTCAAAGCCACTTGTAAAGAGCGGTGCACTTAGAAAAATCAAATCTAGTATGGCGGACTCTCTAGTAGGGTTAGATACAATTTGTTTCAATCCAAGCGATAGTGGAAATTCAAGCAACTCTCTAGAAAGAGGGACGTTATCACCAGTTATCGATAATGAAGCCCACGAAACATTAGGTACATTGAAGTCCCCCATGCAGATTAAATTTGAAGAGCCAAAACCGTGCTCTTGGATGAACGCGTTAAGGATCATTATTTCATTTGAGGTATGTTTGGGAGGTCGATAAAACACCAATGATTACATTTGTTTTATTAATGTGCACCTTACACCAGACCGTCTCGATTTCAAGTGGGGATTGTAGTACAGAAAACTGTAGGTCAGAGCGCAAAAACACGGCAACACCTCCGCCTCTGCCCGCATTCCTGTCTACTCTTATGACGTTATATCCTGGGGGAGTTAGTCCGCAGTCAAGGATGTCGCTATGCAACCAGGTCTCAGTAACACCGATAACATGTGGGGAATGTGATGCCACCAACGAGGAAAAGCTTGAATATTTGTTAGATAGGCTTCTTGCATTAAGAGGAAGCTTTAGCTCGGGTGCTCCTATCTAAATACATGTAAAAGCAGAATTCGTTTTTCTCGGCAACCACTGCACCAAATTTGACGAGGTTTGTTGCATTTAAAAGACAAACTTAAAATCTAGTGACTGTTGGTTTCGAATTTTTATGTTAGGTCGTCAATTTTTTATTAAAAATTGGCAAAAATCGAAAATTTTCAAAAAACGAAACTATCAAGTTTACAACTCTGTAACTCAACCACTAAAAAGGATAATACAATTTTGTGAATTGCATCTAATAGTACATCTAAAGCGGACAAAATTGATATGTTACACATGAATATAAAAAAATTTAATCACAGGGAAATACAACTTTTGCAAAACCGTTGTAACCAACGTAACAAATTCACGTAAGATGTAAAATGACATATTGAATGTGTCCGCTTTGAATGATCTAATGGATGCCGTTTACAGAACCGCGATATCAGTTCTTGATGCAGAGCTATGAATTTGTGAACTTCGTGCTTCCATTTTTTTCAAACGGTCAAATATTTGAAAATCGATTTAAGAAAATTCAAGCCCTAAATCGAAATTACGCTTCCAACAGTCACTAGAATTTAACTTTCTCTTTCAAATGCCACAAATTTCATCAAAATCGGTCCAGGGGTTATCTCATAAAAACGTTTTTGCGTTTTACATGTATTTGAATAGGCCGCGTCGGAGTTGGGCCCGAGCTAAAGCTTCCTCTTAAGATTTAATATACAAAGTTTATCGTACTTGTCATTGTTAAGTCAAGGATTGTTCCCCTGGGAGAGCGGTAAATGATGGTGAGTGGTGCGGTCAGGAGCTTTTACAAGAGAGTTCGAAACAACGTCCCAATTGTAGAGCTGATTATCAACAAACGCATGGTCGTACCTGAGGTGTACCACTGAACCATTGTTACGGAATTGTGCTGTAGCGTCCCATAGTTTTTTACGGATGGATCGTATGTTTGAAGAAAAATCTTCAGATAAGCGCCACTGAGACCCTTTTAGCTTATAGCCATTCTTTAGAGCACTAATCTTTTCGCGAAAATCTAGGAGCTTCATAATGATGGGGCGAGGTCTCCCACCTCTAGGTCTACCAAGCCTATGCAATCGCTCAATTTGAGGAAAATCAAGCTTTAGTACGTCAGTAAAGAAGTTCTTCGATTGCAGCGATTCATTAGTGTCATGCTTAGATTCTGTTAGACCATAAAGAATAAGGTTGTTGCGACGCGAGCGATTTTCTAAATCATCGCTTTGGGAAGAAAGTGAGTTAATAGTGGATGACATTTTCTGAATTTGGCTCTGTAGGTTATCGTAGTGGGCTGTGCTAAACGTGGGTGCCTGCTGCTCAAGATCAACTATGCGTTTCTCAATTGCCTCAAATCGAGCGTCGATAGATTTTCGCATGTCAGCTATATCTTTTGTTATCTTATTTTGCCCCGCAAGAAGCTGAGCGAACATTTCGGATATCATAGAGCCAGAATCATCTGTTTGAGTGGCGGAGCGTTTTGTAGGGCCCGGGTTTGTTTCAATATCGCCACTCAGTAGGAGGCTGCTCATGCAGTAAACAAGATCAGCACATACAGAAATATATGCAGAAAGACATTCGTGTGGGCAAGGCATCAGCAATAAGAAGCGGTTGTCAGATCGAATACAATAAGCGTTCTTAAGGTAACATACCTGCACGAAGAAGAGACAACGTTTGAACATCTGGCCTGTATTGCTGCTGCCTTGCCCACTGAAGCGATGAAGCTGCGGTGTGGCTTTTATACTGAACGGAGCCGGCGTCGTGACTCGCATTAGTGCACCATCCAGGCTGACGTCACCGATGGCAGAGGTCAGTATCTTGTCGAATCCAGCGGTGAACAGACCATGACTATCTTCCAGGGCGGAGATAGGGCAGTCATCGCGCGCATGCGGGAACATCAGGGCGTGATGACATGCGAGCGGTGATGCATCCAGGAAGGCCTTCGTAGTATACTCCGGGCAAGCAGCCAAGCCGGTGAAAAGCTGCACGAAGAAGAGACAACGTTTGAACATCTGGCCTGTATTGCTGCTGCCTTGCCCACTGAAGCGATGAAGCTGCGGTGTGGCTTTTATACTGAACGGAGCCGGCGTCGTGACTCGCATTAGTGCACCATCCAGGCTGACGTCACCGATGGCAGAGGTCAGTATCTTGTCGAATCCAGCGGTGAACAGACCATGACTATCTTCCAGGGCGGAGATAGGGCAGTCATCGCGCGCATGCGGGAACATCAGGGCGTGATGACATGCGAGCGGTGATGCATCCAGGAAGGCCTTCGTAGTATACTCCGGGCAAGCAGCCAAGCCGGTGAAAAGCTGCACGAAGAAGAGACAACGTTTGAACATCTGGCCTGTATTGCTGCTGCCTTGCCCGTTTTCGGGCAAGGCAGCAGCATGCCCATTTTCGTGGCTAAATTCACGACATCGGTGCTGGACTCATGCAAATTAAATCAACCAATTACATTAGCTGTGATAATCGCCGATCCTGTGCTCACCCTAAACTGCTTCTCATGACTCTTACGTTATGAGGACGCTTCATTCATTTGTACCTAGATATATGAGAAGCGTGCGTCTACTTTGGGTACCTAGTCACAAAGGACATTTTTAAACAATATTGCAGATTGTTTAGCCAAGGCTTCTATAAGCGGCCCAATTTTTTTCATGTTTTCTATTATTTGCTTATGTCAAGGCTGCTCTGTTTCGTATACGTGTCATCACGCAAACATTGTGAGACCCCGCACTAACTCCACCGATTACCGATACCTTGTATATCGCTGCTGCGACCCGCCGTGGTTGCTCAGTGGCTATGGTGTTGGGCTGCTGAGCACGAGGTCGCGGTATCGAATCCCGGCCGCGGCGGCTGCATTTCGATGGGGGCGAAATGCGAGAACACCCGTGCACATAAATTTGGGTGCACTTTAAAGAACCCCAGGTGGCCGAAATTTCCGGAGTCCTCCACTACGGCGTGCCTCGTGATCAGAAAGTGGTTTTGGCACGTGAAACCCCGTAATTTAATTTCAATTTATCTCTGGTGCAGGCAATTTTGGCGTACACGCAAAACTGAAGTGTCCATCGCGAGGCTACACTGTCGCGTACCGACGCTAAATTTCTATCAACACAGGTCTGGGTTGGTTACCTTACCACTGTGCCCATTCTGCCTGTGGCGACCCAGAGACAATAAACAATTCCTTTTGGTCACGAGAGAAAGACCTTTACTAACTCCGCTACGCAGTGTTTGTATCGATTCGTCCGTAGCTGTGTTACTCTATCTTGGAGCCTCAATTTTCGGTGTCAGCTACAGAGAGTAGCAAGCCAGGTACTCCGCTTTCTGGCCGACCTCTCTGCCTTTCCCAGTCAATAAACTTTTTCTTCAGCTACAGAAATATTTGCTCGCCTGCTCGAAATTTTCTTAGTAGCTCTCACGAACTTCCATGCTAAATTGATTCTTAACTTTTTTAATTCTGCTTTTAAAGTTGATTTCTTTTCTACTTCATACCGCAGACTAGACTTTTTATCTGTCACTTAGCCATTTCCGTTCTTTTCTTCCTCCTTTTCTTGTCCGTTTCTATATTTTGGACAATCGACAGCAGTGGATATGCGCCAAAATTATTAAGGACAACAACAGCAACACGCAATGGCACGCATCGCAAACGGATTCAAACTTGCTGTTCGTGAAACGTGCGAAATGCACGCCCAACGGCAATGCTTTTTTTTTTTTTTGTGATGGCTTACTGTACCGACAGCGCGAGCCCAACGTAAACAGTCTTTTTTTTTCTCCTTCTTTTCTTCTTTGTACTAATCTCTCATCTCACGCCTACTGTGCCGATGCCCTTTTCTTCCTCTTGCACATCGCTCTGCGCAAACCCGGAAATCTTGTCGGCCGAGCAGGGACACATGTAGCCCAATTACTAGCTTATAACGTCTGCTCACACCAGAAGACGGACGTGTAAACACAGGTCAGAGCATTCAGACTCAAGCTGTACAAGCGATGGTTGAATCCAACGTAGCACCGTGCTATAGTTCTTCGTGTTTTATTAGAATCGTTCGAACCTCTTGCTTAAAGGACGGACGCGTTCAGCCCATTCCCTATAACTCGCATAACTGTCATACGATCGCCGTAAAGATAGCGGTGGTTGTTGACAACACACGGTTACAGCGAAACGTTATGCCGGTACGAAACCTCTGCTAGTAAACATCTCGGCTGGTTTACGCGCCTATAAAAAAAAAAAAAACCGCGAGTCAGCACGTTCGTCAATAACGCTCGCCTCCCTTCCTGTTTACCGTTCTGCTAGCATCTTAGTAATGACGAGAACACACAAACACACAAAAAAATATATAGCTTAATGGACTGGACGTTGCAGCGACGCAACCATGAGATTTCTTTTCAGTCATCGCCGAGACGTTGAAAGCGACAACAATAAAATGAGTGCTCTTTGCTGACCGGGACTGCAGTCGCCCATTGATTAGGTGAGGCAAGGCGCCGCGGATGTGCGTCCGAGGCTCTCGAAAAGTGGGAACATTCCGAGACGCAATCACGTCTCGGTCGATCCCATACGTAGAGGATGGCACGCCGGAAAAGGGGGCTATATTTAGCAGGTGATCCTGTCGAGCCGATACGGAAGGCATGCAAGGGAAGCGTCTTCACTGGCGCACTGCACTGGTGTGTATACGCTTGGCGGGCTCTTGTCGCACCCGCTATGAGGTCTTGTCCAGTAACGCGTTGCGTTTCCACTTCTTGTTGTGTACTGTTCGAAGGCGAATGGAAAGCTTCGCGTGCGAAGGGCATGGAAGACTGCGGAGCTTGTCGACACACACAGAGACACATCAGGCGTTACTTCACCAAGCTGAACCGAACGCGGTGGGGTTCTTTTTTTTTTCTTATTTCTATTTTTATTGGACGGTGCACCTACGAAAACCGCTGAGAAATATCTGGCACCGCATTGTAAGAAGTATCCACAGACAGCCACGAAAGCTGTGTTCTTTTGTTGAACTTTCATTACATATTACCACGCATCGCCTAAAGGGCAACTCAACGGGTCAAGCGCGTTGACTTTTATACATCAATCGTCGAATGTTCCAGACTAATCGCTGGGACCCGTGTGTCTGCCACAAAGTTCTACACTATTCGCGTCACGCATACATGCAATCAGATTACACAAGGTTCGGTGACAGACAGCGGACGGAACCATCGATAACATTTCAGAAACTTCCTATACATGCAAGCGCGTCCTGCGCTGCGTGATAACATTTGTTAAGCGGTGAAACGTGGTCAACCGAGAAAAATAAACATGTACGTGTGTGAATATCATATATCCCTGGAATAAGTGCGAAAAATGGAATGTTACAAGCAGCGACCAATAAGACTGCTCTGAAATATATTCGTAATGACTACGCGGCCGCAATCCACATTTTCCCGGATGGCTCTGCAACTCGTCGCCGCTCTTCGCGCGTACTTGCAACGATTATTCTTCCATCTTGAGCGAGCGATATCCTCTACGTCAGCCGAGCTATTTGGCAATAAGGAGGTCCTCACGTGTGTACTTCGACCTCCACCAAGGCGCTGGGTCATACTTACAGATTCGAAAGCAGCCCTACAAAGTATGTGAATAAGGCACAGGCACCGCAACAACCAACTAGCGGCCTATGATGTCTATCTTCACCGCAAGGCCGACAATGCTGGGCGTTGCATCACGCACCAGTGTATACCTTGCTACTCCAGCAATTCGGCAAACAATATATCGAATGAAGCTGGCCGAAATAGACTTCAGTGCAAACATTTTTGACGAATGCTTTCTTTTTCTTTTTTTTTACGAAAGGCATACGCTTTGAACATGACAAAAAAAGATAAGCCTATGAAAACATGGATCGCATGCGGAGCCTGCCGCTTCACCAAGATAACTTCCTGCGATCGTTGTCTCCGGAATGAGATAAAAATCCTACGGCGACTTTCTCGTCAGTCAGGTACATTGTACCACAGGCTTCAACTGGACGTACCGTTCCCGAAGAGTTGTCAATATTATGTAGGGCGTACCTTTGATCCCTACTGTAATAACTGTGGCAGTTTAGAGGCAGTGGAACACGCAATATTTGAATGCCCCGCGCACCATGACGAAAGAGTTTGTCTTGAGGGCCAAAGATAACCTGATTTGTCACGATCCTGTAATGTTACGTGGCATCTTGAGTCCAATGCCCTACCTTCGAAACAGCGGCGGGCTTTGGACTTCTCTAAGAAACTGGTTTTCTCGCAAAGTTTCCAATAAGATTCGCATCACGGTGCCCCCCATCACCACCAAAATGTCGCCAGTAAATAAGCTACGCAGAAACAATTTACACGGTACAAGTATCACAACAGTGGCGAATATTAAAGCCAGTCCACGTAAACGTAAGGAACATCGTCTTCTTCATCCAGTGACCTCTCTCTTCTTCGGAAGTCATGTAGCAATGTAGAAAAGCCCAAATTTTTTGCCATCGCCTAAGCTGTGAATATCATTATCAGATTTACTAGCTCGTTTTGTTTTTATTTTCCTGTTTGCCCCCTCTCCTCTGAAATCTTTTAATCCCCTTTCCCTCTCTTTATACAGAGTAGCATGCCATCAGCGTCGCAAGCACGCCGGCAAAAATATTTCCAATAATCAAAATTCCAATAAAGAGCTTCTCTCTACATGCATATCTTGTTAAGATTTTCATGGAGTATGTTGAAATGGAGGCACCGCTAGAAATGAATATGTCATTTATGGTAATAACATTTTATTGAAATGTTTAATATTACTTAGCTACATGAGAACGCAGCCGTCTCCTAAGAAAGCAGCATGTGTAGGAGGAAAGTGTCTATTTATTTATGCTCCAGTGTACTGTCGTGGACTAGTTACGCCCATCGCGGACAACTAAAACACTAACAAGTTGGGGCTAACTAGAACGCCTTCACTCGTTTCTGCTTTTACTAGTACGTGTGATACCGGCGTGAATGGCCCTTGTGCCCTTAGCGGGAGGCGTATGCCATAGTTGGCGAGCGGCATCTACGCGAGGTTGGGCTATTAATTACGTTATTGTTCACGAAAAGTGTTTCATTTGTACATGACTGTACGCTAAGGGCGATTGCCATCCTCGCAAGAGAGAGGCACAAGAAAGGAAGGCAGATTAGCCAGAAGCGCGTCCGGTTTGCTACCCTACACTGAGGAGAAGGGATGAAAAGGCGAAGAGAGACAAAGAAGGGGATGCAAAGAGTCGCTCACAGGCATGAACGAGCACGCCGATTCTATTATGAGCATTCGCAGAGGCCCACTACCCCTGCGCGAGCACATAACAGAAAGATACCGAATCCTTTGAAAGATAAACACTATTTCAAAGTCCTAATTCGGTCTCTCGTCAGTACCGCATTCCTGGCACAACGCTCGGACACGGGAGTACTTACATTTTGTGAACGTTACTGTTGTGTGAAAATTTACGTTTTTTGCACACGAGCTTTGTGCACATGAGTGTCTCTGTATCTCACTCTTCTTACTCTAACTGTTCGTGTTATAAACAATAAGGGCACAAATAACAATTCAGAGAAGAGCAGCATATCGTGCCAAACAGAGGCGCCAACCTCTCCTTCAATAGAGTTAATAATAAAGTACTGTTTGAAAACTTCATTTTCGTTCATTTCGCAGTAAGTTCATTTTCAGAACACAAAATTAAAGCCAAATTTCGATTTATAGAGTTTCGCACCTAGACCACAGCGCCGGTACGCCTAAGTGACGTCACGAACGACAAAGTTTTTTTTCCGTATTTGAGCCGCCTTGGTGCAGTAAATGTTATTTTTAAAACTGGCTAAGTTCAGCTTTCGCTTTTTTATAATACAGTATATATCTTTCCCAACAGAAAGTTAGCTACAGGCCAGAGCAGACCTCGTCAAACTCCATGACGTGACGCAGATGACGTGACATACTTCGAAGAGGACAGTCGCCACCCATCTACCGTTCTTGGGTCTTTTCAAACTGTTGTCACAGTAGAATGACTTTGTTTGCGTTGTGAAAGATCAGTGAGCTAATACTACTTAGGTAATGTTTCATCTTTATTAGACTTCTAAAGCTATTTGAAGTAGCTGCGGCAAAACGAAACACCACTATTTAGAACGCAGCAACAGTGTCACTAAAGAATACACGCACACCAGCTTGCCCAATTTACCGCCACGTGATCTCATCGTAAGGTGCATCGGCACCGTCCTCTGTCAACAGCCGATCTAGAAGGAGAAGTACGATGACTATCGGTAATCGATGGTACAACCATCAGACGCTGATATGGCCATCAAGCGTCTAATATGCTCCTTTATTTTCATTTTTCTCAGCTGGAGAATGCACATACCCGTACATTTTGAGCACCATCAAACTGTCTCGCTTGTGGAAAGGTCAACTTCACGTCCTGTCTGCTGTTATGTTCTTTAGATGCGCATTCAATGTTTTGCGCTCGAATGAGGACGAAGCCTCAAAAGTTCAAGGGTCAACTGGAAACAAAGAAAAAAAGAGAGGTCTAGGCTTTTTTTCTGTCGTTTTCCTGCTGCTTACATGAAATTCTACTTTCCAAAGCTTTCACTGAAATGACGTGTGACAGAAAGGGTTATAGGACTGCGAATGCAGTGGCCGGAAACCCTTTAAGTAAAAAAAGAAGGAATGGGGAAAATACATCGAACGGAACGTCTGAGCATTCCAAAAATAGGAACGGGGAGGCTAAACCACGCAGCAAAATAAATTCTAGCCGGCTGTCCCACCAGCCAAACCCTTCCCCTCCGGGAATTCGGGTCTCTTCAAAAGAGAGAGCCCTTCCGGTCGGGCTAGGGATATAGTTCGAGAGTGCTGTGCGCAAAATATGTGGGAGACGGCAAAAGGGTGCCCTTCGAAGTTCTCCAGCTGCGCCGTGAGAACGAGAGAAGCCTAAGCGTACACTTGCCTTCCCCACCACCCGTCCCGTCCTTTTCCCCTTCGTTGCATTGCTTCACGCGCGTTTTATTACCTTCGTTTTTTAATACCCTCTGGTTCTCGTAGAGGTACGCTATAGTGCCGCCTACGCAGCACCGTGCCTGACCGAGCGCGTTTGTCCATGGCGCGTCATTCGGCCAATTCTCGAAGCGTGCACAACGCGTGGATGTCGCTGCTCACAATGCCAGGATCTCTAACGAAGGTTTAAAAGCCGATTACGGCGTAACAGACGATAAAAAAGCCTTGTCGTCTGGTTTTCTTTGGTCTTCAATAAATGAAGACGAAAGAAAACCAGGCGACAGAGCCTTTTTATTCTACTGTGCTTATGCAGTGTTTTCTAGTGTTTAGAGGCGTGAGAGAGAGAGAGAGCACAAACACACAATCACAGTCAATCATGATTGGCGCATATTATGACAGCACATAATCACATGTAGCGCAGTTAGCAACAATGATGGCTAAAGTATATTATGTAGGTTTGTGCTTTGTCGCCCTCTAGTGCGATGGCTTATAAGGTAGGCCTTCCAAAATGGTTCTTTTTTTACAATGTCCCTGAGCTCGATTATTCGGAGAGGTGGACATTACTAGCACGTGAAATCAAGACACATATTCAACTAATTAACAAAAATTAGCTCATTAACTTCTTAAATAATTACTTTACGGCACATACTGCAACGACGCATTGCAACACTGCATCGAGAATCACCACACCACCGAGAATCAAATCCACGACACCATGTTCAGCAACAGAACGCCATACTTCCACTGAGCCACCGAAAGGGGATCTCGACTCCCTTTTCAGACTATCTTGCTATCACCAGCGTTTCCCACCCGTAGGTTAGTGCGGGTAAAAGAAAGCAATTTCGGTTATATAAGCAACACGGAGATTCCCGTCTATTTAATATTATCACTCAGAAACTACGAAAACAGCAACAAAAATTGCGGCAGAACCAACGTTGCGATGACTGTAGAAAGTAATGCGTTAGCATTGAATCAATATAGCGACAAAACGTATTACCACCGTCGGAACGAGTTACGTATGAGCCGTGTACTGCAGCGGGACTCTTCTTTCGCGTTTCCATAAGAGCACTCAGTGCCATCTAGCGCCACTGGCGCTAAGCCGGAGCATGGCCTCCGAAATGCGTGGCGCGCCGGTGGGCGAGAACGCTGAGACACGCGTCGTGCAGTAACCGGGCGCTTCTTTCTGTAGACGCCGCGCCATCTGGTGGCACCGCCTAGAAGTCCGTGCGTGGCCTCCGAGACGAGAAGCGTGGAACGCCTGAGACTTAGAACGCTGAGAATTGTTCATCGACATGTCGCGCACCAAGTGACCACAGTTGGCGAGAGGCTCATTGAAGAGCGACACATGCAAAGTTCATTTGTGCCGTAGCCAGCTAATGTGTCGGGTTGCTGTCCTTCAGGAACCCTTGTGATACATAGTTTCAATTCCGCGAATTAAGTCTCGTCAGCGCTGTTTGCACCGGCGAAACGGCGTGCCTCCATATTGCAGGCCGCCATGACCTATCTTTATACACAATGAAAGAAACAAAGTGATCTGACTGCGCTTGCGCACACGAGGCGAATGTCAACGGGTGTCCCAAGCTGAACAAGAAAGTGAACACATTGAACCGAATGAGCAAGACAAGCATGTCCCACAACCAGGTGGCAGCGTCAGTGTATCATCGCATGAGGCTGTCACGACGTCGACATAAACAAACTGTAGGAAAGAATGAGAGCTTCCTGGCTTCAACTCCGCAGGTCCAGGAGGAGGGGGTTGAATCGGCCTGGGTTGATCTTCCAGATAGATTGCGTCAAGCTCGAGCAATGCAAGCCCGTACTGGAATGCATGCCCACGCATGTCGCCTCGGATTCAGACCTCGGAATGTCGGAACGAATGACGACTGTGCGCCGAGACATCCCTACCGTACTCTGCCATCAGGGTCATGCCGCGGCAATTATCGACGCCCTGAACTCGCTACTTTCTAACTTAATTATGCCGGTGGCGTGGACAGGTGCAGAAATAATGAATGCCATGCATACACGACGTCCTAGCTACGCTGCAGTAGACGCGACCCCTGCCCAAGAAGATGTGTGTACTGTGAAGCGTAATCGTACGCGTTTCACAGAAAGTACTTGCTGTGCAGCTCTCATGATGATCTTCATAATTATACCAACCTCCCTAGTCATCCTATCCATCATGCTCCCTCAACCCCCTTCACCAGCGTGGAGTAGCAGGCCATAGGGACTTCACTCAGGTTGACCTCTCCACCTTTCTGCCATTAAATTTCCTCTTCCTTCTTTCGTCATTGCAGAGCGGCACATTACCAGTGGCACATACCTAGTAAGCGAAGTTGGAATCATAGACATTCATTGAAGAGTGGCTGGGCCACCAAGACCCAAGGTCTGGCAGCCGCCTGAGAAAGGGGGCTCCGGTGGTGTTAGGCTCCCGGCCTAACATATTCATATTCATCACATATTCAGTGGCCCCATTTTGTGCAAAGGTTGGATTTGAACCCTGTTACCTAAGCACAGCTGCCTGATGCACTACCCTTTTGGCCACTGACTTCCCAGGGACCTAGGTAGGTGGAAAATGACTCCAGACAGACAGACAGACAGACAGACAGACAGACAGACAGACAGACAGACAGACAGACAGACAGACAGACAGACAGACAGACAGACAGACAGACAGACAGACAGACAGACAGACAGACAGACAGACAGACAGACAGACAGACAGACAGACAGACAGACAGACAGACAGACAGACAGACAGACAGACAGACAGACAGACAGACAGACAGACAGACAGACAGACAGACAGACAGACAGACAGACAGACAGACAGACAGACAGACAGACAGACAGACAGACAGACAGACAGACAGACAGACAGACAGACAGACAGACAGACAGACAGACAGACAGACAGACAGACAGACAGACAGACAGACAGACAGACAGACAGACAGACAGACAGACAGACAGACAGACAGACAGACAGACAGACAGACAGACAGACAGACAGACAGACAGACAGACAGACAGACAGACAGACAGACAGACAGACAGACAGACAGACAGACAGACAGACAGACAGACAGACAGACAGACAGACAGACAGACAGACAGACAGACAGACAGACAGACAGACAGACAGACAGACAGACAGACAGACAGACAGACAGACAGACAGACAGACAGACAGACAGACAGACAGACAGACAGACAGACAGACAGACAGACAGACAGACAGACAGACAGACAGACAGACAGACAGACAGACAGACAGACAGACAGACAGACAGACAGACAGACAGACAGACAGACAGACAGACAGACAGACAGACAGACAGACAGACAGACAGACAGACAGACAGACAGACAGACAGACAGACAGACAGACAGACAGACAGACAGACAGACAGACAGACAGACAGACAGACAGACAGACAGACAGACAGACAGACAGACAGACAGACAGACAGACAGACAGACAGACAGACAGACAGACAGACAGACAGACAGACAGACAGACAGACAGACAGACAGACAGACAGACAGACAGACAGACAGACAGACAGACAGACAGACAGACAGACAGACAGACAGACAGACAGACAGACAGACAGACAGACAGACAGACAGACAGACAGACAGACAGACAGACAGACAGACAGACAGACAGACAGACAGACAGACAGACAGACAGACAGACAGACAGACAGACAGACAGACAGACAGACAGACAGACAGACAGACAGACAGACAGACAGACAGACAGACAGACAGACAGACAGACAGACAGACAGACAGACAGACAGACAGACAGACAGACAGACAGACAGACAGACAGACAGACAGACAGACAGACAGACAGACAGACAGACAGACAGACAGACAGACAGACAGACAGACAGACAGACAGACAGACAGACAGACAGACAGACAGACAGACAGACAGACAGACAGACAGACAGACAGACAGACAGACAGACAGACAGACAGACAGACAGACAGACAGACAGACAGACAGACAGACAGACAGACAGACAGACAGACAGACAGACAGACAGACAGACAGACAGACAGACAGACAGACAGACAGACAGACAGACAGACAGACAGACAGACAGACAGACAGACAGACAGACAGACAGACAGACAGACAGACAGACAGACAGACAGACAGACAGACAGACAGACAGACAGACAGACAGACAGACAGACAGACAGACAGACAGACAGACAGACAGACAGACAGACAGACCGACCGACCGACCGACCGACCGACCGACCGACCGACCGACCGACCGACCGACCGACCGACCGACCGACCGACCGACCGACCGACCGACCGACCGACCGACCGACCGACCGACCGACCGACCGACCGACCGACCGACCGACCGACCGACCGACCGACCGACCGACCGACCGACCGACCGACCGACCGACCGACCGACCGACCGACCGACCGACCGACCGACCGACCGACCGACCGACCGACCGACCGACCGACCGACCGACCGACCGACCGACCGACCGACCGACCGACCGACCGACCGACCGACCGACCGACCGACCGACCGACCGACCGACCGACCGACCGACCGACCGACCGACCGACCGACCGACCGACCGACCGACCGACCGACCGACCGACCGACCGACCGACCGACCGACCGACCGACCGACCGACCGACCGACCGACCGACCGACCGACCGACCGACCGACCGACTCTGGAAAGTGCGTGGAGTACCCCAAGAATGCAAATGCATCAAAGGGGAAGATTATTATGAAGATTGTGAATCGCATTGTAATAGAGGCAGGCACCAAGGGAACGAAACATTTTTCTACCTATGCGAAAGTTAGAAATTTTTGAAGACGTAAGCATTCCTTTGCTTCTAGAAATACATTATTTAAAGAATTCACTCGACTACAATGCTTCATGTGATGTCTCCTGCAAAACTGGAGCATGAAAATGTACACAGCTCATATGAATGTGAGTGCTAGTTTGCGCTTCCCCAGGCTGACGACGAAGTGCCCTCTGAGCTAGGCTGCACTACGTCGCGTCCACATTTTGTGGTTTATCAAGCTTTCGTGACCAGGAGACAAATGTGATGTTACCGAAAACCACGCGAAAAGTGGCATCTGCACTTGATGGTCACGAGCGTCAGTAATGGTATCAATCTGTGCTGCTGAGTAGGGACTCCACATTAGGTGAAGCGCAGCCCCCCCCCCCCCCCCCCCCCGTGGGGAGCCCAACATGCCAAGAACACCAAAGCCAGAGCAAAGGCATCAAATGCGTTGAAAAGCAGCTTTAGACCTTTTGTAATTCGTCCGACGCTAAACGTCTAGTAAACGTCTTTTTTTCTTTGCATTAGGAGACTCTCGTAGCAGGGGTGCTTTCACATCAAAGGCACCTTGAAAGTTCGCCAAAGGCTAAAAACAAGCTAAACAATTTGAAACTTCGCAGAGCTTGAAAGATGGGAAGGCGTTCGTTTTATTTTCTTGCTCAATCTATAAATGTAGAGATGTTTCTTTTTCGTTCTGCTTGCAGAACCGCCAGTCAGAACATTCGGCCAAGGCGATACATCACCGACGGTCGTGCCGTTGTGTCGTCTCAAGAAAGCTTACGTAGGGAAAAGAGAAGCTAGCTTGGAATAGAATACTGGCCTTGATCTTGATCGTTTCGATGACTTTACGCAGCGCCGACCTTTCCCTAAAACCATTTTTTTTTTACCATGAACGCCTTATCTAAGAGGAAATATTATTATATATCGACATTACACCACGCTCCGCTACATGTTTTGCGCTACCTTCGCTTCGAAAAAGAGATTACACAAGAAAAGCACAGCACCGTCACGTTTCGCTGGTAAGACAATAGCCCGTTCTTTCGCTGCCACTTGAAAGTGTTATATAAAGGAAAATGAATTCTACCTAGCCGCAACAGACTGAAAAAAATAAACAAAGTACTTGATGGATGATACGCCATTATTCCAAAGTAATTACTGTCTAGGACAGCTGCGGTACGCCTGAGTCGTTATCGGCAGCAACGCCTTTCTTGTTTTCGCCGTAGCCAAGATCTCAGTGTCGAGCGAACGTTTGAAACCGATAACAACCTCAGGCTGCAGACAACGAGGGCTGAATAACAAAAAGAGGCGCGAAGCAGACGGCAACTTCGAGGCACAAAGCCACTGACCTCTTACATCGATTACCTTCTAGCAGACGACGCGAAGGAAATAAAAGGGCAGTAGGGAAAAGTACCGTGGCATAGCGGTGTCACCGTGGTGAGAGAGACAAATAAGCGTTTGTAAACGAGCCACCACCATGAGGGGGGTTGCATACACTCGCCTTGCCTCGTGTACGCGAGAGCGTTGTTTAACAGGTTCCCCGGCCACGAAGCAAACTAAACACCGCAAGCGCGTTTCGAGGGAGAGGCTTCTCGTGCCGTCAGACGTTAATGAGACGAAACTGCGGTTGTAACACTACTGTTTCTCCACTCCAGCAACCGTCGCGCGAAAAAAAAAAAAAAAAGCCTAATCAGAAGACCGGCACGTTGGGACCAACCCAGCGATGGTGGCACCGAATGGCAAAAGTAATGTTCGCGCCCAATAGCTCCACCCTTGCGGCGGGTAGTGCCTGTGGAGGCCAATGTACGTACACATGAGACCAGGCGGTCCAGTGTTGCCACCTCTCTTGGCGCTTTCGCATTCGCTGTAGCACTGTGGTAATTATGGCGACATTCAGGGAGCTGTCGTTAGAAAGGCTTACAATTCATTTCCCTGCACCGGTGGCAACTGGATTCACTTGGCATAGCAAGTTGTACGTGGTGTTTACACTGACTGCCTAAGCTTCTTGTCTGTCGTGTGTGTTTTAGAGATGGCTAATAACGCCTAAGTTTACGTGGGATAGAAATTCATTATTTCCGTTTGTACTGGTCTGCGTCATCTTGCGTGAAGCTGCTTGCGTGTCATATGTCTGACCATGCAAAAAAAAAGTAAAGCAGGAAAAAGATGCAGAGGTGTCAGCTGAAAGCTGATAGGAAACAGTTGTTATTATAGCGCGTGTTAGGAGGCTCTATTTTATGCCGCACCATCGTACACGTATATGCTTCACCTTAAAGACGTTGCAGCTACACGTTTCTAGCACAGGTCTGCTAAGTTGCTCCTAAAGCGGTGGTCAGTGAGCAAGAGCACTTACGCTAGTAACACCACATGCACCATAGCAAGTTGTACGTGGTGTTTACACTGACTATCTAAGCTTCTTGTCTGTCGTATGTGTTTACGAGATGGCTAATAGTGTATAAGTATACGCGGGACAGCAATTCATGATTTTCGTTTGTATTGGTCTGCGTCGTCTTGTCTGAAGCTGTTTGCGTGTCATATGTCTGACGATGCAAAAAAGTAAAGCAGGAAAAAGAAGCAGAGGTGTCAACTGAAAGCTGGTAGGAAACAGTTGTTATTATAGCGCGTGTTAAGAAGCGCTAAGTTATGCTGCGCCTTCGTACAGGTAAAGGCTTCACCTGAGGCACGTTACAGCTACACGTTTCTAGCACAGGTTCGCTAACTTGCTCCTAAAACGGCGGTCAGTGAGCAAGAGCGCTTACACCAGCAACACCACATGCAGCTAATACAGTTTCAGTCGCAGTTTATGCAAATAACATTTACGTTTTAAGGGATAAGGTTGAATTTGCGATAAACTTCACATTCTTTTGTAAAAGGACATATGAATAAAATCTAGAGAGACGACACCTTGTCGCCTGTGGGAGCTGACAAGTTGTCTTTTCGCAACTGTCTATTAGCCTCATGTGGTTGTCGGTTGTCGTTACGCGAGCACAACTGCCGCTAAGTAAAACAAAGAAGGCTAACATACGCAAGTGTCGCTACACACAGTCCAGTGTCCCAAACCAAATTAATCGGAGCTTTGGGCGTCAGAGGACTCGGGTGATTTTGGTGCGTCCGGTGCGCTCGATTGCTGCGGTAACAGACGGGTCAGTCGGTCTTTTCAATCCCTTCGCGAGCTCAGAAAAGGGGCCTTTGTCCCAAATCCGGGACAGTCCGGCGCCGTTGCGCCGAGGTAATCACCTTTTGCGTGCACAGATATTCTCTTTACATGTCGCGCCGCATGGACTCTTACGTCATGCACGTTTTGCAGACTCATGTGCAGCGTGCCTCTGGTTGCGTAAGCGCGGCGCAGTGTCGACGGAGATCGGTGCCGACGAACGAAAGGTCCACGTGGCTTGTCCGCCATGCGAGAACCGGGATTTTACTTTCGCTTCGCACAAGGCGCAGGTTCTCGGAACCTGCGTGGCGCGCGAAAGTCATCAGAAGTTGTCAAGCGCGAAAGTTGCGCTGTATGGCTGAGTCATTAGAGCGTCTGGCTTCTAAACAGCACATTTCTGCAGGGGCACGCGACCGAGTCCCAGTATATAGCGGATTTGAGCGAAAGTATGTTCATGCTTCCCATGTCGCGAACATGAAGCTGAGAATACAATGAGGTTGCGTGTGCGCCGATGATGACGTAAAGATACGACGCACACAGCAAGCACAATTTAAAGCTCTTGCTGCAGCCCCACTATAAAGCATTGATGCTAACGTAAGCAAAAATATATTCTGCGAGCACGGTTATATTCTGAATGAGTTCACAAGGAATTGTTACCTTCAACGAAGGCTTGATCAGTTATAAAGGCTAGAGAAGCGAAGAACAGATGTCGGCATCACCCTTGAAGGGCCCACACAAGACACCTCTGGTAATTCAAAGGACAATTTCCTGCTCCTTTCCGGGCTTTTCCTGTCTTCGCGCATCGTGAAGCCAATGGGGTCAGCCACGCGACGTCACCAGCTTAGAAGCTTTCGATTGGCCCATATACGAGGGACATCAATTTCAATCGGTCGGCTAGCACGCCACGCCCGCTATTCCTCCTTTTCTCGCGCGTCTGCCGTGCGCAGAGAACTGATTTCATCTCGTGCAGAGTGTTTTTCAGTGCGCTTGCGGACGTAACAGCGTCTACCAGAAAAAAGCGCACCATCGAGATAAGCGGAAGTTGGTGGTGTTATCAAACAAGAAATAATATCGAGGCCACAACAACAACGACAACAGCAGCCAAAACAAAAATAAAACAGTGTCTGGGTGACGTTACGGTGGTAATGTAGTGTCCACGTGAGTCCTAGAAAAGTACGCGGCAAGGAGAAGAGAGTGCGAAGGCGATAGAGAAACCGTTTGCACGCCTTTCCAATTCGAAGTGGTTTAGCGGCCCTTCAATGTTTGCACCCTCGTTGCTCGCGAAGACACGGATATTCGTAACGTGCGTTCGGGACTTGACGATACTTGGAGACGAAGAAAAAGAATATCGTGTTTAAAGGGAGCCGACTCAGCCTCGAGGCTTCCAGGAACAATTTTTTGGCCCATATAAATGCCCAAAACATAAACTAATATACAGTAACACCGGTGGTATGCCACACGAGCATTTCGGACCAACGTTCTCGGACCAAGCGCGGTATTTAAATCATTAAGCAGCGAAAGCATGACAACAAAAATTTCGCGCTTGTAATAAAACGTTTTATGCAAAAGGATTGGAGATGACATCGCAAGAGAAAGCCCCAACGTTCAACGCTGACCAAACTGCCTCCATTTAAAGGGCCTCTCACCAGGTCTCGCCATTTTGAGCTGACAAGCGCAGAGAATACATTGCGCGATAACAATCGTGTCTACAAAGTATTGCATCGCTACGCGCCGCGGAAAATCCTGGAATTTCAATTAGAACGCCGTTTCCCTCTTCACTCGCGGCGAATCCGCCCGTAGAGCGACGGTGACGTAGTAGGGCTCCTGCGCCTACGTAATCGTATCCGCAGTGTGACGTCGCTTGTGGTGACACGTGACTCGATAATTGTTCGACATCTGTTATCTGTGTGATCTCTTGCTTGAATTGACGAATTGAAGTTTTGAGAAATAATAAAACACACAAACGGAATGTCGGTGCGTGTTTTGTTTTACTTCGCATGGAAGCAAGGGAGATGTACTTCCGCTTCGTCTGCTTGTTTGCGCGGTCGTGCGGTCACGTGCGCAGGTACCGAAACTATGCCATTTTCTATCGTGTTCCAGCGCGTGATCACGCTCTGCTTGACCTGAAGGCGCGAAACGACGGTGGACGAAGAGGGAACACACACATACGCAGGGCGTGTGTTTTCCCTCTTCCTCCACCGTCGTTGTCGCGCCTTCACTTCAGATCATGCTTAACCAACAGGCCCAACTATTCATCATAACACGCTATGCGATCCGCTTGTTCTGCCTCAGTATTCGTGCGAGTCGGAGGAGGCGCGATCCCGGTAGTGACCACCATCCGTGTACTCGGCCTCTTCATGCAAGCTCACGGGCGCAACGGCAACACAATTCATAAACTAGAAGCATGCGTTCAACAGACGATGCGACTCATCTCAAGAATTGCCAACCGACAATCTGGCATGAAAGAAGCCAACATCATAAGGTTCGTACAAGCCTTTGTGCTCAGCCACATCACCTACATCACCCCGTACCACTGCCTCAAGTGATTGAGAGAGAGAAAATACAGGGATTTATCCGGAGGGCCTATAAACAGGCTCTTGGGCTACCTATCAAAACGGCCAATGCTAAATTGCTAGCCCTAGGTGTGCACAACACCTTCGAGGAACTTGTGGAAGCGCACCTTATATCTCAATACGAAAGGCTATAGCTCAGAGTGCCACCGCGCAAAACATCCTCCAGAATCTCGGCATCAACTACAAGTCGATGCAAAGCACTAAAGTAGACATCCCTCACGATCAGAGGCGCCATCTCAAAATTAATCCACTCCCTAAAAACATGCACCCCGATTTCCACAAGGAAAGGAGGATCGAGCGGTCCAAAGCCCTACATCAGAAATTCCACGCCTTCAAAAACGTAGTCTATATTGACGCAGCAGAATACATAGAACGCAACTGCATGTCCCTTGCAGGGGTGGACTCCTCAGGTCAAATACGCGCTGGTGGTTCAATCCGCACCAGAAGCTCTGAAACAGCGGATGAGGCGGCTATCGCTCTGGCGATAGCCTCCGCACATTGTCATTACATTATTAGCGATTCCAGAGCAGCAGTACGCAATTATGCGAAAGGTAGGATCTCGGCTCCCGTAAAACACATACTAGGCACCAACCAACACCCACGACCAATCCAGATCATTTGGGCACCAGCACACTCCTCCCTACCCGGCAACGATGCCGCCCACACCGCCGCTCGAGGACTCGCCAACCGAGCACCTGGACAGCTCATGCTGGGATCAGAGAGGGATCGTATGGTCAGTTACCAGGAAATACCTCAGCACTACAGGTTAGCCAGGACAGTGTACCCACCAGCACACAAATGGCTCAACAAGCGACAAGAAGTAGCTTGGAGACGACTTCAGACGAACACTTACCCCAACCCCGTAGCCTATATCACTACTACTACCCGGACCAATACCCTTATACATGTAACCATTGTAAGAAAAAAGCGGATCTGTTCCATATTATGTGGTCGTGCCCAGCAGAAAGTCACACAAATCACGATATAAGTAATACTGCGCAGTGGGAAGCCGTGTTGCTCAGTTCCGACCCTAACCTGCAGGCCAAGGTCATCAAAAGAGCTGAAGAAGCCGCCCGGGCCCAGGGGCCCGTGGCTGCCTAACAACAAGTCATCCGTCAATACCTTGCTTTCAAATAAAGTCTTTACTCACTCACTCACTCGTGTAGCACTGAATTATACCACTAGTCACGTTTCCTTAAGCACAGCACGCAAAATCGTGCGCAACAGCAGCTAGCGAGCGACGCCGTCGGTGGAAATGCGTAGCGCTGAAAAAAAAAAAAAAAAAGCGAGGGGTAAAAGAAAAAAAAATGAACGCGGGGCCTGTGACGTATGCTTCACGCGATCCTCGAGGTCCGGTATGGGAGAACGCAGGGAATGAATTTCGATTGCGTAGCTAGACGGGGCGAGTGGAGAGAGCGTCTTGCTTGGCACTGGAGCCCGCCTGCTGAAATCATGGGTTCGCGGCACTGAAATATTTCTGTCTCAGCTATTAATGAGCCGATTTGAAAATTTTTTGCGGCAGAACGCTTTCTATAGGACACGTAACAACTTCTAGCGTATAACCAAAATTTACTATGGGGTCTCGTGAGGGGCCCTTTAATAGAAGGAGTTGATGGAAGGGGAAGTTAACAATAACGCCACCCTTGCGCAGGGTAAAAATATTCTGCTAATAATATGTGCTGGGCATAGCACGACTGACATGAAGAATGAACTGAGAATAGGGCGACATACCGCTCTTACGAACGTCCTCTGGACAGTCTGAAATTGGTCCACACATTCGGTTTCTGGCATGTGTGTCCCACGTGGGCGTACGCAATGTCCCACTCTGCTGCACTCAACTACACTGAAAAGAAGTGCTGGTCGAGTTTTGCTGACTCTTGCGCAAAGTGTGATAAGGACAAGATGCTTAAGCCAGCGTATTTCATCGCGTCGAAATGGCGGATCCCGAGACGGCCAAAAAGCAGGCTGCATGAGATTAATCTCTTCTTTTCTTACTTTCTGGAATCCCTTTTTCTTTTACTTACCTTTAGTGCACTTGGACCCTATTCGAAAAAGTTCTCTTGAGTAAGGGCGTGTCATCGTTGGTCAACATTTAGTGGCGTGCCAATTATGATAGCGCTTAGCGTGATATAAGAGGACCTTCGCCGCGGTGATGGTTAATCACAGGTAGCACTTACGCAAATATATAGTTTCATGCATTATGAAATTTTCGTTAACGCCTCCAAAGTCTTCCTTGTAATATAACGCGGCAATGGGAGATAGAGAGAGAGGGATATAAGGAAGGCAGGGATGCTAACCAGTCAAGAGGCTGGTTGGCTACCCTACGCTGGGGGAAGGGAAATGGGAAAGAGAGGGAAGGGAGGAAGTGGGAGAGAGAGAGGGAGAGAGAGAGGGGGTATAGAGACGTACACAGATAGTCATTGCGTCAAAGCCGCTCGAGCAAACCAGACGTTCTCAGAAAGCACAAAAGTGCCTTCACTGCCTTCTCAGTCGATGATTGGTGGGGACGGTGAGTACTGTCTGTTCACTCAGACGACGATCATCTAGTTTCCTCAATGTGTTGGACAAAGAATGTCTTTGTGCTTGAAACTTGGGACAGTGGCACAATAACTGGTCAATGTTCTTATCGCATCCGCCAACATCACACGCAGGACTATCAGCCATTCCAATTAGTGCTGAGTAAGCTTTCGTGACGGCATCTCCCAGCCACAACCGACACAGAAGAGACGCTTTGCTTCCGCGCAGTCCGGCCGGAGGTCTGAGTTGCAGGGAAGGGTTTAGTATGCGCAGTCTGGTGTGCCTTGTATGTGCGGTATTCCACTCTGCTAAGAATAGCTTGTGGATAACATGGCAATGGAATCTTTGCAGTGGCAACATCAATGCCGAGAAATATAATCAAAAACAGTGAACAAATACTAGTCTTTGTT
This sequence comes from Dermacentor andersoni, assembly GCF_023375885.2. Taxonomy (NCBI): domain Eukaryota; kingdom Metazoa; phylum Arthropoda; class Arachnida; order Ixodida; family Ixodidae; genus Dermacentor; species Dermacentor andersoni. The sequence continues at coordinate 75,030,816 of NC_092820.1, read as the reverse complement.
TTCTTTTCTGTAGGCTAAGCAAAAGAAAAAGAAGTACTGGATTCTTTCTAGGAGGATATTTGCGTGACGATGTTATGGTCAGCTTTGTTTGAAAAGAAAGCACCGTTTACCTCTGTGAACCACCACTGGCTGGCAATTGTATATTGTTCTTCAAAAATATTTTCACGCTTTCTCGCGGGGCATATTTATTGACTTGAAACAAGCATTTTATTCAATCATTGGAATATTTTGATATCCATTATCAGCTCCAGAAAAAAAATAAAATGTCCTAATTTTCTCAAATCTTGAAGAAATAACTATGCAATCCGCACAGTCTTTTCAATTTTGTCAAAAAAACATTTTTGTTATTTTTTGTGCCGACTGAAAAAGAATAAAAAAATCCCGCTTTTCTCTCGAGCATTGGGAATGTTCAGAAACTCATATCTACTGCGAAGCGCATACCGGGTTACAACGACAACCAGACATTAAGATTACGGACTTAATTGCGGTGTTTGCAGTGTATATGGGATGAACAGTGTCTCCGCCACACCACGTATAATTGCGTCTCCACCATGCGTCTGCGCAAGCATGCCTGTGCAACTCAGACATCCGGTGCTTCGTTTCAGCTGAAAGTTTTCGAGGGAGGCTTCCACTCGTGTCACAACATTGCTTTGTTGCATTTAGGTGTCACCTATTGCGTGATAGAGAGAGAGACATTCTTTAATAAGTGCTGGAGATGTTCTCTTGGACAATATGCCGCATGTTTCTCCAGATGAGATGAGTAATGCAGGAAATGGCTCCCTGATGCACATACAGTACACACTCACACAGAACAAACACAAAAAAAGCAAGGATGCAGACTAACGAAAATCTATTGCAACAAATTTACATACTTATCTTCATATTTTTTATTTCATCTTACATTACTAACCGAATCAAAAGGAGTGGCCGTCGCCAGCGAACCGCTACGACCTCTGTGCCAACATTCAGAAAGAGTTCTTACGCGAGCTTTCTTCATAAACGGAAACTCCAGCCAATCCTGCAGCTGGACATATCATTAGCGAAGGGCAATGGCGCAGAACTTTTACGAATGAAAGGCTATGTAATTAAGGGACAGTTTTTGTACGCTCTCATTAAAAAGAGTGGATAAATAAAAGAAGAGCCGATGTAGGCTCTGTGTGTGTGTGTGTGGGGGGGGGGGGGGGTATTCTAAAGACGGTACGCAAGTGTTTTTCTTTTTTTTTATAGGAATGCTGGCTCCACGGCTGGACACGAACACGCATTAAAACACACGCACGAACGCACCCACGCGATGACCACAGGTGACAAATACACAACGTAAAGTGCTCGTGGGATTATAGAAGCACAATTATCGTCAACAAGCGGCGTGGACGAAACATTGCGTGCGCTGCTGAAATGAACGAGGCTTCACGAAGCTTTTCATTTCTGAGAGGAAGCTTTAGCTCGGTGTTGCGTGTCAAAACGGAAATGAGAATTTTGTTTTTTACTGCTCATCACGAGGCGACACCTTGACCAGCGCCCGCCTAGACGAGGACGGAGCCCGGCGCCGACTATTTACGAGGTCAACAAAGAAGCTCCCTTCGAGGCGACACCGACCACCGCATTCTGTGGAAGTGGTGTAAGATCGTCAAGACCCCGCTTCTCAACTCGCTACAGGCAGACTGTCACGGGGAGCCCACTAATTGCGACAAGGAGCCAATGTCGACGACGACAGCGTGGAAGCCCTGTTACCCGAGCGCCGCCTCATTGTATTGTAGACGAGTTGGACGTAAGAGGCGGAGTCCAGAAGGTGGTGCGACCGTCGGCGGAGTTCTGTGAAGAGCGCGACGCCTCTGATTGACCGAGGCACGGTTATCAAGTGTCCTCGTCTAGTTACCTAGTGGGAACGGTTGTCTTAAAAGCGGACATCTTTGATGCAGTGTAGCGTGCTGACATCTGGCGTGCCCAGACGTATAGTGAGATCAGACATGTAAAGTGCTCCGACATCGAGTGTGCTCCCATATCCATGGAACGTTGTGAGTTATTTTTTGAACATCACCGAAATATTCAAGTAAGACAGACAAGGAGGTTGGAGGCTTGAACGCGTGAACAGTGGTAGGACAAGTAACGTCGCCGTAGCCAACGTTTCGACAAAGGAACTTGTCTTAACGAGGGCAGCGACAACTTTTCTTAGCAGTGATTCGTTCTGCGCGTAATTCATTCACCCCTACTCTCAATGAGGAATAAGGAGGAGAGTGAGCTGGTGCGTGGAGTTTCAAATCATATCAGCTTTAATTTTCCTTGAAAATACCAGGAGAGGGCAGTTGCAGAAAGCTGCATTAAGCAGCAGCCTCCACTGTTGGCGACTGCCCTTATAGCGGTCATTAGCCCACACAAATTAAGCAAACGATAAAATGGTAACAGCTGACCGACTAATAAAAAAAATAATTTGAGCAAGGTTATAGCACCAGAAACGCCAATGCATGAAACGCTATTGTATGAAATGTAAGCAACGCCAATGTATGAAAGCATCTAACCCTACAGCTAGAATAGAAATGGCAGAACTTTCTAAGTTAATCAACAAGCGTAAGACAACTGACATAGGGAACTATAATATGGATAGAATTGACCATGCTCTCAGGAACGGAGGAAGCGTAAAAGCAGTGAAGAAACTAGGAATAGGCAAGAATCAGATGTATGCGTTAAGAGACAAAGCAGGCAATATCATTACTAATATGGATGAGATAGTTCAAGTGGCTGAGGAGTTCTATAGAGATTTATACAGTACCAGTGGCACCCACGACGATAACGGAAGAGAGAATAGTCTAGAGGAATTCGAAGAGAGAGAGAGAGAGAGAGAAAACAAGGGTAGGAAAGGCAGGGAGGTCAACCAGAACAGCATCCAGTTTGCTACCCTACACTGGGGGTGGGGGAAAGGGGAATAGAAAGAGGAAGAAAGGGAGAGAGGAAGCACTGAGTGCGTGTGGGAGCGACACCATACACAAGGACACTATAAACGGTCTGTTAAGCCCGTGCACTTCAAGTACCGCACTAGTGCACGAATCGCTTTTCGAGCCAGTGACGGGTGTGGCCACGATCCGAGTATCTTTGACTCGGTGAAACATCTCGAGTCCAGTCTGCGTAATGTTGCCCGCAGAGAGAAGCGTTGGACATCGTAGCGAGGGCAGGTACACAATAGGTGCACGATGGTCTCCTCGCACCCACAGGAGTCGCACATCGGGCTCTCGGCCATTCCCATACGGTAGGAGTATGCGTTCGTGAACGCCACTCCCAGCCACAAGCGACACAACAAGGTTGCTTCGCCGCGGGGAAGGCTAGATGGCAGTTGTAGCCGTAGCGTGGGGTCCAGTTTACGTAATCTGCAATTTAGGCCACTTGAAATCCAGAGATCTTGGGACTTCTTACGCGCAAGTTGGCGAAGTTCTCTGGCAGCGTCCGAGGAATCCCACAAGTAACGCCGGGAGAAGTAAAGAAAGCGTTGGGAGCTATGCAAAGGGGGAAGGCAGCTGGGGAGGATCAGGTAACAGCAGATTTGTTGAAGGATGGTGGGCAGATTGTTCTAGAAAAACTGGCCACCCTGTACACACAATGCCTCATGACCTCGAGCGTACCGGAATCTTGGAAGAACGCTAACATAATCCTAATCCATAAGAAAGGGGACGCCAAAGACTTGAAAAATTATAGACCGATCAGCTTACTGTCTGTTTCCTACAAAGTATTTACTAAGGTAATCGCAAATAAAATCAGGAACACCTTAGACTTCTGTCAATCAATGGACCAGGCAGGATTCCGTAAAGGCTACTCAACAATAGACCATATTAACACTATCAATCAGGTGATATAGAAATGTGCAGAATATAACCAACCCTTATATATAGCTTTCATTGATTACGAGAAAGCGTTTGATTCAGTCGAAACATCAGTAGTCATGCAGGCATTACGGAATCAGGGTGTAGACGAGCCGTATGTAAAATTACTGAAAGATATCTATCGCGGCTCCACAGCCACCGTAGTCCTCCATAAAGAAAGCAACGAAATCCCAATAAAGAAGGGCGTCAGGCAGGGAGATACGATCTCTCCAATGCTATTCACAGCGTGTTTACAGGAGGTATTCAGAGACCTGGAGTGGGAAGAATTGGGGATAAGAGTTAATGGACAATACTTTAATAACTTGAGATTCGCTGATGATATTGCCTTGCTTGGTAACTCAGGGGACCAATTGCAATGCATGCTCACTGACCTGGAGAGGCAAAGCAGAAGGATGAGTCTAAATATTAATCTGCCGAAAACTAAAGTAATGTTTAACAGTCTCGGAAGAGAACGGCAGTTTACGATAGGTCGCGAGGCACTGGAAGTGGTAAGGGAATACATCTACTTAGGGCAGGTAGTGACCACGGATCCGGATCATGAGACTGAAATAATCAGAAGAATAAGAATGGGCTGGGGTGCGTTTGGCAGGCATTCTCAAATCATGAACAGCAGGTTGCCACTATCCCTCAAGAGAAAAGTATATAACAGCTGTGTCTTACCAATACTCACGTATGGGGCAGAAACCTGGAGGCTTACGAAAAGGGTTCTGCTTAAATTGGGGACGACGCAACGAGCTATGGAAAGAATGATGGGTGTAACGTTAAGGGATAAGAAAAGAGCAGATTGGGTGAGGGAGCAAACGCGAGTTAATGACATCTTAGTTGAAATCAAGAAAAAGAAATGGGCATGGGCAGGACATGTAATGAGGAGGGAAGATAACCGATGGTCATTAAGGGTGACGGACTGGACTCCAAGGGAATGGAAGCGTAGCAGGGGGGGCAGAAAGTTAGGTGGGCGGAGGAGATTTAGAAGTTTGCAGGGACAACATGGCCACAAGTAGTACATGACCGGGGTAGTTGGAGAAGTATTGAAGAGGCCTTTGCCCTGCAGTGGGCGTAACCAGGATGATGATGATGATGATGATGATGATGATGATGATGATGATGATGATGATGATGACACCATATACAGATCGCCACATGACGCAGAAAAATAATTGGTTGGTTGGATGGTTCGTTAGGGTGTCTACTAGAGGCGTTGTTAACCTGGCAGATTAGGCTGGCAACTGTTGTGCCTGTCCGTCTCTTTCGCTGTTAGGGAATCTGCTACCACATGTATATCAGTTTGTTATTGCATAGATGTTGGAGTAGAAGAAGGGAGACCTCCTTACGAAGTATCCTCGGTCCTTCGGGGCACACTTATTTATCGAAATATTCATTTTGATAATATAAAAACGCGCATGTGCAAGAAAAAAGAACTATTACACATGGGTGAAACACAAATGCATTGAAATGGCAATGATGTATAAAAAGCACAACGAATAACATAGATACTTCCAGCTCGAAGTTGAAGAAGAAGTTCACGCCGTGTCGTGAAAGCCACGTCGGCTTAATCGACTCAGTACAAAATATTGTGGGAGGGTGTGGGAGCGTGCTTACTCATTGTGGTAAAGGTGCAAGTAGAGTGAAGAGAGTCGAAATGTTTAAAAATAAAGGGAAAAGAATAAAGACGGGGGGCGGGGGAGGGAAGGTCGTTGGTGCTTACTGGTGACGATGACAAATCCCCTTATCGAAACATTGGTTCCAGCGACATTCCTTGTTCTACCACTGGTAAGTACCTATACCTTCACTGAATATATATTTGATTTTTATTTATTTATTTATTCATTTATTTATTTGTTTATACATACTGCAACCGCAAGAGAGTTATTTCTGGAGTGGGGTACAAAATTTAGGGTGCCACACCCACAGCAAAAGAGGGTACACAAGTCAAAGGTAGAATACATTCCCGTGTGTGTGTGTGTTCCCCGATTGATGCGTTTTCGCTCCATTGTGCTTTCATAGAACGTGTTAGTGGAATGCGCGTGCTTCTTTATCGTCCACATGTTACCCCCACCGCCCCCCTCTCCTCATTTTGGCCTCCTTGCGACTTCGTTGCCGTTGTGCACGATCGGTTAGTGATGCCAAACGCATTACTGCAGCTCCAGTTTCTGCGACGAAAAGTCATCAGCGCTCAAGATTTACAGACGTGGGAATAACACCGAAGGCACCATCTAGTTCCGCTTCTACCGGATCAATTTGCTATCAACGTTGGTCATCAGATAAGGCGAACAAAATTACAGCTGAAATAAAAAAGTACACAGCCGGTTCTCAAGGCGATCTTCCTTTAGTCGTCTATAGTCATTTTCTTGTTCTCTTTTCTTTTTTCATGTTTCATTTTTTCTTCTGTTTGGCGGTTTCTGTGCCTATTTGGCGCTCCAGCCAGTGCTATTGACGCAAGAACGGTGATTCAAGCAGTTCCCGCGTCTAACCTGAGTGAATGGCCGCTATGTGCAATTCGTCTTTCGAGACTGCGAGCTTATATTGTGGCGCAAAAAAATCGTTCGCTGAGACTTCTCCGGCACCATTATTTTTACCGAGAGAATGCCACCTTCACTGAGCAGCTTGTCTGCTCCATTCAGCTTCGCTACAAATGGTGATGGATAGTAACAGCTACACTCCATCAGCCATGTATTGGGGCGTTCGCCTCGAAGGTGCCCGCGTATTATTTTTTGTGGCGCGTAGGATTTGCAGAATCCACTCGTAAGATGTGCGCGCTATTCTCTCTTCTCTTATTTGCCATGTTCGTCGACAAAAAATACGCACGCGGCCATTCTTGCTGCCCGAGTAAACATTTGCTACGGGAACCCTGCATTAATGTATCGTGTGCTTAGCAGGAACGGTCAGGCGTAACAAGCAACTTAGCAAGGCAAGACTAGAGCTTGCCAAAAGTCAATGTTATAAAGCCTTTAGATGTCGCCTTCTTAGATCAAGCGGACAGATTTACCCTCTCGGTTGACCGAGCAACCGCAGTTTGCTGCTGCCGTTTACGTTATGGTGGCATCATTAATAGTGCTGCCGTTTGTTTACTTTATTACGGCTATAGCAATTATACTGTTGCCGCCACTGTCACGCTGTCCCCACTGAATCCACAGCGGCGACAGAGCAAGGGTGGTGTTCTTTCTGCCTTCGATTCACTGCTCGCTGCGATCGTTGTACGCACGGTACGCTACAAGCACATTAACGTTCCCGCTGAGCTGCTGCGCGTATGATCTGGTCCGAGCGAAAAACGTCGAGCTAACGCTGTTTAATCACTTCGCCGGGTGCTAGCTTACGCCGACGGCTTCTCCGTCGGTCTTCCTCTCGTGAACCGTCTGGACAAAGGACGCCCGCAAACGCCACTGGTGGCGCTCGTTACGTCAGTGTTGTGAGGTTCTCGGTAGCTGCCAGGGCGCTGTTCATTTGCTGTCAGTGCCTTCGTTCGTCGGACGAAAGTTCCGAACTCTTATTACTAGCGTAAAGAATCTTTCTTCGTTATTTTGCCCGTTTTCGTCATCGGTGGTTCGACGTTATGCACTTTCACCGATTTCACCGCCGTTACAAAGGTGCTGATCAAAACGCCGTTATTAGTATTGTTATTAACGTGATAGCGTTAAGGGCCCCAGCGTCGCAGTAAATCCGGTGTCGGCGCGCGGCGTCAGGCGTCAGGCGAAAAGAATTTCGAACCACGCATACCCAACCACGCAGGCCCTCCATGCAGCGCATAAATGTTACTGAACTGATTGAATTTCTCAAGGTGAGATACGCAGAAAAGTCGTAAAGTACGACTTACACACAACCTACAGACATGCTAGCGTCAGACTAATTTGAATACAGGCGAAAACATAATTCCGCTGCGCGGAAACTCAAACACAAACCCCTTTTAACGCGACAGCGTTTTCCAGCTGCTTGCCCACCGTCACAAAATAAAGAACCGCAAAGCTCGCCTTCGTGCATAGAGTTTCTACGCCAGCGTTTCCCGGTGAGCGTTACGGTTACATAAGCTGCAGTTGCCGGGAAGCGTGAGAAGCACTCGGGGAAACTTAAGCGTCCTCTAAACTTTATTATTATTACTATTATTATTATTATTATTATTATTATTATTATTATTATTATTATTATTATTATTATTATTATTATTATGCGCGCGCCAGGACTCACACCTTGGGGTTGTTCCTGGGCACGGTAACTTATTTATTTGTTTATTATGCCTTATGATTTTCTGCCCATACTAAACGCGTTGCAATGCAGGGTATGCGCTCACTTCGCTCTGTTTGTGGACTATCGATGGAATTCAATTCTACTACACCGTTCCGCAAGTTGTACACAACCATCTGTCTTATTCAACTCGAATATGCATCGGTCGTTTGGGATGGCTTTTCCAGATCCAACAGTGACTTTATACATCCGGTCCAGACAGAGTTTTTAAGCATATATCATCATCTCTTTGCGAACACGGACACCAAGCCTTGTTCCAACACTGCTAGATTAATTGTCATTGCCCTTACTTCGCTGCCAACGTAATCGCGCTGAGCTTCTGTTTCTTTTCAATCTCCTTCAGAAACTTCTTCAAACTCCTTTACAAACTCCTTCTTTGTTCTTATCGCCTTGTACTACGAAAGTTGGTGCACTCTCATGCAGCATGACTGTACTCAGAATGATTTGTCCCGAGAACCCCAGAAGACTGCAAAGACCTCCACGCCTCCATAATTCCCGTCTCAAACGCCAAGGGCATTAAGACAGCCGCGAAACCTCATATACAAGGACAAGGCCAAGGAAAAGGCCACAGACAGGGTCTGTTCTCGGACTTTGTCTGTAACAGAAAATTCAATAAAGGAAAGTGGAAATGAACAATGTGCTTTTGTCCCTTCTCTCTATAAAGCCTTCGGGCGTTTGATAATACGAAAGTAAGTAAATAAATAAATACATACATAAATAAATAAAATAGGTATAAAGAAAAGAGAGGACTGCTTCAAAGGTATTTTTACGTGGAACCTGGGGCGCAATAGGGTCCAAACTACGACGCGAAAAAAGTCAGCAGTTCAAAAGCTTAATCAAAAGTTGCGTGAAAATTAGGGGGAAAAAATAGACAAGAACTTATCGTAGGAGTCGAAAATTGGCTCAAGTATGAACACGCATGAGCGGATATACGGTCGAACATGTAGCGCCCCCTTGCGTCGATTCTTAGCTCACGCGTTATTATGCCCGATAACGTATCCGCACGCCAGACACCTTTATTGGATTAGGACGCAATAAGAACGAGTTCAGCTGAGATAGAACGGAACGAGGTAAGTATGAATGCGCGTTGCACATTATCGACGCACCCCCCGAAGGCGGACATGCCCGAATAGCTCCACCTCTCTCGATCAGGAACAGTGGAATCGAAAGCAAGGCGCGTCTTGGAAGCCGGGCCAAAGCGGGCGAATCTTGAATAAGTAAGCAGGCCGAGAGAGTATCGCAGTCTGGCATTTCCCTCGGGCTGCTCAGCACGGCAGACGAACTTGGCTATAACGGTCGTCTGCTGCCTTCCATATAGCACTCTCGGCTCCAGTCAGTGGAATAAATTTCAGTGCTGTGTGGCTCGAATATTTGCTTATTTTGTATGCGCATAGCTGAATCGGCGGTATATCCGTTCGCGCCTGCATTTTTTACACTCCCGTGTCTGCGAAAGAGGACAGGAAAGCTCAACGTGCTTCCTTTTACTTTTTTTCTTTAGCCTTTCAGCCATCCTTAACGCAGCGGTGAACGAGGCGTTATATAGAGCGCAGAAATATGCAGAGGCAGCTTTCCCGCCGTTCCACACTGTGACACGGGCATCCGCAAATGAAAATATGCAAATAACGACCGTAAACGCACGATCCCATACAGCTGAGATAGTGGTTGTACATGAAACACTGGTCGTATACGTTGGTTATCTCTTGGCTTCGCGAACAATCGTGCAGATGCGGACAAAAAAACGAGGGAATAAAAATATGCGAAATTAACCGTTGCTTTTTTATTCGGTACGCTCTCAGCATATATATATGGCGCATCCATCTTCAGATACGCACTGAATTTGTATGTGCTATTGCAGGAGGAGGAGGAGAAGATTCTAATGAAGAGAAAGGAGGAGAAGTCGGCCTGGAGAGCGTGTCTCTAGCCTGCTACTCCTCACTGGGGAAAGGGGCCGTGGGAAATACAGGGAAAGGTAGGTGGCGGGCAATTATGTTATGGTACAATGAGATACTATATACACGTTGTCCAATATGTGGATGCGCACTGTAGACGCAATACACGTAAGAGTAATCTTGTCCGCGCAAAAAGTAATCTTGTCACAAAAAGTTATTGCGCAAACACATTTCGCACTGACTGCACGTCTCACAGGTTCTCACAAACCAGTCTCACTTAAAAAGCTCAAAAGGGATTTTATGGCACGTTGGGCACAGTGAACACTCCTCCACGCGCCCAAAAGCTTTTCTTCTGAAAAGGGGTGGGAGTCCAAGCTGTCAACTGTAGATTTGAGTGTTCTTCGTTCGGCCGCATATTGAGGGCCCACGCATAGTACGTGAGCTATTGTCTCGGGAGTGTGACAGACGCTACAGACAGGGTCCCGTGCTTGTCCAATCAAGTGGAGGTATCGGTGGGTGTATGCCACACCCAGCCGTAATCTTTGAATGAGTGTTTCCTGGCCTCTCCGCAACCAAAGTGGAAGCCGGAATTGTAAACCAGCGTCAAGTCTATAGAGGCGCTCTTGTCGATGTTCGGGGTTTTCCCAATGTCGCGCCATAGAACTTTTGATGGAGTTACGGAGCAAGGCGTTAATGTCATACCGGGAAAAATGAATATTTATAATGGTTACTTTATGGCCAATGTGCGGCTTTTTTGCTTCCGCGTCAGCCTGTTCATATCCAGCTATTCCACAATCGCCAGAAATCCACTGCAGCACGATGGTATGCCCGGAATGAGACGCCTCAGCAAGCAGAGACATGATGTCATAAACCAGAGGAATATATGCGGTTCTGTCATTCATATAATTGCTGATGAGTTGCAGTGCTGGTTTTGAGTCACACAACACTGTCCACTTCTCGAGGCTTTGTTGCAGTATGCACCGCACTGATTCTCAAACTCCGGTCATATCAGCTGCCGTAGACGACGTCCTGTGTCCTATCTTGAACCGTTGTGGGATCCCCATTCCTGGTACCGTGTAGGCCGCCGCGGAAGAGGTCTGTGTCACAGAACCATCTGTAAAAACATGGTCGGAATATACACACATGTAAGCAATGTATGATAGCGCGAAATGCTTTAGCCCAGCAAGCGGCATTTTGGACTTCTTCGTTATTCCAGGGATTGAGAGTCTCACCGTTGGCTTTGCCATCGTCCAGAGTGGAACTTTGGGTATGTCATACGGTTCGAAGTCCGACGGCAACTAGTCTTGCTGCGACAACACGGCTTCTGAGCAGGCGGCCACAGGCCGTATGCTTGTCACGTTCGTGAGTGGATGATTCCTGTGTCTATTCAGTAGCCTTAGATGCACTCGCAATGGCTCATGTTGCAGATAAACTCGAGCTGGGCGCGCACGTGCCTCTGCAATAGTGCCCCAAGTAGACGCACATCGTGGTAGTCCTATAGGCAAATTCTCAGTGCGCGAGCCTGAGCACTTTCAAGTGTGCGTACAGCAGTTCTACTAAACCGAGAAAGTACAGGCGCACTGTAGCGGAAATAGCCAACAAAAAGTGCCTGGTAAAGCTGCAGAAGAGATGATTTGGATGGCCCCCATGATTTTCCAGACATATGTCGAATGATATGAGTAAAGCTAGCTGTCCAGCTTTTTTCTTAATCCAGAGAGGGGCTTCGACCAAGATAAGTCACGGTCGATGATGACTCCGAGAAACTTGTAGTGGGTTACTTTCCCATCAATCATAACGGGGTAGCAGGCCATTGACTTCCGTGTAAATGCCATGGTTACACTTTCTTCCGGTGAGAGCTGCAGTCTGCGACTGTTAAGGTATGTCGACGTTATTGACACCGCGCGCTGCAGGTTCGTTTGCACTTGCAAGCGCGTTAAGCTCGTGGTCCATATACATATGTAGTCTGCGTACACAGAGACCCAGACTGCGTGTTCTTTCACCAGTCCAATGAGAACGACATTAAATAAGGTTGTGCTCAATACACCTCCTTCAGGCACTCCACGATAGACGGGGTGGTTCTTTGTTTCACCATCTGCAGTTGTCATGAATATCATTCTCCCTTGAAGATAGCTGGCTATCCACTGATGCATACGTCCATCGATGCCACATTCCTCTAGGGCATTTAAAATTGCATCATGTAGAACGTTGTCAAAAGCACACTTATATCTAGAAAGACAGCAGCCGTTAATCGACGGCGACGTTTCTGATGTTCAACAGTTGTTACTAGGTCAATGACGCTGTCGATTGACGACCTACCCTTTCGGAAACCTGTCATTGCGTCTTGATGTCTATTACGCTTCTCAAAAAACCACTCCAGGCACGTCAAAACCATGCATTCTATGGTTTTACCTATGCAACTGGCAAGCGCCACAGGTCTGTAGGAAAGCATAGCATTCGGTGTCTTGCCTGGTTTCAATAATGCCATGATTTTGCTTGTCTTCCAGTGTGCAGGCACAGTTCCCGAGGACCAAGAGAGATTGTATAAAGCCAGAAGCTCTTCAGTCGCTCGAGGGCCTAGATGGCGCAAGGCAGAATAGGTAATGCCATCAGGACCAGGCGCACTTGAGTGTCTTGAAGAGGAAATCACTACACGTAGCTCTTGCAGCGTGAACGGGAGGTCGAGACGATCGTCCATTGTTGGAGAAGCACACGTGAGCACTGAAGCTACCGATGTTGTAGATCCGGAGAGGTGTATGCAGAAATCTTTCGCGATTTCCTTCTCACTGCGCGTCTGGATGATAGCCAAAGTTTGGAAGGGACGTAGCTGTTGTGGATAAGATGGCAGTGCTCGTACAACATGCCATATTGTGGACAACGGGTTTCTTGGGTCCAGGCTGGTGCAAAAGGACCTCCAACGTTGTCTGTCGAGCTTGTCTGAGTATCTTTGAATTTTCTTTTGCACACGGCGTGACGTCGTCAAGTCTGATATCAATTTAGTTCGCCTGTATTTCCTCTAGGCACGACGTCGGACTGCCCACAGCTCTTCATATATAACGTCAACGGATGTTCTTGAATTTGCGATTGCAGATTTTAGCCGTTTTCTGTGGGGCTGCTAATAGACACCGTCGTTGTTGCGACACCAACTACTTGCGTTTATTTCGACACGCCACAATGTAATCTTAGAGCGCGTGAGAAGAAAGCGCCGTGTCACCGCCGAAATATTGATGCGACCTTAACGTGGCAGCTCTTCCAAGAGCACCGTAGCCACACCGAGCAAACAGCCTTTGCTGTCGATAACATTTAATATGCCCGAGTGAAGAAAAGAACTGGGCTTCGGGGGAGCACATCTGTGGCCGAGCTTGAATAACTTTTCCGTTTGTAAGAACTGTTCCTTACTGTCCGATGATTTCGTCATCATCTGACCCTCTATTATTTGGACAGCTGCCATTCAGTCGCACGAAGAGCTTCTTGGTGAAGGAAAGGGTTTTTTTAATTCTTGAAAGTGATGCGGACAACAAGCAAACCTGAGCTCAGAAGTAACAGAGAAGCATGTGGGGACAATAGAAGGAAACACGGCGGCTTGACTAATATTTATTTCAAGTACTCTCAAGTTCCGAACGCGTTACAAAAAGAACCTGTAGGACAACAACAAACAGAAGGCATCGAAGGTTATCGTGAAACTGAGCTATAGCTTGTCCATTACACTGCCGCGTTTCTCGTGCCTTATTGGGGACCCCGGGGTACTCAATGACCACACCTGCGAAATTATCCGAAGCCATTGCTGGCATGCACCCAATCTTGATTTGTGGTGATGCCGGTGCATTAGCTGGCTTGTAAGGTTCGTTCACAATTAAAGCACGATCTTTAGTTGACCATGTCGTTGATTTCTTCGTTTTCTTTTGTTTTCTTTTTCCTTTATTTTTCGCAGGTACTGTGTAATTTCCACGCTCTTCAAGCGTGCACTCGTGGAAAGACCGTGACATCTTCCCAAACTACGAGGGACCTTCCGAATGTAAGGCTCGTCATTTATTTTCACACAGAAAATTTATTGGCAAGAAATACAGCATGTCAGCATAAACTACACCTCGAACTATTTTTCCACATAGTGGCCACTGAGATTGAGACGTTCTTTTCTTTTTTTTTTTTTGTAGTGGGCAATTAGTTTGAAGAAACCACTCTGGAAAAACTCGGTGGCCTGGCCTGGGACATGAACTCTTCACCATACACGATGTGTAGGCGTTCGTGTATGACGGTCACACTAGTCTTATGGGCTCATTCACACCGGATAACAGTACGAACTTTCACTGGTGACCACGTTGTCAGCACGCGTCTGCCTGCCATCGTGGTTTACACTCGAATAACCTCGGCCACGCCGGTCTGCTGCTACTCTCTCTTCTTCGGCGCTCTGCGCATGCGTCATTCTTCCTCCGCTGACGCTCCTTTCGTCGTTCAACCATCAACGGGCGTGGACATTTATGGCGATTGTTTATTTCACCTGGTGTACCATTTCCGCTTTAAAAAAATGACGAAACTTACTTTCGGAGCGTCCCTCATACTTACATCTTCTTCTCTAGGCGCTGCCATCGCAGTTCTTTTTAAATATTGTAATTTTCATGCCAGGAAACTGTACAACAGAACTGGATGAACTAGACAAAGACATTGGGCAGAAACCACCAGAGAGTGATCGTCAAAGTTACGATAGGCCTGCTGAGATATGTTGAGGCGGACATGCACTCATCTAAGCCGTTCGCCTTCGCTGCGCAGGTGTCTGCCCGTCTAATCATCCGGATACTCATCCTGGCCCTGGTTCCCGCCGCTTCTGATGCCACGGCCCTCAGCGAACCACTTCGCTGCGAGTGGCCCGCCAGCCCTTGTCTGCTGTCTGCTACTACAGATAGCCCGGCAGCGCCACCGCTGCCGTGCCTCAACTGCCCCTGGATTCACGCACCGTCATCGACAACAACCGAGGAGCCATCTATAAAAGACCATCACCAACGCGCGGCACTCTGTGGGCTCGGTCGCTGTGCCACGATGCACTCATCTAAGCCGTTCGCCTTCGCTGCGCAGGTGTCTGCCCGTCTAATCATCCGGATACTCATCCTGGCCCTGGTTCCCGCCGCTTCTGATGCCACGGCCCTCAGCGAACCACTTCGCTGCGAGTGGCCCGCCAGCCCTTGTCTGCTGTCTGCTACTACAGATAGCCCGGCAGCGCCACCGCTGCCGTGCCTCAACTGCCCCTGGATTCACGCACCGTCATCGACAACAACCGAGGAGCCATCTATAAAAGACCATCACCAACGCGCGGCACTCTGTGGGCTCGGTCGCTGTGCCACGATGCACTCATCTAAGCCGTTCGCCTTCGCTGCGCAGGTCAGTAATCAGTATTGTCTTTTCACAAAAAAATCAAGTAACTACTGTCTCCTGCAGCTACCGAGCCCACAGTGCTGCCTTTCGATTGTTGTTGAATGTTATGATGTAGTACGTACCTTGTTGCTGTTGGCTGGTGATATCGAGTCAAACCCAGGTCCCGACACTGTACTCGCAGAACTAAAGAAGCTGTCTACTGGTCAGTCACAACTACTCGCCGAGGTTCAAGGCCTTAGAAACCAACTAACAACTACTGAACAGGCTATATCTGACCTCAGTAACAGATTATCCAACCTAGAAACTCGCTATCAAGACCTGGTAACACTACGCACCGACATGGATGCGATCTGCACTAACACCACCCAAACAGCCAAAGATATCAAAGGAATAGAAGCCCGCCTGGATGACGCCGAAAATCGCTCGCGACGAAACAATTTAATTTTCTATAATATCACAGATAACAATGCATCGGAAAACTACGCCCAATCTGAAGAAACTGTCCTGCGCCTCTGCCGTGATCACTTAGGTCTAACCATTGACCCAAAAGAAATTGAACGGGCTCACCGTCTTGGGCGCCATTCTTCTGGGCGCTCTCGCCCAATTATAGTCAAACTGACATTTTTTAAAACCAAACAGCTAATTCTTTCAAATGGCCGTAAGTTAAAAGGGACTGATTACAGCGTCGGGGAGGATTTTTCACGCCCTGTCCGAGATGCGCGAAAGCATCTAGTTAGATTTGCCAAAACTAAAAACACAAAATTTTCCTTGCGCTACAAAACATTATTCATCGGTCCGAAACAGTACGCATTCGACGAATCATCGCAGACAGTAAAAGAAATCTCATAGCATACGGTTCATCGTCGTGTAACTAAACTTCCTGGTAGCAGCCCTCGTGGTAAACTTCCAAATCTTTCTTTTTCTATTATTTTCACAAACATACGCAGTTTCCTCCCCAAACGTGAACACATCTGTAATCTTGTTTCATCATCTTCCAGCAACATACTTGTACTAACTGAAACGTGGCTAACAGATGACGTCACTGATACGGAAGTTCTTGCCAATCTACCTAATTTTAAAGTTTTCCGCAAGGACCGCAAGGGCTCCAGAGGAGGAGGTGTTCTCATTGCCACTAACCAACAATTGCCTTGTTCTGTTATTAATATCCAATCAGAACTTGAAATACTATGGGTAATCTGCCGTTCCGCACCTCAAACCGTCATACTAGGTGTCTGCTACAGACCCCCCTACAGCTATCCACAATTTTCTTATTACCTAAATGATAGCCTAAATCAACTTACTACTACACATCCCAACGCGCGCATTCTTCTTTTTGGCGATTTTAACTTCCCGTCTATTGACTGGCAGAACTTCACACCAACAAGCAATGAAGAAATAACTAACTTCCTTGACGTCTGTCTAAATTTTAATCTCACCCAATTAGTAAAAGAACCTACACGCGTCGTACGTGATTCGTCAAACATCTTGGACCTTATACTAACTAATCACCCTGAAAGTTTAGCGAATCTTACTTATCTCCGCGAAGTTAGCGACCACAAAATTATACATGCTACTTTCACCTTCATCGCGGAATCGCGCCAAACGTTCCACAAAACAATTCGCCTTTATGACAAAGGCAATTACAATGAAATGAACAACCAATTGCTTGCTTTTTTTCCAGAATTCGAAAGAGATTTTCATGACCGATCAATTGAGGACAACTGGCTTACTTTTAAAACCAAGCTTGCAGAACTAACATCCAAATTCATTCCCACCATTACATTTCGTGCCAATCATAATAAACCATGGTTCACAAAGTCCTTAAAAATGCTCGAGAACAAGAAAAAACGACTTTTCCGTGCAGCAAAACTAAACCCAAGCGAATGCGCATGGAATAAATACTACGAGGTTGAGTCAACGTATTTGCGGTCCATTTCTAATGCCAAACATGCATTTTTTCATACTGACCTGCCGAAGATCCTAAGCAATAATCCCAGAAAGTTCTGGCAAGTTCTAAACCCTGATTATGCGCCTATCATCACACTTACCGACACGGATGGCGAGGAAGTGAGCGACGTTGAGTGTGCAAATATATTTAACACTGCATTTTCATCTGTGTTCACAAACGAAACTGATATGCCAACATTTGTCCCAACTTCCCAACCAAGATCGCTCATGCCACCAGTCACATTCGCTGCACACGGCATCGCCGGTATCATTGAAAATATTAAGATGTCATCTTCTGCAGGTACTGACGAAATCACCAGCAAACTCTTAAAAAACATACGTCATGCTTCTTCAGAGTACTTATCATTACTGTTCACACAATCACTCTCCACAGGTAGCATACCCAGCGATTGGAAGGTGGGGAAGGTCGTTCCGGTCTTCAAATCAGGTAACAAAGAATCGCCCCTTAATTATCGCCCCATCTCTTTAACAAGTGTGCCATGCAAAATCATGGAACATGTAATCTATTCTTGCATAATGGACTTTCTCGACTCTATTAATTTCTTTCATCCTTCTCAACACGGCTTCCGTAAAAACCTATCTTGTGAAACGCAATTAGCTATTTTTGTCCATGACCTGCACATGGCCCTTGATTCTAACCTTCAAACTGACTCAATCTTCCTAGATTTCGCGAAAGCCTTCGACAAGGTTCCCCACGAGCGCTTGCTACTAAAACTTTCTTGGTTAAATTTGCATCATAACATACTGCAGTGGATAAAAGAATTTCTGGCAAACCGTACCCAATTTGTTCACGTTAATAATCAAACCTCTAGGTCTCTTGCAGTAACATCAGGCGTCCCGCAAGGATCAGTTCTTGGTCCCCTTCTATTTTTAATATATATTAACGACCTACCAACACAGGTCTCCTGTAACATTCGCATCTTTGCCGATGACTGTGTTATCTATCGCACAATCAGTAACCCCTCTGATCAACTAACTCTTCAAAGAGATTTAACTTGCATCCAGGACTGGTGTAACCAATGGCTCATGGAACTAAACCCCGATAAATGCAAACTCATGTCATTTCATCGAAAACGTAATCCTCTCCTGTTCCCTTATACAATTTCGCACGTCACGATAGCATTAACACAGTCTTACAAATACCTAGGCGTAACGTTGTCTAACGATCTAACCTGGAACGCGCATGTCACTAGAGTGATATCATCTGCTAACAGAAGCCTTGGTTTCCTAAAACGTCATCTACGTCTAGCGCCACCAAACCTAAGATTGCTTGCATACAAGTCACTCGTACGCTCTAAGCTGGAATATGCCTCTGCCATCTGGAGCCCTAACCAAAAATATCTAACAAACTGTCTAGAATCAGTACAGAATCGTGCCACAAGATTCATCCATTCATGCTATTCATATAATGTCAGTATATCATCGTTAAAAGCAGAATCCGGCTTAACAAGCCTGACTTGTCGGCGTCGTATCGCTACTATGTACTTATTTCATAGGTTTTTTTACAGCTCACTTCATCATCCACCCTACATCAGCCCTCCTGCACGCATTTCTCTCCGCATTGGTCATCCCTTTCAAGTCGCCCGTCCACGTACGCACACTACCACGTTTGCCACATCATTCTTCCCACGTTCAGCCTCGGACTGGAACGGCCTTCCACACGACATCGCCGCAATCACCTGCCCATCGACGTTTTTGAACTGTATAATTAACATATTTACCAGCGAGCAAACTTGTACCTAAACATCTTTCCCTTGTGTATATAATTTATTTTAATAGCTACCCACCCCTTATGTAATACCCCCAATCCTGGGGGCCTTTAAGGTAATAAAGTGAAGTGAAGTGAAGCTAGGCACGTGCATGCTGTCACGCTGCTCGGCCTCCGCGATCGGCCCGCATTAAACACTCGCATGCACTGCTATCTGGATCAGCCAACTAAGTCATACTCTATGACTGCACTGTTTCCACGTCGGCTTATAGTCAGAGAGCCGTCCATGCAATGATGATGTACGGGAGCCCCTTTCTCCAGTGCAGACTAGGCAGGCTACTACTGAGAAAGCCGGCTGAAGTATGTCGCAAGGTGTGAGACCGGGCTAGTTAGTATTCCATGATGATATAACCAAATATTGCTTGAGAGGAGACAGACTTAGATTGGGATAAATTGAGCTTGTTTATTGCACGAAGCGCGCTCGGCGCCTTCTGAAACCCGTTTGCGCCGACCTCCCCCCCCCCCCCCCCTAGGTTGTAAAAACAATCGTGCACGGGGCCTTCTCTAGTTTGTCCATGGCTGTCCCCAGCAAAGGTCCCGGCCCCGCGGTCGGGGCACGGCACAAGAACGCCTCCACCCGTCGTGACGTAACAGCACCGCAGTCGTCTGAACGTGGTGCTCGGTAGATATCGCAGTCCGTGGCGTGTACTCGAAGTCGTAAACGTGGGTCGCGCTGGTGGTTGTGTAAACGGTCGCAGCCGCCGCTGCCCGTGTCTCCTGCAGTGGTTCGCGCCTGGCTCACGGGTGTACGAGGTGTTGACGGAGACATTCCGACCTACGTTGTCACGGAGGTCCGAAGGCGCGCTCAGACGGTGATGCCACGCTGCAGCAAGCGGTGACTCGTGTCCATCTACGGCGTTCCGCCTGCAATTCGGTTCTGTTTATGGAAGCCGCCCCCGACATCGACGCCTGTATTGCGGCGTCCACGTATTGCGTCAGATGCGGCGTCGCTTTGCCTGATACCTCCGCCTCCACTGCGTTGCATAAACATATCGTGATGCAACACGTCAATGTCCGAAGCCAATGTCTGTTGCTGCTCGGGAAGGCTGAGCGATACACATCGATTGCGCAAGGAGTGCATGCAAACTAGTGATGACCCACGTACTCTGCCAAAAGCCCACCGTGTTACGACCACTACCACATATGCAGGCATTATTTCACGCTTATTAAAATGTACCATGATCATCACCCTTACCTCAATGTATGTCTGCTTTCCGACAGCGACAACCCGTCTGCATTAACATTAAGCTTGCGCACTTTTGTGTACCATCATGAAATTAAACCTCTGTTGTAACAGTGTCTAACGCATCAACCCACGATCCCGAAGTCACTTCGGAGTAAGGAACTTACAGGGATTATGGTCATCACCACAGCGACACATGCGCCATAAAGCCGCGCTTCCAGGCACAGGGCCTATTTGACCGCATAGTTATCCCAATGAATTGTTGTCCAGCGATTTTGGGGCTCTTATTAGCTGCAGGCCAATGAGCGGAAGCAGATGACCTCTAGGCAACTAGTACAGAAGACAATAACACACAAGGCGTGCTTGTGCCTTCTAGCAAAAGGTTGGTCAACGGAGTGGATAGGAACCATCCGCTCCCTGTTCCGTGCACTCACTGATTGCATCTCTGCATGTACCGCTTAACATCCCTTGCCAATTTAGGGGCCTTGACACGCTGCAGTGTCTCCTTTTCGCCTAGACGAACCGACAAACTTCAACCGCGAGCGAAGCACACTGCACCTGCACGTATTGGTTGTGCTGCCACGAGTTGACTACGTGACCCACATTTTATGTAGTCTTTTTGGTTTAGTGGATAATCCATAACATTCATGATGTGGCTATGTGCTTGCGTTTTTCTACCGCCGCTTCCTTCAGTGTGCGGTCATCCGCATCACTTAACCTGAACCACGCACGTTTACCGACGTCTTCGTCTCGCTCCAGCTCAGTTGTTTGATCCACCTCATCACCAATACGCACTGCCTCAAGTTGCGCGTTAATCTCGGTAGGTCCATGCTTCACTCTAAACTTTACAAGTATCCCTTCACCGTGACGACGAGTTCATGAACAGCGATGATCTCCTGTACTAACGGTAGGCGGCTGGGGTAACCAGCGCATTTAGCCCGTCTACAAGCTTATCAGTCACTGCGCACAATATCCCCGCATCACTCGCTTTACGGAGAACGATGCGCGATTTGCGTAGAAGTCTGACTGGAACATGGGTTAGCTCAGCCAATGTCTGTTCGTCAAATGTTCCCCGTCAGTTTTATGCTTGCTCACCTCCATATAACCTCAAAACAGATTTTCTGATTACACGTTAGAAGCCGTCGGACTTGGTGGTAAGATGTATATGTGGGTGTGCAACTACTTACAGAGGAGACCATTCTACGTGCACACAGAAAATGGCCCGACATCCGAGCATTACAGTAGCCGAGGAGTCCCTCAAGGAGGAGTGCTTAGCCCGACTCTTTTCAATCTCACCCTCAGTGGATTGGTTTACAACCTGCCAAGCACGGTAGGACTTTCCATCTATGCGGACGACATCTGCATTTGGGCATCAGGTGTGACACGACTTCAGCTTCGCGCTCGGCTTCAGAAGGCAGCCACAATGACATCTTGCTACCTTCGTGAACAAGGACTTGAAATTTCGTGCGGAAAGTGCGCAATGGTGGCATTCACGAGGAAGCCAATGTCTGGTTACGGCGTAACTATAAACGGACAACTTATACCATACAGCAGAAGTCACAGATTCTTGGGAGTCATAATTGACAGAGACCTGTCTTGGACTCCGCACGTCAGTTACGTGAAAAAGCGGCTGACTGCTATCTGTCACCTGTTCAGGTTCCTTGCAGGAAAAAGTTGGGGAGTATCTATACAGGCTATGTTACAGCTTTACATGGCGTTGTTCGTTGGATTCCTGCGATACAGCCTGCCTGCAATATCCAACACCTGCAAGACTAACCTGCGTACGATTCAGAGTATTCAAACCCAAGCCCTTAAGATATGTCTTGGCTTACCACGCAGTGCATCAACGGCTGAAACCATTGCCCTTGCGCAGGATTACCCAATCACGACGCACATTACCGTTGAGACAATGCGGATGCATCTCAGGCATTATGCTAGGACCCCTTCCCACCACTTGGCGAGCCTCACTGCTGCAAGGCCCTGCTCGACCTTTAACAGTATTGTCAGTGCACATCGTGCGTCGTTTACTTCAGGGTACGCACCTGCGGCCAAGCCAGCGTTTCCTCCGTGGTGTTTGAGCCGTCCACAAGTACATCTAATGATTCCGGGACTACAGAAGAAGACAGATCTACCGGCCCCTGCTCTAAAACAGCTGAGCTTACTTCTTCTGCACGAAAAGTACAGCAACCACGTGCACATCTATACCGATGGGTCGACTACGTCGTGCAGTTCTTCTGGTGCCGTGGTTATACCAACGCGAGGAATGACACTGCGGTTCAAGACATCGCATGTCACGACCTCAACGGCGGCAGAACTAACGGCCCTGCGTCGAGCACTGGAATTCATTGATTCTGAAAGACCTAGAAAATGGGCTGTGTTCTGCGATTCAAAACCAGCACTACAGGGCACGCAGTCAGTTCTCCGACACGGATGTCATGACCAATTGACATACGAAGTTGTGAAACTTTACCATGATGTCCAACAAAAAGGTCACGAGGTCGTTTTTCAATGGATACCTGGTCACTGTGGAATCAGTGGCAATGATTCCGCCGATAACGCTGCTCGCACAGCACATCAAGGAGAGCACAGCGTTTCAATTCCGCTTTCGAGGACTGACGCTGCAAAGCAGCTTCGACACCTGGCACGCAGTCTCACAGAGACCGAGTGCAACTCACCAAACTTACGACTCACGCGACTGCATCGACTAAACCCCTCCCTGCAACTTCGACCTCCACTCGGACTTCCTCGACGTGAAGCTGCACTTCTCTGCCGCCTTTGGTTAGGAGTGGCCTTCACAAAGGCATACTCTACATTAATTGGAATGACTGACAGTGCAGCTTGCGAGGTCTGTGGCACCGAAGAAAACATCGACCACCTGCTGTGCCACTGTCCAAGATATGCCTCAGAGAGACAAGAACTTGCCAAAGCTTTCCAAAAACTGGACAATCGGCCGCTTTCTGTGCAGGTGCTGCTAGAACACCGCCCCCATCGCCCGTCGTCCCATAAAGCGGTGAAGGCGCTTTTGTGTTTCTTAAGGACGACGGGTTTGTGCGACCATCTGTGACCATTAACGCGATTTCTGTAAGACCACAGGCGTCAGCGAACTCGCCGCAATTTCCTTCTTTCCTTCCCTCCTCTCTCCCTGTGATCTTTGTTTTCCCCTTTCCCATTCCCCCGGTGTAGGGTAGCCAACCGGACGTTATTCTGGTTAACCTCCCTGCCTTCTACTTTTCTCTTTCCTCCTCCTTCTGATTACACTGGTCCCTGCTCCAGATTCAGTGCTTTCTTCAATTTCGAACTTGCCGCACTCCAGGATTATACTCTTTACAGAATTAAGTAAGAGGGCTACCATCGCGTGCTTCTGAGTCACCATCTCTACACTTAAACTGCTGTCCCTGTCTGGGTTATCTGTTAGCACCATATTCACTCTATCTTTCTGCGCCGTTGGAAAGTCTCGTGCACCATGCTTAATGGATTTACAGACAAAGCGCTGCCTGAGCCCTTTATCAGTATCTTGGTTGCCCCTAGTAAAGTATTGCTTGCATCAAGAAACATTCTTAGTCCTTGACTTGTGACGCCTGCGTCTGTGTTCAACTTTTTCATCATGCTTTCTTCAAAGCTCTCTGTCAGTACGGCGGTCTCAGATGTGGAAGGATCAGGGTCCTCAGCACATCATTCTGGTTGACAATTGTGCGGGCTTCCGAACACAGAGTTTCAGGAATTCTGCTTGTCACCACCAAGTTACTGAATTGCACCATACTGCACACTTTTTAGACCGTTAAAGTAATAGATCAAATAGTTTTCTATTCTCACCGCAAGCTGTGACCATGTCTCACGACTGTTTCTTAGATTGAGAAAACAGGCAGTGATACCTATATAGCGGAGGATAATCGAAATTCTTTAAGCGCTGAAGGAGAGTGTGCTGGGAGGCTAGTTGGTAAGACATATTTTTTTTTCTGTGAACTTGCACTGCGCTAGGGACGCGACACCGAAGTAGAAAACAGGACGAACGCAGCTCGACGTGTCTGCGTTCGTCCTGTCTTCTACCTCGGTGTCTTGTCCCTAGTGCAGTTCAAGTTGACAAAAAAAAATGTCTTTTAGCAGTACATCCTCCACGGCTTCATAATCCCTTTTTTTTTTTTGGCCTCCACTCAGATGGACGAACAAAATTATGGCCATTTCACTGAAACGAGGGAAAACCAGTCCTGCCGTCCACTCACGTGGCCCTTCGTAACTATAAAGTGTCGCTTCAACACCATCGAACCATGATGGAGCCAGCGATTCTCGGATATACATAGGCACGAACGTATATTTCAAAAACTCGTGTGCTTTAGCCTGCTTTCCTCATTCAAACCCACCTCGATGCTCTGAGTATTTGCGGCGGCCTTGGCCCTCTTCCCATTCCTAAGCGATCCCATGGATAGTTCCATTACCACAGGTTCGACCTTCATTTGCACATCGCCGTTTGGCCGGAGCCCGACACCCCCGTGGACTTCTCAGTGTGTGATGAGTGTACTGGACATACGGAGTGAACGAAGAAGTGTGGGCGATGGTGGGCGGCAGCGGGGCACGCGAGACCTGCCGGAAAAACTGGCGCGGGCCGACAAGGATCGGCAGTAACGTGTCCCTGTGGCGACCAAGGTGACTACAGGTCGGCTTATGTGCCGGTTTCTGAGGTGCAGCAGGACCAGCAAACACGATCGGCGACCGGTCCGCTCGGGCACATGCCTCGAGGACTCGGCGGGTCAGGGGACGACCCCGGGCTGCTGACCGGGGTGCCTTCAGTCCTTCCGGAGAGCTGCTGAAGAGACCGAGCGGCGCTACGGTTCGCGT
This sequence comes from Dermacentor andersoni, assembly GCF_023375885.2. Classification (NCBI taxonomy): domain Eukaryota; kingdom Metazoa; phylum Arthropoda; class Arachnida; order Ixodida; family Ixodidae; genus Dermacentor; species Dermacentor andersoni. Next base: position 75,005,706 of record NC_092820.1, on the reverse strand, counting down.
CGCCGTCAGCAGTGCTGCCGGCCCAATTAATCTGGCAAACACCAGCGGAGCTTGTCGCCAATGGATTCCGCTAAGCCCCTCGATCCCGAGGTTGGCATACCTACCTCCCCGGCGCCAGGGCATGGACAGCTCCCCAAGACAACGCCCCCTCACATAGCTTGCGTACCGTGAGACTGTACATGGGATAGTCGGCTTTCAAGTGAAAACGGACAGACTTACGATAGCGTACTATACTGCTTATATACACGGATGGTCAACGTAGGGTAACGCAATATTTTCTTTATATGCTTAAGTGTTGTATGTGTTCTTGTTTTTGTTGTGTTTATAAGTGCCATGTCTGATCAGAACGTGGAGATAAAAACAATGATTGTTCGCCATGCATCCCTTACTGGTTTTTGAGTCCATGGGCCCCCGAACCTTCACAAGTGTCCCTAGTCACCTCGACGTTCAAACCCACATCCATCTGCTTCCCCCTCCTCCAAAGCTGGTTGGGTTCCATTCGACTAAGCCCGCAACTGCGCGAGTCGTACCCGCTGATCATAACAAGCTGCGAGCCAGTAACCTAGTGAGACATCCACCTACGCTCCTTGTAATGCCAGAAGTGGTGGCCTAGCCTCTTGGATCCACGCCCCAGAATACTTGTCCCAAATCATTCCTTATCTTCTCGTCCACGACGACGGATGTTCCCTCCAGTTTTCTCATCAAGCTATCCTGTCGACTGCGCCAGAGATGTTCGGGCATCCCTTTCTCCACTGCAGACTGATACTGAGAAAGCCGGCCCTGGTATGTCGCTGATAAGTGGGGACGCCGTATTTTAGAAAGGTGCTCGACTCTACACTCCATTCCGACTCGAGAAAGTTGATGGCAGCGCAGCCTGTCGGCAAAAGTGATCACTGTGATTCATAGACAGCACACGACCATTCTTAAGAAACATGGCATCATCTTCACCCGAGGGCGAGGGCGGTGCTCAACTCTGTGGACAGGAAGTTCGAGTGGAAGGTTGTGTGAGAATACAGTGGCTAGAGTGGGATAAATTGAGCTTGTCTATTGTACCATGCGCACTAGGCGCGTTCCGAAATCCGTTTCCCTCGATCCACCCCTAAGGTTCGTTTAAAAATGCTACAGAAATTCTGAGAATTGTCCACTAATGCGCAAGCATTTTTTGTCTTGGCTTTTATTTCGCTTTTGCCTGCTTATGTTGCTAGCTTATGCATGTATACTCATCGCATTTTCCAGAGCGAAAGAATGCTTACGCATTTGTAGAAAATTCTTAGAATGTCTCTAGCATTTTTGTTGCTTATCGTGTCTGTCCTGCTTAGACAATATCATAAAGTTCCGAGCACAATTCCATTCCACACAATCCCGGGGATTAAAATGTTCTTTTGCTGCGTTCTGTACACTGTTCTACTCTGAATCAGACAACTTGAATTTCTTCTCTGGAGGTAGGAAACATGGTTTATGTTATATCATTTTGTATCACTTGATACTTTTAATTGCATCAAATGACTATGTCCAGGCGACGGCGACGTGACGATTCTTTTTTTTTTATCGAGCATCGCCGTAATGGGTCGTAAGGTCGTAATGGATCCTCTTCTGAGCACCTCCTTTCATCTCGATGTCGATTATCTCGTAGTTCCTGTCGCCGTTCTCATTGTTCCTTCTGTCGACTACCATTTTCGCGAGTATCATTTTACACATTTTTTATTGGATCAAATCACTATGTCGAGGCTACGGTGGCGTGACCAGCTTCTTTAAATCGATTCTAAAACTGCCAGTCATATACAGTTACACTATTATAACGATTAAATCTCTCAACTTGACTAGTTGCGCATTTATTTTCCAGTTACAAGACGTTACTGGACAGACACGGTTTCTCCGGGGTACTCGTCAAAGAGTGCTTACGCATTAAAATGCTCCTGTGCGATGTCTTCTCTAGCTCTTCTACGGCTCTCCCAAGCGAAGGTCACGGTCCCGCGGTCAAGGCACGGCAAATAAGTGCCTCCCCCCGTCATGACGTAACACCACCGCAGTCATCGGGCCATGTCGCTCGGTGGAGTCGTAGTCGGTGGTGTGCACTTCAAGTCGTAAACGAGGCCCCGCCCATCGTAGTGTACACAACCGCCGCTGCTGCCCGTGCCTCCCGCAGTGGTAGGCGTCGGCCGCGAGGATGTACGAGGCACTGACGGAGTCATTTCGACCAGCGTTGTCACTGGGGTCCGAAGTCGTACTCCCGCGGGAATGCCACACTCAAGCAAGCGGTGACTGACGTCGACTACGGCGTTGCGCCAGCCACTTGGTTTTCCTTTCATTTCACGTAATTTCAGTTATTATGCCCTCAGAGCCTTACGACATTACATAGGGGGGTGGGAGAGATACACAATAAAGATCACTACACGCGAGAAGGTACAAACGTCTCCAATAAGAAACAATAGAATATTAAAAAAAAAAAATTCAGGACACATGTACAATCCGAAAACAAAGGGAAATCAAAAGTCCATAATCAGAAACAACATTATACAATCCAGGTTAGAAACGTTTGAAACAGCCAACAACAGAATACTTTATCTGTGGCAGCCACAAAACATTGACGTCAGTTCTGGTGCTACCGCGTTTTCCATCAGGCATCGCCTCGCTTTGGCTTTGCCTGACACAAGCTTAGATTTCCTAGGTATACTTTGTGGCGCAAAATACATTTCTTGAAAAGGGACAGAAAAAAGGGAGACAGTGAAGCGCCAAACTACCAACTGTTTAATGACAGCCTGAACAAACGTATAGAAGAAAATACAACTACCGCTCATGCGCAGGGAGCCAATTAAGGTGTGACAGAACAACATGGTCATGATAACATACTTTGGATGAAGCACATTTCTGCGGAATATTATACGATAGATGTATCACTGACACAATCAGACCATTTCTTTTTAATATAAAACGCTTCCAACAACTCCCTTGCAGTTTGGTTCCTACTTTTGCCAAGAATCAATACTAGTTCAAAGCATGGCCTACAACGACAGGCTTTACAGTGCGCAGGAAGGTGCGCGTTGTCACACTTGCCGATGCTATTAGCATGCTCCCTCAGTCTGTCATTAATACAACGTCCCGTTTGTCCGACGTATGACTTGCCGCAATCTAGGGGTATCTCGTAGACCACCCCTTCAACGCAGTCCTTGAAATGTTTGGCGTGCTGCTTCTGGCAGCCCCGCGGCCCCTCGCGTGTGATCCGGGGGCACAATTGAGCTAACTTGTTGGGAGCCGAAAAGGCAACCGGAATGCCATATCTGGTAGCTACCTTCTTGAGGTTATGGCTCACACGGTGCACATAAGGTACTACTTCTGGTTTTACTTGCTCCCTTTCCTTCGAGTGCGCTTTCCCACTCGCAGTGGTAGTTTTCAGCTTCTGTAGGAGGGGACTCGACCGCGGCATTTAAGGCAGACTGAGGGTAGCCTGCTTTTTGAAGTCTCTCAAGTTGATGAAAAAAACTCGCCTGCATTACATGCACACATGACTTGCGCAGAGCCGATTCCAGGCAAAGTAAGGCGATTCCACGCTTCACAGTCTTAGAGTGCGCTGAGTCATATCGTAGCAATTCTTTTTTACCTCGAGGAAGGAACGCACAGCAAACGTGATCACGCTTAAGTGTTAGGTTAAGGTCTAAAAACTGCAACGAACTGTCCTTCGGAAGCTCGTTAGTAAAAGTAAGTCCTTTTGCGTTTGCTCTAAAAACATAAAAGCTGCTCAACCATTTCATGGCATGGCAAAAGGCGTCTATTGTCAATAACAAATAAAAAATCGTCAACGTATCTAAAAACTTTAAGAACCTTTCGAACGATTATTAGTGAACGGAACACGTGGCAATATCAAGTCAGCAGTTTTTTGTTAAAATCCCTGCAGCTTCTTCAACTCAATGACCCTTTCTTGAATAGGAACTCGGATGAAGTTTTTGAATATTTCCGTGACAGCCAAGAAATAGGCTATGTGTTCTCCGTTGATGTAAATGACCTTTTTTACTCGGTTCCGCATACTGAACTTCTAAAAGCCGTTAAACAGTGCATTGAGGAAAGTGGTGAAGCTGATTTTGTGTCTAAAATGGAGATGTCGGCTTCGAATTTTGTTTCCCTCTTGGAAGCTTATCTCAACCGCACCTTTGTAACTTTTGAACATGGCATATTTTTGCAGAAAGAGGGCATCTGCATTGGTTCACGTGTAGCACCCATTTTATGTGACATCTTTTTATCATACTTTCACCACGCACTACAATGTGTTTTCACTTCATCTCATCCTAATGTTCTTAAAGTTTTTAGATACGTTGACGATTTTTTTAGTTGTTATTGAAATAGATGCTCCTTGCCATGCCATGAAATGGTTGAGCAGCTTTTAGATGTTTTTAGAGCAAACGCAAAAGGATTTACTTTTACTAACGAGCTTCCGAAGGACAGTTCGTTGCAGTTTTTAGACCTTAACCTAACACTTAAGCGTGATCACGTTTGCTGTGCGTTCCTTCCTCGAGGTAAAAAAGAATTGCTACGATATGACTCAGCGCACTCTAAGACTGTGAAGCGTGGAATCTCGCCTTACTTTGCCTGGAATCGGCTCTGCGCAAGTCATGTGTGCATGTAATGCAGGCGAGTTTTTTTCATCAACTTGAGAGACTTCAAAAAGCAGGTTACCCTCAGTCTGTCTTAAATGCCGTGGTCGAGTCCCTCCTACAGAAGCTGAAAACTACCGCTGCGAGTGGGAAAGCGCACTCGAAGGAAAGGGAGCGAGTAAAACCAGAAGTAGTACCTTATGTGCACCGTGTGAGCCATAACCTCAAGAAGGTAGCTACCAGATATGGCATTCCGGTTGCCTTTTCGGCTCCCAACAAGTTAGCTCAATTGTGCCCCCGGATCACACGCGAGGGGCCGCGGGGCTGCCAGAAGCAGCACGCCGAAAATTTCATGGACTGTATTGAAGGGGTGTTCTACGAGATACCCCTAGATTGCGGCAAGTCATACGTCGGACAAACGGGACGTTGCATTAATGACAGACTGAGGGAGCACGCTAATAGCATCGGCAAGTGTGACAACGCGCATCTTCCTGCGCACTGTAAAGCCAGTCGTTGTAGGCCATGCTTTGAACTAGTATTGATTCTTGGCCAAAGTAGGAACCAAACTGCAAGGGAGTTGTTGGAAGCGTTTTATATTAAAAAGAAAGGGTCTGATTGTGTCAGCGATACATCTATCGTATTATATTCCGCAGAAATGTGCTTCATCCAAAGTATGTTATCATGCCCATGTTGTTCTGTCACACCTTGGCTCCCTGCGCATGAGCGGAAGTTGTATTTTCTTCTATACGTTTGTTCAGGCTGTCATTAAACAGTTGGTAGTTTGGCGCTTCACTGTCTCCCTTTTTTCTGTCCCTTTTCAAGAAATGTATTTTGCGCCACATAGTATACCTAGGAAATCTAAGCACCAAGTAGCCCAAGAAGTCTTTTTGACACATGCTATGTGTGGGGAAGAGCCAAGAGAGAAACTATACATGTGCACATAACATGCATGCCTGACATGTACAATGCTACAGGTCAGATTTCCGAATAAAAAGAAAAGAAGATTCGCTTTAATGTATACGCCGTAAATAATAACGAAAGCGTGTTGTAAACTCCACTGAGGTTATTGGAATCCGGCATTACAGCGATAAATGCAAGAAAGTTGTTCCAGTGGACGCGTGTTATACAGAGAAAAGGTTTGCAAAACACGGCACGTATTAAGAAAAAAACTCTTAGGATAAAACCATTCGTAAGAGCAAATTTTAGCCAATCCTGGATCTGGACATATTATTAGCGAGAGCAGCCGACCAATGGCGAAAAAGCACTTACGAACGCAAAGCTTCGTGAATTCGGCTCCAGTTTCGTGCGGCAAGCTGACACTAACGCTGAGGATGGTGAAAAGAAATAGATAGGAAAAGCATAAGCTGAAGAGTACGGTAGGTACACTCTTGGCCAAAAAACTTGAACCCACTGTGAACGGCCGGGGAGCGGCTGCGCTCCGATATCGCGGCGCTACCACCGCCCGCGCACGCAGCCGCTCGCTTGCGCCGAGGATAAAGAGGACGAGGGAAGCATGTCTCTTTCTCTCAAGCATCCTTTCATAACAGCACTCGTGAAAAACTAGTGCAACGTTCGTTCTGCCAGCTGCGAGGTCGTCACGTGGCCGCCGTGGTACGGAGCTTTGTGCGAGTAGATGCGCTCGCCTGGGCAAAACTGTCCGGCTTCCATGGAGCGCATTATAGTATAAAAAATTGTCCTAATCATTGAAATTACCTATTACAATATTATCCTACACGTTCCAAGGCGAGAACCTTCACATTATGTTTTTAGATAAACATTTTTAATGTGTTTCTGAGTGCGGTGAAAACAAAAGGTACAATATAAACTTACATCTCTCAGTGCTCTCTAGCGTTGTTCCAGGTTTTATTGTAATATGCGGGCAATTCAATCATCGTTCGTTCAGAAAAGACCAGAAGAAGTAATTTCAACTCCAAATGCTCTCTTCGGAAAGGGCTTGTAACAACCGTTAGAATATTTCAAATACGTTGAGCGCACTTCTCCACTAAGGAACGACCACACGAGTGCGTTTGGCGTTGAAGTTGTTTAATTAAACCGAGAGTGAGATTATGAAAACCTTTCGGGACTAGAAGACGTTTGGCCTGCCTGAGTAGCCGATTGAGTTAGACCCATTCCCTCGGCATCTTGTAAAGTGGCCACTACCTCGCCTTTTTTAATATCTTCGTGCACACTGCCTCATTGTCGTTACGGCCCACTTTCATGCACACATGAGGCTAGTGTAAGTTTATCCTGTTTGCATTGGCATCACTCGTTTGAAAAGTAGACCAGGGCCACGAGATTATAGGATTCTCGCATAGTGAAGGCGTCATACCGGCGCTGCTGTCGCTGTCACGGGTTCACTGGAAGAAGTATTTTGTATATAGTTTACTGAGGTATCGTTCACCTCTACGAGAAAGGGCTTCACGGGCAGTTAAAAAAATGGGTTATACGTAGAAGAGACCTTGACTAGTTTGCGGTAAAACACATGGGCAAGTTGCAATTGTTCGGGGCGACCCCAGACCAATCCACACTCAATGTCCTGGAGGCATGCTTCCCCCTGTGATTTCGTCGAGAGATGCAGGTGCCACCATGAAGTTTACGCTTTCTTGATTAATTTGCTACTTGTGGTATTCATTATGACAAATACGAGATGCCGTTGTGGCACATTATTTATTGTGTCATTCAGCTGGCCGAAGTCAGGTCACAGCTGCGACCCTCGCAAGGTGCCCGTGTTCGAGCTTGCGCAGGACTATTCATAGCGTTGTTCCTTTAATTTGGTCCCGGAAAACATTAACTGATGATGACGATGCTCGGAATTGCGAAATTTGAGTGTATCGCGTTCGACAGCGGTCGCCAGAGACCCCCGCCCGCCCATCCAGCCTACGCTGCAAACGGCACGCTGGCAGGTCGGGTGGGTACCGTTTCGCCACCGTCGCGTTCGCGCCGCACTAGTTTTTCGCGAGCGCTGTTATCAAAGGATGCTTGAGAGACATGCTTCCCTCGTCCTCTTTATCCTCGGCGCAAGCGAGCAGCGGCGGGCGCCGACAGTGGCAGCGCCGCGATAGCGGAGCGCAGCTGCTCCCCAGCTGTTTACAGCGGGTTCAAGTTTTTTGACCAAGACTGTACATACATCCCACGCGTTTACAGCAGTCACAACAGAGTATAGTCCTCGTATTCAGGAAACAAACGTTCTGTTTCGAAATGTGAACCAAAGGAATAGCAAGTGAACTAGTCGAGGCATACCCTATATATGCACAAAGATTCGGCCTCGTGTGTAAGCCAAGCTCCTATTACCTTACCAAACAAAGAAGTTCTTAACGAGTGGCCTGAGTCTCTCACTCAGTCCGGTCGCCTTCTAAAATCGCAGCAGCCCTTATTCTGTGGCCTTCAGCAGTTGTGATATGCGAAACCGCACTTCTCGTCTTCTTTCTTTTTTTTCTTTTTGATTTTGAAAACACGCTGCATTAATAAGACAACACGATTAATAGAAACAGACACACATGCTTCCAAGTCATCGTGTTGTGCTTTTTTAGGACAGTTCGTTCTCAATATCAACATGTATCAACCAGCACCGTTTGTTGCTCTGCTGCCACAGTCTTAAGATTGTGTTCAACGAGAACAGCTACAAGTCCTACTGGGGGTTTCTTTGCAGGGTTAAGAGTGTCTTGTCCGTATTTGTTCGTTTTATTTCATCCGTGACTTGGCATTTCCTGAATGTGTAGATGTTGGAGTCCGCGTAGCGTTCATGCTGTCGTCATAATTTTCTTTGCGATACACTAGTGTAAAGCTGTGGGTTCAAACACGCAGGTCACGTAGGTGGTGGTGCTCTAGAAAGCAGCTGGGGCGTCACTAGCATCATTCAGTCAAAGTAAAGTCGTCAAGGCTAAATTGAAATCCGGAAACTGTGCGCAGCAAGGCTTGTGATAATGGCGTCATTGTTTTGTACTGTGCCGATAACATCATAACTATCCCAAGGATATGGTTAAAGCATCGGACACCACGCGAGCGGGAACTGTGAAGGTCACAAGAGGCATTTGTAGCGTAAAGAAACAGTTGAACTGAGTCGCTGTACACTACGTCACCATTTCTAGTGATCCTCATCAACATATTCGTCTGACCATATCGATCGGACTTTGGGAACATCGCGAAACGTGGTGGCCTTAGGGGAAACTTGTGTCATCGAGGTGTATTCTTTTGTCGTCTCTTGTAATAGGAAAGCGGCATGATAAAGTCATTGCCGCGCTATAGCGTTCGAGGTATTGTCGCAGCGATAGCACCAGTACCTGTAGCGAGCGCTAAATTTACATACCGTCTTTGTACAGCGACATAAACCTATAGAATCGGGAGGACATTAGTTACACAACCTTACCGGTCAAGTCGGCGCTTTAGTCTATCCTTCTCCATGGGCCGCGGAATGAGCTGAACCGTGGCCTCGTTTGCTCTAGTAGGACCACCGATATCCATTCTATAGGCATAAGGTGAGTTGCCATTATCTGTTCTACACATCATACGCGGCCAGCACAACTCTTAGGTTATCTGTTAACCTAATGCCTATCATATTTCAGTCTGTCATTCGTCGCCCGCGACAATAAACTTAAGCTCGCTCACAATAGGCACCCTGCATAGAAAAGATGGCGCTGTCTCTCATAGAGTTTCTCACTATAGCACCTAGAGGGAAATCTGGCGCCACCGTCTATGGGAGTTTCTTAAGGGGCGCCGCGCCGTCGTGGGAATGACGGTATATGCGTCTGCGGGGCTTGTGTTGGCTGATGTTGTAAGAGGCTTCGTCTAAAACGTGGATACGGCTACACAAATAACGCGTCCTTAAAGTAAAATCTTCATAAAATGTTTACATTCACTCAAATTGCATCTTTACTTACCTACGAGCATGGTGCACCGGATTCGCGTTGGTGTCGGTGGAACCGTTATAGACGTATGATAGGTGCCAGTGATACAAGCCCAAACTGTGAATGCTGTGAGGTGCCAAAAACAGTTGAACATATATTTTGTGCGTGTCCTGCGTACGCGCAAGAACGACAGCAACTTGTCTCTTCCATTGCAAATATCCATGAGAGGCAGCTATCAGACGAGCTTGTTTTAGGTCCTTAGCCTAATTCAAACAGCGCAGCCCTGGTAACAAGGGCCGTTATAGCTTTTTTCCAAGCCACTGGGCTGGACGCACGGCTTTAGAGATGTCACAACTCTCTGAATTTGTACATACGCATCTCTTATACCATCATCATTCATCAGCCCTTTCCCTCCCCGTTCCTTTTCCTCTGTGTAGAGTAGCAGGCCGGAGCAAGTTATAGCTCAGGCCGACCTCTCTGCCTTTCTATAAATAAATTTCTCTCTCTCTCTCTTACTCAACAACAATGCATGACGAAGGGAAGAAAAGCAAGAACAGACGACAAACTGTTTCAAAGTGAGCGCAAATCTTGTCTGTCCTCCAACTTTAGCGGCCCGCTGATACTTTTTACGTTTCATATAATTGTGCATGCAGTATCAAATTCTCATAGTTAAAAAAACATGTTTTTGTGTAATAATAAAGCCAGAACAGCTTTTTACGTGCTGTTTTAGTAGAAAATTAATCATTGTGACAGACGGAACGGTGCTTGCCTGGCTCTCCGAGAACGATGCCAATCCGAAGTCACAATATACCGGCATTCCCATGCATACCACAGCGCAGCAGCGCCAGATTTCCCTCTAGGTACTAGTGAGAAACTCTATGGTAAGTCTTCCATTTCTAGCACCAGCGTGGCCAACACCAGCCGCTAAGGCGGCGACGAAAAAACAAGAATTTCTAAAACAAAGCGATGCACCCGTGCATCTTGACTCGATTTACGGCTGCACACCAAGCTTTCCCGAGTGCCACGCCGGCCACCCGTCGGGTTGTTCGTTCGTTCTGCCGTATTCAAACACTACCATGCGTTACGGTTCCAGCACGGTTAGCGTAGCCTAACATTTACGCGTCTGGGGCGCTCTTACCAAGTGATAAGCGATCGAAAGTATCAACCGCAATCTGAATCACGTCCCTCAAATGTTGCTTTCTATCATCCCTCCCCATATTGTTGGGAACGCATTTATTGCCTAAGGTAAATACTAATTACGGTCGCTCTACACTACAGTTTACAGGCACCACAGTTTGGAATAGGCTTGATAGTAACCTAACCACTCTAAGAACATTGCATACATTTCTTAAACAATTAAAACACTCACTTATTGGCAATGCGTTACACTGCGCATGCTTGCACACGTCCTCACTTTTCTTTTCCTGTGCCGATGTTTTCGATGATGTACAAAAAAAAAGCTGCTAGAGAAATGTGTCTCACTTGTGAAATTTTCCCTGCTACTGTATCTTCTTGTTTTGCTTATTTCAGCTATTTCAGTTTTATGCGATTTTACGTTGTAAAAAAGCAGCTGCCATAGAAGTGTTTTTTCCTAATGACAATCGGTAGGGACCCTCTAACAAATTTGTTGGGTCCCGAAAGTGTGTATTTTTCAATTGTATCCGCTATTTATGTTAAATAATATTTCAAACTTCCCGATCGCTAGGCTGTGTATTGCGGCGATGCGGCCAATCGGGGAAAGCTTCAACGCCGGTTGCCTATAAACTGAAGAAACCACGGTTTCTCTAATTTGCTTACTAAACTACAGAAAACTACGAGACAACTAGCTCAACTGTGAAATATATTGCAGGTAAAACGAAGTTTGTGGCGCTAGTTTTATTTCGTCAGGCAACCTTTTCAATGACCTTTTTCTGTCCATCTTCCCTTGAATGTGGGAGATCTTGACTGTAGAAGAAGGTAATTCGAGGCGCTGAAATCATTTTTGCGTTTGTTGAACTTGAGATCAATGAACACCGGCAGGGCTGCTTGTATTTCTCATTCAATATGCAAAACAAGTACGTAAAACCACCGCGCAGCCCGGATCGCAGGTCTGCTTCTACTGCGATTCCCTTTTGATGTGGCGAGGCTGGCGAAACCTTTTGAAGCGTGGCGAAAATCTTTTCGACAGTGAGGGTGGCGTGAAATCCTTTTAGCATCCAATTTCCATCGAACAGACACGCTTTTCCTTTTAAGTATTTCCGGAAAAAAAGATTCCGAGTCTGGGGATGAAGAAGCTTTTAACACCGTGAAAACGCATATGCCGCGTAACGTAGCACACGCAAGGCCGCAGGGACAAAAGCACAACAGGGAAAGTACGAAACTCACCAAAAATTATAAATAAGATGAGATGGAGAGATAAATCAAGTTCCTTTGAAAATCGCGCAAAACACGTTACCGAATCTTTTCACACTGTCCTTGCAACGAAGGGCTTATCTCGGTGTGAAATTATTAAGAATAGTGTTCGGGCTTTTATCGCTTCGGGACCTCGCTGAAAGCATAATTGATGGAGGAAAAAAAAATACAAACATATAGATTGAACCAGGAATGGTTGTAAATATAATCGAAACTGAATCCATTTTAAACAAAGTTGCCTCAAGGAGCAATCCGTTTTAAGTGAGCCCTAGACAGGCCGACGTATACGGTGACTTTTTCATGGCGATCGCGTTTTGTGGAACTCAACTTGCAACACACATTAGGGTCGCTTAAGTGGCTAGTAGCTGGAAATTTACCCTCTTTATTCAAATACATGTCACACAATGAAGTGTACAACCACTAAATTTGTTTTTTGTTTTTTCTGAAAGAGGAATTGATGTTATAGTAGTAGCTGTACTGGGCATTGTCAACGTAACATTTTTGAAGAGTTGCGATGTCACTTTCTGCAGAGAAGTCAGCAGTGCGCGCCTGGTGCAACAATTCATCGAACATTTCCACACCTCGGTCAAATTTAAAAACCTAGTTTAAGGCGTACATAAAAAGTCTGCGTCTAATATATGTCACTACAATCAAGCTCTTGCTATTAAATTAAACATGTTTTATCCGACTCGGTCAGGGGTAAACTAAATCACACTTGTCTTCCTCTTACATTTATGTTATCGAGACCAACAGCTAGGACATTTTTTTAAGCGCCGTGAAACGCGTGAAATGAAGCAGGTCAACACGCTGCGCCTAATAAATATGCAAATCATCCAGTATTAGCAATAATGTGGACTCCCTTCTTGTTCATTTGTTTTACCTTGCGGGACGATCGATTGAGCTCACAGGTGTGAGCTGACGCACAGTCAAGTAAAGCAGTGCACTACCTACGTCATTCTGCTTGTGTTTACGAACAGCAAGTCCAATAACCTAACATGTGGGCTTTGCGCAGGAGGTGGGCAGGTTACAAATAAACACAAAAGAAAAAAAAGGCAAACACGATAAATTCAAAATATGCACTTCTGCAGAATGTACGAAATAAAACAGCGCATAATATGCAGTAGGCATTCTCAATATCCCCAACGACGTCCGTTAATTAATAACACTCTTTCCTCGACTTCTTATTTTTCTGTTTTATTTGCTGGTTCATTCTTTCTTTTTCTTGCTTTTTATGACGAAACTTGCTCCTGAGGGGCTATATCGTCTCCTCGGCCTGCATGTGGTGTACGATGCTGGGTCAATGTCTGTACCGCAGCGGTCGCGCGTCTCAACGCGACCACGGATCGTTACACAACCTCCTTACTACTTACAGGAAAGTGACCTGGCTTCCGGTTTGTGGCACATCTTTTTTTTTTTTTTGGTCCTTCTCTGTGAGGAATGTGAGCTCTGGTATTATTTGAGCTCTTTTTACATTCCTTTGGTAGTGCGTGGAAACTGAAGTGATTTTCTTTTTTGTTCCTGCGGACCCTTCTTTTGTGGCCAGAAGGAACGTAGCCCCGACAGCGCAATTTCGACGCCTAACAAGTTGCCTCCTTGCCGTGGTACATACGGACCGTCATGCTTTCCAGCGACAGCTTGATACCGTAGTGGTGTCATTGTAAATTAATGTCGTTCTGACATGTTTTCTCTGTAAATATAGCGAAGTCATGCGAGTCAAGGCTAAAAGCTACCTATCTGCTCTTTTTCGACTGCAAAAATAACTTTCAGACGCGGAGGGTACTAGCAGCTGAAGCATGTGAAGTGAATTTTCAGCTTAGATGTCAATTCCAGCTATTTGTGCTGGCGCTAGTAGGTACACATAGTGTTTTTGAAGCGCAGGCGTCGTCTGGGCTAGTTGTCTTGTGCAGCGCTCGAGAACACCGGACGCACAGAAGAAAACACGACGCAATGCTGAGTTGCGTGTGCGTCATTGTTCTTGAACGATGCGAAAGAAGTGATTAACACGTCAAAGGGACCGACAATCGCTCAGAAGATGAATCGAGAGGACCCTGCTGACCGAACGATTCCCTATCGTAGTGGCTAAAACGATCCATGCTTTTCTCATTAAACGTGGATTTATATATGTTTCTCTATTCATCACTACAAGTCGCGAAAAATGGCCTTTGGCGCCCCACGCGGCAAAAACACGAAGCCGCATAAGAGGTGCCCCACGTGACCTACTAGTGTACACGGTTACTGGTCTTTTTATTAGTATTTAAATGCAGTATATTTTTTTATTATGTAATGAAGCAGACGCGCCCCTGTGTACGTGCCGACTGAAGAGGAAGACGAAGGACGGCGCCGTGACCGCGAGTGAGCCCCGTGCTACGGACAGCCCTTGCAGTGCCTACCTGCACCTAGCGTTGCGGCAGCGTTGTCAACGACAATACACCTCGTCGCATTTGCCGGAACGCTAGGTACAGGAAGGCACTGCAAGGGCTGTCCGTAGCACGGGGCTCACTCGCGGTCACGGCGCCGTCCTTCGTCTTCCTCTTCAGTCGGCACGTACACAGGGGCGCATCTGCTTCGTTACAATTATTCTAAGTTTTTCGTGACTTACAATGTGCAGACAAGCCTTCGTTTGTAGTGAGCCCAAAAGTGGCGCTGCCTTCGCCTTCGTTTGCGATGAGTTGGCTCGGCTCGTCTTTCGACAGAACGACGACGACGGGGCCAGCCAGCCACGACGTAAGCGTATACTTGGGGGATAAACGCGGTACGAATATAGGAAATGTCGGTACACCAAGGCAAACTCATTGCACGAGCTTTTTTATTCGCAAAAGTGGTTGAAAATGTAAAAATTTAGGTGGTTACCCCCAGTTATACTCACTCCTGCGAAAGCAGAACGATGGGCGGCTTTCACAATTTGTGAGGCGGGCTATCGACATCGCTCTTACTTCTCAGCGTTAAAAAAAATTAAATTATGGGGTTTTACGGGCCACAACCACTTTCTGATTATGAGGCACGCCGTAGTGGGGGATTCCCAAAATTTGAACCACCTGGGGTTCTTTAACGGGCACCTAAATCTAACTGCACGGGTGTTAACGCATTTTGCCCCCATCAAAATGCGGCCGCCGTGGCTGCGATTCAATCCCACGACCTCGTGGTTAGCAGCCCAACACCATAGCCATTAAGCAACCACGGCGGGTCCTCTCAGCATTGCTGGAGGAGGGACTGTTACTTTTTTAGACGCTGCTCAGATCGAAAAATTCTGCTTAGTAAATTTTCTCGCGCTTTTGGGAGTAACCGCTGCGGATGTAAACACTACCGAGGGTGAGCTTTGCTTTTCGCCATAAAAAAGAAGAAAAAAACTACGTTCTTACAATTTGGTTTGCCAGTCCTTTTAACACTTCAGGTCTAACATGCTTATATTCTGCATTCGTGTCTTCTATACACCCGGTAGGGTGTCTCTCAACACGTGCATGTTGAAACATAGGAGTCAATGTGGAAAAAAAATAGCATTTCTTGTTTCGCACTAAATGTGACGTAGTTTCCGGTAGTAAAACAGCGCCAGAGAACACGAGGGACCAGACGAAGAAGAGCGACACGTACGCAGGGTTCACTAACAATTTACGGTTTATTCACGGCATGCGCATAACAAATACTGGCCGAACATGAATAAACACAAGATAGGTTCTAAGCTTGTAAAGCGTAGCATTGTTCATTTGTCATTCGACAATGCCTTAAAGAAATCACTCGTTCATCGGCTGCGAAAGAGTTTCTACGAGCAAGTTTTTCGACTAACTTAAGCGGGATACCCGCGAGCAGTGCTCTCTGCAGTTGCGGAGAAGATGCTTAAGCTGAAGAAGCGAGGCACCAACACCAACCGAGCGGGAACACAAGAAGGTTCAAAGAATGTGTCCTCTATTCCTTAGATACATTACGTTTCGCATAATCTGAAGAAAGTGGCGAAAAATGGCCGGAGTAAAGGTGGTTTTCACCGCCCCCGACAAGCTAGCAAAAATGTGCAGCGCGGGTGACAAAGGAGATGGGGAATCTGTGTGTACTAAAAATCCTCGCGATAAGCCCGTACAGTGCGCTGGTAACGTGGTCTACGCAATTCATTTGGAGTGCACCGCGTCTTACGTATGGCACACGGGAAGATGCCTAAATGAGAGATTAAAAGAACGTAAGTACAACACAACAAAAATAGTATCATGCACCTAGGTATTCATCCTAGGGACTGCGGCTGCACACCTTCATTGAAAAAAAAAACTATAATTATATCGAAATCAACACATAGGCTAACAAAGAAGAGCGTTGAAGCCGTGGAAATAAAAAAAACTGGGTGATTCTTGTGTCGGCAAGCCGTCTCTCATGCCCTCGGAGAAAGACGTCAGATTCCTTACGGGAATCGTTCTTCATGCACAATAGGCTTGAGCATGTGATGCTCTTCCATGTCTCTTATATTGTCCTATCTTCTGTTCGTTCATGTTCAAACAGCGCTTATTCTGCGCATCCAGTGAATAAACCTTCAGTTGTTAGTGCACCCTGTGTACGTGTCGTTCTTCTTCGTCTGGTACGTTCTGTTCTCTGGCAATGTTTTACTACGGATACTCTCACGGTCACCGATAGAGTCGACTGCTTCGTTCCATGAAGACGAAACGCCATTCCTCGGTGTTCTTGATACGGCCGCCGTTGCACACCAACAACCAACTAGCCCAAAAGTTCGTCTTGATTAGTAGCTTTCCAGCAACGCGCAATGTTTGTATAGTACTAGGCAACCGCGCGACAATCAACGTAGGTATGGCAGAGCGCGCTAAGCGAAACCATTTGCCAAAATATTTCACCAGACGGAGAGATACAGAGCGCAATTATTACTTTCGACAATACAGCCATTGCATGCACAGATGCACACAGAAAAATATCCACGAGAAAAAAATGACATGGAAAAGCAGCAATCACGCAGCGCAGCGAAGGGCCCTTCTCGCACAGCTAAGCACCGCTACAGCCAGCCGCACATACCAGCATCACCATCTTGCCCGGTCTGACGATAGATTGCGCCACTGACACAAGATGGTTTCACCCTCTAGAAAATGGTCTGTGCTGTCGCGTTCTATTCGTTGTCATTGTTTTACTTTAGTCCTTGTGGCCTATCATCTTGTCATTTCTTTACTCTTTCCTTCCTTTCTTCGTATCCTCCATTTCTATATGTTTCTGCCCCATATCCTTCCTGAAGAGTAGGCAGGCGTTGTGTCCCTTCTAGTGGCAATCGCCATTCGTTTAACAGCGCCAAAAAAAAAAAAAAAAAGAACATGGACAAGGAAGAGCACAGGACCAGCTCCGACTGGCAACATCTTTATTGAAGCCCGCACAAATTCGCAATGGGCTGAAAGAGAGAAAGGAAGAAAAGGAAGGCGAGTCATCGTCAGTCAACTCCTGCTGCGCATGCATCAAACGTAAACTATACAAATGTAAAACACACAATACGGATACAATCGAAACTGATTACCTTCTAAGGAACTCAACTCAAGTTCCTTATCGCAAAAGGCTATAAAAGGGGCGCTTACGCAAGTGGCTCCTAACTCACAAATTGAAAAGGCCTCGAAGATTTCCCTGGCCATCTGATCGCTGTATCTTCTCAGCTTTACATTTGACGCAGGCGCATCAAGAGTTGATTGACGATGACGCGCCTTCTCTTTCTTCCTTTCTCTCTTTCAGCCCTTTGCGAATAGTATATACCTGTGCGGGCTCCAATAAAGATGTCGTTGGCAGTCAGCGCTGGTCCTGTGCTCTTTCTTGTCCATGTGTGTGTGTGTGTGTGTGTTTTTTTTTTTTGGCGCTGTTTAAAATGAATGGCCCGTACCAACTAGCTCGCACCCAAACCCTTCTAAGGCAGTTGCCAGCCTCCTCGTTACTTTCTTTTGAGATCTTTCGAACGTAAACATGTTTTCCAGACAAATAAGATTTACTCTTCAGCCAACACCACCGGTGTCAGAAAGGCTTGAAGTAAGAAGCATAAGCTTCACTTTCAATAAGCTCTTTCATGTCGTCTGTGTGTCCAGAGTGAAACAAATCTTATGCTATGCAGTGCCCAAATTATGGTATTGTATGTGTTTTTTTTTTTGCAGGGAAAACGAATATACAACGACTCGCGTAATCTTCGGTTTTGTTAAACGCGTTTCACAAGTACAACGTTGAAGTAGCGTTTGTCTTATCAGTAGCGCTTGTCATGTCTGCTTCTCGGATCCTTTGTCCGAGCTTTTTCGCGCTGCTTTCAACATTCCGACCACGAGTGCGCACTAACTCGCCCAACTTTCGGTGGTTCTGAATAACGAAGAAGTGTGAAAATGCGTTTTCGTTTCTTTTGTCAGATACGGGTGACATAAAATAATGAACGACATCCTTTTGCATTACATACATAGTGCAGGCCAATGCCAGGGCGACGAAACTCAGAACTCGTTCATCAATCCTTACGTACTACGTGCGTGTGAACCTGCAACTCGCAAAGTACAACAGGGGAAGGAAAGACTAAACAGGCGCACTTTTGGCTGACTATCATTTTTAATCAAAAACGTAGGAACAGGTTATTCAGGAGTCAGGTCACGCTTGTGCCATGATAAAAACAGTCTGAACTAGAGCGTGTTGGTATGGCTTCATTACGGGAAAATAGCGCGGGACAAAAATGGGTGAAGGAGGCTGCTGCGTTCGCAAATGTCAGAGTGGTGTACTCGGCGGCCGTAAAACTGGGTTCCCTCTACAAGCGAGTGAATAGCTCTCGCTTGGAGAAACAAACCTGCGAAAAAAAATACATGCAACTCGCATCGTTCCCTTCTAAGCAGAGGTGGCGTATGAGATTTTTACGTCACGTGGACCCCTGTAGATAGGGCAGCCGAGCCATTGTATAAACGACCGTTTGCGTGATGGTGCTAACAATCCAGATGCGAAGAGCGGCAGCACTTTAGCTGTACACTCTATTCCAGTGCGGATGCAGCCCTCGTATTCGTTAGACGCGTACCGCGCGCAGTTAACACGATAGCTGTGCTCGGGAAATCTATGAGGCGTTCGTTATGCATTCTATAGGGCCTTCATGTGTCATTTCACCACCAGTTACAATAACTGACAAAGAGATTAAATATCTCTGCAGCCGAGCGCTTCACCGTCCTAGATAGGGCAGGACGCATCCGCGTGTTTTACCGCCCTCTACTGATGAGTGTCGACTTAGACCTTCTCGGCCGATTTCCGGAATCTACATCAGGAAACAAATGGGTTGCAGTCGCGGCGGACTACGCGACCCGCTACGCCGTAACCCGCGCTCTTCCGACCAGTTGCGCAACTGATGTTGCAGACTTCCTCCTGCATGATATCATTTTGATTCATGGTGCTCCGCGTCAATTGCTAACAGACCGTGGCCGTACGTTCTTAGCCAAAGTCATTGACGACATCATGCGTGCCTGCTCAATACAGCATAAATTTACCACCTCCTACCATCCTCAAACGAACGGCCTTACTGAACGTTTGAAGACATGACAGACAGACATGCTATCCAAATACGTTTCAGACGACCACCGTGACTGGGACCAGGCTCTACCTTACATCACCTTTGCGTACAACTCTTCCCGTCTCGACACTGCTGGCTTTTCTCCTTTTTACCTCTTGTATGGCAGTGAACCGACGCTACCACTGGACACTGTGCTTCCGTCCACCACAGCATGAACTAGCGCTTATGCCCGCGATGCTATCGCCCATGCTGACCGTGCTCGCCAACTTGCGGGTGCTCGTCTACAAGCCTCTCAAGACAAACAAAAGCAACGCTACGACATCCGTCACCGTGATTTCAATTTCGTGCACGGCAACCTCGTGTTGCTTTGGTCACCATCGCGTAAAGTTGGCCTTTGTGAAAAACTGCTTTCCTGCTACACGGGCCCATATCGCGTGCTTCGCCAAGTGACCGATGTCACCTACGAAATCGTTCTAGCCACGCCCACTACGTCCTCCGCTGTGACAACCAGTGACATTGTCCACGTCGCCCGACTCAAACCCTACAACTCTCTACGCCCCTTGGATATTTAACAGCACCGTGACGGAGCTTTTGCCGCCGGTGGGTAGTATTACGATATCATCGAGGATGCTCAAGGGACGAGCCGCCGCGAGAACGACGACGAAGTGGGTCTGTGCCTTTGGCGCGAGTGAATGCCGGCCTGGTGCTCTGGCTCCAGTCCAGTGTAAATAGCCTGTAAGTAGCCTCTTTTGTCTGTGTCTTTCTACATGTAACAATATATCCATGCTCGCAAAAATAGACACTATTGCCGCTAGTCAGCGCCCGTGCAGTCTTTATTTCTTGTCTCGGTTGTTTTTTTCGCGCTGTTTTGTCGTAATGTATCACGAATCGCAATACCTTCTGTCACACCGAAAAGTCGTGAAATGATCTTGGTGCAGAGAAAGTGAAAGAGTAGAAAGTGATATCCTCCTTTCCACGCCAAGCGTCCTTAAGGCGTTTAATTATTCCTGCGCTTTTAATAAATTTATATCTTGTAACTCGATGTTGTGTCCTTTTAGTCTTTCTTTTTTGTCTCTGTAAGCGCTGCAGTTCACAAGTATGGAACATCAACATGCGCAGCGTACCATTCGTGTAAAGCACATTGCTACGTTTGTGGACGCGTGCGAACAATGTAAGCGCTAGACCGCGTACGAAGAACGAATGCACTGAGTGTACGCGAGCAAAGTACGAACATGCACGCATGAATGTACGAACGTACGTTAGCAACGTATGAAAACATGCTCGCGGGATGGAATCCCGGCGACGGCGGCCGCAGTTCGATGGGGGCAAAATAAGAAAACACCCGTGTGCTTAGATTTAGATGCACGTTAAAGAACCCCAGGTGGTCCAAATTTCTGGAGTCCCCCACTACAGCGTGCCTCATAATCAGATAGAGATTTTGGCACGTAAAACCCCATAAGTTTAAAAAAAACGCATAAAAACATCTTCGCGTATGTGTACGAATACGAACGCCCACATGTGCAAACGTGTACACTTAAATGCACAACGTACGACACCAATGCACACGCTAGAGTGCACACATGTGCGAACGTAAGCGAACAACGTAAGAACACGTGCGCATGCCCGTACGAACGTACGTCCGCAACATGTGGAATTATCTTTGCATACTAGTGCGAATACGAACGCACAAATGTACGAAGGTGTACGCAGACATGTATAATGTACGCCCCTAACGTAAACGCTACAGATCATATATATACGAACGTAAGCGAACAACGTACGAACATGCACGCATGAATGTGCGAACGTACATTAGCAACGTATGAAAACATCTTCGCATACTTCTGCGAATACGAGCGCTCGCACGTACGAACGTGCACTCTTACATGCACAATGTAGGCCCCCAACGTACACGCTGGAGTGCACGCATGTACGAACGTAAGCAAACAACGTACGAACATGCTCGTATGTATGTACATGCTCGTATGGATGTATGAACATGCTCGTATGTATAGTATGAGTGCTGTATGTGGATACATTAATTGGCGTTTATTTCCTGGCATTCACTCTTCTTTCTGTCTCTCGCTTCCTTCTTTTGTTGTCGTTCTTAACTTTTCATTCTCACACGGCAGACGGCGACGTTCGTGGCAGGAGCGGATGGAATCAATTACCGCGCTCGACTGACGGCTCTGTTCGATCTCGCTAACGAGATTACGCCGCGAAGATGCGCGAGCCATCGCGCGTGGAGTTAAATTCATTTATGCTTCAGGGAGCATCGGCCATGCAGACAGGCCCTCGTATATTCCGCAGGTCGAGAGAGAGAGAGATAAGGCACGGATTTCGTCAGAAAGTAACGGGGTTCATAACACTTCCTCTGAAAAAAAAAAAGAAGATTGGCGCCGGCTAAAAATAGAAATGTGAGGCGCGTCGCGTAAATGAACCCATTCTATCAGAACCCATACAAGAGCCTGCGTGTGAGATGAACAGGAGCTCACGTTCGGTGCGCTAACCCTGTGTCGAGAGCCGGGTTATGCGCGCACCTAATATGGAAAGAGCGTCTAACGCAAGGCGTCGGCGTCAGCTTGGCAGAAACGCGAGAGAAACTCGTCTGAGACGACGTAGGCGGGCTACATGACCTTCTCGACGCCAGACTAAACATAGCTTAGCAATGCGATTAGGGCTGGAGATGCAAACGACGAGGACAATAAGAAGACGCCTTATACGAAGGGCAAAGCTCTCTAATGTAATGTGCAGAATAACACTATCGTTGCTTTTGTGGGTGTGGAAGGAACGCATCGGGCTATGATGTGGAAAGCGCATGGTCACTACGTATTACCGACCCCATAACTGGGCCCTTCTCAAGCGTAACACCGGTGATCCCTCATGTAGTTGCATTCCTTCTAGTAAGAACTCACTCTCGTGTATGTGTATGTGTGATTATATGCGCTGTTAGTGCTTATCACTGTATGTATCATAATCATCACCCCGCACCTGGAGTAGAACGTCAGGCGAACAGCCAGGCTAACATCTCCAGCATATCATCAAAGCTTGTTTCTCTCGCTCCAATGTAAGAACTGGGAAAAATAAGGCTCTTTAAGAAAAAGAACCGGTGGGTTTTATGCCCCTGTGACACAGGAACACTAAATTCAAATGATATTCGCGCCTAATATCATAAGCTCGCTGCTGCACAGGAATATTTGCTGTCATTATACTAAAATGATAGGTTCCTAAATGACGCACTCTAAATCAGGGTAGTCATCGTTGCTTCAGCAAATAGAGCTGCTTGTTTAGCACTTGGGAGAGCCAGTTTTCAGTTTCCTATATAACAATCTCTACATTGCAAAACAAATTAACAATATACGTAAATCTCAATGTGACAGCGACAGCTGGCGCTTTATTTCTTTCCTGTTTGAACCGACTTTCATCCGTCGATCGTTGTCGGCATCTCTGAATCAGAAGCGCTTAATCCTAATGAAATACTGTCGCAACAAAGAGATCAAAGAGAGGGGGGGGGGGAGTTGCCGCTTTCTCATTGGTGACTTTGCTTCAATTACTGTCGAATATAATGCGCAACAGCACCAAATACAATACATAGTACGCGTACGTGTACATCTGTTCGAATGCACCAACCAAAGTTTTCCTTTAGGAGTAAAAAATAATAATAAAAAAAAATAAGCAAGCCAGCAAACGCATCCCCCGGGCGCCAAAATAGAATTCTCAACTAGATAACACAATGCAGAGATAGAAAGACGGCT
This sequence comes from Dermacentor andersoni, assembly GCF_023375885.2. Taxonomy (NCBI): domain Eukaryota; kingdom Metazoa; phylum Arthropoda; class Arachnida; order Ixodida; family Ixodidae; genus Dermacentor; species Dermacentor andersoni. Next base: position 74,982,653 of record NC_092820.1, on the reverse strand, counting down.
CAAAATATTTATGACCCAGAGCGGGCGGAGGGAATAAAATCAAACAAACTGTTCCGTTGAGCGACGCACTGAAAATTGTCTCTGTTCCATGCGAAGCGGAATTTCAATGCGCTGTTCGCGACATCTTCGAAGCGTGTGGCCGGGGCCTCGAAATTTGATTAGGCAGAGAGCTATACAAAGAGTGAGCTGTAAACATTTCGCAACGGCGAATTCAGCGTTCGTCAAACGAACCGAAAAGCCGTGGGCGCGAATGGAAGGAGGCAGCGCGGCGGAAGAGACAATCCCGTGGCAAATAACGCTCGGAGCAAAAAGGCTGTCTCGCATGTGCACAGAAATGCGGCGTTGACTTTGAGCTTCGCGGAGCGCATAATTCTGCCTTCGTTTATTGCCTCACTGGCGTCCTTTCACAGGGTATAAACTCGCATCTTTGGGAAATGTCAGCTGGCAGTTCGCTCTCACAAAAGTATAAAAAAATGGCGAGAGAGAGAAAGAGAGAGAGAGAGAGAAACGGCTCACTTAAACTTGTTACAGGAAGCGAATGCGGCGCCTGAATTGGTTAAATCTAGTTCTATACAGTGAAACTGTTTCTCACTGTATAAGTATACAGGGTGTTACAGCTAACTTTAACCAGAGTTTAAAAAGATGCCTATGCACACTCAGACGACTCGACCAAATGCATGTTGCTCACTTTTGTATGTAGTGTGTCACGCTGTCTTTGTGTTTTGCTTAATTACATAATTACCCAAGATTAATTAACCAACTTCTGAAGCAACGAAGTTAGGCAATAAATTCCAATTAGGAAGTCGCAAAACGTCCCATTAGACAGTTTCTAACTTTCTATCTATTAATTATTAGTGTTCTTCAGCTTACTGCGGATGCTCGCTAAAAAAAAAAAAAAAAAAGAAGATACCACGTGACACGCCTGCTTGCGCACCGTGGTTGCAGCGCTCCCAAACTGTCCGCGTACAAACGAACATTGCCTTTACATATGGCATCTAGCAGAGCGTGCTGCCGCTTAAAAAGCGATATGCCAGTGACGAAGGCGTTGGCTGTGCGATTTACGCTAGTGATATGCTTCCTTCGCGGCGGTTCATGATAGCGATGAGCAGACGCAGCAGCAGCACACCCGGTTAAATACTAATACTTAATAGGTAGAAATGAATGAATGAATCAATGAATGAATGAATGTGTGGTTTTTACTGGCGCAAGGGCCAGGTATGGCCAAAGAGCGCCAAGACAACGTTAGTGATTTCGTGGTGGAATGATGAGTTCTGTGAAGAATATGTGACTTGGCTGTAAAGGGGCGTGATATAGTCGCTGTAAAGTGCGTAAAATCTACGTGCTATAATATTATGGCGATGTCTAATGACGAGTACTGTGAGCCTCACACTGCAATGCGGGAGAATGATATGATATAAGAAACATGTAAGATACAAAAATTAACTACAGCACAACTGCCTCACCAGAGCCCTTGAAACACAAGGGCCTGGAGGCAGGTGCTATACAGTACAACTATCCCAGCGGCATCCTCCAAAGAGAGGAAGCGCTGCGAATGTATGGGACTAATAACATGTAAGACCACATCTCTGAGGAAACCTAGGACTGTGTCTGTAGTAAAAAGCGGTTCTGGTCCGAGAAACATTGCAGGATGAAGAGGAATGTGCTGCCGGTATGCTAAAGGAAAATGTCTCTTTCTCTCAGATTAGGCTTCCCGGCACTCCAGGAGGACGTGGAGTACGGTCAGCCTCTCCCCGCATCTACCACAGGTTGGTGGCTCTCTTCCAGTAAGTAGAAAATTATGTGTGCCAAATGTGTGTCCTATTCTGAGACGACAGAATAGGACATCTGTTCGGCGCGATATTGTAGTAGAGGGCCAGAGTCCTAACTGTGGCTTTATTAGGTGAAGCTTATTATCCGTTTCCGCGTCCCACATGCGTTGCCAGTGGTCCCGCAGCCTCCTTCGCAAGAAAGGCCACAGATCTGTGACAGGCACCTCAGCGGTAGGGTTAACGGCTCGCGATGCGATAGACGTGGCCATCTCGTCCGCCAGAACGTTGCCCTCGATGCTCCTATGGCCAGGCACCCAACATATAATTATATGCTGGTTAGATATGTACGCTTTACACAAGACGGTATAGAGTTCATTAAGTACTGGATTTTTGTGTCTATAGAGTGACATCAAGGCCTTCACGACGCTTAGGGAGTCTGTAAATATCGTTTATTTTTGAAATTTTGATTTTCTTATATGATTTACAGAAGACAGTACTGCGTAGGCCTCGGCCGTGAAGATACTTGTTTCCGGACGCAGTACACCAGATTCTGAGAAGAATGGGCCGAAGGCAGCATAAGACACCCCGGCATTTGACTTCGAAGCGTCTGTGTAGAACTCTTGTGCTGGAGTTCTAGAAAATGCATTCGGATTTTTATCTCTGGTGCGTGTTTTGTTACTTCTAAAAAGGATATGTCACATTCTATCAGCTGCCACTCTCAAGGTGGTAACAGCTTGGTTGGATGCATTAGGCGAAGCTCGAGGAGTGGGACACGCATTTCATCACTAAGCTCCCTCACACGAAGCGAGAAAGGCTGTCTTACAGAGTGACGGTTATGGAAAAGTGTAGTACATGTCATATCGTTAACAGTGTTAAAACATGGATGTTGATGATTGGAATGTATCTTCAGGAAATATGTAAGGCTGATGTAAAATCTCTGTAGATGGAGTGACCATTCATTTGATTCTGCGTATAAGCTTTCAATAGGGCTTGTCCTGAAAGCGCCAGTGGCTATGCGGATACCTAGATGGTGTACAGGATCTAGAATCTTTAGTGCGCTCGGAGCGGCAGAGTTATATACAACGGCACCATAATCCAATCGTGATCAAATTAGACTCCTATAAATATTTATCAGACACTTCCTGTCGCTACCCCATGTTGTGTGGGACAGAATTTTAAGTAAATTCATTGTCCTTAGACATCTTTCTTTAAGATATTTAATGTGCTGAATTAAAGTAAGCTTGGAGTCAAGTATAATACCTAGAAATTTGTGTTCTTTGTGTTCTTTGTTGATAGGTATTTGATGTCCACACAGTTGGACACAAGGATCTGGAACAAGGCATCTCTTTCTAGTAAAAAGAACACAAGAACTTTTGTGGGGGTTGATTTTAAATCCGTTTGTGTCTGCCCACTTGGAAACCTTGTTCAAGCCCTGCTGCACCTGCCTCTCGCATACTGAGAGGTTACAGGATTTGAAGCCGATTCGAATGTCGTCTACGTAGATGGAATAAAAAATGGCAGGTGGTAATGAAGCACGAAGCGTGTTCATCTTCACGATAAAGAGCGTACAACTAAGCACGCCTCCTTGGGGTACAACTGTTTCTTGTGTGAAATGTCGCGACAATACGTTGCCGATTTTCACGCGGAAGATACGATTCGACAAGTAGCTTTCAATTATTTTCAGCATATTTCCACAGATGCCAATTCCCGACAAGTGTCGCAAGATCCCGTAACGCCATGTTGTGTCATACGCCTTCTCCATGTCAAGGAATATTGATAAGAAAAACTGTTTATGTAAAAATGCATCACGAATATATCCTTCAATGCGTACAAGATTATCTGTTGTCGACCTGCCTTCTCTGAAGCCACACTGATAAGGATCACGTATATTGTTGAATTCAAGGAAATGTATGAGTCTGCGATTAATCATTTTTTCGAAAAGCTTGCACAGGCAGCTTGTAAGAGCTATCGGGCGATAGCTTGCCGCCAGGGATGGGTCTTTCTCCTGCTTCAAAACAGGGACCACAATTGCTTCTTTCCATGTGTGTGGAAGGTATCCGGCAGCCCAAATAGTGTTGAAGAGTGCGAGTAGTGCAACTTGTGTGTCAGTGTGCAAGTTTTTGATCATGTCATACACGACTCGGTCAGGTCCCGATGCAGTGCTGTTGCATGAGATCAAGGCAGCTCTCAACTCTGCAATACTGAATGGCCGGTTATACGCTTCCCCGTGTCTGCATTTACGTACAACTGGCTTCAGCTCTTCTATTTCTTTATATTTAAGGAAAGATTCAGAATAGTGCATTGAGCTCGACACACGCTCAAAGTGTTCCCCAAGAGAGTCTGCCTGGTCTTGCAAGGTATCCCCTTGGTCGTTCACCAGAGGCAACGGATGGATTTGTTGCCCTTGTAGCTTTCTCAAGCCATTCCACACTTTTGCCTCCGGCGTGTATGAATTAATGCCGGAGAGGAACCTCACCCAGCTTTCTCTCGTTGCCTGACGTCGTGTCCGCCTTCCCGGCGATTTAATCTGTTTAAAGTGAATTAGATTTTCGGCATTAGGCGATCTGCGCAATACGCCCCATGCCTTGTTCTGTCTCTCTCGCGCCTCTCTACAGTCTTCGTTCCACCAGGAAACACGTCTTCTTAGTCAACCACCATTCGTCTGTGGAATAAACTTCCCGGCTAAATCAATAATAAAAGCGGTAAAATATGCAATGGCATCATCTATAGAAAAATTATTTATAAAATCTGGTGATAAATAAGATGATTCTTTAAAATGCTCCCAATCCGCCGACGCTAATTTCCATCGAGGAATATGCGGAGGGTTCTCATGCAAAGTTATCTGGTTTAAAATTAGAGCGAAGTGGTCACTTCCATACAATTTATTGACCACGGACCTTTCCAGGTGAGGCACAAGAGAAGAAGAACCGATTGCTAAATCTATTGCTGAATATGTGTTGTGTTGGACACTGTAATACGTCGGCTCCTTCTTGTTAAACAGGCAGGCACTAGAGGTCAAAAGAAAATTTTCAATTAATCGACCTCTCGCGTCGCATCGCGAATCTCCCCACATCGTGTTGTGGGCATTAAAATCACCCACGAGTATGTAGGGGTCAGGAAGCTGATTCATTAGGTTATGGAAATCGGTTTTTTTCAGGTGACAGTTAGGCGGTATGTATAAAGAGCACACAGTCACCAGTTTGTTAAAAAGGATTGCCCGAACCGATACGGCCTCAAGGGGCGTCTGGAGGCCAAGCTGTTGACAAGCTACAGATTTATCCGCGAATATTGCAACACCGCCGGAGGCGTTAGCCTCATTGCGGTCTTTGCGATAGATTATGTACTGACGTAAAAAGATTGTCTATGTGGGTTTCAGATGTGTCTCTTGAACACTCAGCAACCTTGGATTATGTTTGTGTAACAGTTCTTTAATGTCGTCGAGGTTACGTAAAAGTCCTCGTACATTCCACTGTAGTATTTGTTTTTCCATTATGATAATGTATTGGGTGCTGTGTGTTTAAGAGATAAGGATTAGCTCACGGCCTTTTTTCAGGCGCCGTGACGGGAGTTTTGTCTCTTTTGGAGCGATCGAGAGTGCCTCGCCGCTCCTTAGGCGGTTGTGTCCATCGCCTCTTGCGAGGCGCTGGACAGGCGCTCATCCGAGCGCTTTGTTTGACGTGAAGGCCTCGGCACGTTGGACGAAGCCTTTGAAGTCACCTGCCAGGAGGTAGATGGCCTCTTCTGCTGGGTTGGCGTAGCAGCGCTAGCTGCAGGCGCCACCTATTCAAAGGTGGTGTTCACTGCCGCCTCACTGGGTGTGAGTCGGACAGTCGCCGGAGACCGTTGTGGCGCTGCCCCTTGACGCGCCACTTCAGCAAATGTGTTCTTGGGCAGGTAGGATACCCGCCTGCGTGCCTCCTTGAAACAAATATTTTCCTTGACTTTTATCGTCACAATTTCTTTTTCTTTTTTCCAGGATGGGCATGACCGCGAGTATGCAGCGTGCTCCCCTTCACAATTTACACAATGGAGAGTGTTCTCGCAAGCTTCAGAGGTATGTTTATGAGCACTGCACTTCGCACAGGTTTGACGGCCTCGGCAGCTCTGCGAACTGTGGCCGAAACGTTGGCATTTGAAACATCTGAGCGGATTGGGCACATATGGCCTAACACAGAGCTTGATGTACCCTGCCTCGATTGACTCGGGCAGGACACTTGATCCGAAGGTGATTATCAAATGCTTGGTTTGGATTTCTTTGCCATCTCGCCTCATCTTAATTCTTTTGACATTGATTACATTCTGTTCACTGAAGCCCTCCAAGAGTTCAGCTTCAGTGAGCTCCAGCAAGTCATCGTCCGACACAACCCCGCGGGTGGTGTTCATAGTACGGTGTGGGGTTACTGTTAGTTGGTTATCCCCAAATGACACTAGCTTAGGCAGTTTCTCGTATTGCTTCTTATCGCGGAGCTCCAGGAGGAGATCACCGCTTTCCATCCTGGTCGCTTTATAACCGGCTCCAAAAACATCAGTCAAAGTCTTTGATACAAGGAACGGTGAAATAGTGCGCACTGGTTTGCCGGGTATTTCCGAGTGAACTACATGGAAACTGGGAAGTTGTGGACTTGGCGTCCGAAAAACTGAAAAACTTCATCGGTGCGCCCTCTTTTCTGAGGGCGATCAGGGAGCGGAGGAAAGGAGCTATACATAAAGATATGTGAGATTTCGGCAGTACCCTTATGAAAATGACTGTTGAAAAGTTGTTGGCATATTGTTGACGAATTGTTGACTCAATAGCCTTTCAACAATACCTCAACAATTATTGAAACCACAGGCAATAATTCAAGAGTAAAATTGTTGGGCAGTTCACAACAAAAAAGTCGTTGACTAAATTCTGTTGGTATATTGTTGAATAGTATTGAGTATTATTGAGCCATTGTTGAGCAGTTTTCAACAATAAAGTCATTGACTAAATTCTCTTGATATATTGTTGAATAGTATTGAGTATTATTGAGCCATTGTTGAGTAGTTTCCAACAATAAAGTCGTTGACTAAATTCTGTTGATATATTGTTGAATAGTATTGAGTATTATTGAGCCAATATTGAGTAATTTTCGACAATGAAGTCGTTGACTAAATTCTCTTGACATATTGTTGAATAGTATTGACTATTGAACCATTGTTGAGTAGTTTCCAACAATAAAGTCGTTGACTAAATGCTGTTAACTTATTGTTGAATAAAATTGAGTCACGAGCAATATTGAGTTTCGAAGTACATGTGAAAAACACACGCACATATATATGTGTGCGTCTTTTGCACATATATGTTGCTTTACTGATCACTTGATCACCATTGCATATATACAGGGTGTTGTTTCACGTTACTTGAACCATAGACGTATATACACGTGTTTCAGCTAACTTTACTCAGAGTTTAAAAATATGCCGATGCACAATAAGACGATGCGACCAAATGCATGTTGCTCACTCTTGTACGTGTCACGCTATTCTTGTATTTTTCCTAAGTAGTTAATTAGTCAAGAAAATTAGCCATTCTGAAGGAACAAAGTTAGGCGAAAAATTCTAATTAGAAAGCTCTAGAGCACTTTGCAAAACGTCCTATTAGGCAATTTCTCACTTTCTATCTATTAAGTGTTAGTGTTTTTCAGCTTACTGCGGATGCCCGTGAAATAGAAAAAATATCACCTGACATATCCGCTTGCGCGCCGTGCTTGCAGCGCTCCCAAACGAGCATACCATCGAGCAGGGTGTGTTGCCGCTTAAAAGGCAACAGGGCAGTGACGAAGGCGTTGGCTGTGGTATTGACGCCAGCGACGTGCTTCCCTCGCTGCGGTTCATGATGGCGATAAGCAGACGGGTGTTCACACCGGTTATATGGCATGTTTTCGTTTGTGCGCAGAAGGCTTAGGAGCAGTGCAATCACGACTCGCAGGCGGGCATATGTCACGTGGTGCTTTTTCTATTTCGCGAGCATCCGCAGTAAGCTGAAAAACAATAATACTTAACAGATAGAAAGACAGAAACTGTTTATTCGGACGTGTTGCCAACAGCTCTGCAACTTTCTAATTGGAATTTCTTTCCTAACTTCCTTGCTTCAGAAGTTGGTTAATTATGTTTGCCTAATTAGCTAATTAAGCAAAAATACACAAATATCGCGACACGCTACATACCAAAGGGAGCAACATGCATTTAGTCGCGTCGTCATAGAGTTTACACTCGGCCTAAAGTTAGCAGAAACACCCTGCATATATATATATATATATATATATATATATATATATATATATATATATATATATATATATATATATATATATATATATATATATATATATATATGCAGTTTCAGAAGACAAACGTCCCTACAACCGATGATTGGACGCATCCTGCATTTCCATCGGCGTCCATTATAAGGGGCCAGTGCCCTGGCTGTGTGTTAGGAAACGGCATTGCATGCCTCCATGTTAAATATGATCAAGGTGGCGGAGAACGTTAACAAAATTCAAGTCTGTGGTTTGACGTGCCAAAACCACGCTTTGATTATGAGCCGCACCGTAGTAAGAAACGCCATATTTATTTTTGCCATCTGGGGTCCTTTAACCTGCACCGAACGCACAGTACACGGTAGTTTTTGCATTTCACCCCAATCGAAATGCAGCCGCCGCGGCCGGCATTAGATCCCAAGCACTCGGGTTAGTAGAGCAACAGCTCAGCCACTATGCCACCACGGTGGGTGCGGCGGAGAAAGGAGTGAACATCGTTTTTACAGAGTGCGTTTCGCTTACCCGTTAGCGCGCTATACAGAACGAAACGAAAAGCTTGGCCGATATGTACGACATGGTGCTCATATTTCACATGGAGGCCAAATTCTTTTCTGTGACCTAGACGGGGTGCTGGCGAATGTGTTCGGAATCTGCTCGGCCACCAAGCACAATCTGCGCTGCTATACGTTCTCGGTGACAAATCGCACAGCGCAGGAGCACACGCACAAATGTTTAAAGAATGGGACGACAGACCGCCCGCAGTTTGCCATGACGTCGAAATAAGAAGCACAAACAGCGACGTTTCTGTACTTTTCTGGTCAATAGTTCAGTTCGCATGGTTGCGGCACGCATTACCTTTTTTTTTTAAATCCAAACGACGAAAACTTTGCGCGCACAAATTAGCGCGGCGTTTGTGACGTTTGAATTTGGCGCCTTTTCCCGCGCATGCCATTAGCTCCGGCCGGTGCACAGCGTTACTGCGCTAAAGAAAGTAGTTCATCAAAAAAGCGAAGCAAAAAACTTTTATACACTTGCAAATCGCCACAATTGTTCAGTAATAACATGAGATTACATAATTTTTTATCCAATGGTACAATTTATGATAATATAAGCGTGTATTTGTATGAGTGTACATGTATGATTGCGCGTTTGCGATGTTGCTGCTTGGCGCATTCCGGCGAGTTCGTGCACGCCGTTAGCTTGACAGTTTCCTGCGTTTTCTGTGTTCTTTGTGTGCTTCGCTGTGACATCTTTGGAATATTCCTGCGTGTTGCTCGCTTTTTATGGACTTGTTGCCTCGAAGATCGCCATGATCGCCTCCGACTCAGCGACATCAAGGGTGAGTGAGTGTTTCGAATTCCCCTTGTTCGTCCATTGCGACGCGGTGAACGGAAGCGGGGAAATGATTTCAGCGCTTGTGCGTGTCTTCCGCGCGCGTCTTTTCTAGTTTTCATTCCTAGTACTATCCTTCCGTTGCGAGAATGGGTTGTACAGCACTAGATTTGTGGTAGATAACGTGGAGTTTTGTCCTGGTTTAACTTTACACTCCGCTTGTGGTGACGTAAGGCAGCTATGTGGTGCCACCTAAAACAGGGCATGTTGTACGCCATGATTTCTGATACGGTGTTCGAGCACCGATTGAGTTAGCCTTATTAATGAGCGCAAAACAATGCGACGTGAAACCATCCGATCTGTACTGTAATCGAAGATATTTCGTTTGCGCCACGCTAGTACAAGGCGTGTGAGCGAGCTTTCAGCAAAAGGTGGGGGGGGGGTGCGGTGGGATTGGCGAAAGTGTATTCTGTTGCGCTGTTCCCTTCAGGATCGAGTGACTCTGCGGTGCTTCAAGGCCACTATCTGACACGCCGTGCGGCCGATGTTCGCGCGATCGGAAAACACAGAGGAGGCTGTCGCGCAATAATAATAAAGAATTTCAAGGGTGTACATGCGATACGTGAGATACAATAGGGTTGATGCCACAGAGTGCTGCGAAATCATCGACTTATACGCCTTGCCAACCGCGTGCGTTTTGTTTTCCCCCAGGTCGCGCGCATTCAACTTTATTTTTTCATCTCCGTTCGTCGCCATCGAGTGCTTCGCCCAAACGGCTTCGCGTAGGCGCTCTTTGCATTCCCGGAAAGGCAGATTTCATGGCACTCCAGGTCCTACAACATTCAAAATAATGTAATTTCGTGAAATTGCAGCTTTTCGCACTTCAGTAACTGATTTAACAATAGTTTCAAAATCAGTAAAGGAACGAGATGCCTGGCATATCTGCGTTGTCGTCCCACTGTGTTTCGAGGCGGCATGTATACGTTATCGGCAACATAAACATCAATAATTAGCATTGTTTCTTGTGACTATAGAAGTAGCTAGTTATGTCGAAAAGCAATTTTTGCTTTGAATCAGAGCACTATAGAGTGAACAGATTGAAAGGGGAGCGCATCGTTGTGAACTAAATCACGACGCTTTGCCACAAGCTTGGAATAATGCTTTGTCGAAAGTGCAGTTCTGTGAAATTCTTTCTTTGAGAGTAAGCAAAACTTCAGTAGCATCAGGTAGACGGGGAGTAAAAGAATGTAACACTGGTTTTATATGAAGGAGCTGCCTTTAATATGTGGCCATAACAGTTAAGTAGATGCGTGGAAATAATGGTTAAAGTGACTAGAGGAATGTGAAATAAATTTTTTGACAAGCTCACACTGCCATTGGCAAGAGCGGCCACACTTTAGTGTATTCAATGACTAGTCATTTGTATCCGTCCATTTATGTCAGCCTAATGGTCAATGTAGCTCTTTTGATTGTCGCTTTTGCTGCATCGTGGCTTCACGTTTTAATAGTGACATCTTTTTTCAGATTCAAAATGAGCTGGGAGAGGCCCCAGCTGGAACGGTATAAGTGAATTCTTTGGCCATCCATTCTGTAGCGTCACGATGATCAAATACAGTGATACCGTGAAAATGTATTGCAGGAAGCAGAAAAAACAACAACATTGCTGATGCAACTGCAACGCATTTGCTCCAGTGATCAATTGGTGCAGAGTGCCTTCATTAGGAGACATGGTGCCTTTAAGCACTCAGCTTAAAGACTTTGCAACTGCACCGGGACTGGGAGTGAATTTCATTGTCACTTGTGAACATATTAAACGCGGAATGTGCCGTTTTCAGTGTATATGCCTGATATGAGAGGGGCGTTCAGAAACTTAGTGTGGACATTAGTGCACACTAAGTTTCTGAACGCCCCTCTAACTAACTAGAGTGCACATCTTTCTAGTTTTACCAGAACGAAGGTATTATGACCTACGTCATACAGCAGTGCACAGCTAGAGGTATCAAACCAGAACAGCAGCACCCTTTGAGAAAGTTGGCTGAAGAACGAGCAGCGATCGGGGCTTTCTGCATTTCAAGGGCCAAATTCCAAAAAGATTGATGCCGAGCTGGACGGTGTGAAGTGCCGGTCACCACATGCTGTAGCCAGCATGGCATTTTTAATCTCCTTGGCATTATGTCTCGTTAAGATACAGAAATTGCATCACTGCTCATAAAGAAATTGGAAATTGGGAGGTTGAGGGGAAGTGGAAGGGCTCCCCTCTGGAGCAGCCAGTGCATGCCCTTTGCTATACTGATAATCCTACCTTAATGAGAACCAGTGATGCATGTTAACCTATTACGCAGCGAAGTGCATTCCTTGTTTTGTATTAAGGGGACACTAATGACACCTTAAATGAATTTAAAATAAAGCATCGTCTTAAATAACTACTTCTGTAACTTTCTTGGTAGTTGTTTGATTATTAGAGAAAATAAAGCTCAAAGTTCAATTTTCTGAGTATCGCCCCAAAATCTTTGTGCTGACACCTCATTGTCACATCATAGATTCCAAGTATTTTTTCAAACTTGGGCTGTATTGGTTCTGTAAAAGTTCCTGACGCTTCTTATTTTGGGTTTTTGGAATACGATGAAGAACATCTTTATTTGTAAAAAAAATTGCTACACCTCAACAGACATCATCAAAATCCATGACGTCACAGCAAGCGGGTGTGGTAACTTCAAGGCAGCACTGCCACCAATCTTTCCTCTTGCTGCTTTTACAGTTTACTCAGCCTCTTGTCACGGTATGAGTGAATCTCTTGAATTGTAGGAAGGTCATGTACAGATACATCTAAAATAATTTTTCTCTTTAGTGCTTTCATGCCGTAGTTGCTTAGGGGTGTTGGCACAGCTCCGCTAAGCACGAGGTCACAGGATCAAACAGCCGCATTTTGATGGAGGTGAAATACAAAACTGCCCAGGTACCTTGCAGCCTGATTTGGTAAAAATTAGTCCAGAGTTCCCCACTAAGGCGTGCCTAAACATCAGATTATCGTTTTGGCACTTAATACGCCAGAATTTAATTAATTTCATTTTGCTTTAGTGCACCTTTAAGCTGTAGAATTCATGATGTTTGCAAAAACTCATGCTCAAAGTATTCTCCATAAAGATTAAATAAAGAGTAGATATAAGTGTCTATTTATATTTTGAATTGTGGTGATACATGATGACTATTAGAACGGTGGTACGAGACAGACAGAATTGTAATACAATGTATGACGGCACGATGATGCACATCGAGGAAATGACTGAGTTTCCCTAGAGGTCCCTGACGTGGACATCAACTGACTGTCCACAAACTTCTGAGTTCACTCCGTGATCTTGTGCAGCCTGTGCTTTGCGAGTCGATTAATTTAATTGAGGTGGTGGTTGGCACATACTGTCCTTGCAGCTTATGTACATTTCATACAGTGGAGTGGAATCTCGCATATTACTTCTGCAGCACAGCAAGCTAACGTGACGTGTAGTGGTAATCTTAGTAATGATCGACAATCATGTCCCTCTTTGAGCTCCTAATGCTGCTTGCCAACACAAGCAGCAGCAGTTGCCCAAGATAGCGGGAAGGAGATTCATTGAAAAGTGGCATATGCCCAGGGTCGCATACCCAGTCACCCAAGCTGTTCCAACGGTTGATTTTGAACTCTTCCCTTAACATAGCAGCCCAATCTCCCCATTAGACCATGGACTACCTATTGACACAATTGGATGGGAAAATAGAGACAAACACCTGAAAATATGAAGTATCCTAAAAATGGTAATCACAATAAATAGTACTAGATGTGCATTAGCGCAAGCTCTTGGGCCAGTTGGTGCGTGATGAACTTGAAAAAGGGGGGTACCAGCAAAACAAAGGACGCGCACACACGTAAAAGGCGTTAGACAGGGACGGACGCTGGTCCGTCCCAACGTCCGTCCGTGTCTAATGCCGTTTCCTTGTGTGCGTGTCATTTGTGTTTCGCTGGTACTCCCCTTTTTCAAGTACTATATGTTTGGATACTTTGGCTTATTATTCTTGTTTGTGCTGGATTGTTTTTCTGAAACATGTGGCGTCCAGACAGCATAAGAAGCTTGTAAGAAGTCAAGTTTAGCAATCTAGATTTGCAACAGGTACTTTTGTAATTTATTTGCAGTAGGGCTGTTGTGTGAATGTGCTTGAAATGCTTAAAACTGTTTTGCTAACATTTACTTAAACATGCAGGTTCACATAGGTTGAAGGAGTGCACATTGAGAAGGTTATCCTGGCACAGTTTACCATGGCCTGCCATGGTAGACCAGGAAAGTTTGCAAGGGCCTTGCTTCACCATGTGTTCACAGAGGAGGGGCTCATGGGCCATTTGGGCTTTGGAAATAACACCAAGGGGCAAAAAAGGCTCTTGACCCCACCAGGGTCAGTGCTGTTATAGGCAAGTACCATATATCCTGTCTGGTTGCATTTTTACATTCACATTTTTTTCTAAAATTATGAACTTGCCATTGGCATAACAAACGACTTTCAAGTAGCCCATGTGTTCAATTGTATGCGACAATAGCCTACTATTTGGATTGACTGTTCGTACGTTCTTAAGTTCCTAATGCCGCCATACTCAAATGCTTCTAAAATTTAAAAGCTGCCTTCACTGCTGAAAGTTTTTAGAGGCTCCACCACATAAAATGAGCTGCATTTGCGCATTAGCAGTGTTACTTGGCTGTCATTGCAAGGAATAGTTGTCTGTGAAGCACGCTCCAAATCTATTGGCATGGAGGACATGTTAGCCTGAAAAGTTATTCTAATACGCGAATTGCGGAGAAGGTATGCTCTAGTGTGGTTACTGCTCAGCTCGAGCAGGAGCATGTTCACCAAATTGCAGAAGTTAAAACAGCTCTCCAGGTTCTGAGATGTGAAACAGTAGTTTCACCAATTTTAACAGACCACATTGAATTAAGGTTGCTCCTATATTGAAGGAGGTCCATGTGATGCCAGACAGCAGCCTTTTAGCAGAGGGAACCTGAGTGGTGTGGCAATTTTCTTTTGGTTGTTTCAATCAAAGAAACAACAGGGACAGAGTTGCAAGCATTGCTGTCAACAGTACTACGTTTAGTGGGCGCTTACTCATTCTAAGCACTTAACCTATGACTCGTATTTATTAACGCACACTTTATCACTTTGTATTCTAAGATATGAAAAAAATATTTATGTGTATTCTAAGATATGAAAAAAATATTTTTGTGGCTTTTCCCCATATACTTCAATAAATTGAGAATAGGCTCTTGGGGCCTAATGTATAAAGCTTCTTACAGACCATCGGACATGTCCACTACTCCCATTCTGAAATTGTTAGAATTGATTCCTGCTTCCTTACTTCACCTACCTGTTAACAGGGTTATTATGAACCATTGCCAAGTAGATTATGGGCTTAAATTAATCAAAAAGATGAATGGGCTTTTCTGTCACTCTTGTTTAGCCCGTTGAGGATCACATTTTGGGGAGAAATATGCCTCTCTAATTTAGGAGTTATGTATTTTTTGTGGTGTACAAATGCTCAAAACTTTCGAATTGAATAGTGTCCTATTCAATTTAGTCTTTGAATGGTCACTATTTGTAAATGCGAGTATTCTAATATTTCGAAACACCAATAAAACATGAAATTTGAGCCAAAGTACGGTAAATTCTCGCCTCCAATAACATAGTGTAGACATAAAACGTAACAACTTCTAATAGCAGACCAGGCTACGTTACTTCAGTAGCTGTACTTTAGAGGCTGTACAGCAATCATTTATGCTTACTGAAGAGTCCTGTGCATGTGACGAAACTTTCTGCTGCTCCATTTGTGCTATTAATAAACAGCTTTTCATAACATAACAATGACAGAAACTTGCTAACTTTAATAATACTAGGATGTGAGCCTCATCTTACATTAATTGTGATATCAGCTGTTCATTATTCAGAAACTATCCATTATTTGATTTGCTTCTAGCATTATTCGGTTCAGCCTCAAAAATCACTTTTCGCGCACCCTTAATATTTTTATTGCAGATTTAAGTTCTTCAGAGTGACATTCCGAGAAAATAAACTGGTAAATAATATTTTTAAATAACAATAAAGTGGCAATACCATTTCAGTATTTGCAGTTTTACATGTTTTATTTTTTTATGCAGGATAAAGCAGCATAATTTTTTTGTGTAATGAAACTTACAAAAAACTTGTGGCAACACTCCCAAATTACTGCAATGACAGACACCAAGGAGCTAGGTGAAAAATCAGTTTTGGAGAAACCCAAGGAGCGACAGCACTATAAGAATATTTTCTAGAAGTCTCAGAAGGTTGCAGCACCTCCAGTGGGATGCTAGGCAACACTTTGTTCTGAAAAGGCAAATTTTTTTCAGAACGTTCCATCACAGCCACAGATGTACGGCAGTGAACCCTAAAAGGGTTAAAGAAGTCAGTCCTATCGCATATGGCTCTTAAAAGACTGCATTTCTTCGTCTCTGTCACATTCTGCATGTGTCATGCTAAGCAGCTTGGTGCACTACACGGAATCCTCATTAGAACAGTAATTGAGTCGTCGAGGCAGAAAACATACTTCACTATAAGCAGTGTCTTCTTTAATGTAGAAAGTCTTAAGTCATTGTAAGGCGAGAAGTACATTCCGATTGCATGTGAACTCAGGAAACCTAACATCAAATGAAGCTACACTCAGTTGTAGTGACATGACAGTATCGTATTTGGAGCATGGAAAAGCACAGTGAAGTGCAGCAAATTTTAATTATGAAAGTTACAAGAAATAATTTTAGTTGTCAGTTCAGGTTTATTTATGAACGACATGAATTTGTTTCACCATTTCGTTTCTCAGCAAGCAAAGCTCACATCTTTGACATTGAGGATATTCATAAAGTTATTTTGCTACAGTGTTTTGTTCCTCTTTGCCCTTTCCTGCATTTGACACTTAGTGGAGTCCTGTGCCGCACTGAATAAATTTAAATGGTCATGCTGTAAAGCTGTACCCGTGGAAAGTTGGACTAAAGCAACACAAATACATAAATCAATTTCGTTATAACGAGGGCAGATTGCATGCCATTCTTTTGCATTTGAAGGTGCTTTTTAAAACTTGTTCTGGCTTCTTGTTTTTGCAGGCTTCACGTGTCGCAAATTGCCTGGTACCAACATGCCCTATGTAAAGAACTGTGGCCTCGCTTCTCGCATGGGACCAATAACCTCTCAAGAGCCCAAGTTGGACAGCTCAAACCAAAACACAAGTGTTGTGCTTTTGTAACTCTCGACATTTTTATGTTCTGTGTTAGTCTCCTGAAGGGCCCAATTTGGATTTCTCAAATGAGCTTACAAATGTTGTGCCTTTCTATGCCTTCACATTTTTATGTTAATTTTATTTATGTTAATTATGCTAGTCTCCTGAGAGGTCCACATTGGATTGCTCAATCCAGAATACAAGTGCTGTGCTTTGTTATAGTTCACTACATTTTTATGTTAGTTTTTGGTATGGTTCTAGTAAGGAAAGTGTTTCCTTATTAGTATATTTTTTAAGTATCTTAAGCCATTTCATGCCAAACCACCCAATTTTGTCAAGAACTGTTCCATTATGGCAAACCATTTCAAGTTTGCTTGATTTTGAGTAGGTACAATGAGAAAATTTGCTTTCGTACATACACTTGAGTCATTCTAGGGCAACCAACCAACGTTCTTTTGACCATCACAGATATAGTTGAAGCTCCAAACTCTTGCTCCCCATTTATTTTCCTTCGCAAAAATTTTTTTGAACTTTGGCAAAAATTTATTGTTCTTGCCCAGCTAAGCTAGAAGGCACTGATACACGTTTCTTTTGAAAGGGAAATTGTATGATCCAAATATTCAGATGGTGTTCACGTCAAGAGACTGAAGTGGTGTGAGTGCCAAAATTTGCAAAGTTTGAATTTTCTTCTAACATAGGGAAATACAGAAGGCACAAAATAAATATAAAATCAGACTGGTTGACTTGGGATAGCTGCAAAATATTTCAAGCCTTAGAGGTTCAGATGATCAGCTAAAAAACTGTAAAGTTCAAATTTTTTGCAAGAAGCTTCGTGTTGAAGGTAAAAAAATTAGCTTTGGTGGTTGGCACAAAAGTATATGTCGCCCATCGTTACACAGCCCTACATGTCTGCTATACATGTGACAAGTAACAAAAAGGTATTATTGTTTAAGTGCGATAAATTATTTTTTATAATGTTGATTTGTGGATCACACATACAGCATAAATATAGCATAAATATATGAAGCCATGTCATCTAGTAAGGAAATATTGTTAATATAATTAGCCACAAGAACTATTCAACAAACTGACTGCCTTTTTTATCATTGCGAAGGCAGGTGACGTCTAGCGCTGCAGCTGCAGTCTCAATTCGTATTTTTTTAACATGAACACAAGAAGTGGTTGCCAATGGTGTCTGACCACATCAGACTAAACATGGCACATATGACTTATAGATGAGCATGTTCCGGCTCTAAAACAGTGGTAGCAAACAACACCACAAGAATTTGTTCGTACTCATGTAGGTTTTCAGTCCTAATTATGAAGGTGTTTTCTACTTGCATCGTCATTGGGCTTCAGGGAGCAGGGCACAAAGTGTCCTGCTCCCTCTATGTTGCATTGCACTGCGACATGCCCTTTTAAAGGCTTTGTATAAACAATATCAGTGCTCTTTCTGGATTTACTGTCTACATAATAGCTGATATTTCTTTTTGTAAACTGCACGAACCATATCTTTTAGCACTGCAGGATTCCCTCACGTATTTAATACGTACGAGGTCTGTTAGAAAAGTATTTGACCTTTTTTTACGAACACCTGATGAATATGTAACAAGTGCATTTTCATCAGCCGCCCTTGAACCTTTGTGCGCATGCACGAATTTTTTCCTGCCTGCCAATAGCGTGACTTGCTGGGACGCAGCATTTGAAGGAGGTAGTACACAGTGCTCTCGTCGGTTTTTTATTGCAAGGAAAATGGCGGAGTGACTGGAGCAGTGCTACTGCATCAAATTTTGCCAGAAACTGGGCGACAGCCAAGTGGAAACCATTCCGAACATTCAGACTGCTTTTGGTGACTATGCTATGAGCAGCACACAGATTAAGGAGTGGTACAACCAGTTTAAAGACGGCCACGCATCGGTGGAGAGCGAGCCATGCTCCAGTCGGCCATCAACATGCCGAAATGACCAGGTCATTGCCGAAGTGAACCCCGTGGTGATGCGGGACTGTCGTGTGACTATCCAAGAAATTGTGGTAGAGGTGGGCATCAGCACATTTTATCCACATTCCATTATCACTGAAGATTTGGCCATGAAGAGAGTTGCACCGAAATTCGTTCCCAAACTGCTCATGATGGAGCTAAAGCAACTTCGTGTTGAAGTCTCACAGACATGCTGGATTCCACAAACAGTGACCCCAACTTCATGAACACCATAATCACTGGTGACAAGTCTTGGGGGTATGTTTACGACCCGGAAACCAAATCCCAGTCATTACAGTGGAAGCATTACACGTCACTAACCAAAGACCGCTAAGTGCGCATCAACGTTAAAGTGTTGCTGACTGCTTTCTTTGACTTCCGCAGTGTGGTACACCACGGGTACACACCACAGGGTCAAACAATCACTGAAGACTACTACAGGGATGTCCTCCATGGCCTCTGTGATGCTGTGTGGCGCAAGATACCGAAGTTGTCAACAGGAAATTGGCGCATCCATGACGACAATGCTTTTCTCGCACTTGATTCAGACTTTTTTGGCGAATAACCAGACTCCTGTAGTTCGACAGGCTCCTTGCTCTCCTGATGTGGCCCCCTGCGACTTCTGGCTGTTTCCCAAAATCAAGAGGCCATTGAAAGAAGCGCGATTTCAGACAAGAGAAGACATTATGGCTGCAAC
The DNA here is from genome assembly GCF_023375885.2 of Dermacentor andersoni. NCBI lineage: Eukaryota > Metazoa > Arthropoda > Arachnida > Ixodida > Ixodidae > Dermacentor > Dermacentor andersoni. The sequence continues at coordinate 74,963,338 of NC_092820.1, read as the reverse complement.
GACAGCTGAGCTAAACTCCGTTCTGAAAGAGGCCTTCTCGGAATGCTTCTAACAATGGCAGCACTGCTGGGAGAAGTGACTGGAGTCCCAAGGAGACTACTTTGAGGGTGATTAGGTTTCCAACGCTCCAGTTATGCCAGTTTTTTTTTCTTCAGCCAAAGGTCAGATACTTTTCTAACAGACCTTGTATTGATAGTTTATGTGCAATGGCTGTATGGTTTACCTGGCCCACACCAAACACAAGCCTCGTTGCGTTAGATCATGTGGCCCTTAGCAATAAAATGCAGACCCTAACACCGCTTCTCTGTCATCTGTGTGGAGACAAAGCCAGCTTTGTCGTGTGCATTCCCAGCCGGCAAGCTGTGCGCACATCCGAGAAAAGTCGGTGCTGACAAAATTTCAAAAAAGAATTTCTCGCATTTAAAAATAATGCCTTCTTTAACTTCACACATGCATAGTAGACATGTAGAGCTATCCAATAATGTATCACATATTTTTTGGCCAACTACGAAAGCTGTTTTTTCCTTCAACATGAAGCTTCTTGCAAAAGATTAGAATTTGTTTCTTTTTTTACAGGCGATCAGCTGAACCTTCAAAGCTGCACATATTTTTTTGCTATACTATGTCACTTGGGCTACCATTCTGTATTTAAGTTCTGTCCTGTGAATTTTTCGTTACGAAAAAAAATCTAACGGATTGCAATTTGACTCATTTTTGCCGGTGCCAAAAGCAATTGAAGTATTCAAATATTTGAAAAATTGGCTATTTTGGCAGTTGCATCACTTCACCGTATTTGCACGCACACCATTTGAAGGCCTCGATCAATACAATGTGCATTTGAAAAAGAATGTTGATTGATGTCCTCTAGCTCAGCTGAGCAGGAAAACTAAACTGTCACCAAAATGCTACAAAATATCTGGCAAAAATTAATAAAAGTGGGCAACGAGTTTTGAACTCTAGTAAACACATGGCGATGTTTCAGCTATATGTGTGGTGTCAAAAAACACTGGTCGATTCGGCATGGAATCGCACACCTGCAAGTGCATCTGCGCCATTGTCAGAGTTCAGTAAAAACTGCATTTTACATAGCTTTGTAAACATGGTTTATTGCTATCTAAAATACATGAGTAAAAATTATTAGGTATAAGTCGGCTTAAATTTAAAATGCAACAAAAAATCTCCGGTCATGGCAATGATGTGCCTTTCATGTTTGCATGAAACCATATCTTTTTCTGAATTCTTTCGTTATTTTTTGTGACAGTGAATAAAATTGAATTCACAAAAGGAGTAACTTTGTTTTATTCCAGCACATCACTAATAGTTTTTTTTTTCATATAAAAATTTGAAGTAGTTAATATGAATAAGTCGCTTGATATGGAATGACCTGCGCAGGAACGTTATCATGGCAGAAAACGCAACTGTATCATGCAACAGCAATGCAGCATAATAAACTGCTCCCATAAGCATCACTTATTGTGATTGCCATATTTCAGAAGTATGTAAGGTTTACTGAAATTGGCACACACTATTCAACCAACAAATAAGGATTGTACAGTGGTCCTTTTTCAGTTTTACAGATTTTTTTAAAGTTGTCTGTGCCAGGTAGCATAATTTTTCTTCTTGAGCTGGATTATTCAGAGGTGGACATTACTAGCACAAGAAATGGATACATTAAACTGATTCTCATAAATTTATTAATTCACTTAAACATCACGGCACATATTTCAGTTTGCAAATTGTAGCCAGTGAGGTTGAAAGACATATTCACTTGAAATTAATTTCCAGGGTGTTACCAGTTGCGAGATTTTTTCATAAATGTGAGAGAAATACATGGGCATTCCGGTTACTTTTGTGCTTCAATGCATAACAGTGCGTTTTGTTAACAAAAAAGTGCTACAGCAGTGCATTTCTACAGCCAGTTTGATGGCATGTGTCTCGTTACTGGTGTCATTCTGGAAGTTCGTTCTTAGTGCATACACCTTGTAAAATTACCGTCTACAATTCGTAAAAACTTTATTAGGAACTGAGTTTTTCTTAATCAGCTGACTATGGTGTCTTGATTTCTCATGCAAGTAATGTTTGGCACTCTGTATCTAGAATTATGTTAGCTGCAACAGTCCGTGTTTAATAAATTCCATGAAACTTAAAGATAACCACCCTGCATATCAGGTCTCATTTGAGTGCGGTGGGCTCAAGCAAATCGTGCCATGGTAATAGTACCACTGGCTCCCTAATAGAGAAAGCAAGTACCTTTTTGAGTGTTCTTATTGACAGTCATGTCAGTCTGCTTCTACATTTATTTATTTAGGTATTTATTTTTTTAAATTTATTTCTTTTGGGAAATGTGTTTTACTTGAAGGCCACACATACTACACCTTCAGTATTCAATTTCGTTATGGTGTCAAGCTGCAGGAAGTTTGTACTGTGCAATAGTTTTTAAGTTTCTGATGTTCTCAAACTACAAATGGTTGTACATTTACACAGATGTTTGGTTACAAATAAACAGTTCACCTAGAAAAATGGTTTTTGTCTGCATCAGTTCAGCACTCTTAGTTTTGTGGAGGACCATTCACTCTGACAATTGAAAAAAGTGGCATAATAGTACTGCTAACAGTTTTGCAATACGTCTTATTACAGCCAATCTGGGAGCATGTTTTGAGCCCAGGGTGACAGAGGCCTGCGATACAAAACGGCTGTATTTAAATTTTATCCCTATCCTCTCACAGCAAACATACCAACGTGACATCAAAGGTAATTATATGTAACATAGCTCAGCAGTATCTTAAGGTAAGTGCAGGTTTAAACTGCTAAATACCCAGTGGGGCATAAAGGGATTTCAACATAATTTGTGTTGATGTTCAACAGATCTGCAACACTTCTTCCATGGGCTTTCAATATTGACGAACAACACATTTCAACAATACGTCAATGGGCTTTCAATTTTGAGACTGAACACATCTTCAACAATGCTTCAATGGGCTTTCAACATTGACAAACAACACATTTCAACAATACCTCAATGGGCTTTCAATTTTGAGCTTCAACAATGCTTCAATGGGCTTTCAACATTGACAAACAACACATTTCAACAATACGTCAATTGGGTTTCAACATTGACAAACAACACATCTTCAACAAGGCTTCAATGGGCTTTCAGCATTGAAGTACACCATAGTTTCAACGATATGCCAATGATCTTTCAAATTGAGAGGCCACAATGATGTTTCTGGTGAATGTCGCGGGCCAATTATCAACACTTGTCAACAATTTCCTCAATGATGTTTCAACAATTCCTCGATGATCTTTCAAGGTCATTTGTTGACGTTGAACAATGATACGTCAATAACCTTTCAACAATTTTTTTTGTAAGGGTAACGCCAGCCACCCACCGTGGAGTCCTACAAGGGGACGCTGCAGGACCCGTGAAACACGGCCTGCAAACGCCAGCTGTACGTTACCACTATAACCAAATATGAAATAACCTAGGTTGGCTATTCACACAAGGTTAACCCTTGCTGCCTGGAAAAATTGAAAGTAAAGGGAAAGCCAGAAGAAGACAGGAAAGGTGGAAAGTAAGGGAAAGACGACGGTTGTAGGGAGAGAGAGACAGGAAAAGGCAACTACCGATTTCCCCCAGGTGGGTCAGTCCGGGGGTGCCGTCTACGTGAAGCAGAGGCCAAAGAGGTGTGTTGCCTCCGCCGGGGGGCCTTAAAGGTCCGAACACCCGGCATCGGCTCAACCTCCAGGATCCCCCTTTCCCCGGACACGGCTAAGCCGCACACGGCTACACGCGGGAGGGTCCAACCCTCGTGTGCTCGGGTACGTGGTGTCGCAACACACCAAACGCCTGCTTACGCAGACGCCCCTGCGGGGTTAATAGCTAGAAAGACGGAAACTGTTTATTCGGACGTTTTGCAAAGCGCTCTGCCACTTTCTATCTATTATTTTAATGAAAGTGTTAACATCAGCAACAAACGCCTGCAGGAATGTCAGCTCTTGTAACTATAGGTGTGAAGCTAGCGGGGTCTCCAAGTTGCGGCACGCGCTTTATGTACCTGCAGAGTAAAACAGCGGAATGTAATGAGCACGATGATGATGATGACCAGGATGACAATCATGATCGCGACGATGATGATTAAGTGCCTCTGTGCATCTAGCGATCCACAAACGGTCTCAGCCGTCTTAGCGCAACGCCTTGACTGATCGCACGCAATAGTTGAGGAAGCTTTAGCTCGGGCTCAACTCCGATGCGGCCTATTCAAATACATGTAAAACGCAGAAATGTTTTTATGAGATAACCCCTGGACTTATTTTGATGAAATTTGTTGCATTTGAGAGAGAAAGTTAAATTATAGTGACTGTTGGAAGCGGAATTTTTATTTACGGCCTGAATATTGTTAAACGATTTTTCAAAATTTCGAAAGTTCGGAAATGATAGAAGCACGAAGTTTACAAATTAATAGCTCTGCATCAAGAACAGATATTGCGGTTCTGTAAACGGCATCCATTAGATCATTCAAAGCAGGAAAATTCTGAGTCAATGCATATCTAACGTGAACTTGTTACGTTGTGTACAAGGGTCCTGCAAAAGCTGTATTTGTATATTACTAACTTTTTTTAGGTTCATGTGTAACATATCAATTTTGTCCGCTTTAGATGTACTGTTAGATGCAGTTAACATAATTGTGATATCACCTTTTATTCCTGAGTTACAGAATTGTAAACTTGATAGTTTCGTTTTGTGATAATTTGCGATTTTTGCCAATCTTTAATGAAAAATTGGCGACGTAAATCGAAAATTCGAAACCAGCAATCACTAGATTTTCAGTTTTTCTTTTAAGTGCAACAAACCTGGTGAAATTTCGTGCAAGCGGTTACCGAGAAAAACGAATTCTCCTTTTACATGTATTCAGATAGGAGCACCGGAGCTAAAGCTTCCTCTTATGGCTCACTCACACCGGTGACTCGCGGAAGTCCAGCGATTAAGTCGATAGCAAAAGCGATCGGTGACCTTAATCGCGCGACAGCGGTCGCAGACCTACTCATAAGCAATCAGCGGCTCATGAGCAGGACGTCTGCTTTCTTCGTCTGGTGATGGCGGCGCACGAGAGCAGAAGTATAGTGCAGCAGCAGCAGCGAACGGCGTCAATGGCGACGCATTTCGATGTGGCGACAGGCCGGTCGCGGTAGGTCGCGTGATCTCTGTCAATCGTCGGTGTAAAATGCGCCCTGCCTCTCAAGCACCGCAGAGTCTTCCGCATCCTCAAGAAACCCGCCACTATCTTTTATTAACGTTAAAAGGAACGTATTGCTGGTTATGCGGACTCGTAAGGGCATCGTCCTTACATTCCTTCCCTTTCCTTTTACTTCATTGGGCAGTATTTCTTTTTCAACCGTTTTATCGTGTCGAACATGCTTGGAGAAACATCCGAAGCCAGCGCAGAAACGTGCGAGAGGGAGCACAAGTGTGTCGTGCCATTGATACGCGGTGCTTTAGGGCTGGCAGGAAAGCCTGCGTAACAGAAAGCGAACATCATCGAAAGAGTAGTGTTCCTTTCTCATTCTTTAGTAGGAAACGCATGCTGCCTAACGCTCACGTGGGTGCTCGCAGTCTCGTCACGCGTCGTGTTCACTTCGGGTTTGGAGTATACAGTATTCCTTATTTCCCACTCCACCTGATTGGAATCGTTGACTCGCATATCACGCGCTCCGAGCGAAGATGTGCGGTGACTATCGAGGGCCTTCTTTGCCACTGTTTCCTCTTCGACGAGCAGAGTGGACGACATCTGCCCCTTGCCGAATCGAGTCCTTCGTCTCTCATAAGCCCCAATGGCTGCACGAGCACGTCTGCGCTACCCGAAGGCAACAAACGCGGGTGCCCATCTATAGTATCGACCTGCTAAGCCTTGTCTAGTGCACCTGAGCCCTCTGGACACTTCCCCATTTTCTCTCTCTCTCTCTCTCTCTATGTGTGTCTGTTGCCTTTCTTTTTCTTTTCCTTCTCTCCCTTGAGAATTATGGACATAAAACAAATACATCCAAGACGCGACATTTCAGTCGAGAATGGCTTTCTCGTCGCCAAAGCTCCTCTTGTTGTGGACAAGAAAAGCTGTCCGCATACATTGTCGATGTCGTCAACATCACCTCAACGGCGTACGTACGACAAAGCATTTCTTTTTTCTTTGCTACGCTTTCTTTTTTTCGGCGTGCAACGGCAGCAACCTCAGCCCTTCACTTTCTTTTCTTTTCTTTATTATTATTATTTTTTTAAGCTGCGCAAAACGATAGGAAAGCCTACTCGAATGACCATTTTCGTATCGGTCGCATAGACGCCACGAAGGGCCAGCTCGAGCGCAGCTGCTGCCAGGCTCGCAACCTGACGCTGCAGCAAGCGCGGCGATGGCTTTGACGGACAGGCGCGTCCAATATTTGCGTGCGAGCCGAAAAGACGACAGGCGCCCATTCCCCGCGACGACGGTTGTAACAATAGAATCGGTACGGCGCGCTGACAACAGGCCGTCGGCCCTGTGTGTCAGCTAGCGACGGTACGTATACCATCGCTAGCTGGCGCCACTGTTGTCTTCACAGGCGTGAACAAGTGCTGACCGTTGGGGGAAACCAATGATATGCTGCTTAGTCGTATAAACGACAGGGTCCACGGCATCAACCATGTAGTAGCAGCCAGGCAACGGCCGTCGATTTGTAGAATAAACACGCCAGACAGAATGCTGACAGAACCATTGAAGGATTGTTATTTATGCTGGCAGCAATTATTTTTATAGCGCTAGCAATTATATGGACTCTCCAGGCGCATTTGTGCAGTCACCGCTGGCACCGACGCCGGCGACGTCGAGCTGTCCTGCTATCGATGACTCATGCGAGCACCGCGCGTGATTCGTTAAAAGCACACGACACTTGCCCGAAGAATGGGCACTCCCACGGAGCTACCTATACGGCACGCGGAAAGCTATTACTAGCATTCTTTTGGCTACTGATGGTGTTCGATGTCAACGGAATGCATGCGCACATGCAGTAGTGAGGCGGCCTTTACGAAAGCCGAGGTTGGTGGCCTACATTCAGTTTCACTTCCTGTTTCGGCTTCCTGGTGCACTAGCGCGTGTTCTGTGCCGAAGTGGCCGCTTGTATACTGCAATTTATTGTTTCTTAGTGCAGTGTAGCTCATAATAAGGATATATATCGGCACAGTATATTCTTTTATAAGCAATTATTTATTTGGCTTTGATTTGTATGAACGCGGCTATGTTCTTGCGTTTAGTAAGGGTACGATAAACAGATAGCACAAATGTGGAGTACTGCAATCTTACATATTTTACGAAAAACAATGTGGCAGAAAAAAAATCAATTTACTACACAGTGTCAAGGAAATGCCAGAAATGGCGCACATGTTCTGTTTAAAAAATATATGTTCGAGCTTTGGGTAACCACAGGAATAATATCCAGCTGCGCAGGCATTTAATAATATCAGTGCTTATACATGTATGCAGAAAACACCGAATACAGGAAACAGAAAAATTCACAGTCACTTAAGAGTTCTTACGTTTGTTGGATACGAAAATTTAAATTCACCCTATTCCACTTTACTCCAACTTAATACATCTTAATTCATTTTCACTCACTTTACTCCACCTTAAGTAACCTTACTCCAACTTCTAAGTTTGATTCACATTCATTATCGGCCTATATTATGTCCCCTGCCGGACGAAGGCCTCTCCCTGCGATTTCCAATTGCCCCTGCCCTGCGCCAACCGATTCCAACTAGCGTCCACGAAATTCCCAATTTCATCGCCCCACCTAGCCATCTGCCGTCCTCGACGGCGCCTCCCTTCTCTTGGCACACATTCTGTATCCCTAATGGCCCGCCGGTTATCTAAACTACGCATTACATGACCTGCCCAGCTATTACCCTGCTTATTTTTTAGTGCATACATCTTGGTTTGTTCTATGCCAAGTTTCCTTCTCACTGATTTCATGCTGCGTCCATTTTTTACGGCTTCCTAAGTGTTCCTCACGTTATAATTTCGAATGTCCCATATTTTCTCTTTTTTAATTAGTTTTGATAGTTTCGCGAATTCTATCTTAACTCTTGAGTTGCACACTTTCATTCTTTGTCGTTTCTTTATTAGGTCCTTTGTTACTTGGAAGAGCTTGCCTACTGATTGCCTTGGTGCCTTAACTCCTACTTAACTTGCCAAAGCTTTCCAAAAACTGGACAATCAGCCGCTTTGTGTGCAGGTGCTGCTGGAAAACCGCCTCCATCACCCGTCGGCCCATAAAGCGGTGAAGGCGCTTTTGTGTTTCTTAAGGACGACGGGTTTGTGCGACCATCTGTGACTATCAACGCAATTTCTGTAAAACCACACGCGTCAGCGAACTTGCCGCAATTTCCTTCTTTCCTTCCCTCCTCTCTCTCCCTGTGATCTTTGTTTTCCCCTTTCCCATTCTCCCGGTGTAGGGTAGCCAGCCGGACGTTATTCTGGTTAACGTCCCTGCCTTCTACTTTTCTCTTTCCTCCTCCTCCTACCTCCTACCTCCTACTTTAATTGCTGCCTCTGAAGCCAGCCTAATTACGGTTCCATTCATAACCTCTATCTCATCTTCATCTCTCTGTTCTAAGGCTGCATATTTGTTTGTAAGTAGCAGCCTGAATTTGTCTTCTTTTACCCTTACTGCGTCTAGATTGGCCTGTTTCTTCCTGACCAATTTTACTCTTTCTATCTTCAAACTGAGCTGACTCCTAGACCTCACCAACCTATTATCACTGCACTTTACTCTACCTAACACTTCAACATCCTTCACTGTGCTGGAACCGGCAAAAAGTAGGGCATTTACTTCATTTCTTATTTCTACATTAGGGCTTTTCCGGGTCCACTTTCTGTTGCTACGCTTCCTGAAGAAGGTGTTCATTATTCGCAGCTTATTCCTTTTCGCGAATTCACGTTACTTAACTGTAATTCACCTTAATTACCTTTAATTCAAATGATTACCCATGATTACAAATAAATTACGTTGTTATACCGTTTACTATCTTGTGTATAATTACTGGTGTCATATAAGACGCTGATGACATCACCTCCTCCCCATTGGCTGCGCCGTCACGTCTTCAACGACCGCATACACTAGGCTACACGTTTACTCAGTAAGATGGCTGCGACGTGACGTGTGCAATGACGCATGCACCAGGCCCACATTTAGCCAATGAGAACCGCGGAGTCACCGTGGCCTCGGTGAAGCGTGCTCGACTCGCACCACAGGGACCCGCGCTCGATTCCCACCCAGACCAAAATTTAGTGAAGTCTCTTCTAAAAGGCATTCATTTATTTTGTTTTCAGGAACCTCCTTAAGAAATGTGACGTCGGTGCGCGCGTTTCGTGGCGTGTTCTTGCTCCCTGCACAGTTGGCCATTTTTCCAACCATCGCTTGATCACGCCGGAGTTTCTGCCGCATGGGACGTATTTTACGCTCGCATGAAAAAAGTAACTGTTGTTGCGTTTTAAGCAACATTCGGAGCGCCTATTTCTCTACCCGCTTGGGGAGAGCACACCCCACGAATCCCACAGTAACATGCCGGAGCTTGTCCTAGGTGCGGTGCGTGGCCGTCACTACGACATGTGACGTGGGAATGCAGGAAAAGACCACGAGAAGCGAACTCATCTGAGATGCTTACCAACAGTAGGGAGCCTTGCGAGATCCTCCCCGCCCGGCCGGGGCTGCGGGCCCAAAGGGGCCTTTTGTGCCGGATGGAGAGAGTAGCCAGGATCACTGGGGTCCTGGAATAGGGACGCAGCCGCTTCCCTCCCACCCTACCGTTTTCCTTATTCCCCTCCTTTGCTTTATCAATAAAGTTTTTCCTCCTCCTCTATACGAAAGGTAGGGCATCTCGCGTATCTCGTTTATCACACGTAACAAGAGCCGCGAACATAGTGTGCATGTGAGAGTAGCCACGAATGAACTTTCGCACTGCGTTATATTGCTGAGCGTGGATCTGCGCGTGTTCTGACACCAGTGATTTTTGCATATCGATCGCTATGTTACTGTGTCACTCCTTGCGATCAGCATGTTAGCGAGGCTTTTTACCTTTCCATACACAGTGATGATGATGATGATGATGATGATGATGTGTTTAGTAGCGGTAGAGCCAGCTATATGGCCGAAGAGCACCAAGCGGGTCGTCATGAATTGTCGATGGAGACATGAATTGCTAATAGTAAATGTGACCCCACGCCCGCCCTCCCCCATGGCTGTATAGTGGCCTAAAATATTTTGCTTTATGGTTCCTTAAATATACAGGGCGTTTTTTTTTTAGCTGCACTAATTTTTTTAAAGCTTGCCTATGACAGATAGCACAATTCTAACCCTTGATCTAAATTACTCTGCAAGGCGGCCATTATTTGTCCAAGAAATTAAATGTTCGATTGAATAATAAACGTACACTAATGAACTTTTTAATTAATTACTTTACACCACATGCTTCAATCTAAGAATTACAGCCGCTGAGTTCGCGCAGCGTATCCACTAGGAACGAATTCTCTGGACAGCAGCAGTTGCCAGATATTAATTTTCAAAGTGTTCGACGAAATGCGTTGGCGTTCCAGTTACCCTTGTTAAGTGACCGCTGTTGTATGCACTGAAGCACGAAAGTAACTGGAATGCCAATGCATATTGTCGCACATGATTATTCCGGAGAGTAGCTATACACAGCTTCGCTGTAGAAACAGCGCCAAGTACATTGAACGTCTAACTTCACGCTTTCATGGCCAAGTCGTTGGCCATGGCCCAGTTGCAGAACTCTCCATCGAAATATGTTTACAAGTCTGTGCGTTCGATTTTCGCCACACGGCTGATCGAGACCACATTCGCAAACTCCATTGCGAAGTCCTGCTGACGCCCGTTGCCGTCTATCGCAGCACAGTAGGGACTCCAGTAAATCGTTTATACATTGTTTACTGTCCAGTTCTCTGCGTATCTGAACAGTTATACTTCACTCCTTAAAGGCTTCGCCTTCGTCAGTCAGGCACACGTCGCAACGCAAGTTCGAAAAAATACAAAAAAAGAAAGAAAGAAAAAGAGCAGTTGGCAAACGGCCGATGGTGATGCAGAAGTCGTTTTTCACCGTTAAAGTACGCGTAACATAGCTGCCAGCACTGGAGTGGAACGACGCAGCAAAGCAGGACAAATGAACCGGACAGCTCGAGAGCTGACGGAGCGCTGGAAGGAAGTTTGTTTCGCCCATCAAGAACACCACGCCAAGAGGAAGTAAGAGAACCCTTCGGGCAAAAATGACAAGTGTCACGATACTTTTGACACCAAATAAACACACGCAGAGAACGAGTAGAAAGACGCTCTTGGAGGTGGTAATATAACGTTCGTACAAGGTTTGTCTGTACAACTCAAGGTTGTTCCACTGTAGCCCACAGCACAAGCATCATATAGGAAAATTTTTTTCTGTTGCTTCGTCGAAGATACAAATAAAAGCCCCTGTATTGGTTGAGGAAAAAACACATGTATACCCAGAATGATGCGTCCTATGAAGGGTTGAACCAATGTGAGCCGCTTTGTGCTGTCACCAAAGCAGAGCAGCTGGGAGGAAGCTTAAAGAAGGTGTCACGAAGCGCAGGCCGAGCTCGACAAACTGTCAGGCATTGAGAGTGTCGCTCATGAGTGGCCAGCGCCTGCTGTACGACAATAGCAAACTAATACGCACATACGGTACAGCAGACGAGTAATTTGGCCAGTGAAAAAGAATTCCGCTGCTCTTCCCGCACAATTACATACATATTGCCTTGTATAAGTGTGCGATAAGGGGTAGTAAACAGTTCAAAGTAGAAAGCTTTGTCCAAATGGCGTGAAGCTGATGTCGCGACAGTTAGCGCATTAATATTGAATAGTAAATAACTGAGCACCGTCCTGTTATACTACTCTTGCTTTTGTTAATTCACTGTGTAATGTTTAGATCCAGTGCGAAGCTGCGTGTGTAGGGGGTCTGCATTTATTGTTAGTATCTTGGAGTTGTATACGAGTAAAATCGCATCTCTCGTGTTGCCATCTGCCTTGTAAGGGCTTTCCCGGCTCTGTCAAGCTGATAACGGCCGCATTAAGCAGGCGAACCCTTCTTGACTTTTCTCTTTTTCTGAGAAATACGGCAAATTGAATTAATATGCGCGGTACGACTCACACTGCTTCGAACAGTATCGATTGAAGAAAAGATTCGCAGGTCCACACGTGCGGTTTGCATTGGCGAGCCATGACTATCAATCAATCAATCAATCAATCAATCAATCAATCAATCAATCAATCAATCAATCAATCAATCAATCAATCAATCAATCAATCAATCAATCAGTCAATCAATCAGTGAAACGTATTAATGGTGTCATGCCTGATTTAGCTGGAAGGTCCGTAAAAATTGGGCAGATCTGACGCCTGTGTCGGAAATTTCAGAACGCCAAGCGATCGAGATGTTCTTGCCTGACGCTGATGCCTTCGTTGTTTAGTGCATAGCATTAGCGTCCTCTTTCGCCTTTCTGCTTCTTCAGAGATCTGCCTAGGCATCTCTGGTGGCCTCGTCTCACTATCACTTAGATTTACACCATAAGTTTCCTTGCCCGTAAGCAATTTCATGTCATCTCGAACACTTGGTGAGACTGATGCGTTGATGCCTCACTGTAGTGTGTGTCCGTGTGTGTGTGTGCTGTATTCGTGAGACGGTAGTCAGCCACCGCCGAGAAAACCCGGTAGAGTGTCTAAAGAAGGTTGCTCTTTAAAACACTTATCGGTGCAAACATAAATGCTGACGCCCTTGTACGATAAATAATGGGTTGCTGGTTTGCACGAGACCCTGGATTGTTCTGGCCCTCGAGGCCACATCTTAACGGTGGATTAAAGACTCCTTGTAGCCATTGTCAGACAAAAAAAGAAAGCTGTAATAGTAGAGGCGCAATGAAGAGAAATGTAGAGGCGACCAGAGCCACGGAGACGAAGGGCAGCAGTGGAAGTGTAAAAAAGGAAGGAAGGAGCGCATACCTTACCCGTCGCAGTGTGCAGGCGCCGTAGTTTACCATCATGTGGTCATCACTCTCGTACCAGTGTCCCTGGGTTCCCGGTATGCGCATCCCGAGACGCTGACACTGTTTCTTGGTACCAGCCACTAAAGGAATGCAAACGAAAGCAGTAAAACTGTTTGGAATGTTCTAGTGTTGCTTCTACAGAGATCATTTACATTTGTTTCGCCGAACAACGTCGATTAGGAAGCAATGCAGCAACGGCAAAACTTTCCTTCTGATTTTTACACTGAGAACGCTTTGCCAACGAACTTAGTGTGACAAAACGGATTCCACGACGTTCCCACGAACTTGGGCCGCTTCTTATGTAAGAAAGGGTCCGCGAATGCCGCAGGTTGAGTCCTCGCTAAACTGTGTGGTCGCCGTATCAGCTGGATCTCTCCTAAAGTCTCCATTGCAAATTTATCGCTTAATAAATCGACATTGTTGCGTTGTGTGGTCTCGGGGTCGGAGTAGCATTTACTCATTTTAATGTGTGACCCGCCTATGTCGAACTCTTGCGGCACCGAACAGACTTTTGAGCACCTCCTACAACATTGATCTCGTTTCGATGTTTAGCTCCCTCTTTACGGTCAACGTTAAAACAGCTGGAGTGAAGACCGTTTTCAGAGGCGCAAACCAATGGAGAATGGCCGCGCCCGTAGCCGCCACAGAAAGTAACGAGAGCGCTACTGCAGTTCCTGAAGTTGACGGGACTCGATGTATAACTCTTGACTTTCGTCGAACTCTTGACTACATCTAAGACTCGATATGCACCTACACAGGTGCGCACAACTGCGTCTCTTTCTCTCTCCACCAGTCTTTCTCTCTTTTTTGCCACTCGATTCCCTTCGCCCCGCGCAAGGTAGCAAACCGGAAGCGCGTCTAGTTAACATCCCCATCGTTCCTTGTTTGTCTCTCTTGCAGGCGATGCGAAATATCTTCGTTCACATGCGCACGAAATCAGGTGCTATCTGCACACACATTGTCACGGGAGAATGGTGTGGAAAGTTCCTGGTCGGCTTCGCTATCCACATTCCACTTTCGCGAGCTTTGGCAGCAAAGAGGCTTCCACTCGTAGCAATGGTAATCCGGACGCGCAAAACGTAAGCCTACAGAGCAACTTCGCACTTCTGCTCAATGACCCTTTAAAAGCAACAGCCAAGCCCGAACCACAGAGTAGGTGTCCAATCACAGACCATTCGTAATATACGAGTAACTTTCTAAATTCAGCATCCGACTCCCCCGACGACATTTCTATCTCCAGAAGTGCTACATAGCGTCTCTGAGAGAGGGCTGGACAAAGTGCGAGAGTATTGTAATCCGGCGGCGGCAAAGCGTGAAACGCTGTCCAGAAATTGGCTCACTGCCAAAACTGGCTCGGACTCGAAATCGCAAACGATCGTGCGATCTCGTCTCCACCACAAGAGCACTCGTTTATCTCCCGCCCACTCAGAAGTAGACGGAAACCAACGTCCAGACGTCTAGGCGGGCTAGCTGACGTCACCACTAGGAAGTCAAGGGCGGGAAGCCGGTGTCTTCCGCAGCGCAAACAGCTATTGCTGTAGCTGTATAGTCGCTGTCCACATCTCGATTTTTTTCGCCCCCTGGAGGCAGAGCTATATCTCAAGGATGACAGTGATAGACTGTCACTGCTTGGGTCAATAGGGCTGGCCAGGCCCATAGCTGTCACCGAGTGCCTGGCATACGTCGATGCTTCTTTTTATCTCCTCAGCAGGCTTATTGCGAGGGCTCTTGTTGGAACGAGTGCACCGATATTGGCAACTTATTGCACTTAGATTTATTTCGCTCTAAAATGTTTGTTCTATGGTCCTGTTCTGAGGCGCCTTTCGCAATGCTTATTTATTTGTTTATTCATACATACTGCAGCCCCTTTATGTGGCTATTGCAGGAGTGGGTTAGACAAAAAGATGTCATGCAAAAAAAAAACAAGTAAACAATAACATATTAAAAATTCACAATAAGGCAGATGACACAAATGAAACTCAACATAACAGCAACACTGAGAGTCAGTACAAAAACGAGAATGAGTCGATACGCTGTAACAACAAGAAAAAACATAAAATCAGGTGTAGTTAACTTTTAACAGGATATCGTTTCATGACAGTGACCTAATAGTTCCGGGAATTAAGTTCCAGAATTCAATAGTACGTAGGAAAAAGCTGTATTTAAATTTATTACATCGAGCAAAGTAAGGCTTAATATTAAGGCTATGGTGACTCCTACTTGACCGAAGAATATCTGAAGGAATATATATGGGATGTGAGACACGATAAGAAAAATTGGCGATGCCACGCAGAAACTTCAATGACTCAATGCGACGGCGTATGGATAAAGGGGTTAGGTTCAAAGTAGATAAGGCACGAGAGGGTAAAAAATAGTGATCATAGCGACGATATATGAACCTAATAGATTTTCGTTGTATGCTCTCAATGGAGTTAAAGACGCGCTGCTTATGAGGGTTCCAGACAGGAGAAGCATAATCTAGGATTGGGTGAATTAAAGTTTTATACATTAGTAACTTAGTTTCCTTTGGAGAATCCTTGAAATTGCGCCTCAAATACCCGAGCTTCCCTATTGCTTTAGTGCAAATGAAATTAATGTGTTTTTACCAGGACATGTTAGTGGCAAATATGACGCCAAGATACTTGTATTCCGAGACCTTGTGCAAGGTTAAGTCGTTGAAAGTGTAATTGATCAATGAAGGAGAGGCACTATTAGAAAATGACATTATCACAGTTTTAGTCAAATTTATTTTCATTTGCCGAGTGCTGCACCAGGTACAGAAGCTGACAAATGAGGAATTTAGTTCAAGATGACGTTCTGGTGTGTTAATCACGCGATGCAAAACACAGTCGTCCGCATAAAGGCGTATGTGGGAAGTGACGTTTCGAGGTAAGTCATTAATGTATAGTAGAAATAGTACAGGACGAAGAACCAAGCCTTGGGGTATACCAGATGGCACGTCAACAGAAGAAGAATGAGTTGAATTATAACATACGAATTGTGACCGATGAGAAAGGAAACTGGCAATCCAGCTAACCAAGTGAGAATTTTTCAAGATCATGTTAAGCTTTATTAAGAGATTAGAATGCAGTACAGTATCGAAAGCCTTGGAAACATCTATAAATATAGTATCGACCTGGGTGCCGATAGCAAGGGCGCAGAGAATGTCGTGTGAGAATTCAGCTAGTTGTGTAAAGGTGCTGAAACCTTTCCTAAAACAGTGCTGAAAGTTTGAAAGCATGTTATTAGATTCCTGAAATTCCATTATATGTTTGTGAATTATGTGCTCCAGCATCTTACACGAATATGATATTAATGAAATAGGTCTATAATTAGATAAGAGCGAATTGTCTTTTGGTGCAATTATATGTATTTGTTATCATCTGCCGCGCCAAGTAGAGCCTTGCGGCTATACTAGCAGTGCGCAAGCGTACTAGCCAATAGCGAACGGCGAAATGGGATCCAATAAAGAATGGGATCAGGGAAGGGATCTCTGGAAAATCTTGGACCCCATGTCACAAAGCGTCCTTTCCGCTATTATAGCGTAGCATGTGGGATCATTCACGAAACAGGATAAATATATAAAGGGAAACTGTTGAGGCATACTGTATAGTTAAAGCAGAAGATAAGTGCGTTGGCATAGCCTCAATTTGCCTATCAAAGTTAGAGATGTTTTCCAGGATAGAGGCCTGCACTTGTAGTGCCCCTGTGCACATGCTCGTTCTTGTTGTGTTCTCGACAATTTATAGATGCCCGGTGCTTCTCGAATAAACTTCAGTTGGCAGTCAGCGCTCGTACTGTCGTGGGTGTTTTCTTGTTCATGTCCTCACCCCTTCGCGCTGCTTCAAGTTATATTCAAGATGAACCACCTTCGCCCAAATCAAGTTGTTTTTTAGTCAGGATAAATATACAAAGCGTTTCTCTTACCTACTTCCTCAAAGCATTACTCTAAGGGGAAGGCTGCAGACTTATTTTCTTAAGAAAGGAAATCAAGAAACACGCACTTAAGGTTATCTGATAGTGCTTCATGTTTCAGCAATAGCTAATTTATTTGAGAGGGACAGTACAAACAACCCTCCGCTAAGGGACATTCCGCGCACGCCCCTGGTGCTTACAGGGCCGCTTTTCTAAAACAAAGACGTTGCAAATCAGTGTAATCTCCTGTCGAGGTTCGACCTCATTCCACGTGGCACACACGACACGCGCAAGTGTAGGAGGTGCACGTTGCAGCTGCGTATTTCAGGAGCTATTCTATGTGCCCGTGCAGCATCAGTATGCGGTCGGCGTTCAGACGATTGGGCCACCTGCTAACGAGAAAACGCAACGAAGTGAAACTCGACCAGAAGCTCTACGCACCTTTTGCACATATTGGTGAGATGACGAGGTGTGGGGTTTAATGGCGCAAGGGCCAGGTTTGGCTGAATAGCGTCAAGCCAGTGACCACGAGTTCTCAGTAGCTCAACGAATTGTGAAGTGTCGATGTAACATGGCTGTAAATAGGACTGTATTGGTGAGGGTACTACAGGACTGGCACTAAAATCTTCAAGGACGGAATGAATATGGAAATAAGCCTCGTTATATGGGGCGGCTCCATAGACGCTGACGGAGGCGTCTCGGAGGTCATAATGGTCTCCATGAACACTTCTGCAGGCTTGACTGATCTTTCTACAGACTACAGAGTCAACTGCAGATTTCATTTGGAAAATCCGTTACTGATGCACGCACGCGCCTGAGGCCTTGCAAACCTGCAATGTTTTTAAGAAACAAGTTAAACATAAACAGGCTGATTTGGTTATTCTTGTGTCCTCTACAAAGCAGTTTCTATGCTAAGTGCTGACATTGTCATGTTGGTAATCACCAATAATACGAGCGAACCAAGACGCGGGCCAAACGGAACCGACGGCACGAACGCTGACAAAGGGTAAAGTATTTTATGGCCACCCGGCAATAAAATTGCCAACTGTTAGTGTCAGCGGTTTGTTTCGTCCTTTTATTGTGTCTGTGTGTGTGTGCGTCACACTCTTCTTACCACACATCACGGCGTTTTCCTCACGCCTTGCTTTATTTCACAGTGGTAGATGTGCTGCTTGTGGCTGGGAGTGACGTTTACGAACGCCTACTTTTATCCTACGGGAATGCCCGACGTGCGACTCCTATAGGTGCGAGTAAACCATCGAGCAGCTATTGTTTAACTGTATTCGCTACAACGTACAACGCCTCTCTGTACAGTACTACAATACTGGCACTAAAATCTTCAAGGATGGAATGAATGTTGAAATAGGCCACGTTATAGGGGGCCGCCTCCATGGACGCTGACGGGGGCGTCTCGGAGTTCATAACGGTCTCCATGAACACTTCTGCAGGCTTGACTGATCTTTGTACAGACTACAGAGTCAACTGCAGATTTCATTTGGAAAACCCGTTACTGATGCACGTACTAGCCAATAGCGAATGGCGAAAGGGGATCCAATAAAGCATGGGATCAGGGAAGGGATCTCTGGAAAATCTTGGCCCCCCCTGTCACAAAGCGTCCTTTCCGCTATTAAAGCGTAGCATGTGGGATCATTCACGAAACAGGATAAATATAGGTAGGGAAACTGTTGAGGCATACTGTATAGTTAAAACAGAAGATAAGTGCGTGCGTTGGCGTGGCCTCATTTTGCCTATCACAGTTAGAAATGTTTTCCAGGATAGCCGCCTGCACTTGTAGTGCCCCTGTGCACATGCTCCTTCTTCTTGTGTTCTCGACAATTTATAGATGGCCGGTGTTTCTCGAATAAACTTCAGTTGGCAGTCAGCCCTCGTACTGTCGTGGTTGTTTTCTTGTTCTTGTCCTCGCCCATTCGCGGTGCTTCAAGTTATATTGAAGATGAAGCAGCTTTCCCAAATCAAGTTGTTTTTACGTCAGGATAAATATACAAAGTGCTTCTCTTACCTACCTCCTCAAAGAATTACTCTAAGGGGAAAGCTACAGACTTCTTTTATTAAGAAAAGTATTAACCGACTAGACTGGAGACAGTTCGCCTACTGAAAGATATTCAGACCGTGGCCACATCCGCCGCTGGCACAAAATGTGACTCGTGCACTACTTCAGTACCTGAACTGCACCGCCAGGGGCAGGGGGGGGGAGCAGATGGTGTCACCACCTGCTCACTGTGTGCGGGCCGGACAGCCGCCTGAAGCCGTTGTGTCGCTGCCCCCTGACGGGTCACATCGGCAAAAGTGTTCTCGGGCAGGTAGGATACCCGCCTGTGTGCCTCCCTTGAAACTTACATTTTGCTTTACTTTAATTGTTACAATTTTCTTTTTTCCAGGATGGGCACGACCGCGAGTATGCAGCGCGTTCCCCATCATAGTTTACACAGTGGAGAGAGTTTTCACAAGATTCAGAGGTGCACTGCATTTCGCACAAGTTTGGCGGCCTAGGCAGGTCTGTGAACTGTGGCCAAAACGCTGGCATTTGCAACGTAAGAGGAGATTTGGCTCGTATGGCCTAACACGAAGCTTGATGTACACGGCCTCTACAGACTCGGGCAGGGCAGTTCAGCCGAAGGTATTAGGTGATTGGTCTCGATTTCTTTGCCATCCCGCCTCATCTTAATTCTTTTGACATTGATGACATTCTCCTCACTGAAGCCCTTCAAGAGTTCAGCCACTGTCAGCTTGAGCAAATCATTGTCCGAGACAACGCCGCGGGTGGTGTTCATAGTACTGTGCGGGGTTACAGTAAGTTGAACGTCCCCAAATGAAACTAGACTGGGCAGCTTTTCATACTATTTCTGATCATGGAGTTCCACGATATCACCACTTGACATCCTTGATGCCTTAAAGCCTGGTCGAAGTGCCTCAATTAGAGGCTTAGAAACTAGAAAAGGGGCGATTGCTCGTACTTGTTTATCCAATTTTTCTGAGTGAGTGACGTGGAGTCGTGGGAAGCTTGATCTTTGACGTCCAAAGAACTGGAACACATTTTCGGTGCGCCCTCTTTCTTGAGGGCTATCAGGGAGTGGAGGGAACTAGCCATAAAGGTATCTTGAGATTTCGGCAGCAGCGCCCACCCACAGTGGAGCCTTACAAGGGGAAGCTGCAGGACCTGTGAAACAGGTCCTGCAAACGCCAGCTGTACGTTACCACTATAACTTAGGTAGGCTACTCACACACGGTTAACCATCGCTGCCTAGAAAGGCGGAAGTAATGCAGAAGAGAGGAGAAGGTATGAAAGATTAAAAGTGAGAGATAAAGACGAAGGTTGGAGAGGAGGATAGGAAAAGGTAACTAGCAATTTCTCCTGGATGGGTCAGTCCGGAGGCGCCGTCTACGCAAAGCCGAGGCCAAATGGGTGCGTTGCCTCCACCAGGAGCCTTAAAGGTCCAAACACTCAGAATCGGCTAAACTCCCAGGATACCATTTTCCCCTGACACGGTTAAGCGGCGCACGGTTAGACGCGGGAGGGTCCAACCCACTTGTGCTCGGGTACGTGGTGTCGCAACACACCAAACGCGTGCTGACGCAGACGCCCAAGAGGGGAAGTCCAAGAAGATAGAAATTTAAATTGAACATTTGTGAGCAAACCAGCAAAGCCTCAAACCTGAGCCAAATCTTCGACAAGTGCACTTGTATTTTTCAGCTCTTGCATCGTCGAATACAAGTGTCCTTGTTGGAAAATTGACTGAGGAGTGAAGATTCTCTTGCCCACACCCATGTTAAGAATAGAGAATTAACCATCAGGCGGATGCCGGCACGTTTGCAATATTTACAAGAACAACATTATACCTAAGATCCTAGCAAGCGTGAGCATTGAAATGCTGACAATTACGGCATTGCTGCAGGAGTGTGTGACTTCCTTGCAGGGTGGCTTAAGATCCATTCTAATTAGACTCCTCGCCCCCGCTGCCGTAGTGAAAATTGTCTTCCGAAGCCAGCGTGTTTTTAGCAAGCGCTGGTTAAATTGGCGACGTTCGTTGTGATATTACAACGACAACACGGTTTCCAGGACTTCTACGAAAAAATTCAGGTATGGTGGAAAAATTCGAGATGAGCAAGCAGCCCTCGCCGACCGTCACGGAGGGACAGCCAAAAGCCGCAAAGATTGGTGTGTTATAGCAGCATTCTCGGCGAGTTGAGATGCGTCGACTTGTATAGGTGGCGCAACCGCTAGCGAGTCTGTTGTGCCGTTGACCCCATCCTCCTTATAATTGGCACAAGGAGGATTGTGTTCGCGCTGTGTCCTTTCCCACGTTGGAATCAAAAAACGAAAGCGCAGGTGTTGTTGCGCTCCTTAATTCGCTGCGAAGGCGGAGTCAACGGTGTCTTCAGACCCCCTTACTGGAGGGACATGACATCACCGATTTCCCTGGTGTAGGTATCTGAGGAAGGCGAGTTACATTTAAGCAGACATCATGTGTGCTCCGTTGTGCTCGACATGTAGCGTGTTCCGATAATCATGCATCGATGTGTGCTCTGAGGGAGCCCCGTAATCCTGTAAATATGTGTGTCCCGTATCTGTATGTAGAATGTAAACAAAACCCTTTACTGTCCTGCAACCTCCCGACCTCTCACCAACATGCCACTTTCTTCGCGAAGATACGGATGACGGCGTGGCTCACTTATCCTACGTGTGACGCCCCTGCCCCGCATACAGGACAGCTAGCTCTTTTTCGAGACACTCCGACAACGTTCGCTAGCGACTCTCTGTGTGACGCCCGACTTGAACCACATTCCCCAATGTCACACCCTCTGTCGAGCGATTATATACAGTATACAGAGCCTCAGTTCTAGACAGGCTCACGTAACATGAAAATATATTTGCGCATTGTTTCTTTACGATAGGGATGCTTCGTGAGGCAACATTATCGCCTCGTAGCCCGACAAACGTGCGACGTGCTCTTCTGCGATGTCCGCAGATTAAAGTCAGCAGAGCTCACCTAGGCCTTTTCACCTCCTGACTGAACATGGCTTCCGCGGCCTTCATTATGGTGGCAATAGGCTACGACTTCATTGTACGGAAAGGCGGGTGCGCAGACACGGACACAAGTAGAACAAAAGGTACAACGCAAACGCCGACATTAATGTCTGTTGTCCTTCTCGCTCTACGTGTGCCTATGTTTGCACACTCACCCCTTCCGTGCACCTGCATCCCTACCGACTCGCTCAACTTTAGCCGTTCTGAAACGACTACTTGATGTTTCAACCCCGTCGCCTGATTCTGGCAGCCTTATCAACAGAGTTTCGAACACAAATATTGAACACGAAATAACTCTAATTTGAGGGCTCGAATCTTATGGCAACCTGGACGCAACTGTAGACACAGGTGCCACATATTGACGTCCGCCACCACAACAGGGCCAGTTATGATTGGCTCTGTGACGAATGAATCAACATTTCACACCCGTCAAAGAAAGCATCGGAGCTTCGTAAGTTGAAAAAAAAATGACGTTTCGCCCACAATGCAAATCAGTGACGCAATAGCTGGCGCAGTAGAAGCAGTATGTCTTGCACTGTTTCGTCTGCTATCGGTTTGATAGCAGACCAACACCCCCCCCCCTCTCCCTATGACGGAACGTATATACAGCCTCGAACTGCGCATCATCCAGCCGTCAAATTCCGGTGTAGTAGCGCCTGTGGTTAAGCTTCACTATTAAAAATTTCACGCAGAAACTCCTGTATGTATGGGTTGAGGCAAGCGTAAGCATTGCCCCACTTGCTCTTCTCCACGCAGCCGGATGTCATTATTCATGTTATTAAACTTGATCCGGCCAGTCGAAAACGACAGCGCTGCGGCGACACGAACTGGTGCGGACGGTGGCCCGAGGTGCTTTGATGACGCAAGCAAAGTACTGCAGGTGGCGGCGCCAGATGAGTTGATGACGTCCCGATCATTAGAAGCCTGCATCGCTGTTTGGCCTCTTTAGCGCCTTCAAACCGTTACAAGCGGCTGCGTATGGCACGGCCGCGCGGACCGTATCTTGAAAGCGATCTGCGATGCGGACAGTGAGTGCCGACTGCTGATAGCTTCGCGCGCTGTGTTCTCGCCGCAGCGTTGAAGCGAGACGCGTGCGCCCGTATCTTGAAAGCGATTTGCGAAAAGGGCAGAGGCAGGCGTGTGCTGAGAGCTCCATGAACGCAGTGTTCTCGCCACTTCATTGGCATTGAAGCGAGAGGAGGCACGAAGGTGAATTCACTCACCGCTGCGGGCGCCACTTTGAAAGCGATCGTTTTAAGGGACGGATGGACGTTTTTTTTTTTCGTTGGGTAAGCATAGAAACGCTTCTGCATTTAAAATAGAAGTTTCACGTTACGCAAACTTGCAGCGACACTTTCGCTACGCTTGCAGCTCAAACGGGACGTAAATCACTAGTGTAAAACTGTGGGTTGTTCGGGCCTGTCCTACTGCTCTCTCTCGCGTTCACGTCCCATTTTGCTTTGCAACCGAAATGGCTCCTTGCTACAGCATAAGCCTGCATAGCTCCAGACATCCGCCAGCTGCAAATCTTCTCTTTCTTTCTATTTTTTATCTCGTTTTCATCTCATGACATAGAAATTTTTAAAAGAGTTAATTAGCTCGTAAAGATAAACTCTGGAGCTTGGAAGTCTTAATTCTATATGACCAGTACAGCAGCGAGCAGTCATTTTTTTCTGTTGACCAGGGACGGGGCGAGAGAGAGTGGGAGAGGCGCGTGCCTAATGTGCCCTCTTGGCTACGCCACTGTATACAGCCCATCGTGTGGCGATGACTGCGAAAGTTGTCGAACAATGACTTGTATTTCACGCTGGCAGGCCTTCTGCCTTTACAGGGACCAGAAACACTTTTTATCGAAGTGGATAAATCCATTTGATGTTGAAATTGGGTTATTATAGTGAAGCTGTACATGGTATTATGATGGGCCTGCAGGGGTACCGACGTGCAAAATTTTCCCGGCTCGCTGCGATGACTCGCTTTGTAAAGACAACAATGTGCCGTTTCAACAGCCGTTTGGCGCCGGCATGTCTAGACACATTCGGCGGACCGTGTATTGTTGGTCGAATCGCGGTCGCCTTCACGGTTTGCTTGGAGCGGGGGAACTCCTGGAAAAGAATGTTTTGCGGTGCTTTCCCACGGGCCCCAGAAGCCGTCACAGTCAATGGACAGGCGTGGCGGCCGCTGACTGCGGGGTCAGCTCTGGGATCAAGAGGCGCCTGCTCGGGGCAAGACCCCTGTCTGCGAGGACCCTCTCGCCTCGGTGTGTTCAGCGGAAGTAAGTGTGTAAACCCTCCCCCTCAAAGGCGGGTCCGTTCAACGCCTTCTAGATAACACAAGGCCGGTGCACTCCGATTTGTGACATCATCCTACTTGGACCGAAATTTCCATTGCCAAGCCCAGCGTGACGAAGACGATGACGCCAAAACCACCGCGGCTCAATCGGGAGCGTCCCCATTAGATACTATGGCAGTCGGGTAAGGTAGCATGACGTCACGGATCGAAGTGCACCGGCCTTGTGTTATCTAGGAGGCGTTGGTCCGTTACGATGTCTATGGACGCTCCCATTGGTCGAAGGTTGAACGGCCGTTTTCTCTCACCTAGAGATTTAGGGAAGACAGAGTGTTTTTAAGCAGCCGTTGTCGGCTGTTCGGTGTGCATACTCTTTCAGTCATGCTAGACTGACGAATTGTAACGTTCTCCACCCTTCATGTTGATATTGTAAATAAATCCCATATTCCTAGTTCTCTATGAGAACAAGTACCTCCCTTCAACAACGTCGTTAGCGTGGATAAGCTTATAGGACCTTTACTGAGCCACAGCGGCCTAAGTGCCAAAACATAGCTTGAAATTCATGACCTCGCACTGCAGCCTTTGTTTTTCCTCTAGTGACGGACCACTCACGAAAAAATCGCGAAGTAGAATTTCAAACAGACACTTCATCAGTATAAACTCATGTAGCGTTTCTGCTTAATATCAATTCAAGCACGTGCTAGAATGCAGAGAATTTTCTTGGCGGGTAAATCGTGTGGAAAGATAGTCTGATCCCGATAAGACCTATAAAAAGTTGCATATTTTATATTTTATTTGCCTTAAACTGCGACCAGCACTCTTCACCTCAACTATTGGTAATCCCTAGAACTTTGGATGTTTTCAATGTATTTCGTCAGGGCTAAAGTTTATATCAACAGGAGAAAAGTCCAAGGACGCAAACCGTGGCTGTACACCATGGCTGCGCGAAGTGTTACGCTGCAGAATGTATAGCATGACACAAGACCCTCAAGTTCACGTTGCCCCTGCAAAATTTCGATAGCATCAGTGCTATCCTCAGAACTAAAGTATTACAAAGACATCCAAGTCCACTTGGATGTCGTTAAGATATACAGAGCGAGCTACCTTTAAGATTTGAATATGTGCATTCTACTTACACATACTGACATGTGTGTATACACTGTTTAGCTTGTGTTTTTCGGTGATTATTTTTCACCGGGTAACCACTGTCACAAAGTTATCGCTCGGCGCAAGCCGCGCCTACACGTATCTGACATTTTCCGAGTGTTGTGGCGGTTTTCTAGAAAGGGAGCTTTGCCTAATCATATTGCGCGCTCGACGTGAATGATTGCGTGCGTTCTCGAACCTATGCGAGCACTAACGATTACGCTGCAATGCAGCACGAGTCACGTGTACACAACCGACGCACGTGACTCGTGGATCAGATTCGTGTCCAAAGTGTGTACGTCGCCTTGTTAGGAACGGCCTGCAGAGGTGCCGACATGCAAAGTTTTCCCAGCCAGCTGCAGCAGCGGGGTTGGCGTTTTCTAGGAAGCGACCGTCAGTCTCCAGCCGAACGGCGCCACTAGGTCTACTGTGGAGACTTGTTTTGAAAGGTCGCGACAAGGCGTCATTCCGCAGCCTCTTGGCGTCACGATGTCAGCTGCGGCGACTGACTTTGTGAGGAGGACAATACGCCGAGTCATCAACTCTTCGTCGCCGGAATGCCGAGACGAGGTCGGCGAACGAGGCTTTGTCAGTGAACTCGCCATCACCGACCTGGTCTGCCGGGAGCGCAGGAGCTCCTGAAGGAATGTATTTGGCGGCAAAGTCTCACGCGCCTTTCAAGACGCAAGACAATGGAGAACGCGGCGGCCACTCTGCGGGGGTCAGCTCGGGGATTAAGAGGCGCCTCCTTAGGGCAAGACCCAGTTCTGCGAAGACCGTCTCGCCTCGGTGGGGGCAGCGAAACCTGTGCGGAAACGCGTGTGTAAGCCCTCCCCCTCAAAGGCGGCTCGGCTACGATGACTCTGGTCGAACGTATTCCCTCACCTAGGGATCTAGGGAGGACGGAGTGTATTTAAGGAGCTGTTGATCGGCTCCTCAGGGTGCTTTCTCTCGCAGTCATGCTAGGCTGATGAACTGCAACGTCCTTATGTACACACTGTAAGTAAACCCATATTCCTCGTTCTCGATGAGAACAAGTCTCTCACTTCACCAACGTCCTCAGCATGAGGATGAGTTGGACGACGGCATGGGCCAGCTACCATCTATTTCATGCCCGACTCCAAACATTACAACCTCACTGGTAGGCACTACACTACATATTGTGAGAATTCACGTATTGCGTAGAGTATACGATGGCGGCTCCGGACACATCCAAGCGAGCAACGAGTTACGACGGTGACGAATACACAAATTGTGTGCACTTACTTGTCATAGGCAGAGTAGTTCAGGCGCTGTCCAGAAGTTTCGCCAACGCTTCCAGAATGGCGTGTGTCGATCGGGCGCATCCATACACCTTTGTCGGTAGACAGACGCTCCAGCAAAAACGAGAGCCTGTCGTAGTTTCGATAAAACTACAAAGTCGCATTTCCTAGAGCTGTCTAAAGCTGGCACGCTATACAAAAAAAAAAATCAGGTTCAGGAACAAGGTGACGACGAAAAAAAGTGATGCGACCCTCTGCGTGCGAAGGCACATCGAGCTTGCGGTGTGATAATGTGGACATTCACCCTCTGTTCGGTATCACAATCACGTTTGCTCCGATTCGGTCGGAAATAGTGAAGTAGGAGAAAGCGAAAATCTTTATTCAACACGTCTCCCAGTCAGAGGCTCGGCGGGAGCCGCCAGGTGTCACCCAATACTCATGTATTTATTCATTGATACTGCGACAGCGATATCGGGATTATAGCAGGGTGGGGAAAAAGTACTAAGCAGTTTCACAAAACGGGCAAAGTGTAAACGAAACGAAATGAGGGCGCAGGTTCAAGCGCTGCAGCCAGCATCAGGAATACAACACTTCAACCAGATGTCAAACAGTAAAAATAAAATATACAATATATAAACTAAAGTTACAAAATATAGTCACACACACTAGGGAATATGTTGTGCGAACAACGTCAGTGGCTGTTGCAACACTTCTTTGTTAGTGAGATTATTCCAGTCGGCAATAGTTCGCGCAAGGAGCGAATACTTAAAGCAGTTTCTACGGACACACAAAGGAGTTAAAGTTAGCTGATGTCCTTGTCGGGTCGCGCACCCACACGAAAGAAGAAGTAAATGGGTGGGTTCAGTTCTGTAGTGTGCATTGCAATTAATTGGTACACGAGTTTAAGTCGTGCAGAACGATTTCGCTCATGCTTGTCGGACGTGTGACACGTGGGCCCATGGGAGCTCTGCTGATGCCTCGCATATTATGGCGAGCCGGTATCCCGAGGCAGTGGGGATGTGCGGGTGGGTGTAATGTCGAGTGGCCGTGTCGCATTGCCTCTTGTGTATGCTGGAAAAGCTAGAGAGGGGACTGTTACATCCTCCCCCGCTTATAACTCACAGGAGAATACTGCACTCTCATCTAGCATTCCAAGGTCTCACCCCACCCCCTCCTCTTTTCTTTAATTTTTTTTTAAGTATGGGGTTTTACGTGCCAAAACCACTTTCAGATTATGAGGCACGCCGTAGTGGAGGACTCCGAAAATTTCGACCACCTGGGGTTCTTTAACGTGCACCTAAACCCAAGTACACGGGTGTTTTCGCATTTCGCCCCCATTGAGATGCGCCCCATCGAAATGCGGCCGTCCTCTTTTCCTAAACGACGCAGTTATCAAGCTCCTCTAACTTCTACTTCCTCTCATTCTTCCGGGTATGCCATCCCGAATGACTCATCCCTCACCATCCCGAATAACGCCATCCCGAAAAACAAAAAAGAAGAAACGCCCGTGTCCCTTGCATTAGAGGCCCGTTAAAGTTCCCCTGTTGGTCAAAATTAACGCGGAGTCCACCACTTCGGCGCGCCTCGTAATAAGATCGTGGTTTTGACACGTAAAACCCGAGAATTCGTACAACTCGCACGCCCTCTGTAGCGCCCCACGGGCAACGCGACTTATTGGTCATATTAGTCAAGACCAATTTTCCACACTGTTACACTGATCGAGTGTGCCTCACAGGTGAGCGAGCACCAAGCAAGCGCCCTTGTCAAGCCGCGATATCGGTCTCTTCCTGTTCGCCCGACGTAGCAAGACGCGTTCCCGAGCTCCGCCCCTGTGGCTTTACCTCCGGAGCAGCTCCAAAGTGCGACGCCACCGCGTGCTCCAATTAACAGTAAACTTTATTGTACATGCGTAATGCGCGCACTGTTACCTACAGGGCTTGCGTACAGTCTAGTCACACGTCCAGTGACGCTTATCACAGAAATTGACGGCTGTGACAAAAACATAGCTGTCATGAGTCGCAAGCTACACGCCAATGAATTCTGAAGATTGGCGTTATATTGCCTAAATTTGCCAAAATCTTGCAAGTTCTGGCTTCTGGAAAATGCCTTGAAAATGCCGACGTAACCTACAGGTCACCAGCGAATGACTTGGTGCTCCTATTAGCAGTTGTTCACTTACCTTTAGCGGACTTGATCACGGTCGCGCAGAAGCCGACGGCCTCGTTGAAAGATAAACGGGCGATATCAGAACACCAAGAAATAAAACGAGCCAGTTTGTGTTCCTTTACACTTGCAACGTTTATTCAACAGAAAACAATTTCTCCAAGATGGCAGCAATAGCAGCAGCATAAGATGAAATATTATACAGGAAACGAGTACAGCGAAGCACGCAGCCTAGAACTGACCCAACACAATACAGGCGAAGGTCTCGAAACACTGCAGCGAGACACGCGAATAAAATATGCAGACAGCAATGAAGTGGGACACTGATTCTTCACAAAACAGAGAGGGAAGCGATTTCGGTAAAGCACAGCGAGAGCTGCCCCAAATAAGCACACGATATTTGAAACTTGAATACAAAATGCTATAGCCACCGGGTAATGGAATGAAACCGGAGAAAGCTTTTTCGTGATGCGTTGACATCTCGGATGCTTGCTTGTGCACTTCAACAAATACACTTCTGGTTTTCACCGTGACGTCCGTCACATGTGCCGAAAGTGACACGTGCTGGTAATTTAATGCAGCTAATGCGCAGTAACACGCTTGACACCTAACTGTTACGCCTATTCAAGCGTCTTACATAGTTCCAGCAAGTATGGGAGCTCCTTAAGGTAAATATATCGTGCATTGCATTCTATTTACAAGTTTAGAAACTGCGCATCAAATACATCTACGTCACATGCCAAGAATCTGGCACGGATGTTGCAGTGTAATTTAGGCGTGACACGCAGCGCTGAAGATCAAAACCCACCAAAACTTCATTTCACCCTTGTGTAGAAACTGGCAATTTTAGGTCGAGTTACCGAGAGCCAACCACGCCGTACCATGTTAAGCGTAACAACTTCAGCCGTGACCTTACCGTTTATCGCCCGATCCTTAACGCATATTACCTCTGATAATCAACATCACTTAGCACCCTCTAGCGCAGACCCGTCAGTAAAGTCGCATTTTATATTGCCATTTCTTCCAGCTACCCTTTTATCCTGTGTTATTCAAACGGGTCCTGTCACTTTCATATGGAAAATTCAGTTCGCGCGTTCCTGAACACAATGTCACGCTTATCGCATACGCTACATGGCGGCACTGTTCAAATCAATTCTCCAATATACCTTCCTTTTGTTCGTGCCTTGTGTTGCTCTGTAACAAACCTTACAATGTCTCCCATGCTGTCCACAACTAGCTGGGGTTTCCACGAACGCTGTACGCTCTTAGTTCGAAAATCGCGAACGAAAAAACATCCGCGAGCAACTCTGCGTCACGTGTTGCAGAGAACACCACAAAAGAAAAGAAAAAAAGAAACCAGCTGCAACCTGTTTTTGTAGCAGTGTGTCAGTCACACTGGTTTCGTGTATTTACACAGGCGTAGTGTACGAACAAATATACTCGTGGTAACAAGACTAATATCCAAAAGTGGACACATTACCTTATCTTACATTACATTTCACTTAAAACCGGAAGCCGAAAACGAACGATGGGCAAGGACTGCGTCATTATGTTCTACCGCGAAGTGCTAAACGCCGGTGGCTTGATAAATCGGCAATGAACAGCGAAACAGACAGAGATAAGGTCAGGCTGCTAATGGAAATAACGAGCAGATTACAACATACCGATAAAGTTCAGCAGGCCGGCTGGAGTGTATGACACAGCGCGAGATATTACGCCTAACGTGTGACCTAAATGACGACTAAAGAATAAGCAGGACCACGAGTTAACGAAGCAAGCCCTCACACCGGGGCACCTGAGCGGCGCGTTCGATTACAAGAGATGGCTTTAAAACGCTACTCTACGCCGGTGGGTAAATCTGATTTAGTCAAAATTATGAAAGAAGCAATTTACAGGCCGCCTTCCAGAGCACGCCGAATGCTGGATTTCGAGAGATGAAAAACGTACACGCGAAAAAGCCAAGTTGTTCACACAGTTCTACTATTTACACACCAAAAACCGACAGAACAGGAAAAAAAAAATAAAAAGAGCAAGAGGAGGAGCCAGCGTCTCCAAGAAGTTACGCCTATATGGTTGGAAAACTGTTAGCGCTAAGGGGGGCTTCAACACGGATGATAAAGCACGGACATTTCATTTGTATTCTAGACAAACCTAGCTACGAGAAACGGCAAGCTAACTCTTATTTACAGACATAGGTAAACCGCCATTCCTTCTTGGAACTCTCTACAGCCGCTGTGTCCCGCTCATGACCTATAGGCGCTTCCGGAACCGCGCACTGACGCTTGTGCACCTTCTCAACGCACTTGACCTTTCGGCGTACGAGACAGCACAATGTCTCAGCCCTAGCAAGCTGAACGTGCATTATCACAATCACGCATAGTCCCTACGGAAAAGAAAAATATCTCCAGCCTATCCCAAAGTTCCTTCTTTCTGAACTGAAAAGGAACGAGCG
The DNA here is from genome assembly GCF_023375885.2 of Dermacentor andersoni. Taxonomy (NCBI): domain Eukaryota; kingdom Metazoa; phylum Arthropoda; class Arachnida; order Ixodida; family Ixodidae; genus Dermacentor; species Dermacentor andersoni. The sequence continues at coordinate 74,931,982 of NC_092820.1, read as the reverse complement.
AAGAATGAGAAGGGACTATCCCCTCAGAAAGAAAAGAAAGGAAACGCACAGTGCGTTGGGATGACGTATGGGAAAATATGAAAATTTGGTTGGGAAAAAAATTAATGAAGGCTATTAATGCTTTGCTACGCTGACGACCGCGAACATGCCCTGCCGTATGTAATAGGGGGTATAGAAGCGATTCAGTTTCCTGCGAAAAAACGTAATGCAGATTCTATATACGTTGTGCGTATGTGCATACACCTGGTGTTAGAACAGTGGAAAGAATATGGACAAAAAGAAAGACCAGTCCTCAGATAGCGGATACTTCTAAAGCCGATTATCAGTGCACCAGTGATGAAATGTGAATATAATACGTCAGCGCAAGTTGATGACGAGGTTAGTGAATCTATCGGCTTTTTTACTTGCTGACAAATATGAATTGAGAGAGTAATAATTTCCGATTACGAATCGTAACCCTTACGCAAATTCGGTTTGCCATATAAACGCATTCTTAGAAGCGCGCCGATCAAAACTCAATTGACGCTGCCGTAATAGCTTAGTGCTCGTTCAGATGAGACTTTCACTTTGTAAAATATAAACTAAGCCTGACAGATCTTGCGTCACGTTTCAATTTGAGTTGAGTTGACGTAGCTAAATATATTAGCGACGAATGAATGAATGAATGAATGCACGCAAATAAAACGAAGTGTTCTCCCTTGATAAAGCTTCCCAGGCTAAAACTGGCAAACGCTTCGAAGACACGAGTATTATTAGGTGACGCCGTGCATGTTGTGAGCAAAGCGAAGCATGGTATCCTCGCAAGCGTCACAGGCGTCAATTACCTATAACAACATCAATGCACCTAAAGCAAGAATAGCGAGATACTGTCCGAGACACCGTTCAAGACTATCTACCTTTAAATACAATCATAACAGAAACAGATGTCTCGTACGAACGCGCACAACACATTACACGAGAATGACGTCACGAGTGCAAGAAGAAAAACCTGACACACCAACGACGGTTTACGGTAGTCCTAACGCTTATATCACCTCTCGCCACCTCTGATACGTCCTTACATTGCAATTGAAGGATCCTGGTTGATACTTCAGAAACCAGAAGCGAGGTTACGCTCGAAGCGCGTCCCTTGTCGGCTTCAACTCCTTATACCGCTTAAACTGCAGCAGCTTCACGCTTAGCAGTAGTACAGGCAAGCCTACACAATCGCCCGCAACGCGGCGGCAGAGCCGACATGCCAAGAACCTCAGCCCTCACTCTCCTTTATAGGTAACCCCCACGAAACCGCCTCATCCATAACGCACAAAGATAAAGGAAAATCACGCTCGAGGATGTATGCGGAACTTGTCGGGTTCGAAGCGAAACGCACTGGCGGGCAAGGGGTATCACGCTTAAACGTCACTCATGGGAGATGCGCGAAAGGTTGTGTGTCGCACAGGAAATTGTTGCGTTCGCAAAACCACCTACAGCACGACACCAGGGCGTTTCAAGTCGCCGCAAGGTCTTCGAAGGGTCGTCGAGCTTGTGCGATAACGGCCTCAACGGCGCCTCTTTCATCGTTCGAAATCTTACGCGTTATGCAGTTCAGTCTATGCGTGAACTAACGCACGTCGTTGATCTTATCACAGACCTTTGCGGATAAACCACTCACCCACCGAGAACGTATGGGTAATTCGTCACTGGAGCAATGGAAAACTGACCAGCCTCCCTAGGGCAGGACAAACAGCACGCTTACTGCGAGTTGTTTTCTCCTTGGGGATGACACAGTTAAATAAGTTGTTAAAAGGAAAGGGAATGGGGAAAAAACTGGACGGGGTGGGGGTGCTTGGACAAACGCCAAGCGTTGGGTTGATGAGTCTTTCCGTTTGGAATGTTTTCAGTTCGTTAACGAGTACGACATGCTCGTGAGAGGGGATACTTGAGTGACGCTTGTGACGAAATCAGAGCGGCCGAGGGCAAATCGCGTTCTCGGATGCACTTCGCTTGTCGCCTGCGAACTGACGACAAAGTGGCGGGGCATCCAAATTTTGAAGATTACAGCATTGGCGGTCGCCGTCCGCAACATACAGCGGCGATAGCGACGACGTCTTTACAGAGTATATTAGGCGACGCAGGCAGACGGAAACATGTCTGCAGCTGTTCAATCGTCGCGGTAGCTATTGAGCATAAATTGCAATTTTCTGCATCTGAAACAGCTAAAAAGCCAACTCCTTCAGTTCACGGTAGCTTTAGCGTCACCAATAGCAGTCTGGCCTAATAGCACGCAAAGTATCCATCGCAAAAAAAAAAAAAAGTTCGCAATGTTAAGCGTCAGCAGGTTCAACTATGTCATTTCTGTGATATGTTCGTGACCATGCAACTGCGTTCGTTGTCAAGCGTCACCAAGCTCACTCTGCACGATCAGGTCGCGAACAGCGTGTGGAATGCTGTTCGTGTTTGCCGAAGCCAGGGCCAGATGGCGCCACGCGACACGTCGCTGCAGGCGGCGCCGCTCGAAAGCTCGTCGCACTTAAGTGACCTTCGGAGCACATCGGCACGTGATTGCGATGGGGAAATCGAGGCGCGTTAAGCAAAACCTTTCCGATCTTAGCATAGTGAGGTGCACAAAGGTATAGCTTGCCAGGCCATCCGTCAAACAGAAAAGAACGAATTCCGCGTTTGTATTTGAAAACACCTTTAGACAATGCCCGTGAAGTTTTCGCGCAACCTCTTTCGACAATAACCTTCGCTCGTATTTTCTTCTTGCGGCGTCATCTTTGTTTAAATTTGTTCGAGGTTTTACATATTACCCACTTTGTCCTTCAAGCGCTAGTCAATGTATAGGCTCCCGTTTTCCAAAGTTACTTTCGTACAGCCCTGCACCAATCATGTGGCAGTAACAAAAGCTCATCAGTATACGCGGGAAGCCATACCATGGCGAGGGTCTGGACATTTTCCAGGACAATTACATTTTCCAGCGCTTTCAAATGACAGATTGTTCCAATACTGCAACGTTATACTTTCATGAGAAACAAATATAAATCTAAACAAGAATGAGTTGGGCACATTACTATCATAACATGCAAGAGTGTATGCCGATCTAGTGAGGATGTTCAGCCGTACATTTAAAAAAAAACAATAAAGGTTCTGGTGGCTATCCTTTTGAAGAAGTAAGAGCTTCTGGCAGACTTCTCATTTTTGAGAGCGTTCGCATCCCGTGACGGAGCGCCTCGATAGAACGAACGTTGCCTACCTTTGAGCACACGAAACTCGAAAACGGTAGTGGGAACGCAGCAGTTACATCCGGAAAACTGTCGGCACGCTCTAAGAACGAAGAGAGTGCTGGCGCTTTTCCATCGAACCGGTCGCACCCTGGCAAGCTTAATCACGGACACAATCGACTCAAGTTTCTTCGCCCAAGCACACAGGCACAGACTACACGACATCCGCTTTTTCGCGATTTCGATTCCCTAAGACAAGAAGGTCAGGTGACCGGTGTCTCCAAGGTCGCGGTAAGCTTCCCAGCGGCGTCGCGATGATTTGATGCTAATACGCGCTACTTATGCAACTGCTTCGTGCAACGGATTTGGCTTGGATGCGCCGAGGAATTTTGAGAGCCAGCGCCACGCAAGCACCACTGAATGGATCGCCACTTGTTACCGATTGGCATAGAAAGGAACGCAACTGCGGTAACCGAAGTGTCCCCAAAAGTTCTTTTTGACAGGGAGGAACCCGTAATACGAAGAAAAATAGTTAGCATACGGGTTAAGTGCACTTACACGACACTTATTGAAGCCCGCCGTAGTGGCATACCTCCAACTAGGCAACACAGGTATATCAGGGAAGTGAATAGTATGCAGGGGGGGGGGGGGGGGGGGGTAAGCGCGCGTTATGTATAGTCAACGAAGTATTGCAGTGTTTCACAGTTCTCTCCTGATACAGTCGAGAATAGGGTGGTTCACAACCATGAACCGGCATGCACATTGTTTAGCTTTCGTTGTGGTCATTATACGATCTTGTTCAAAGACGGGCCCTTTAAACGCCGGCCGTAACAGTTCTGATCTACAAGAACATAGGAAAAAAAAATTAGTATTTGCATGGTTCGAAACTTGAGCAGAAGTTGTGTTGTTGGGGTCTCACTTGAACTTGGGTTCTACTTTCAATAAATTGAAAAGAGAAGCGTCATTGAGTTCGACACCTTCAAAAGCAATGTGCTCGTGATGCTTACAGATGAAATTTTCGTTTGAAAACAAATGGAAAAATACACAAGTTTGGAAGTGCCGTGCATTTAGCCATTAGGAATGTATTAAGTGCGCGTCGGTTACGTCGCGCTAAATAACTCGTAGACTAACAGGGCCGCTACTACATTCACACTGCTTTCAACACGAACAACTATTACAGAGCGTTTCACGGGTGTCAAAACAAGAACGACACTGCACACAGGTGAAATAACTTTTTTTAGACGCATTGTCAACTTTTGACGGTGACTGGGATCCGTTACAATGTGACGTTTGTGAATCCACAACCTTTATTACGTTAAGATTATCAAGTATGAAATTTAATATGCCTGACAATATTTGTTCAACACTGCACACCAAATCATTAAGCGGAGAGAGCCTTGCTCTATTTGAAAATGTGAACAGGGGATATTAGGCGAACATCAACACAGCAGACAACACGAAGCAGACGACGATTTAACGTTAACAAGAGGAACAGATGACGACGATGACGACGACGCAGTCGCAGGCAGCGCCATCTTGGTACCGCACTTCTGGGCTCTCCACCTCCTCCTGACCACCATCGTCGGAAATACCACCGCCATGTGCCGCTCAGTCCTTGAGCAGCTTGGTGGCGCGCTGATTGGCCGCCGAGATGCGCGACTCGTTGGACTGCGCCTGCGCAAACGGAGGGGAATTGGCCCAAAGCCGGTGGCAATGCTGTCGTCTGCTTGCGGCCGCGCCAGCCAGTACCGTCTGCTCCGGGCTCCTTCCTCCTCCTCCACCACTCTCGCAGCTGTGCAGCTGCGCTCCTGCTTCATTTTAGCAGCTTTGTGGCTCGTTTGTTGGCCTCCTCGATGCGGAGCTTGTTGGACTCCGTCTGTAGGTGTGCGGTGGATGTCAATGGTTGGGGGGGGGGGAAGAAAGATGATACCAGACCATGAATGAAGCTATGGATGAAGCGTGCACGCACTGTGGGGTCGCCGTCGTTCAGTGATGACACTGAGAAAACGCGCAGCTTGCGATGCGACAACGCCACACGGCTACTGTCAGTGACGTCATCACTCAGTGACCACTCTCTCGAAAACCTTAGTTTCCCAACAATCGCTTAACTAACTTGAATGCAGAAACCTCGCACGCGATTAAGGTACACGACTGTTACATTTGTTCCTGTTTGGTTCCTGCTTGACGTAAAAATAACCAGTACTTCCAGGCTTGCGCAAATTATTTACGAGCATGCGAACGCTGCGGGTTTTATACTTCGACAGGACAGCTTAAAAAACTGCAGGCTTCTCGCACAAGGCTCCGCCTGAAGGAACTTTAATATTAAAGTTGGGTCTCCTTTACACATGGTCTCACTGACGTACAGCAACGGTCAATAAGACTGCCCGCAACACGGTATCCGGGGGCGGAGGGGCTTTATGTCTGTATGGGGGCGCCGACATAAGAATTGGTTTAGCAATTACAAACAATACGAACCGCGCTATCCAAGTGTTCGTATGTTTGTATCTTCGGTCCGCTCCGACCACGGATACCGTGTTGTAGCTCACATTGAACGCAGTTGTACATGCTTCCGTTCATTAATGGCCGCGTATTTCGAACGAACGATAAGTCTGCGAACTTGCTGCTGCTGCTGCTGCTCTATTCCAGCGCCACCTAGCGCACAAAAGGCGAATGACGGATGTTGCCTCCGAGAATTCCGTGAGCACCTCGGCATGTTTTATGGCTTCATTTTTTTTTTTACGTGATTAGCCGCACGTCCTACAAGAGGCGTTAAACAAGCGACTCGAGCAAGTGCAAACCCGATGCGCAAACACTAGGCACCACAAGGAACATTTTGCGAGATTACACATCTCGGAGGCCAACACGATACATTAGGCGCTTCATTCTAACCACTGCAGAAGCATAGGACAGCTTGTTACGGCAAGTAAAATGAGCCCGACGTTTAGACTAGCAACGCTGGCCTGACCGCACCGTCGGCACTTTTTAATGACAGTTGATGTAATGTACGGCGCCCCATGTATATGCGCTCATAAGATCACTGGCGAAGATAAAACATTGAAATTATTTCAATATATTTTACGATTCCGGCGGCGTCTTACCGAAGTGGCGCTGAAGAAGTTGCCACAGCAGGAAAATGGCGCGCAAGACCGTGAAAGTCAAGATGCAAGAAAATGGGGAGTCCGCAAGCAGTAATGTAACATGACGGAAAATGGCAGGTCACAACATGAGATAAAATTTGTGAGGGGGCAAGCGCAGTAAGCGCGAATTGCAGAGGGGAAATGACGGATGACAGTTCAAACATACCCCACAAGGCGACGAGATCTGAAAGTAGGGTTCTACGGCGATGCAGGTGGACAAAAATATAAAGGAAGAATGCCACCGATATCAAAATGCTAATCTGCTCAGCTAGAGGGCAGGAGGTTTAGGTGGAGCGAAAGCCATGGACAAATGCCATGGAAAATGCATAATGAATATCATGAAGCAAATTATTATTGAGAGTAACCATGGTACCCAGGACGGTGCAGGCAGACAAAGTTTTAAAGGTATGCATAAGGTTTCTGCTTATGCAGAACGCTTATGCAGGACATTCCCAAGAGAAGAAAAGCACTAAAGAAGGACACAAGAAGGACACCAAGTGCGTTTAAATTTTTTTATCGGAGCATCAAAAAAAAAAAAAAAAACGAAACCACAAAGGCGTGGCAATAAACACATTGTTCAGGTAATTGCAGCCTTAAAAAACAAGAACCGGTGAGGATATGCCGTTCACATATTGTTGCAGACAAGAGTCTCTTTTTTAATAAAAAAAAAGAAAATCGTCAGTACAGTCATGCAATCAACGAAAAATACATTAATGAACATAAAACCCCAGCCGAACGTGTATCACCGATTGCTGCCACCCGACGCAAATACATCTGCCGGGTGCCACAGGTGCAAAGATTACTGAATTAGTCAAAACAGGCTAAAATGCAAAAAAGGAAACAAAGAGTTGGAATAGACTAGGCAATGTTCAGCCTTTATCGTAGTTTCAATAGCCTCAATAAGCGATACATTTCATAATTTTTGCGGCTCGCCAACCCTAAAATTGAAGCAATAATTTCTGCACCAATGCCAAAAAATCTTTCAGAAAACTGCAGGAACGATCCTGCAAGCGTGCAACAAAGCAACCCAAGCAAGCTCTAACAGAACCATAAAATTTCTCAACAAAACACGCCTGTGCCAACGCTCGAAAACAGCGCAACAAACAAACGTCGTAAAAATAACGGTACACGCGAGCGAAGCCTCTCTTTGTAGACGGAATGAATTGGGGTGCGGGCAGTCGCCACTCCTTCAAACTGCACTCTTTCTCTCCCACACACACTCTCGCAACGCTGTACAATAACAAAGCTCCCAGTTGAGATCAGTACAGCACACACACGCACACACAAAAATCGAACCGGCGTCGCATGCTGTGCAGGGACTGTTTCCTTAAGCACTCACCATACGCAGCAGACCCCCGGCCCACGAGTTGTCAGCGCTCTCTACATAAACACACGTAGCTTTCCATACAGCAACCATCTCGAACTACATCGCGTGCGCCCGAGAATTGACGGCGCAATCATCTAAATGGGAGCGGCGGTTCCGCGCAAGCCCGTGACACGCCACAGATGTTGCAGCGTATACTATACCATACCACGCGCCGAAAATGCCACACGTGGCCGCCACAAAGCCGCCTTCAATATACGTCACGCGAGTGAAGAACCGCACCGCGTTCGCTGCCCGTACGTGCCATGCGGCGACCGCGCATGTCGTGCTGCATGCGTGCCTAAAAAAGGCTAAACGCCTCTTGCGGGCTCCCGAGCTGTCTCGCCTCCCTTTCCTGGTTGAACGCTTAGCTAGGTCTTGCTTGGCTCACGCTGTCAACGTTCATCTCAACAGGGGTACATCCTGAACTGCTCAACGACTGTCGTAGGGTTATATGCTGCGGGGGAAAAAGAGACGCGACACAGTATCCTGTCCTCGTCGCCTCTCAAATGCGTCGTGCGCCTTGACGATATTCTGCGAAGCCTCGGACTACGGTTGACCGGGGCGTCTCAGTTTCAGCGAACAAACCGCTGACTTCGCAACAAGCTCGTATTCGGCGCGCACTAACGTCTGCGAGCGCTAACGCTTAGAGAACGACGTTAGTGCTATAAGCGTCTGCATCACACAGTCACGCGCCTTACGTGCCATGATGTTCGATATACGCGGCCGATTAGCTATAGTCTCGCCAAACTTCCACTAGCTGTCCTGTCGTCAACGCCGCCCACTTTAGCAACGCTCGCGTCACATACACGTGGCGAATTGACCCGCTCGTCAAAAGCCACCCAGTGAACGACCACCTAACTTTCAGCGAACTTAAGCATATGACATCAGTAATACCTGTCGGGTCCTGCGGCGAAGGCTCGCTACATTAAACACTACGATGCACGACCAAACATCTTCCAAAATCGAGTCAGCCCCGACGCTTTAAACACTGGTGGGCCGGGTCACGCCGCACGAAAGTCCTTTCTATAGCCACACTCTGCTCGCACGAGTCCGCACCACGCTGGGTTCACAACAACACTGTCGCGACTAAAACGCGCCTTTCGGAACAAGGTAGGAATGCATCGCTAGTGACTACATAGTCGCGCCTAAACTACACACGGGGTTATTACACTCGGTGAATTTACCAGGCCCACTACCTTGCGTGACGGCACCGGGCCAGTGCCCGGCTGGCGAGGAGGTTCGCCGGGGGACGCATGACGCGGCAATATTTATTTGCCGCGGTGGAGGAGTACAAATGGAGAAAATATGTAGAGCTGTCAGTAGGAAAGTGGCAATATTGTCCTGACCACGAAAGCGAAAGAAAAAAAGAAAGGATGAAAGAAAGAAAGAAAGAAAGAAAGAAAAAGAAGGAAAGAAACATTTGCTGGCTTGCGAACAGGGAGCAGTGCAGTAATATACGGTGCGGTATGCAAGCGACACAGCCAAGCACAACATATAGAATGAAATGCGAAGAGAACAGGGTTGGGAGACCTGATCGCACTGATCCACGACCATCCAGAAATGTCCGGCGTGAACTATGCTGTGCGAAAGGCTGCCGGCAAGAAACGCGCTTAAGATTTGATGCTCGTAAGAACCGAATGTAAGGGCATGCGATAGGGCTTTCTACCCTGTATATTTTTTCCTTTTCGTTTGTTCACAGAGCATTCGTTTTAATGTAATGTTTTACGAGTTCTTCGTCCGCTACGTCTGACAAATTGGAATTAAGTGTATTTTTTTTTTTTTTTTCACATACACGCTGCGCAGACTTCCGCATGGATGCTCCAGTACTTCTGAAGCGATTCAGCACGTTACTCCTCCGGATAAAGCCACGTGTCAAGGCATCTAGGCATCACAACCATGCTCAGTTCGCGCCTCGTTGAGCCCATACGGCACATGGCACACATAACTAAAAAAAAAAAAGAAATATACTCAGTAGTACACTGCAAAGGAAAAAAAAAGTAGTGCAGTCAATGATATGCGGTGTTACGAAACGGGGATATGAGCTCGTTTCAACTGCTGAACGGATGATATAAGCCATAAAGCGCAATCGAAACATGCACATGACACAAAAGCCAAAGAGTAGCCACTGCGACACTAATGCTACATAAAGTAGCGCACAGTATACATGACAAATGAGAGTGTTGCTGCATTTTTCCATGGAAACTTTTTTTTCTTGATACGTTCTTTCTTTTTCTCTGCTATCGCTCATGGTTGCCGAAGCCACGCTAGGCAGTAGCGTCCCTATCGAAGAACCTTTCTAGCCCGTGGCGGGCCGATCAGTGTTCTTACAGTTCGCGAAAAAGAGATGCATGTATGACACCCTATACTGATGATCTGATTTGTTGCGAACGAGTGAAAATCTTAACACGTGCCCAAGGCGGACCAGAAACAAACGCCGTAGCCATAACACCACGCTTCAATCGGCCTACCACTTAAGACAAAGCGTACAACTTGCCTCCGTTCAGCGGCAACATCGTCAGAGAGTCTCCTACCTACCGTAAGGCGAAGCAGGAACGGCGATCTGATTTAGGTGACACCTGCGTGACCCTAACGTCTGAAAACTGAATAGAAAAACGGCAAGAACCCGGGGACGACCAAACGGTTCACTTCTTTGTGCCGCCTAACAGGCTAATCTAATAAGCTAAACCTCGTAAGCTAATCTAATAAGCTAGTCTAGCAGTGTATTCACGAGCCAAACTGCCCACGTTCCGGAGTAGGCGTAAGGACACGGACCACCAGCGCACCTGAATTTTCGAAAGCTAAACTTGCTACTCTAAGAAATGAAGACTTCGATGGAAGGATGCCTGCAATGAATTTTTTTTTAAATGAATTTCGGAACATATAAGAAAAAGAAAAATGAGCCAAACAATCAGTTTAGGTGGCTGTTCTGTAGGAGGCGGAGGGCGATGCCAGAAAAATTACAGCATAGGCGCGGACATTTCGTTGACGACAATACCTTCAGAAATGCAGTCCTCACGATCATTAAGTACAGAAACATGATAAACAAAAGCCAGGAATTACGGCAAGCTGTTAAAGCAGCATTCGGTTAGCCCTCTGAAAAATTTAAATAACGCCAGAGCAAAGCTGACGCAAAAAAGAAAAGAGAAAAATTTCGAACAGCCAAGTGTAAGGAAGGAAATATTCTTTAAAGCCACCAAACCCTATAGGAATCGAACTAAAGCTGCGAAAGAATAAAAAAAACAATATACAAAGTAAAAAGATAAGTGAATGACTAAATTAGAAAAAGCCTAACCAAAAGACCAATGAAGGCCGAAGCCGCGGGCAAACAGATGTGGATACACCGCTGGTTTAGAAGGAGAGCAGGTGTAGTTTCCAAGCCTAAGTTTAGAACGGACACACGCGAAATAAATGGAAATGACGAAAAATTACTACTTTCAAGCCCTAAACCAATAAAAATCCGCAAGAGACACCGTGGTGACTGCGCCAAGTTGTAAGAAGAAATTACTCGGATTTGCGCCGACTTGTTTCTGCCTACACATTCTCCCATCCGAGTTGGCTCGGGCGAAATGGCGACCCTTGGCATTATAAACGCAAGGCTCCAACTTCAGAAGAAGCTTCGCGTACGTGCAGTCACGTCGAGTTTAGAGCCAAGCCAATCCAGAAGAAGAACGTAGATGCCTCTTTCAAGGAACCAGAAGGAGGTGAGGAGGCAGAAGAAAAAAAAAACTAATAGAGGTAAAATGATGAAAAAAGATAAGGCATGGAAAAGGAATAGAGGCGCCAAAGTCCTAACGTCTGGAAAAGATCAGTGCAGAATTTAGGGCCAATTTTCTTGAGTGCTGCGTAGAAATACGGGAAGAACACGGGGAAGAAAAGAGCAGCCAGGACACTCCTACAGGCAGAAGAGGCCCGACCTTGACATTCACTTCCATATTTTTTTTAAGCACCTAAGGCAAACGATAATAAAGTGAGAGAATGCACGAGGCAGGCGAGGAGAAATATGGCTTTAATCTACTTGGCCCGAACGGGAGTTATTAACCATGAGCTTATGAAGAGGTCACCCTAGAAAACGAAAAACAAAGAAAGGAGGAAAAAAAGCACGACGCTATACAAAGTGCTATGACAATCTTGTCGCATGCTCATATATAATATCTACATGTACGAAGTAGAAAACGTCCCGAAAAGTAAACCAATAAACCAGAAAGAATGACCATTCTGCCGCCGTTCTTTTCTTCCTCCCTTTTCTTTCGTTCAAACTAAAACGCAACGAGCAGACTATTGGAGTGAAATGAACATTAAGTTCGAGGCAATGAATAAAAAAACCTTCGAAAGCCTGGCTTTGACGGGCCCTTGAAAAGGATGAAGAGGTGCCTGCTCCTTGGGAGCAATCAATCGTGCACTCCGAAGATGACAAAGTTTTTTTTTAAGAGAGGTGCCCACACGCCAAAGGAGAGGAAAGGACATAGGTATATATATATATTTAAAGAAGGACTATGGTTTTAAAAAAAATTTTGCAGGATAACTCTACCAGTTTTTTGCAAGAAACTGAACCTTTGATAAACTCGCAAGGAGGCCGTCTCGCTGAAAACGTGGACATACGAAAAAAAGGTCAGCGTAAAAAAAAACAAGCTGAAATTAAAAAAAAAAAAGAAACGAAGGAACGGACCACGTGGTTCCAAGAGTTTGATGAAAATGGCGAAACGGAGCGCTACATGTTTGTCCATTTCGGTGGGATAACAGCGAGCGGACTGTAAAAAAGGTGCAAGTGCCGTAATATGCCACAATTAATTACCGTGTTGGTCAAACCAGAGAAGAACGAAAAAAAAAAAGTATAAGAGCCATTAAAAGAAAGGCGCGAACGTCGAAACAAACGACATGCTATATAAAAAAAAATCAGTAACACTTGCTTCGCAACATACAGGCTTCCGTGAGCCGCTGTAGTTTCACGGGCGCTTTACATATTCACACACACAAAAAAAAGCACAAGTAAGAAAAAAGAAACTGTAGGACACAAGTTTCATTCAATCACAGCACCTAACCAAAAAAAAGAAGACACAAAGAACAAACTTCGCGCTCTGCAGTTAGGTGGAAAAAGAAAGAAGAGCCCTAACATACTCATTCATTATTTGCCTTCGACAGGAAGACAACGGCCGCAAGTTCCGACACTCTTGCGACACCCACTTTATGCGTGCCTAAGATAAATCTCGTTTCCGCACAACCACGTGAATAAACTCAGCCTGATGTGGCACGACAGCTACATTGGGCGAGTTGTCGAATATTGACACAGGGTGTCAATTATTCGACGACTCGAATATCGAGCCCCCTGTCATGTTCGGCGCGGTAACACTTCTAAACAGTGCCAGTGCACATGCTCGCGCACGTTCTCATGTAGATGCCTTGGAAACCTGATGGGCACTACGTTCTACATTATGTATTTTTCTTGCAGTTATTGTAATTTTATAGTTACTGCAGGCATACTTCCTGCCTTAACAATGCGCTCTCTGTTGCCCACACTGGATATTCGTTCATAATGAAGGAACATTTAGAATCGACGTGCTGGAGACATTTAAAAAAAAAAAATGGGTTATCGGTGCTAAATAAGGATTTAAAAAATAATCGTACGGAAACCTTTTTAAGACGATCTGACAGCGGCTGAAGCTGGAAAGCGCTTGCACCTCGGCATACCCCTCGAGAGACAGGACTTTGCTGACGCACTGTATTGTCCTTATCACATAAAGTCAGTGTCTCAAAAAGAAATAATAATAATAACCCTTCAGCGAAGAGAGGAAAGAAATTTAAAAAGTTGATGTGCAATCGCTTGTAGCAGGCAAGTGTAAACACAGCAAGTGCATGTGAGTGCGTGTGTGTGTCACGGGTGTGTCTCTGTGCAAGTGAGGACAGACTAAACGAACAAAGAAAGAGAAGAAAAAGAAACACCATCTGTACAATTCAGAGTGAACATTACAAATAAAAAAAATAAAAAAATAAAAGCAGACACGCAATCGTACGACCGGTGTGAAGACGTCCCCTGTCGGTACTTTTTTTTTTTTTTTTTTTTTCACTTTCGGTCTATCGCCAAAGTCCGTAGGAAGGCCAGGTGGGAGGGAAGAACGACACACGACGTCTCCCCGACGGTCGATGATCGCAGCCCTGTTGGTTCTTGGTGCGTCGGTTGTGTACGTGTTGTTTGTGTGTGTGTGAAGATAAAATCCGTCAGTGCAACATGGTGTAGTTGTGTGTAGGTGCAAAACGAACAAAAGAAAAAAAGGGTAAAGTAAAGTTGGTGGCGGAACGCCGCTCAACTCTTGATGAGTTTGGCAGCCCTCTCCTGTGCGCCTTTGACGCGAACCACGTTGGACGCTCCCTGTTCGTGAAAAAAAAAAAAAAGTGGAAGGAAAAAAAGGAGGGGGAGGGGAACGTGGGAGAGAACGAAAAAAAGCAAAACAAGTATAAGCAAATAAACAGGGAAAGGGCGAACGAGAAACAACAAAACAAACGACGTCGATCAAATTCTAAAAACACACACACACGCCATACTTATTTCTCGCGAAAGATGCCTCTGGGGACGGTTTGTGTGCGAGGCGAGAAAGCGGCATAAAAGATAAGACGCACTGAGACATCGGCTCGTTCCATTTACCCTGGTGGCTCGATCTTGAAGCTTTATGACATCGCAGATGTACGAAGCTGCGTTTGTCGCCTAGAAAACCTGGCAGAAGTCGTACGAGGCCTAGACGACCGAGTGACACCGCACGGTCGTGAGCTCGTAGCCTTGGCGCTAGGTCACAAGGGTTTGAAGCAAGCCGGTTCAGATTATGAAAATAAGGATTAGTTCTTAACCTGCTTTGAAAAGTGTAATGGCAACAGTGGACACCATCAACACCAATGCCGCCTACTCGCAGTACAGAAAACCGAGGGCAAAAAAAAAAAAAAAACAGCACCAAAATTATCGCCGGCTAACAAATTACACATCGGCTAACACGCTAGAGCAAACAAGCGTCTGTGCGAGGAAATTGTAAATTAATGCCACGCATCAAATTTACTGTTCACGGCTATGATGCACCTGAAAGTAGAGAGCTCCCTATCATCGGTGACAGGTGACTAACATCATCATCATCATCATCATCATCATCATCATCATCAGCCTGGTTATGCCCACTGCAGGGCAAAGGCCTCACCCATACTTCTCCAACTACCCCGGTCATACTCCCATACTTCTCAACTAACCCGGTCCAACTACCCCGGTGACTAACAAGCACGGTCAAATCGCACCGCAGCTAAAACACCGAGACCACCCCAGAGGCATGCGAACCTTCCGACCCCAGAGGCATCTAGAATGGAGACGCTGACTACAAACGCGCTGAGCTTCAGCATGTTCTACTAGAGCACTAGTGCAATACACAGGCACACGGCAGTACCCTAGAAAGGAAAGGCTAACACCAGAGCAATGCACTAGGCATTTCAATATCGGGCACGGTATCCCACAACAAAAAACTGAGCCTCTAGCCCTGAAACTATACATGCGGTAGAGCTATACCAGACCACAGCATCGACCTTGGTGCCCCTATACGGTGATATATTGAAAGTTACATGTTACTACAGTTATGTTCCTACAGTTACAAGTTACTTGAAACACATTACAAGACTCCAAACACGACAGGGCTCAAATGAGCGCGAGTACAGACACTGCTACATCTAACCGCAGGCCAAGTAATTGTGCCGACATGGTGCGTCGCTATCACTACTGCGCGCGTACCTAGTGCCACTACTCGATCACTTCATGCTAAGCTTTCGACACCGTAATTGGAAGGTGCCGGCAGCGCTGGCGGGACGTACGTGTCTATTTTCAGTGCTCTGCATAAGGCTGGCAAAGCACTACTCGGTTTTTACAATGACAAAAACAAACAGTCTGCTAAGAACGACGAAAATAAAGAAATACTCGCTAATATGACAAACAATTAAATTGAGGCGAAATTATCGAAGCAAATTAACACAAGCTACAAGAAAAAAAGAGACAAGACAGACAACCACATTCTAACTGAAAATATAAATGCGCAAACAACAGCGGTAGGAACAGGTGAACGGGGGAAAAAAATTAACCTAGGAAATGGTAACGCCGTGAAACCGAAGATTCCTCGGGATGCCGGGAAGGTTCGGCCAACGAGAACCAACAGAATATATTTTTGTTTTCTAAAGTTCGCTTCACCTGCTCAAGCGACACCTTTCATAAACGTAAAGCCGGCTTTCCTGCGGGGATGTTTGTCCAACTAGCGGGGCGGTGCAGTCGTTAATGCAAGCAGCACGTGACAAGAGTCGTTTGCGTGTCTAATCGCGTGGAAAAAAATGTATAGACGTGGCTCTCGCGAGCATACTATTCGCGAGAGACAAACCCCCCCTCTTCCCCGCATGCGCGGCTATAACCATTCGGCTACATTTGAACGCCAACTCGGGCAAACGTGCAGTACAGGGAACGCTCAGGAATTAGGGAAACGCGTTGACGGAGTGGATGGCTCCCCATTGTACGACCGACCTGGGCCAGCGAGGTTGCCGAGTGCGCTTCTCGACGCCAGGGTTACATTAGTGCTCGCGTTCCGAAATAAACGAGAAGCGCGAGTTGCTCGTGCTAGTAACGGTACAGCTACATTATTTTTGCCGCGACAGCCGCGTCATGTTCAATCGCGTAAAATCGCTATCCGCTCGTGTAAACATTGGTTTCCCCTCCCTGTTAGACTGGAAAAGTTTTCAGGCTTAAGAACAGCCGAGGCGTTACAGCGATCCTTAACGTCTATCTAAATCGGCTGAGACGGGTAGCCGTCGTTATCCCCACTCGAGGTACAGTTAGCAAGGCGAGGTTTGTCCGCGATGGGAAGGAACGTTTGATCACCGTAAATTTTTCAGGGTGTAGGTCATAAGCGCTCCCACATCCGAAAGCTCTTTGGAGACAGATTATAGAGCACGTTTAATAGAGCCAATAAGGATACATTTAACAAACAGCGGAAGAAAAGGAAAATAATTGCCGGAGAGTGGTCGGGAACTCAAATCCTGCGTTAATGAAGTTTGACGTTATCGGCGAAAAACAATTTTTTTTGACCCCGATTCTTAGCGACAATATCTACACGCACATGTTTGCCTGGATCACATTTCTCCTAACTTCATTAGCACCCCATTTTCTTGCCAATCTCGGCGCAATATCGCAGGTTTAGAATTCAAGCTATCCCCAAAATTTGTACCAGTACTTTTCTTTTTTTTTATAATTTCGCTGCGTTATCTATTCCTCGTTTAACCACAGCAACGTTAAAACCGCACGGCGTCAGCACGGCGAGGTGAGCAGGATTCCTCGAACGAATAAAAACAATCTTAGCGCCATTGTGCGTGACAGGTACGCGATGCGAAGTCTCTCGTACGAGTGTGCGTCGTAGCGCACCAGGCGGTGTCCAAGTGTACCGTGCGAGTGCGTGTGTGTGGGTGTCCACAGGCTGTGACAAGTTGCGCTAGTGTCGCGATGCCGCCTGACGCGCATCGGCATCACTGCAGTGGTCGTAGGCCACGCAGGTTAGCTCGTAAAGCGCACTCGATCCAAGAGCCAAGCGCAAAGAGCGGTGAGAACAATACAAACACAGGAAACAACAACAAAAAAGGAGCACGTTTCTGTCACCATTTGCTCGTTCTGCGCTCTTCGATCCGGGGCGCTTCGAGAAGTAACGTGAACCGCTATTTACTTGCTGCTTTCTGGCTACGACAAAGGCGTTATAGCTCTACAGACCCAATGGGCCAACTTATTTCCTCGGGCCGGTTAGTTCATCCGTGACTTAAATTATTTTTGTTCCTTTGACGCGAACGGAAACAGAACGCACACAAGCAGCCACTAGCGATAACAATTACTCCAATTCCAAGACTTGCACGAGTACCAATGGTAGGCGTTGCTTTGCCAGCAACGTCTTCTACTTTGGGTCCCGTTTGATTCTGCGCGTCGCATCAGCTTGACGTAAAGCGTCGTCTAGACGCCACCCCATTTAAATTCAGGGCCATCCGCGCGCTACTGACTGTACCATAAATGGAATGCATCATGTAACCGCACTGAAAAACAAGGGACAAGGAAGGAACACAGAAGACAGGCGCGGAACTTCAACACGCGCCTGTCTTCTGTGTTCCTTCCTTGTCCCTTGTTTTTCAGTGCGGTTACATGATGCATTCCATTAACGACCACCAACTAGCCCGCTTATCCCTGTTAAATGTACCATAAATGAAAAAAAAAGGCATACCCACATCAAAGATTAGGCAGAACGTTACGCTGCGTACCCAAAAGAGGGACTACAAACGACAAGTTTAAGAGAAAAAAAAAATCCGCACAACGTTTTCAGCTACGTGCAACGCTGTCGAACAACGTTAACGTCTTCAGCTCTATGGCACATAGCCAAATGATGGGAGAGCCCGGTTCCGCGGAGATATCATAGAAGTAAGCGTACTGTAGCGTCTTAGCTCAGTTTGCCTTAACACAATGTCGTGACAGCTAAACCGCACGCGCCGGATAAAATAACCTCGCGACGAAAACCGAAGAATTGAGCAGCAAGCCGCCACAATAGCCGCGTTTCACAGTTCCTCAGAGCTTAGTTATTTAATATTTTTCAAGGATTGAAGAAAAGCACTTGCGAAAATAGCGGTAGATAAAGATAAAATGACAATAAGAATAAATGTAAAACGCTGACATTACGGCTTACAAAAACTTAGCACTTATAGCATCCTAAACCATGGATACGGCAGTTGCCACTGACACAGAGGAACGCTATAAACTATAGATTTACGTTTGGAAAACATAAGCAACACATGTGCCATGCCACTTGCACAAATTAAAACAAAACAAGAAGTCTAATGAGGACACCTCTTACGTGTCATTACATGGTAGAGAAATGTGAAACGGCCCTGTAGCCAGTTTCTGGCCATTCTGCAGTAAAAAATAATCGTTTCGTGACCCACTTAAAAACAAAACAAGACAAAAAATTGGTAAACACCGGCGAAAATAGACACGCAACAAGGCACGCTAATCGCTTTTGACTAGTTCACGTTCGGATTGCTTCGTGCATACCAAGTATCAGTGACATTACTGAACCTTTAATGATGACAAGTTCGAATTCCAAACTTATGGTAACAGGACTTAAGTTTTTCCAAGTTCGCCGACTTCACGGCAACAATGTAACCATTGCTATCACGATTAAATATAAGGCCTGTACAGAGGGTGAAATGAAAAAAACAAAAACAAATAATAATAATAATAATAATAATAATAATAATAATAATAATAAAGAAGCAGGCCAAGAAATTATTACCAGACGATAACGTACAAAAGCGTTGTCAAATCTACCACCCCAAATTGCATCTGTGACACAGACTGTCATCAAATACCCCGGCACGCAGAAATATGACGGAGAGCTTGCTTGGAGAAAACAGCCTAGCATAGAGCTCTAAGCCCGCTTAAAAAAAAATAATAAGCGCACGCAAAGTACGAGGTCAAGTACACGAAGTGACAACAGATCTCCAGTTAAGGGAGGGTAAACAAGGAAGACTGCGTCATCTATCGGCCCAGAAGCTATAGCAGTTCGCTTAACGGGGGCGTCGTTCCATTTGCAAGCGGGTGAGAAAAGAATAGTGCACCGGCGTCGTAAACACGGCATGGCGAGCTCCGCACTGTCTCCTTCCAGAAAAAAAAGAAAAGAGAAAGGAGGAAGAGAAAGAGCGCTAGCCAAATTTCGACAAACAAACAGCAGAATTCCCCCGGCTCTTCCGAGGTCTCTGTTTTTTGTATAACGCCTGCCAGCCTATATCGACAATGGTGTTTACCGTTTCCAGTTTCCTAGATTTCGGTCATGCGTTCGTCCGCACACATACAAAGAAAAATGACAAGAATTAACGAAATATCGACACTGAAGTTTGCACCGTTTGTAAACACACACACACACATACATAAAAAAAAAAAAAAAAAAAACGCACTGCGTCCAGCAGTATCGTGTCGACTGTGACTCGAAAATGGCCGGCGAACGTTGAGTTAACACATTGCCTTGTCGTGAAGGTTTCAATGTTTCTCAATTTCAAACGCGAATACCGGCACAAGCAAACTTGCGGAAGACCCGAGGCCTATCGCACTGCTACTGTCCGAGCGGGGTATTATTTCTCCCAAGACGGCGCCGGCCCGCAAGTGTTTACAGAAAACAGCTGGGGGATAAAAAAAAAAGAAAGAAAAAGTAACGTACGCGGCAAAATTGCACGTAAGCATAGAGACGAAAGCCAACGAGAACTTGCTCAACAACGTCTACAAGACGTCTAGGCAAAGCTTCAAGTGTGGACGCCCTCTCAAAGGCAGAATAGAAGGCGTTTGAAAAAGAGAGGGAGGGAGAAGCCGCATGCGCAGAAAGCGATGACGTCATGCCATGAATGACTTGCGTCCCGACGCACGATGTGAAAAAAATGAGAGAGAGAAAAATGTATTCTGGATAGGAACATACGTCACCGTGGGTAGTCCGCACAGCTTCTGGTGGTGGGGAAGACGTTTCGGAGAAGACTTGACAGTTAAGACGGCATGCAGAAAGAGAGGTCGTGCAGACGAAAAAAGAGAGAAAGAGAGAGAGAGAAACAGAGGAACGTGCACACACTTACAGATGACGCAAGACATCGGTGCGGGAGGTCACGAGACAGCTGATGACGTCACGTCCGGTGCCGTGCGTTCGTTGCGGCCGGACGCGAAGAAGGACTAAAGTAGTTCAAATTTCAGTTTCCCTCCTGTCTGCCGATTCTAGAGAGCATGCCACTGAATTACAGAACAACGCGCAAAGACGAAGTGTCCACAAGTGAAATGGCATTGTGGCAGACGACACTTGGCTGAAGGAACTATATGGAAGATGATAGGTTAACGGGGTATGGTAGAAAAAATGGCTCATCTTGTTTTCAGCGTTATATTTCAACAACTGTCCCATATTTTGCTGTGAAGTCTTTCGTGTTGAATGAGAACGCATTTGGCCATCCCTGCATGTAATTTTTTTCACTGCAGCCTTTTTTATTTTTATTTTTTGTATTTGAGAACCAAATTTTAGGCTGGGTTGTAAAATTAAACGTATTCTTTTATCAGGAATAAAAAAATAGCATGACCGTGAAGTATTGCACAATAATTCCAAATAATAGTGGCCTTAATGCAAACCTAAAAAAAAAAAAAAATGGGTTCCTACACTTATCTCACAAGAAAAACAAATATATCGCCCTGTCAGGTATCGTGAGAGAGACTCATTTTTTTTTTCAGAATTATAAGTGAGCTTTTAAAAGTTTTGAGTTCTGACTATTTGCAAGACATTTCAGTAGAATTTGAGAAAATTTCAGCGTAGACAGTAGGATAGGTTTCCGGAAAAGGTATATCAAGGTTCGAAAAATTTGGAAAAATTGATTTTAGAAAAAAAAGAACGCAATTTTATGTTTAGTTTTAAACACCAGGAGGCGCGGTTTGTTTCGGACCATTATTAAATGGCTTCGAGCGCTCCTGCGCGTTCACCAATGCAAGGTTTTGCTGCGCATAGCGTATTTTCTAGTAATGAAATCAAAGAATAGCTTTTTGTTTTGTGTCCATTTGCCCTACCATACCCCCTTAAGAAATTAACCTCGGTGTTAACTAAACCTGTGCGAAACTTATCGTCCGCGCAGATTTTCTCGCGTTCAGCGCATGCGCATAAGTATACGGTGCCGTAACTCAACCTCAGTTGTTCCTGGCGACTTTGCGGAGACGCGTAGCGTGTTCGTAACACCTCGACGTCAGCGACGGTCAGTCCGTACTCAACCGTTCCAGACTTTGACAAAGACTGCGCGCTTTTTTTTGCGTCTATTCAGCCCACTATCGTGTTTCTCTTTCAACGAGCTAGCGCTTATTTAACCAAGCCAATCTTCCCCCAACATGGCGGTCATCCGACAGTCCCGAATTCACTGCTGTTTTCCTACTGATTACTGCTTTCCTTTCAAATGTAAGCACTCTGGACTAACACTTGCGCCTTGACAGGAACCACTCGAAAAGAAAAATTGAAATTTATACAGTAGTAAGTGTCCAATGCGTAAGTAAGGAGACGTGTATTAATGCGAAGAAAATGCGACGCGTAGTTTCGTAGCATGATTACTAAAGTAAAATTACAGCCTAGGCGCATAGCAATAGCTGGAATACAACGCCCCCCCCCCCCCCCCCCTCCGCCCCCCGCCCACACCTCCCTTCCATGCTCTTTGCTTTATTTCATTCAACTTCCTCAAAAACACGACATGTTTAAGTGCTGCAAGCACAGAAGTGCTGTTCATCCTGTGGCTACTTCAAACTTCTGTGCGGAAAAAGCTAGTTGTTCCGTTAGTTCGTTAATGACACCTTTCAATGCGAAAACTAAAGAATGGGCGGCTGGATAAGATAAAATAATCATTAACAAACAAAGCACTTGCTACCTTGTGTCCAATTAAAAGCTGGACGAAGATTCAGTCATTTTCTCTATTCGGGGGACTCGCATCCTTCGCTTACAGATAATCCATGCTGGGGGGGCTGGCTGGACCCCTCGAAAAACAACGCACAGGCAAAAGCTTTACGCCACCCAGATGCCAATTGGCTTTCGACGTGTCATTCTACGAACGCTGATGCGTCGCGTTCCTTTCATGCGGTGCTAGCATCTGGCCGCTGTGCTCCTGTCAGGCGAAGCCAAGTTCTCTTTAACTAAAGACACGTTAAACACACGCAAAAAGAAACCCCAATTTAAAACTTGCTTTCTCTCGACTTTGGCGCCGTCGCCGCTTTCGAAGAGTGCGCGCCTGCGTGTGGGTGACGTCGGAGGCTTCGCTTCAACCTAATCCTTTATTTTCTGACTCAAGCGACGACGCGGGCTCGAAGGAGGAGACACTCACTAAGATGCTCGGTCGTCAGTGAATTCAATTCTCGCCCAGCCCGCTCCAAGAATAATAGGCCCAAGTCCTGTCTGTTTAAATCCCGTGACATTCGCAGAAAGCCCGAGATGCTTTCTTATTACTCTTTTCCTCCTACACGCGCGTTCGACCGCGCTACCCTTCATCGACACTGAAGGATTACAATCACGCCCGCAAGCTTCATGAAAATTTGCATTGCGCGTGATTTGTTATGTTAATTAATGTTTTCTTACAGTTATCTTCCGTGCATGAATGCTTGTACACCTTTTCTGTGCGTTAGGCTTGCTTTTCGTCCTTTTCAATTTTTTTAAAATCTCAATATTTCATCAAACTAGCGGCGCCCCGCCGCAAGTCCACCTTTCTAACCAGCCCAGGCAAATCAGTATTAAAGCTGAGACTACTTCGCAACTAATGTAACCTCATGTGGATCCCACGTTGCGTACGATGAACAGAAGTTGTGAAATGCTGAGAACCCCGGTTAAATAGCTCGAAGAGAAACGCTGCCTCACTCGTCCTTCCCTGCTTTCGTCATTTCAACACGCTAAGAGCTTCCAAGAGCCTCGGTCAACGAACAGAGTACAAGATAACTGCGCATTCTTACATCATCTACATCATCATATTACATCGACAGAAACGCCCGAATTAGTAGTACTCGGCGTGAGCGATGAACAAAGGTTCGCTAACCTGGACTTCGGTGAATGACTAAGTCAAACGCAACGACCCACTAGACAAATGAGTTAGTGAAGGCATTTAGGGATGATGCGGAAAGGTGGAGTGAGTGACTGACGTCTGAGTGAGTGGGTTGACAGTGAGCGAGTGTATGAGTGAGTGGGAAACACGTCTGTGTGACAGTGAGAGCAGACGACACGGCACACCACCAGCGAGGACGAGGAGGAAGAGGAGGAGGAGGAGCACGGGTGCAGACGACGACGACGACCACGGGCACATCCACCTTGACGCGAACGCCCCCACTCGTCACCACGTAGAGCGAGGGCGCAGAAAGGAAAGAGAGGGGGAGGAGAGAGAGAGAGAGAGAAAGAAAGGACAAAGAGGGGAGGAAAGAGAAGGAAGCAAACGACACGGCAACACACACGAGACAGACATCACCAGCTCCACCACCACCAGTAGCGGTAACAGATGCATCGCCGGCGTCGTGACCATTCCAGCAAGGCGCGTCCCCCTTGCGGAGGAGCACCGCTATACTATGGCATTGTTACTCTCTTCCACTGAAAACGACGTGCCAGGATGATGAACACAGTACGGTCTGGAACATAGATAACTAACGTGCCGACAAGGCAAAAGCGGGCTGCGTCAATAATAACGATGACACTAAAGCTTACAGCGCCACCTATCACAATGGTGGCCTAAGCCTTGCATGAGCCAGAGCAACCGGAGAGGCATCGTCGTATGGGTTGCAGTACACCGAGTTAGAAAAAGAACTCGCAGCTTTGCGAGTTGTTTAATGTGATAACTTAGTGCGATTCTACTTGCGTTTTACCATAGCCCAAGGCGACCGCGTTTTGTAACGTCGGCCTCAGCATCGTCGATGCAGTGTTCCTGCATATGCTCTTACCTGCTGCGGAGGTTTTAAACACAACTTCTGAAACAGGTATTAAGTGCGAGAAGTGAAGCCAGGCTACCGCCATCTTACCTGGCGCCCGAAAAGACAGGGGCTTTACTGAAGAACAGGAAGTGCTTTCTTACTTCCTGCGTGCTTAAGAAGGCTAATTTCGCCGTACAGATCCTACTGAACGTCTATGTGCTATTATTACTTTAAGGATGGAACCTGAATGTTTTGGCACATTGTGTGGGAGACCATGATACTCAGTGCAGAGCCAGATATAATATTTACACCACAACAACTAATTTTTATTTTTCTGTTTAACCTAGCGTTTACATTAGCAGAGCGGAAGCACTTCAGCTGTGAGAGGAGCTCTAGCTGGCGGAGCTGAATTTAGAGGTAAAGTACGGACAAGCGCTGGCTTCACCTCTGCTGGTAAGAGTTAGTTAGTTAGTTAGTTAGTTAGTTAGTTAGTTAGTTAGTTAGTTAGTTAGTTAGTTGGTTAGTTAGTGAGCAAAAGCAACTGGGACTATGATGCGCCAACCACAATTTAAGAAGCTGCGGCGGCCATCCCTCTAGGGTAATACTCTGCTCGAAATGCAGGTAAGTGTCTCGCGCGTTTCTTCGGATGGTTGTAGGAGGCGTTCGCGGTACGCTACTCCACCTGTGGCTACTACGTTCACCCTGCACTATTAAAGAAGCAGCAGTCGGAAGAATGGCTAGCGATTGTGTCAGTTGTGTGGCACTGTGTCAGATTCATCACAGACTCACCGAGACGGTTACACCGTTACGAGCTACTTAAGCAAGCTAACTCAACAAAACCAGGCTAGGATTGGGCTCGGACCACGAAGGGGCCCTAAACGTACTCTATATATACCTACGATGGACTGGTAGAATGATCTCGTAGGCTTGTACGTCGGACAGTGGCACGCGTACGGTGGCTCCCTAAGTAACTGATCACCTCGCAACATCTCTCCCTAACGTCATAGGCTTTCGCAGCGTCCGCTTCGTGTTAAAGATTTGAGAAATGAAAAAAAAAATAATAACCCGGCCTCCTGATTGAGCAGCGTCAACCTGCAATGTTTTGTAGAATTTTCCTGCACTGAAGGGAACCAAACACGAAATACCGCCCTGCACTTTTCACGTCACGCTGACGTCTTCGGCGCGCGGGCTCGTCTGTTAATTCCGAAAGTAAAGTTCCAAGCTTGTTTGTTTGTTTCCCTTCCGCGTAAGGACTGAAAAAAGAGCGACGAAAGAATAATCCATCACTCGAAACCGACCTAGCGTTTCTCTTATGTAGGCAAGATGTTTTAACGAAACACCGGAAGAGAGAAAGTAGAGAAAAAGGCTCGCCTGCATAATTCGCGGGAAATAATGTAGTAGCGGTGCGCTGACTACAGTTAACTTGCGGCCCCTACGGCAGCAGCACGGGCTTCGTTCCCGAATGGCACCATCCGAGCGAAACGTTATTTGGAGGGAAACGTTATATCGAGGAAACGGAGAGCGAACGCGGGCGCCACGGCGAAGATCGCGCTAAACGGCGGAAACTTGCCGAGCCACTCGTACGCGTTGGGCTGGTCGTAACACGAACCGGGCAAAAAAAAAAAAACACCGACCGTCACTCGACGAAGCAGCGAATGCCGGGTGCTTCGCGTTAACGAGGAGACGCCGGCGCTGGCGCTGAAGGCCGGTAATTTGTGTACCACGTGCACGAACACGTCTGCTAGAACGTCCGGTTAAAGCAATGAAAAAAAAAAAAAAGACAGTTGGCTGCTTACTTGTAGAGCCGTGGACGTGATACCGAAAGACAGACCTCTTTGTTTCCCGACCTCACGTATACTATACAAAAAAAAAAAAAAAAAATACCAGCGCGCAGATTCGCTCTGCCTAACGCTGCTGTGTCTGTAGCTACGTGTTTGCGCGCGGAGCTAGTAGCAAATTTATTTCAACTTCCAATGATGGTGGTATATCCGTCTCGGCAGTTCGAGGCAGCCGAAACAAAATTTACCCTACATAGCCCATTAGGGAAGCGGAGGAAGTACTCTGAAATACACGTTAGAGCGATAGAAAAAAAATAATGAAAGAAAAAGGTAACCGGGCTACATACAGAGACAACGTTGCACTCTCGTGGACTTATAGCCACTACGCTAGCCACACAGCTATAGCACGTTATTAGGGTAAACTTCAATATGGCGTCACCACTCCACGTTTTCCGTTAGCACGCCACACCATTCGCTTCGAAGTGCGCGTGCGCCGTTATTCACGCGCATGCGTAGTAGGCGACCGACGGCTTTGGAAACGGCACTAACGGTAGAACGTTAACGCTGTGTCAGAGTGCTCCAGTATGCACGCCGAAAGGAATAGTTCTACTTCAGGAAAACGACAGCGTCCTCACCATAGTAGCTACCGAACTTTAGCCGATTTACTGAATTCAAGCTAAGTTCGCGATAGTTATCATTTCGGCCCTCACTGAAATAAAAATAAAGGCAAAAAGAAGAAATAAAGAAGGATGAGAAGAAGACGAGTTCAGCATCGTAAACATAGAGAAAGACCCTGGTGTAGCTGATAGGCTGCTATACGCTGGAATAGCGAACGACTAACCCAATACCGAACCGAAGAATATAAGGACTATAAGAAAGGTCGGAAAAGAAAAGGCAACCAACCAACCCACCAACCAAACAAACAAAAACAAATTATCTAACCCAAGTTACACAAAAAAATATGCTAGAACGGCCCATGTTGTGAGTATTCTAGGACGTACGCAGCTGTTTCATAGCCAGTACCGTAAATGTTAGCCGTAGTCGCAACCTCTTTGGCGTTACTGTAGGGCCACTTTCGCAAGAAGAAAAAAAAAGTAAAAGAGAGAAAGAAGAAAAACCGAAAGAACACCGATCCTGCGGTAGTGAGAGCGATTTACGTCGTAAATCATGTTGTTCTGACGAGATCGTTTTACGTCGCGGCGACAAAAGCCTCTTTTCCTCGCGAGAAAACCAACAGGCCCTACGGCAGCTGTTCTTTTCCGCCGTTTTTTCCAAGACTATCTGCGCTCGCTTTGAACTAGCTGTGGGGACGGGACATGTACCTTATGACTAAGCGGATGATCCTGTCATATCCTTGACAGGGTGTGTCGACCCCGGGACGCGTGGAAATCCGATAATGGTGTCGACAGCAATTTGCATATTAAAAACAAGGCGTTGCTCCACCGACAAGCCTCCAGCAGTCGGATGCAATACATTCGGTACCGAGTCGTCGACTTTTGCGCGCGTGGAGTCCTTTCGCTTTCAGCTGCTCCGCGGTCCCCACTCAATTATACCAGAACGGCGCAACGTTACGAATCGCAAATACGCTACGGCGGGCAACCTCTATTTGGAGAGACGGTGAATTCTGCTCAAATTGCGAATTCGAACCGATCGGATCGGTGCTCTCCCCTTTCTTGCTTCGTGCGCTAAAGAGAAGGTGGTCAGACGTTTCCAATACTTGATGCTTTATTCTCTGGCGGCAAATCTGATTTCTTGTGACTCGCGCTTGGAGGGCGATACGAGCCAAATCTTTGAAGCGCGCAACTTGGACGGAGGTCAGTAGCTACTAAAAAAAAAAAAAAACGAGATCGCGCATGAGTTAGGATAAATTTGATAACTCGATAAAGGCGTTGGGGCAATGTATATATGACGAGAAGTGTCCTGGGGCCTTGTAAAAATAAGAAAAAAAAAAGGCGAATGAAAAGAAAGACACGAAGTTGAGAACGGCGGCCGAACGTGAAAACCTTCAGCCTGGAACCAACGTCTCAATACGAGAGCATTTCTTGGTCATGACTGAAACTTTTGGCTGTACGAAACAGTCGTCAAGTGCTCTTTACTCGCGTTTGCTTCGCCACAGCTATACCTGAAGGGGAGCATGCCACTTGAGGAGGCGTTTTCTTAGGATTTGTTTTGGCAGCGAGTTCTGCGCCGACATTCGTCTGTCTATCCGATTGTTTCTATAGTGAATATGGGTGCCTACTTGAATATAAAGCGTAACTTGGGGATCTCCGGCTTTTTCTAACGTGCTGTTCAAGCCGCGTTGGTTCCACGTCCACCGCCTGCGCGGGTGCTTCGCGTGTCTTGGATCCGACGGGGAGGGCGTCGCAGCGAGTGTCGTCTCGGGGAAGACACGTTCCGTCTTCCATACGTTGGCAGCGCGCTGACGGTTCCGCTGTCAGCCAACTGCCGATCGTTTCAATTCTCCAGCTTCCCCCGACTTCGTCTGTCAAGTTGGGACGGCGTTCACAACGACGCGGTCTCGCAGTAGTCGACCACTTACTCCTAACGCGTATTAGAGTCACTGCGCAGTCCGCGGAAATTCTGGCCAGAATTACGCATGCTCACGTCCCGTGACGAATCGCGGCCATCCGTGATAGTAGACGTCGGAAGTACCTGCGCGTACTATTTCTACGCACGGGCAACCACGTTAACAGCGGGCGATCCTTCTGCGCATTTCGCAGCGCCGCCAGCACGTGGCGCGCCCGTGACCGCAATGCGACGCCATCTAGATTGCCGACGCCTGAACAGCCGTGAGCAGTGTGGGGAAGGAGGTAAAGGGACGGCAAGATGACAGAGACAGGTAGGAAGAGAGTGCTCGGGGCTAATTAAACTTAGCGGGCATAAAAATGCTCTGCCAGCAGAGCTATCAAGCTGCCAGCACTTCTCCGCCTTCCTATCCTTTTGTCACGTTCTCGTCCCTTCTCCTCCTTCCCCACACTGCCCACCGCTGCTCAGGTGTGAGCCGAGCGCTAGACAGTTACGGTGCGGTCGACCAAGCTTTCCTTTTCTCTGTCAACCCTCCCCCCTCTCTCTCACATCTTCACCGCGATTGGCCACCAACCTAATTCTACTTCTTGCCCCTGCATGGCGTCGCAGCCGCTAGCTGCGTGGAGCACTAGCATTGCCGGCTCCCACTCGCTCCCTATAGATACCGCCAAGTCAACTGCTGCTAAGTACAAGTGCGCACCGCCGATCACGCTGTCCTCTCGCGACCATGACGTCATGTCCGGCAAAAACGCTTGAAGGAAACAAACTAAGAACACTCGCCACGTAGCGCAGTTCGCGCCCTTCAACGTAAGGCAACTTTAACCGCGCACGACATCTTTCGAGCCTCTTTTTCACTTCCAAGAAGCGAGCTAAATTTTGATGCAGATTGTGAAAGACTTGTTTCCTTCCCAATTGTTCCTCCGCCCTTCGTTAGTATCTCACACGCCGACGCAACTGCCGTTATAACAAAACGCGACGGACGGTATGAAGAGAACGGCCTCGACAGAATACGTTTAACTAGAAAGTACAAACCCTGAAACTCGATACTGCTTCAATAACTGATTATCCGGCCGCGCACAGCGTGCGATGCACACCGGAAGTTTGCTGCACCGTGCGTTCGACTACCTGTGAAGGGCTCCTACGAGTAAACTACACGTTTTCTTTTTCTTTTTGAAAGACAGGGCGCAGAAATCCTGGATAGATCGGGAGCCGTTGGCAGTAATGACCTCGTGTGTGTACGCGAGAGAGGAACGCAAAGCAACGAAGATCAGCTTACTGGTGAAAGCAGGCTCGCCTGGCTGAAATATTTACACATTAGAAAAGCGAGCCTAGTTCCCGCGAGGAATGTAGCACCGGTCGTTACGCGGTAACGCTGGCGCGAGGGGGGGGGGGGGGGGGGGGACGCGAGCGTCGTTAAAGCTCGCGTCTCGAGACAGGAACGAGGCCCGTGCTGCCTAGGGGGTGTCGTTTGCGGATGGACGCATTCCTTCTTGAGGAACCGCCGCCTTAATTTCCTGCTTGTGGGGGACGTACATACGGTTGGCCCCTTGATGCGAGTCCAGCTCACCCTATCTGTTTCCAAGAAAAACCCAGATAGCAAAGCGATAACGCGAAAGCCTTATTATTCATTGCGTTGGTAAAAGATTCACAAGTACAAGCGAGTTTTGAAGAAGGAAAGCTTGGCCTTCCTGGGCCGACATCGCATGAATGCATCGAATGATTGCTGTGTGGTTATCTGAGCTCGTTTCTCGAAATTTTTCGCGTCTCGAGGCTATCGTTTTTTCCCCCTATATAGCAATGAAATAACTGATCGATAAATCACTGGTCGTGTACACGGTCTCTTAACTATTATTTGAAGCCTATCACTATTCAAGCATGCATTATTTCGACATCTCTTACGTTTCATTTGAAATAACAGGTCAAATCCCATTATCGGACGCACCTTAATCTTATCGGGAAACAAACAGCTTGTGCGAGACCCCCACCCACTGGGACTACTCGCCAAGAAGCCACACCTTAACGCCACCTGGCGCAGAACACACAACGCTAAGCTAGACGCGCGATCTGGTGCGTACGACAGTAGAGAACGTACGACGCCACGGCAAAAACACCTACAACGCAACCGGCTGTGGCACAGGTGCTACACCCGACAACTACGTTAAAATCTAGCGTAGGTGGCTAAAAAAATGCATTCAGAAAAGACCCGTGTGAGGCATTTGTCAGGTGTCTGTTCACTGAATATTAGTGTACAAGAGGTCTTTATATTAAATTGATCTGCGACCGCTGATTGAATGCTAACGCGGTATTTGTACTGAACAGGCACGGCCGCGTACGCCCGCTTCGCAACGCGCAAGTCCAAAAGAGTGGTCATCGCTGCACTAGATTAGGTGTGGCTTCTCCACCACACACGGGGCATATTAGGCATAAAAAAGGAGCGCATTAAACAAAACGGAAGAAGAGGTCGCTATGACGACCTTCCGGGTGACTAGACTTGAACAAAAAAAAAATTAATTAGAATTATGTTAAAGAGGGATAACAAAAAGAAGAATGCTGCGCGAGGATCTGAATTAATGCGCTAATGTATTTGACAAATGGCCTAAAACGAGAAACATTTGGAGAATATTAGAAGAAACAAAACAGCACACCTTGTCGAAGCGAAGAAGAAACAACCTCGAAGGATGCGCGGAAAGCTTTCTCGTTTCTGTCTCTGTGCGTTCTTTCGCACAGAGAAAGAAAACTTATCTCCCCTCACGTTTTCTAGCACCCTAAATTAACAGGAATCCAAGGAGCGGGGATATGTTTTCCTCTGTTCTCAAGTAGACAGAACATGACTACAGATATTCAAAAGCCTGGCTACCAGGACAAGGACACGTACGGTCGCTGTCGAAAGTTTGCAGTTTGTGAGCGCGGCTGGTTAAACAAAAAAAAAACATACAACACTGCGTTGTCGTTATACCTGCACAGATTTGAAATCGGAAGAGCACACTGCATGCCCAGGCTGCGGAAATATTCCGCTTTTTTTCTTTTTTCGCATATCCCAAGCACCGTAAACGTTTGAAGCCGACTGCACAGGTGTAGTACATAAGCACTCTGCCACGTAACCGCTAAGCGATATACAGTTGCTACTAAACCGCACGACCTGAAGAATTCAATCCGTGTTGCCGCCATACGGACAAAAGAGACGCATCTGCTAAACGGGACAGCGTGCTTCCTAACACCGCACCGCTCTTAGACTCCTATGTGATATATAGGCGGGAGTCTGCTCCAGTGTGACAAGGTGTGTCGGCAGGTGCTCGCAAAGAGAAGCGGTGTTGTTGTGTGACATGTGCGTGCCACGGCTACACTCCGTCTCAACGAATACAGGCGCCCGCCCCACTGGCCACGCGCCAGCCTGAAGGCCGGCCCAAAGACCGGCCCGTCATTCTCTATGACCCGAGCCGTGCTGGAAATGTGGAAACGGAATGAGGAAATGTAAACGCTATCGAGACAGGCAAGACCTGATCTAGTATGCGTTGCATATCGTTAGTATGTATTTGCATGTGGGTGCAAACCACAACAAAGTTTCGCGCGTCACTTTCTCGGATACAAAAATGTACGTGGAACATTAGCCTCCCCCCCCCCCCCTCTCCTCAGCTTACCTTCTGCACACATTCTTGCGTCGGCTGAAGCGGTCCCTACGATAACGCCGCGTTTACTCCGTACTCAAACGCAGGGTGAGATATCGGGGCACGAAATATGCAACGTCACGGTGCGATGTGCGCAAAAGCCCCTGCGCCAGCCAAGTGTATAGTGGTCCGCGTACTTCGGACAAACAGTGGAGCGTTGAGACGGAGTGAATATAAATGCAATGTGTGGCGCGATAATGGATGTGTGTCGCTTTAGCGTGGTTTGTGAGGAGCGCCGTCAAGGCAATGGTATTTTTTTTTTTTCGTTTCTCTTTTCTGCAGATGCGGGCGCGACAGACCACGTGCGCGTCCGAACGTACCTTCTGGTTGATCCTGTCGATCTGCCGATTTTGCGACTCAATCTCGCTGCCCATGTCGATTGCCATGTTGCGCAGATTCCCGATCATGGTGGACACTTGAACCATGTTGTCTTCCATCTCGTTCTCACGGTCGTCGTTTGTAATTCTGCAAAAAAAGAAAAAAGAAGAAGAGGGAGGAGGGGATAAGAGAAAGTCCCAACTGCACGGCTATGGATTGGATTACGAGGCTTGCGGTTATTTTCCCAGTAACCCAAATCTATGCACGCAAATGTCTATGTTCCCCAAATGTCTTTGCATGCCCATCTAAAAAAAAGAGTGGTTTCGACTAATGATGTTTTGTGTCCAAAAGGAATTAATACGTGAACTATGAGTGACACCGTAGTGGGAAAGGAAAGGGGGGGGGAGGCGACGAGGCAAGCTTCAGGTTGATTTTGACCACACGGAGGGCAGACTGCTATGACTCTCGGGTACTTAACACTCAGGCGGACGTTAAATAGCCTTACGAGTGGTCAAAATCAATCTGTATTAGAGCACTTTGCCCAGACATATCGGCTCAGAATTGATTATTATGAAGTCCTTCGCCACAAGCCACCGGTGAAATCGACCTACGCGCCCGTATTAGCTCAGGAAACGGGACCGACAAACAACCCACCTAAGGTCACTCTGGCTGCGGGTAGGGCCAATACTGGTCCGCGGACCCTGAGCTACTGGGGCGAGAATTCAATTATATTCCGGGGGTTCGCGCATCAAAGCCGCGATAGGATTACGAGGCACGCCATAGTAGGAGACTCCGAATTAACCTGGGAATCTTGAATCTATGCCTTAATCTAAGTACACGAGCGGTCCTCTCTCTCTCTCTTATTTTCAATTCGCCACTACTGCAGTGCGAGCGGCGCGGCAGGGGTCGAACCCGAGACCTCGACCTTAGCCTGCTGGCGCAATAAACGTCACCCAGGGTGGGTCTCCTACGTCGGCATTTTCAAATCGCCAGCTTTCTCTACGTTTTCCTTGTCTGTCTTTACGAAAATTCCCTTGCAGTCTATGACACTGGTGGTCTCAGGAGCAAGGAAAAAATCGGCAGTACATAGTCTGCCATGCTACCCTACTCCGGCTCGTAATATTTCGACAACTCTCCTACTACACGCCCTAAGCTTGCAAATCACGTGCGACGGCTGCGGCATCGGATATAAAGAGTGGACTGCATCTTGCGACATTCCAGCCGCCGGGTCGTGGCTCACCCTCCCAACAACAGCAAACGACACCGTTATTTGCCGGTCACGCACAGGTTCAGTTGAAAACTTGGGCTTCCTTTCGGCAGTGCCTTTCACCTCATCACAACCACTGAATGTACCATTTCCACCGATCAAAAGAAAGCACGGCGGAAATTCCACGGTAATTATTTCCCCGAACCCTTCCGGAACTCACACATTCCCTGATAATGGCAAGTTGGCGAGATTTTCCCCAGCGGTGGACGCCCACCCAATCAGGGAACATCCGACTAACACATACAAAGAGAAAGAAAGAAAGAAAGAAAGAAAGAAAGAAAGAAAGAAAGAAAGAAAGAAAGAAAGAAAGAAAGACCAGAGGCACGCAAATTGCGTCGTTTCCATTACGTTGCACGTGATGCGCGCTTTGTTCTCATTTGCCTCGAGGCGCGTCGCAGGTGGCGATCGATCGGGCTCTCGAAAGAATCTCTCGTTCTGCTCTCGTGCGCCACGCGAACCTTCGCGAGGAATGAAAGGCAGCACCAGCAGCTCGCCGGCATGCACGGCAGACACCTGCACCATCTCTTCGTGCTCGAAGCACCCGCACTGGTTTCTCGGCCCTCGGCAAGTCTGGGCATCGATTTATGCTTGAAGCGAGTCCGTTAGGCAGGAAAACGGTAAAAGAACAAGCAAGAATAAACAATCTCGCTGCTCGTTGGCCGCGGCTTGTTTAGCAC
This sequence comes from Dermacentor andersoni, assembly GCF_023375885.2. Taxonomy (NCBI): domain Eukaryota; kingdom Metazoa; phylum Arthropoda; class Arachnida; order Ixodida; family Ixodidae; genus Dermacentor; species Dermacentor andersoni. Next base: position 74,897,586 of record NC_092820.1, on the reverse strand, counting down.
CAGGCTGGCGCCCCGAGTGGAGGTGCTGCCTCTCTTTTGGTCCTCGCGTTCATTACGACGAAACACTCGTAAACAACAACAACAACCCAGGGCCACTCAAAACAAGCATTTCCTTTTCTCTTTCCCTCTGTTGAATCAACGCACTCGTAAATAACGCAGCCACGGCGAGCAACAACTTGGAGGAGTCGTGCAAACAGTTCAGGCACGGGTGTAAATCAAGACATGAAATTGAGGGGGAAAGGGGGAGGGGTGTAAGCAGGGAGGAAAATTATACCTTTCACCAAGCGATTCCAGCACACGGTACGGCCTAAACGAAGCCAGCATCGACGTTCGAACGGGCGTGAAAAATAAACAAAACAAAGAGCGAGCGAGCGAGCGAGCGAGCGAGAGAGAGAGAGAGAGAGAGGCCGCTCGCACAGCATACCAAACATGCGATAGAGCACAAGAAACGAAGATTGCGCAGCGGTACAGTAGTGAGTGCATTTGCTGCGGCTACGGCTACGGCTGACCATTTGCCGGGACCGATATCGAACCGTGGAAAAGGCCGGAAAGCCGACAACGCCGGTCTGGCAGCGAAGCAGAATCAATGGGGGCGTGCATATATAGCATGCAGGCTTATGATGCCGCAGCACGCACGGACCACGCAACGGTAGTTTACGGCTTAGAGAGAGAGAGAGAACGAAAGCCAAACCCGGGTTCGGGACGTTTCCTTCTTGTGACTTTGTTGTCGCGCACGAGCTCGTCCGCGCATGGCGTGACTACACAGCGCGCAGTACGCGACCGGTGCGGGTCATAATTAGACACGCGGGCGGGTTCGATTCGCGAGCCGCACAAAGGAAGGGACCGCAGGGAATCCGTCACGCGGCGCACGGCGGTCGGTGGACGCGCCACTGTTTTAACTCGTCGACTCTTACGTTACCCGACTATAGCGACCGGTCTCGTCACCGAACAGCGGTGACAGCAGCCGCCCGAAATTCTACAACCATACGCGGGTAGAGAGGCTTTCTCGAGGTGGCAATCCATGGCGCAATAAGAAGGCCGACGCACGCGAGCGGCGCTTACGTCCAACGATTTTCCGAAGACATTGTTGAAAGTGAGCGCCGTTTGCGCATTTCGATCTGCGTCCCCCCGCCTTCCGGGCTGTGCTCGCGTTGCCGTTACTACGTCTAACCGTCTCCGTGTAGTGAAGCGAAGGCTACAACTCCCGTTAAGTCAATCGGCATAAGCAGCGTCGGTTGTGCGTTCCGAGACGGAAGGAGCGCTCGCTCATTGTAAGCCGCTAATCCCGGCGAGAAGCTTCGATTGAGTCGGCGTCTCGCGGAAGGTGATCACAGGCGGACAATGTAAAAGCCGCCCCTTCTGGTTCTCTATCCTGATTGGCTGACGCGACGCGTTGTCTTCACGGCACTGTGGCGAGACAAGCGCTACTTCCACGAATAAGACAAACGGCGCGCATCGCCTCGCTTTTCTTGCGCGTCGCATTCATGTAAACTGTAGTAATGCGCTAGAAAGTCGAATCTAATTGACGCTACAGGTGAGGACAGTTCGTCTCGCGTGCTGCACGTAAAGGCTAGCGTGTCGCACTGACGGAAGAGAGATGCCTGCCGCCGTGCGCTCTCCTTTATTCGCCGGCGGAACGAAAAACGCTTGAAACCAGTCCCGGCTTGTTTTGGACGAGGGCAGATGCTGTTACGATCAGCCTGCGGGGGCTTGTGATCTTCGGAGAGTAGACCTCCGAACCCTCCCCGCCCGCTACGACGACTCGCTTTGCAAAGACAACAATGCGCCTCGTCAACATCCCGACGGCACCGGCATGTCTAGTGACGGTCGGCGGACCGAGTATTGTTAGTTGATTCGCCGTCGCCTTCACGGTTTGTTTGGAGCAAGAAAACTCCCGGAACAGGGCGTTTTGCGGTGCGATCTCAAGCGCCCCAGAAGTCGTCACAGTCAATGGACAGATGCGGCGGCTAGTGACTGCGGGGTCAGCTCTGGGATCAAGAGGCGCCTGCTCGGGTCAAGATCCCTGTCTGCAAGAGCCCTCTCACCTCGGTGTGTTCAGTGAAACCTGTGCGGAAGTATGTGTGTAAACCCTCCTCCTCAAAGGCGGGTCGACGACGACGACGACGACTTTGGACTATCCCATTGGTCGAAGGTTGAACGGCCGTTTTCTCTCACCTAGGGATCTAGGGCGGGCAGAGTGTCTTTAAGCAGCCGTTTTGCGGCGCTTCAGTATGCATTCTCTTTCAGTCATGTTAGACTGATTAACTGTAACGTGCTGCACCCTTCATGTAGATACTGTAAATAAATCCCATATTCCTCGTTCTCGATGAGAACAAGTCCCTCTCTTCAACAAGTCCTTAGCGTGAATGAGTCGGATGACGGCATGGGCCAGCTACCATCTATTTCATGCCCGACCCCAACCCTTACGATGCACCATACGTGACCGCTATCGGATAGTAATCCCTCCGATGCGCTGAAGAATGCAACACGCCAACGTCGCATTCGAGTAGACGTAGCTTACGTAGCAACGGCGAAGCGCACACAGAGGCTCCCGTGGGTTCCCCTCCGGCGAGACGACGCGATGCGTCACGACGGTCAACAACGGCGAAACTCGCGTTTCCGGGAGCGCCCCGCCGACGACGAGCGTCCCAACTTGGGCCCGCAAATATTAGCGAGCGTATACTGGGCATAAATCACCCGGCGACGCCACGTCGGCCGAACCGGCCGTCGGGGAGCGAGGAAGCGTGCAACGAGCGGGATGCACGCGAACGAGGTTTTCTAGAACAGGCGTGGCGTGCAAGAAAACGGCTTCCAAACGCGACGCTGTCTGGTAAGCGATCTTCATGCAGAAGCTCCGTAACGTATTTCTTCTTTTCTTTTTCGATGCGGTTAAGCGTGGAGACGGTGACAGTGACCCGTGGGTGCTGGGCCGCGTACGGGGGAGCGTCGCGAGTTATTTTGCTGCCCCGCCTGCGCAAGAACACAACCCTAACCGTGTGACAGCCTCACTTACAACAGGGACGCGTTAAGAAAACGCAGAACTCGAGCCGACTTCCTACCGAGTCTATTACGCGAATTACGGCAGCTTATACACACTCCGTAGCGCGTAACTCCTGCAAAAACCCTCGCATGCACAGACACACACACGTCGTAAAATTTGAGGCCACGGTGTAACAGTGTGACGCTTGGTCATGGTGCTGCGCCACGAGACTGCCACCTTTCGGGGTGCGATCTCGCGTTAAAGACTGCGCAGGAGCGGTGCTTCCCAAGGGCGACGTTAGGAGTGTATACACAGACTGCCGCAAATGACGTAATAAACTCAGTCGGTCAGCAATCGGCACGTGCCTTACATTTTCTCTGCACGTCCCTCGTGTGTTAGCTGCGCAGCTGCCATGCGGGTCGTTGACAACTCGCCCGATTCGCGATCCTTATAAGACGACCACGAAGACGTTGGGTCGTGAAAGAACGCTAAACCTGCGACCCGGTGAAATCGATACGCAGGGAAAGAACGCTTCGTCGCGATCGAGGCCGGCCACGAGTCATCCTAGCCGTTACCCTATCGCAAGCACGCACCTGACCTCCGGTACAGCAACCAACCGCGGTGATTGATCTGCTTATTTCAAAGCTTTCTTACAAAGTTAGTCGCTTTTAAGCTATTAAAATAGATGCTATAAATAAACAAAAGGGATGAGACGTAATAGTTCTGCGGAAACCCGCAAGGTGGAGGGACGTAATTAATAAAGAGAAAATGAGACATCCACCCAATTGTAGCAATTGCTAAAAAAAAAAAAAAACCCATACGGGTTCCTTCAAAGAAAAGCCTCGCAGTTGAAGAAAAATTCGTCGTGGTCCGGGACTCGAACCCGGGACCACCGCAGCCGAGTCCCGGACCAGGAAGAATTTTTCTTCAACCGCGAGGCTTTTCTTTCCAGGAGGCCGCATGGGTTTCCTTTGTAGCAATTGGTACAATTAGGTGGATGACTCTTTTTCACTTTATTAAAAAAAAAATGAATGAGACAAGATACACGAATGAATAAAAAAAAAACGGGGGCGGACTGGGTACTGGCGCTCCCTCTCGTCTGCAGCTAAATAAATTGTGGGCATTAAGGTCCCGAAACTGGGTCCTGAAGGACGCCGCATTGGAGACCTACGGATTAATTTCGAGCACGTGGTGCCCCTTCCAAATGCACCCGAAGCACGGCATACAGGCATGCGATCCGCAACGGTCGGCGACCGAACCCGCGACCTCCTGCTCCGCAGGCTAACACCATAACAGCGGAGCCACCTCAACGGGTCTTTCGTCTCATCGTAGCCAAGAACTTATACATACAGGCGGACTCAGTTCGATTATGAATTCAAGTGCGCCCGATAAGAGAGCTCGAGTTTGAGGCACTTTCGGAGGAAACGTCGAAGGTCGAGAAGACTACGAGAAAAAGAACCCGGCGGTAATTCGGACGCCGAGGAGGCGAACGAAGACTTCAACGCTGTCGAGTTTATCGCACGACCCAAACAGCCACGGCAACGTAATAGTCGCACGAGGCTTCGTTCCCCGTGCCTTTCAATAACAGGAGAAAAAAGCGTCGTGGCGCTGAGTACGACGCGTTACTCCGAGCCACCTGCAATTCTTCGCGCAGGAAATGGAAATGCATCTTACAGATCAGCAAGTGCATTCTTCGACGCTTGATTAAAATGCACGAGGAAATAGGGGCAAAAAGAAAAGGAACCTACCGCCTACACATAGGCCGCTCTGCGGGGAGAGCAATTTTCGGCGCGAAGAAGCCGACGATTCACACATAACGCTATAGCGTCGGCGCCACTTCCGAAAGCCGCGTCGGCGGAAACGCGGAAGTGGCAGCGGTAGGCGCCACTGCGGAAGGGGCGGCCGAGAATGAAGTGGGGAGGCGTCAAACGATTTCCTATCGCAGGCGAGGAAGCACCGTCTCTCTACCTCCCCTACCTTCCCAGCCACCGCTGCCCCCCCACAGTTCCCTTTCCCCTTGGCTTTTCAAAACACGTCGGCTACTCCAGCGCGCAACCAACCACCCCACAACTTCCTCCTCGAAAAAGAGTCAAAGCAACGCCTCCTCTTCGTCTAACCGTCGATGGCTGACAGGCGGGAGGGGGAGAAGGAGAGGGTAAGCGGCGGAGAATGGCGGCGCGTCAAAGGCAGCTTGTGTCCAAAACGGGTCCCCACAAGCGATCGAAGGAGAACAAAAACGGGACGATAGGGAAGCGGGCACTGAAGAGCCGGCGCATAAGTGGGTAGTTGCGCTTGCCCGCCGAGCTACCGTTGGCCTGCCTGCTTGACTGCTCGCTTGCTTGCAGGTTGGGTGGCTTCAGCGGGGCCCGATGATTATACACTGCCTCTGCGTCGAAGAAGTCGTTACCGAAGTTGCGCGCTGAGATGGCGGGGGCCCGGAGATGATAAGCGACTCTCGCGAGACGGGACGATGCGTCGGCGTACACAAGGCGCGAGTCGAAAGCGAATGAGAAAGTCGAACCAGGCGCGCGGAGAACAAAAGTGAGATGACGAAACGTTTTGATTCGATACGATCGAATCGAAGACCAGCAACAGTGCGCAGAAGAGACGCGCGACGCGAAGACCGACTTCCTGGAAGTGCAAGGTCCGAGAAGTCGCTTGCGGGTGACACAATACGCGCGAACGTGCGATTGTGCTTTGGCTGGAGGCGTCACTGATTGATTGATTGACCTATCGACCGACTAATTAATCTATCGACGGACTGACTGATATTTCGATTACTTGATTGATTGATTGACTGATTGATTTGATCCATTGACTTCAACGTCTCACTGATTGATTGATTTGATCAATTGACTTTAACGTCTCAAAGGTATCTGCCTACAAGAGACGCCGTTGTAGACCACACCTGAGTAACTTGATACGTTTGGGATTCTTCAACGTGCAACGCCATCTCAAAACTGAGTCAATTTTGCTTTTTCCGTCTTATTAAATTACATTATCGCGACAGTGAATCAAAGCGGCAATGCCGCGCTCAGGAGACAGGCATAGCCGCCAGAGCCATCGCGCCGATTACCCAGTTCTCGTGTGATCAGTTAAGGTTCCTAAGTGCAGCCCTTACATACCATAGAGAAATTAACTAAGTAAAATATTTGCAAATATACCTCCTACGGTGTTCGAAACACTTGTCTAGAACGCGCGAGATACGTACTTCGGACTCCGCTGGGGATATTAGCGACAGCAGGGATTACGAAACCGGGTCGACATGATCATGTGCGGCTCCTTTTACTAGATGCCTTGTCTCATCTTGCCCTGCTGGTCATCTATTGGGTGAGCAGCTGCTCTGATCGCCAGAAATGAATTAATTCTGGGGTTTTGCTTGCCAAAACCACGATTTGATTATGACGCAGGCCATAGTGGGGGGCACTCCGGATTCATTCTGACCACCAGTGGATCTTTAATGCGCCCTCTATGCACGGGACACGGGAGTTTTTTTTTTTTTTCCTTAATTTCACCCTCACCGAAGTGCGGCCCCCGCCACCTCGTGCTTCAGCAATCGTGAGCGTCAGGAAAGCGTGCAACACTCGGTGCAACGCATCTCGGCACAACACACACAGACTACGTCAGATATGCAGCAGCGAAAACGCCTGCGCCCCCAAAATTCGCCACAGGACCGGCCGGACACACCGAAGGTGCCAGTTTAAGCCGACGGCAGCACAGGTCCCCGGCACTCACCTGGCGATGTATCCGCTGGTTGGACCGGCTCCGTTGCGGTCGTCCATGACCCTGGCAGGCTGACTATTCACCACCTTCCCGTCCTCGTTGGCCTTCCACGTGCTGGCGTCTTCCTTGAACTCCTTGCCCCTGTGCGTGGGATAAATCGCATCGAGAGGAGGGATTGGTCTCATCAGTACTGTCCGCGTGTATAGGGCGCACCAAAAGTCCACAAATACTTAAGATATCTTCGTTCTGCTCAGCACTTCACCTCCTTTATTCTTCCTTCTTTTTCTTTTTTTTTTATTTGTTTTGAGAGAGCAGGCCGAGTAGGGTTCCTCCGACGTACATCGGAGAGCTTTCCTTCCGTGCTTCCAAGCACGCGAGTGTACACATAAAATGCTTTCTCCGCAATAATGGCAATATCGCTGCAAAGCCAGATTTACAGGCAGCTTCGATCCAGCGATAATTGCATCCAAGGTACACTTACTTCAAAATTCGTGTTTAAACCTTTATTATTTTATTATCGTATCTCTGCGAAAGTTAAGCAAGATGCCAAGGAAGCTAAACGAGATAAAATGTACTAGAGTTGCCATAAGGAACCTAGCAGCCACCCCTCGAACAAAATGAGCGTCATCAATCCCCGCAAGGAAACTTTCCTGCATATTGGGCATTCGTGCGGAGAAGACATACGGTACCCCTACAGCGTCGAATGCAAACTATATGCCGCAATTTCAGACGATTCATCAAAACTTTCGTGCCAGAATAAGAAAAAAGAAACCTCAACATATGTAGCACTCACTGAAACTAAAGCGGCTCAAGTAAGCTTTTTATCAGTTAGTTCATCGCCGAAATCTCAACTAGATAAGGGAACACATGGGTGATTTCCCACTTTATGCCTTAGAAATGGGGAAAAAGACGGCACGACTACAAAAAACATTGCCAAGCTCTCAGTAGACAATCTGAACATTTTTAAAGGAAAATGTTATCTATCTCGTTAACCTTGTGAAAGCCCAAATGCACGCAGGTAAGCAGTTATCCGTTATCATAAGTGACAGCTGCGAAAACACGCGACCCAAACGACTACACTAGAACAGGCGTCCCCTGCACACATACCAACCAAATACCAAGTGGTGCGGTACCTACACCAGATTACAGAAGGCAGGAAGACATCAAAATGTCTGACCCCCAAACGTTCACAAATGCACAACCACCAAGGAGGGGACCAACGCCAGTAAAAAAACGCTAAAGCAATCAAATGCACCTAATAAGCGATAGGCAGCAAGCAAGGTGAGGCCCACCACCAACGCAGTCACACCAACTCGACTCCACACGCCCCCACCTTCACCGACATTGCACATTCCGGTAAGCAGAGAGCGTAAAAGGCCCCTCTTAAATGCGACCCGATCAAAGCCAGCACCACAGCGTGCGCTCCACACGCAGCCCCAATGGTAGCACTTCGCAAGGCATTTACGTGAGTGTCATGGCCACTTCCTCAGCCCTAACCAACACCCTGAAAGGAGAAAACAAGACGAAGCGAGGTAGACAATGAGAAACTAATACAACGTGCACAAAGATAGGAGGAAGCACAGCTCAAGCCACAGCATCTGACAGGTAAGAGGAAAGGAATGGAGGTTAGCAGTTTAGGCGCAGAAGAAGGCAACGTGAAGATAAAGTGAGATATGATCGAAGGAAGGAAGTTCGAAAGAAATCGTGCACGTAATGAAGCTTACATTGGACACTACTATCTGCTACAGCATCTGGCAGGTAAGAGGGAAGGAATGGAGGTTAGCAGTTTAGGCGTAGAAGAAGGCACCGTGAAGATAAAGTGAAACATGAGCGAAGGAAGGGAGTTTGAAAGAAATCGTGCACGTAACGAAGCTTACATTGGCCACTACTATCGTATAATTGCACAGTGTCCAAAAGAAAACGTTCGTACACAGGTTCGCAAACGTTTGCTTTTAACTTGCCAGACTATGATTAAGGCAGCGAAGGTTAGTGGAGCAAGATATAGGCGCCGCAGAAACCAAAGACAGCAACGAATACGCTTCTGCGGTCCCACTTCGACCCACAACAACACCGCAGGCAATACAAGCAAGAAACGATCACCACCATTACACGCAAGACGACAGACCACGAGGCAGGCACATCACGACGGCCACTCGAAGGCGTGGAGCCGAAAAACCTCCACCGGAAAGGCTATAGCTGGCAAGAACAACAACGTTACAGAAGGGGAAAAAAACCACAATGATTCCGACAAAACGTAAAAAAAGTCCACTCGCCGCACAGTGTGTCACCATATCACGTGTACGAAAATGTCACAAGTACTTGCCATGCCTGAAACCAACACACCGGCGTACTTACCGTACCACTGCACGTTACCCGCCTCGTGAAACAGAGACAAAAGCTTTCACCTCCGAGATCCGAACCGGCTCTGTTTGAAGTCTGTCAAAGCGCTTGGGTTCACTGTATTGAAAGGGGGGCTGGCTGGACAGATAGTTCTCCCAAAAAACTGCCGCACTAAGTTTTTCACTATTGGGCGTTAGCGTGGGGTAGTTAGGAATACCACGTGCTGTTAGTCAGAAGGAATCAGAGATGATGTGACCCCGCAAAGGACACTGGGGAAAAAAATTTGGCTCTACTTTGACGCGTTGTTAGTAAGAGCGTCACGTATGATGGAAAGGTTTCAACGTGGCTGGAGAGGGTATAGGAAAACACAGCAAAGATCTACGAGAATTCTAAATGATATCTCTTTTTACACTTGCAAGCACCAGTGTGCCTTCTCCTGGACAAGTCTCAAACTCGAGGAAAACACGCCCTAACGAAGTTCCTGGCACCACCGCTTCGTGTCACATTAAGCTCAGATGCCCTCCTCTTCACATCGAGCGTTCGTCACCACATTTAAGGAAAACACCTAGTGGACATTATTTACAGTACAGTGAATGTCTTTACGGTAGAATACAATGAGCACAGCACCTATATTGCACTGACTCCACAGAAAGAGAAATAAAAAATGTAACCGATAAATGGAACACTTCAGCTTGTCCTCGCGACCGGCGGATTAGTCAATCCTAACGAGGTATCGGCTAAACGTAACTATCCTGAAATTCTGACAAAAACTCGCCACGATTCCACCTGCGGTTCTAAAGAATCCGTCGAGCCCAACTGTATATGTATATTCCTATCTTTACGCGCTGAACCACGAAGTCTGCTACAAAAATTTACGATAAGGAACTGTGATCCCTTAGTCCCTAGAGGAGCTGCATATACGGGCCGGTTCAGCCAGCACGGTAACGACGTGCCATGGATTTCCCTAAACTTGCTCCTCCTGACTTCGAAACGGCTTCGTGACTTTGCAAAAAAATTATAATTTTGAACAAAATATCACGTATACATCACACAATGCGTGATGATTATACACGCGCGAAGAGTCTTCTTGCATAGCTGTGGCTTATAGCGCTACGAGTGCTTGGAAATTTAGAAAAGGCCAAGCGTAATAAAACAAAGTTGCAGGAACGTTTGAAACAAGAAGCCCGTATATTGAACAAATCCACACTCTAACAATCATTTCTACAGCGATTCAACAATGGCAGCGCCAGAGTTCCCTGTGGTATACGTTTTGTAGGAAGCTCCGCGGGCTGAACACGCTGCGCGGGAGCTCTTTCAAATTGCGCGCAGTCACCAAGACGACTAGCGAAGCTCACGAGCATTGAATGTGATCCGCTAAGTACACAACGGTCGGAATAAACATGCGCGCGGGCCATTTCACGAATGCCGAATGCCTACGGTGTGTCGCTGGAAGCGAAACCATTTGCGTTTGCTCGTGAGGAGCCGGAGCACCGCAGACAGTAGCCCTCGCAAGAAAGAAAGAAAAAAAAAATCTGAGTAAATAAACCACGCGATCTGAGTGCGCAGAGAGGGCTGGACGAGATGGGAGAAAAAAAAATAGAAAGTTCATTTTCTAGAGACGTGAGTTGTGCGGAAAGCTTCTCTCCCCTCTCCCTCCCCGTCATTAGAGAAAGGGCAACGCCATTACCGCGAGACGCGCTTGCCGGGTTGAGAGCGGAGTAAGAAAAAAAAGAAGAAAGTAAATTACGCGGCCGGTCGACACAGAATAAAAAATGCTCTCGCTTCCCACAACGGCCGAGCTTCTCCGGGAGGCAGGAACGCAAGACGTCAAACACGACACAGAGACACGACGACTCGAGCGGACCAACGGGAGGCTGCGAACTTACTCGGAAACTCGTTAAAAATCGAGTTTCTTCTGTATTAACGGATCGACGTGCCGTCCTCTCGGAGTGCCTGACAGCCTCTCCGGTGGTCGTTAGGCCTATCAGAAGAGTAACTCAAAACGACTGTAAACCAGTCCAGTTTTTCTTTTTCTTTCTATTTCTTCTTGACGGCGGTCGCGATATAGAGCATATCTACGTAAGTTCGCGTCCGAGCTGAAATCCACAATCTCGAAGCTAATCTATGCTTAGGCGTACGAATTATGAAAACGAATTACCTAAAGGTCACTTGCACCAGGAGCAGGAATCGCGGCAGTTTCCCGCTTTTCCGAAGTGCCATCAAATGAGGTTTGAAACTACGACAAACATTAGCACATAAGCGAAGAAAGAAGGGCAATCTTCAATTTACGAGGCAGCGAAAACTTCCACTTAACAAATCCCAATTTTATGAGCCTGTTGATCGAAGGAGCGAACACATCACGATTCACTCGGACGGAGTCACCAAAGTCGCATTCTCTGTAACCACACTAGAGATATCAAAATATTACTGAAAACTTCTTCACTCTGCTCCAGTTGGAGTGACCTACGCTTGTAGCAGCACGTTTACAAAGCTCGGTCGCCGGAACGACACTCAAAAAACCAGATTGCGAGGTTTCACGAACAAAAGTGATGCACAGGCTATGCTAAACGCAGAGCTGCGGGTTAACTTACAGCGCCAGGGTTTCTTAAGAGAGCACCTAAATTTAAGTACACACACGAGCGTTTTCTCACTGCGCCCCCACCGTAATGCGTCCGCCGCTGTCGGCAATCGAACCTGCGACCTCGCGTTCGGCAGCCGAAAACACCAAAGCAACAGAGCCGCCACGCCGGGGGTGAACGAATCCTCCGAAAACAGGCGGACGCCCGGACAGTACGACGAGTGGCTCATCGGAAAGGGTCGTGAAGCTAAGGCAGGGAAAGCTCGGCATACGAGGTACGCCGCGTATCGACGGACCATAGGCCGGCCGGAAGCGGAAGTGAATTACGCTGCTCGTGGTATCGACCGGGAAGTCCTCCGCGAAACTTTCAGGCAACCAGGAGACTAAGGACAACAAAGAGGACGACAAAGAAACGATGGGTGATCAAACTCAGCTCGGGACGCCCCCCCTTCGACAGGACCGAAAGTGGCGCGTCACTGGTGTGCCCAAGGCGGGTAGAAAGACCGACGAGACGGAACTGACAGGCCCAGAGCGTGCGATGGCCCCCAATATGGAATCTAGGTCTTCCGACGTGATTGATCGGCCGTTCCGCTGAGAAACCGTAATAAACAGGTCCTGGTCGAACAGCTAAACAAAACGAAAAACAAGAAAGATAGAAAACGTCCTGCTAACAGCATGTAGAAACTACTACTCCTCGAATGACGGCATCGTGGGCGCACTAACTACCATCAAACGGATTCCTGTAACTGACCCACGTTACGCAATACAGCAAGCATCGTTGGATCGGGAGTGCCCGTTTCCTTTATTCTTTCCAGCAAAAACTTCTAGGCTCCGATGTGCGCGTCAAACACGGAACTAATTTCGATTCCGACTTTCCCTCAACCAAACTACAGCGTTGTTGGACTGGACTACCACGGCAGGTAACTTTTCAAAGCAGTCAAAGAACGCTGCGCTACCCAGAGCCACTCGGGAATAGAACGACGAAAACTCGCGGAAGATATCAGGCTGCAACTCACAACCTCCGGGTATGCAGAAATGTCGACCTCAAATGACCTCTAAGGCAGATTTCAATCGTACCTACTTTATTTTAAACGAGAAAACCATCGCAGTGACTATTGAAGAAAATTTTTACTCTAAGGCCTCGAGTTTTGCTTCATACGCTGAAGCAACCCGGAGAAGCCAAAACTTAAGATGAAAACGGGCTATTTTTGCAACTATAATCCGAGTAGAAAACACACAGACTTCACTGAACAACAATATATGTAACTTTTCAATCGGACATTTAGGCTTATCGATTTAATTTACATTAAATCCACAATAACCCGGCGCCAGCTTACGTGAGCTTCGCACATGCCTTAATAAAAAAGTAGTGACGAAGTCATGTATCATGCGCTGTGGGTTTCTGTTCCATTCTCACGCACCAACCGGTGCCGTTGACGAGACTGCGCTACCTATTTCCGGTGCGGAAGTAATGGGCCACCTACACAATATTTCACCGAGTTTTCTTAATTGAACCTTTGCCTATCCTGCGGGGCGCCGGACACCCTTTTACCCACATGGTGATGGGGTGCCCTAATCTTGACGAACACAACAATCAAGAAGCTCAACCAAGAACCGTAAACAAACGCATAGAAAAAGATTGGGAAGAAGCGTGGGAGGCCATGCTCGCGGCCCCGGACTTGGACAACCAGCGAAAGCTGGTGAACCAGGCCAGGGAAGCACCAAAGGCCAATGGTTACCCGGACTGAGGAGGCCACCCGCCTTGGGTGAAGAAAGAACTCTTCCTCACTGAGTCGCCATATTAAACGTTTGTTCTCTCTCTCTCTCTCTTTGTCGTCACTTTGAGTATATAAGAAAAATGTCTGCTCCTTAAATACGCTAAAGGTTCTCGTTTATATGCAAGAAATATAATAGAAATCTGTTTTCACGGTTATATGAGACGCGCGCCCCACTTTTCATAACTATAGGCTATTTGGATAATGAAGACTGCAGCCCAGGCTTCCCTTAGGTACGTAAGCGGTATAAGACGACACCACATCCACAATTTGGCGTTGTTAAAGAGCCTTTTGTATTATTTTCGCGGTGCCCTCAAACTCGTGACCTCCAATAAGCACCTCCTCGCTTCCTCGATAGCCCTCTTCCAGTTTCCCAGACGATTTCGGGTCAGGAGGTCATTACTGCTTACTCTTAACAATTTCTTCGTCGTGTTCGTCGTAGCGATTATCACCAGAGAAGCCTGTCCACTTTGACCCGCCAGCGCTTACATTTTTAGGATGCGTTGTCAACCCCTCCCCCCTCCTCTCACCCTCTCCTTAAAACGTGCGCTCCGGAATCTGCGCGCGCCCGTGTCCTCTCTTTCCGGTCCATTTCTTACGCTCGTTTCCGGCGGCCCCCCCAGTGAAGCTTCCTTATCGCCGACTGCCAGGTCAGACAGAGAAATGCGATCTCGAATCGGTGCTCGCGAGCTTCGTCTCCTTCCCCCTCGCCCACCCGCCTCCTCGCACACCGCCATCGGGAGCCATTAGCTGCGGCTACGAGCTCTCGCCAAATTAAGCCTAGCGACCGCGACGCCACTCGACCACGCGGCGTCGCCTTACCCGCCGCGCGCATCAAGCACCACGGTGTACGTTGTCCGGTGCGCGTGTATCCAACTCGCGAGCCGCACACGAACTCCGAGACCGCGCGGATCGCGATACGGCCAAGGAGGACGACGAATCCACCGCGAGGCACACAACACGGCGAAGCACATCGACAAACCGAAGGCGAGAGAGAGAGAGAGAGAGAGGAATGTTCGGTGCGCGCGCGGAAAATGCCAGAAGGTCGCGTCGGGTATATAGGCGAACGCGACGAGCAGCCCGAACGCTAACGCAACGACAGGGCGGAAAAAAAGAAGAGAGAAAGAAAGGACGATAAGCCACGAATCGAAGAATAGCGATGAGACTACATTACGCCGGCCCCGACAGCAATAGTGGAGAGCCCAGCGCTTCCCTGTGAGCCCACGTGCCACCGGATAATCACCGGTCGCATAACGACGCCGCACGGTGGAAGGCTGAGAGAGGGGGCGCGTAAAGCTCGGCAGCTTCTTGCCTTTCGCGCACGGGTTATACCTACTTCCTCTCGGAGGGAAGGCCCACAATTATGTGCAGCGGAAGGGGAACTCGCGAACGTGGCTGATCCGTATACGGCAGCACTGCGGCGAGAGTCGGGCACCTTTCCGAAATGGTTCCTTCTGCGTTTATTAATTGTGTTCACTTGCGCTGCTTCAACATCGTCATCAGATCAAATCGTGTCGACCGCATGACGAAGGCCCTCCCTCTACCAGCAACCTTTAATCAGCTCCTGTTTTGCAACCAGCTGGCACCTTACTATACCTGCAAATTTCCTAATTTCGCAGAACCCTTTAATTCTCTGCCGCCCTTGAGAAAGTGTCCCTTCCTATGGCGCCCATTCTGGAAATTTGGGGAAAAGGGAATTGCTGGTTGGTACCTGGCTTATTGCGCAAAGAAGCACGAGGACGGAACACAGACTGCAAAAGGCGTGTTTTCTTGCCATGTGTCCCATCATTACCGCTCTTTTTTACAAGAAACTGTTCGCACTCCTATAATTCCTCACGTTTACATCGCATAATTTGTGTAGAAGTAGAGGGTTTAACGTGCGCCGTGTTTTCTGAATCGGCCGTGCACTGAGCCTATTCTGTCTTGCGCATGTACCACCTTAACTGGCCCAAACGCTTGCCACATAACATAATGCTCTTCCGTACGGTAACGAGGAGCTAAAACTCACTAATAAAGCCAAATACATCCGGGCTGCGAATTATTTCTGCATGACTATTGAGAAAAGGGAATTAAATTGTGACTAAATAGATCGAACCATAGCAGCCGGGCAAGTTAATCAATGTTAGTCTTTAATAAATAGAAGGTGCAGCGAAGACAAAACACCACTCTCTCTCTCTCTCTCGTCGTCATACACTTATTTCCGTGTTTCGACGTTGTTGCGCTACTGCTGCTGAAAGACTGCCCGCTCTACGCTATCGAAAGTACCATTGCACGTTCCCATAATCCAGACGTCTTCTGTATTATTTATACGAGAAGGATAACGGAATGAAACGGAGTCAGTATCGACCGCATGCGAATACTTTTGGAAAAACACGCAGAGAGAGAGAGAGAGAGAGAGAGAGAGAGAGAGAGAGAGAGAGCCTTCACCGTACGAAACTAATGAAGACGACTACTCTCCTTCGGCTGTTAAGTCAGTAAATGTCTGACTTACGTACTCTCACGCATACTTATGGCCGGAAAATAAATCTGACAGCTTTTCTATCATTCGCCAGTGCGCTATTCCTTTTCTCTAAAAATGGGCGCCCAACGAGGTATGCAAATCATCCGCGTGCGTTAATGCGTTTCTCCAAGGAGGGCTCCAAGAGCCAGGCATTATAATAAATGCTATATATATATATATATATATATATCTTTTTCTCCGCTAAAGTGTTAAAATGCTATAACACAATTTCAAATCTGTGACGACACACTGATGCACCGAACGGAGCTGCGGTTTTCGTGCGATATGCGAGGGAAGATTCGCCTTCCTCTTTTCCACTCGTATTCTCTTTTTCTCTTTTTCCAGCGAAGGGATGAAAATATAGTTACGAGAGAGCACTCCACCAATCTAAGTTGACTGAGTGTCTTTTTTTTTCTCCTTAGGATCCATTTAAACTTAACCACACGCACTCCATTCGTGCGTCCTGCCAAGCTGCGACAGCAGCCAGCGCCACTGCACGAAACTAGGCCGCAGTAGCGGCGTGGTTTCGTGCAGTGGCGCTGAGACACAGAGACGAGGGAAGTGTACGCGTTACGAACGCGAGATCCTAATTGCCCTCGACGTGGCTTTTTTGCGACTTGTTCCGGATACGTCCTGTTTACTGGCCAGAAGACGAAATCCGATAGCCATGCCGAGGTCAGCGAGCCGTGTGCAACACAACGTACTCTGGCGGCTAGCGGTAAAGTTCCGGCCCAGAACGAGAGGGGTTTATTCCACGTGACGTATACACCTCGTGTAGGGTTTAGGTACCTCGTGAGTTACACACAGTTTGCCAATCGATGAGCTTTGTTTCATTTTATTTTTTTTCATTTTTTACTCTTGTTCTTGCGCTTAGCAACACAAGCGCGGAGTCATTATTACTCTAGCATAGAACTACGATGACTACCGTAATGACCGACCCTTGTATTCTAGAAAGTCCCTACACCCGACAGTCCATCTCGATTCCGTGGTGACGATGACAATGACTCTGATGATGACGTAGGCATCTCTCTACACGGGGCTGTCACATGATACCAAAGTGGTTCTCATACTTTCTGATATATTTAAATCTTTAAACATCCTTAACATCTAAGCTACGTTATTCACTGAATATAAAGTTAGCTTCATGCATGGTATACCTTTCATGGAGTCACCAGACTTCCAGAGGTGTTTTACTGATCTCAATGGACTCAGTTTCATTTATACTGTTTTTTTTTTAACTGACGATTCAGTGAAGCATCGGTACTCTAACCTCTGACATTCTAACATAATGACGAAATTTTCAGTAATTTGAAATTTTCATTAGCTTTAGCAAAAAGAACGATAGCCTACATTTAAACAAAAAATCGGCTTGCCGAAGTCCGTACATGTTATCTCATTTTTTTTTCTAAATTTTAAATGCAACAAACCTTTCTCAAATTCGGTGAAGCGAATGCCGAGCAAAACGATTTCTCCGTTCCCATGGATTTCAATAGAAGTTCCTAAGGCGCGCGCAATAAACGCGAATAAAAAGAAACACACACAACAAAGCCACCGGACACGGAAAGTATTCACCCAAAAGCAGTATTCACGCATTCGCAACTTAACGCGCGGAAGAAGAATGCCCTGCACCGAGCGAAACGAGCATAAGAAAAACGTTTTAAATTTCGCACAGGCGCACAAACAAAGTCTCCGCAGAGACAATACATCCGAACACAACAACAAAGCCAGGCGTCTCGGTCGAGTGGCGCCCACTCCGACAGTGGCGCGGCAAACTCCGCAAAAGTCATTAGAGTGCGCGCGCAGAAACGAGAGCGGCCATAACTCGTTCAATTCCGCGGGGCCAAAACCTTCCGACTCTCTCTTTCTCTCAAGAGTTGCACGAAGCACCGGCACACCGCTCTCTGTCTCGGACCACTGCGACAACACACGGCCTCCGCCATCGAGGCGAATCCTCAGGCAAATAAATGCCGGAGGGTAAATAACGACCGCCAAACAATGGAACACTTACACGCGGCGACGATAAGTGCCGACGTACACTGCCAAATTTTTTTTTTCTTTGGGGGGGGGGGGGGGGGGGGTCACAAGAGAGATAACAAGAAAGAGAAGGCGAAGGTACAAAGAAGAGTAGATGGCGAACGATAATCTGCGCAACGAAATATATCGAACAGGCATGCTCATTAAACGCGACCTCCGGGATTTCGGGTCAGTAGCATTGCGTCCATGTAACGGCGGATACATGGGAGATAAATTGGGCTAGACACGCGAAAGGCTGCCACGGCGCAAAGATAAGCGAACAGAGGGAGCACAGTGGCGGTCAGGCGAGCCGACAGAGTCCAGGAAAAAAAAAAAGAAGAGCAACGAAGATGTTTGGCGCCGACAGCATGCGGATTCTGTCCGTGACGGCCGGTAACGCCTGCCCGACCTACACAAGATGTTACCGTGGAACCGATAACCGTATACAAATTATTCCCACGTGGAGTGTTTATGCAAAACAGTCACCCTCGACTACGCGAATGTGAAACACGGACGTTTCGCGACGTCCTAAGTGAAGAACTTCGCAGGCAGCTGCACCACAATCCAAAGCGCCATGGCATGATGAAAAAAAAAAGAAAAAAACTATCTCGCGCAGTTGCTTATAAGGTCAGAACGACTCTTCAGGGCACGCGCAACATCGGAGAAGCCAAGACAGCAAGATTAGGAACAGAAATAATAATACCAAGAACAATAAAACCTGAGCGGCGCAAGCTGAGGTCCGAGCGAAATGGGTCCAATAGCAAGATCGCTCGTGCTGTTCGGATCCACCTGCCGTAATTTCTCAAACTTAAGCACCTCTTGAATTCGAGCACCTCCATCTGTTGTCAGGACGAAGAGAGAGAGAGAGAGAAAAAGAAAAGAATGAGGAATGAACTAATCTACGCCAAAGTTTTATTCGCTATTAATAAAAGGGACCTGCCTCCTCTAAGCTCCTCCAATACCACCACGTCGGTCACCACAGGTGCGAACGAAGGGGCACGCTTAGGTCACAGCAAATACGGTAGCACGCGAACGAAACCCGGGAATGAAAAACAAAGCAAGCGATTCACGACGGTGTTAATAGCGCTGTTACGCCAGCGCAATTAGGAGAACCCGGCAAAAAACAACAACGAAACTTTTTAAAGGTATATACGTGGTAGAATCTATTTGAAAAAATGACGAACACAAAACTTAAGGTGTGGACGCGAGGCTGGGACTTGCAGAAATAGAAACAAAAAGAATACGGCTGGCCCTTCATAGCGAAGGTCCTCGCAACAAAGTTTATTACGACGTCTTGATCGTGCGATCGCACCTGCCATTCGAGGGGGACAAAAAAGAAAACTTCAGGTAAATTCGCAGCTGACCAACTACACCATCGCATGAACCAAGCAAAGAAAATGAATGAATATATATATATATATATATATATATAATGTGCCTGTGTGTGTGCGTGTGTGTGTGGAAAGAAAGGGAGGAGTCCTTCAAATGACGCCCTAGGGACAAGTGAGGACGTAAACCTGCCGTCTGAAACAAAATAGATAAGAGAGACAAAAAACAACTGAAGAAAGCACGTCCACGAGAACGCGAGGCGTGATCAGGGGTTTAACCTTTTGCTCCCGCTGCCTAACGCTAAAAACAAGAGTTTGGCTGCTTGTCTTTACTAGGCAGCAACGTGAAGTAAAACGCGCGTAGCATCAACCATGCTTTTTTTCTGCGGCAAGCTGCCCAGTGCAGGGCGGTAGTAACAACCGCGTGAGAAACGAGTTTTCGCACTCTAATAACACTGTGTCACTGTGCCAGTCGGGAAAAAAAGAAAGCACATACCGGGAACCAGAAACACGCCCGAGCCTCTCCTTTTTATAATGACCGCTGCTATGGAGTCATTCCGCAAATCGTTTGTAAGTTCGACGCTACCCATCCCTCGAGTATCAATATCCTTCCTGAGAAAATAAAAAAAAAATCAATGAATAAAAACTACCATCGTTCCTCGGAGGAGGATGCGAACATGCGACCAACAGATTGGCAGTCCAGGATCCTACCTCTCAGCCACCCTGCCGATGCTACAGCGGTGGATCGAGAATACTGACTATGAAGAGCGTGATCGTACGACCAGCTGCCATGAGTGGCTAACGCCCACTCAACATATGTGAGCTAGAAGGTGTTGACACCTTCTTCGTGTGCCAGGCGCAAATTTCGCAAAGCGAATACGACTCATACGTCTTTTTCTTTCTTTCTCTCTTTCTTTCTCTCTTTCTTTCTCTCTTTCTTTTTTTCTATCTTTCTCTCTTTCTTTTTTTTCTATCTTTCTCTCTTTCATTTTTTCTATCTTTCTCTATTTCTGTCTGTGTCTGTCTGTCTGTGTGTCTGTCTGTCTGTGTCTGTCTGTGTCTGTCTGTCTGTCTGTGTCTGTCTGTGTGTCTGTCTGTCTGTGTCTGTCTGTGTCTGTCTGTCTGTGTCTGTCTGTCTGTCTCTCTCCAGCAAGCACCACACGAAACAGTCCACGGCTTATTTGCGCATTGTGCTTCGCCAGCTATCGCATCTCTAATTTACCGTTAAAAGCAAAAGCTTTTTTTTTCCTTAGAGGAAGACAGCACAGTGACGCCATCTATCGTCAGTCAAGGCGCGTGAATGCAAGGTAAATGAAGTAAGGGCTGAACCTGTAGGAAACAAGTTAAACAACTAAACAGACGCAAAATTACCCGCCCAAAATAATACCGGACAGATGCAAACGAGACGGATACCACCAATGCTAAAACTATAAAACGAGCAACATTTGGCACCGTTTGGGGCTTAGCTTGTGCCCGAACAATAAAGGTCATCAATCTTGCGACCCTTTCTTCCTTTACCGCTGAGCTCGCGGCGCATTTAGGTCACGAACCGCAAGAGTGCGTGTAGCGGCATTACACAGCGTTCCTGACAGGAAAGTAGCGAGCAGGGAGTGCTAAAGAAAGGAAGTAACGGAGATCTACGAAATTTATTGTTTAGGGATAAGCCACAAAGGGCGTAAAAGAATGTTCATAGTATGCAAGTGACATCTGCTTTAGACTGGTCGACACACGACAGGAATAACACCAAAGAGCATTTTTATGCCCCATGCGTGGCACTTATTTCTCTGCAATGCTAAGAGAAATGCCATTGGTGCAGTTACATATCTCCTTATGTCGTAACGCGAAATTAAGAACCTTAATAACCCAATGAGCGGCTCTCGCGAGCCGTAAAAAAAATGTTTCGCATGCTTCCTGCTTCGCGTAGCGCAGCGTTCGGTAAGCTCCGATTGTAAAGTCTAGCGCTCACAGCGTCAGCGGCTTCTTTTAGCGTCCCCTTTGACTTAGCGCTCATTGCGGGCATCAGGAATCCAGCGATCAACGCACGATAACCCGTCGTTGGTTAGAGCTCGCTTCTTTCCCTCGTTTGGAGCCCGGTCAAAGGCGCGATAGAGATTCGAAATTCAGCATTGCATTCAAAGCTTGACTTCCGTGAACTTTCGGTTTATGCACTCCGGAATTCCAGGAAAGAAGTTCGCAATTAACTTGTTCGAAAAGTCAGAAGGAGAGAGGTGGGTAGCACGTTAACCATCAAGCAACGTGGCGCGACACTTGCAAGTACGTGCTTTCCACGAAATCATGAGACCGACTGGCTCTCCGAGAAGCGGCGAGTTTAACGGGCAACAACCTCCGGACTAAAGGTCAGAAACTAGTGAGATGCAAAGTGCTCCGAACGATGCCAGGCAAAGGGAATCCACGCAGCCAGCTAACAAGTTCGCCCGCTTCCACCGCGAATTAAAAAAGGAAAAACAGAACTACAAGTGAAGCAACGAACCAAATAGATCAGCTTGCCGAGCCATCCCGATTAAGCGCGCACCGACCGGCTGGTTGTCGCAATTTAGGCGCCGACAAAAGCTCTGCTCATTGGCGTCACGCTCCGGTCTCTCGCCGCCCCCCAAAAAAGCTGCGCGTCGAAGCGACGGTTAATCTGCCGGACAAAGAACTCGCCACCACGTGGTCCGCGGGCGGGACCGGATCTAATCCGGCCGGTAGAGCTCGTTAACAGCGCATAAAATTTGCAAGCCAGAACGCGGCCCCGACGGCCCGCGAAGTTTGCCCCCTGTACGAGGCGCGCAGACACTCTCGAGAAAGTGCAAGAGAACGAATAGGAGGTCTCTACATTGTATTTCCAGGAAAGTTAGGGAGGGCGGACGGCGTTCCAAATGAAGAGGGTCGTAAATAAGACATCGCAAATGGAGAAGAAAAAAAAAGGAACGTGGTGAGGTGGAAGTTCAGGGCAAGCTCTTTGCAGAGTTCTCGGACTACACGATTAAGAACGGCCAATCGACGTAAGCTTTTTTCTTTCTTGTTTTTTTTTTTTTTTTTTTTTTTTTTTTTTGGTGGTGCGATGTTAGAAGTAAGGCTGGAATGTTGAACGTACGCATCGATGGGGCTGCAATGAATGTATATTTGCGAAGGGGAACGTAGTAAGGGAATACATGAAAAAAAAAAGATTGAGATTGGGGGATCATTAGGCGATCCGATTTAATGAAGCCAGGATACCGTTTCGAGGTGGCGGCAAATGAAGGTGTGCATACGTGCGGAGGGAGATCACGCGAGAAAAAAAGAAATTGTGAAGTAAGAAAGTTAGGAGAAATGCAAGACGGGGGAGGAGACATGGGGAAGAAGGTGGGGGGGGGTAAGGAGAAAAGAAAAAAAAGAACAAAAGAAAACGAAATCAGTGGCACTGGAAAGAAAAGAGAAAAATGAAACACTGGCGCAAAAGAAAACTCAACTTGCAATAAATCAAGAACATATCAACAAAAGGAAAGCATACCGTGAACTGAAAGAGAAGCAACACAGTAATTAAAACACAGGCTGAAAAAGATGTAATCGACAATGTTTCAAAAACACCAGGAGCTGCAACCAAAACCAGACTCATCTATTTTGTATCATCTCATCGTTGCATATGCCGGAAATACCAGCCGTCTTTAGCTTTTTATGATCATGGGTCTAAAACGCCAACGTTCACTTTAAGACACATAAATGTGCATATAGCTTTGCTTTCTCTGAAAACTCGTCAAGAACGAAAACAATAGAAGTTCGACCTTGTTTGTCGAGCAGAATTCCAGTAAACGAATGGAAATTTAATAACCGCACACTGCAATGCAATGTTCGATGGTCAATCACGGGGTTATTCATTCAGTCGCCAACTACCGCCAATACATTTATCGCTGCTGAGACTGTTGTGCCAGCTGTTATTCTACGACAATTATTATTCAGTTATCCGCCGTTCGATTATAACGAAAAGGACAACACAACACAACACTGTGTTGCACTTTTTTTGTTCAACTTGCGTCCATGTTTGCACGCCTGTCGTAAATCCTTTTCCGACTTGCGCAACCTGCAGTCGCTCTAAGATCGTACAGCTACGCAGGTCATAGTGGTAGCTATATATGTGCTCCTTCCACTGTGGTTCTACGATCATGGTCGACAGACCTTTCCAACGAGAGCTCCTTAGTCGCTGCCATTATATACGCGGCAGACTGTTGCAACTTGTGAACCACGTGTTGAAAAAAAAAAAAAAAAAGCACTATAGTGCTTTTTTTCGAACGTGCCGCCGCCGTCTACATATAGACGGCCGCGGCACGTTCGATTTATACATACGCCCAACAGGGAAAGTAAGGACGTGTTTTCGCTTGCCGACGACTGAGAGGTCTACAGAACAACATAAATGTCATGCTAAGCGATGCCCCCTCCTCCTTATTTTTCATCGTCCACATTTCAATTATGGGGTTTTAGGTGCCAAAACTACTTTCTGATTATGAGGCACGCCGTAGTGGAGGGCTCCGCGAATTTCGACCACCTGGGGTTCTTTAACGTGCACCTAAATGTAAGTACACGGGTGTTTTCGCATTTCGCCCCCATGGAAATGCGGCCGCCGCGGCCGGGATTCGATCCCGCGACCTCGTGCTCAGCAGCCTAACACCATAGCCACTGAGCAACCACGGCGGGTTTTTCACCGTCCACGGGTCAGGCGATTCTCCATCAACAGGAGCACCTATATCCAATGGAAGTATGCTGGCCGGAAAGATAGTGGTGAACGTATTTGCGTTCTTGACCTGAAGCTGCCATACCTGACCGTTTGCGACCGCTATGCGCATTTTTTCCCACAATACTCGCGACACTCAAACACAAGTTCTTCGCAAACAGTAGCGCCTGCACGAAACGAAAACTCCGGTATCCGCCTCGGACACGTGGCCCCCTATCATTATACAGGTTCACAGACAAAAAGAAGAAGAAAAGGAAAACGAAGAGGCAATGGGTTAGGGATAAGGTCAGAGAACACGGCGGCTGCCGACGATAATATGATCGTGTAGCGTGCTCGAAACGACGTATAAGCTCAAGCATTTCGAAAACCGCGAGCGACGTTATTTTTGGGGTATTTCGAGGTCATTTTGTGCAAATCGGACCACAGCACGAGCCGATACAAAAGCGTTTCCGTTTATGACGTCTTTCTTTGCGTGAATCTGCCTTAAAAAAAAAGAAAGAGAAAGATATCCCGGGGATACTTCGGACGAACCGCCAATGCCAAAAAGAACTCGCCCGCTGTTTGCTATCCAGTCGGGAGCAAACGTTCGGGGATAATGTTGGCGCGTGCATACGTTATTCGAGAGGATCCCGACTCGGCGACCCAAATTTGCATATGCGGCGCGCGCTTGGTCTGCGGAGCGTGACCCGGCCACGACCCGATCAACAGTGACCGCGCCGACTAACGGCCTAAGACCAGCAGACTCGCCCCCAAAGACGACTGCCCTAAATCTGTCCTAACCGTTACCATAACGATCCTTGTAATCAGCCGAAAGGCTAGGCCTAACGTCGGCGAATCGGCAGTCCTATACGCTAAAGGCAAGGCTGCACGCTGGACCCCCGTTAGATGAGAACGTTCAGACTCTAGTTTCTAAACGAATGCGACCGAAGACACCGTTTCACACAACATGCTCGGAGTACACAGAGAAAAAAGAAAGCGCGTAAGAACTTGAATTCACGCCGGACTTTGACTCCAATGTCCCGAGCTTGTAAAACGCGATTGCGAGTAGAGGTTGCGCACGTTTGTGTGACGCGAGCTGAATATTTCCCTACAGAAAAAAAAAAAAAGAACAGGAAATGAAGAGTTAAATGGCTGCTATTCACAAACGTGCAGCTTTAGTAAATCTTCACGAAGCCCGCTTATACTGGCTTTAAAGAAAGAAAAAAAAGAGAGAAAGAAGCTTTCAGTTCCATCGATACGAGACACGAAAGGTTTCAAACCATTATACGCCCCGTGGTTTGCACAGAGCGATGAAGCCGGCAATGTGTATTCCGGGCGGTTCACGCAGTTAGGCAACATTTAAACGCAGAAGAAGTTAAAACGAAGGCGTTTCGAGCGAATCTTCGCCCTTGCCGTTTGTTGTATCGCTTAAAGCTTTCGAGCTGCATATCAAAGCGCCGTATATCGCTCGTAAAGGGGTCGCTGCCCCGTTTCGCGAGAAAGTGCTCGCATAGAAAACACGAAGTCTGTGAAAAACGACTGCGTCGATTTAACATACGTGCGACAAGGGTTACTCACGGCATCGATTCGAGCAAGCTTAACAGCAATTTTTAAAGGGAAAGTTATAACCTTTAGAGTATGCACAACTTTCGACACACATAAAGAGAACGTTCTCAGCCCCAAGTACGCAATCTGAACATATACGCGCTGAAAAGCAACCTTCTCGGCAACAGTGCTCTTCGACTAAGCTTATGTGCTTAGAATGCCACTTATCCACAGAAGAGAGTGAATTCAGACAGGCGTGCTGAGGCTTGATGAACACATCAACGACAATAAACGACACCCTGCGTAAACCATTCAACCTTGAATGAATAGTAAGCAAGCAACACGAGACTGTGAAGTTGTTTGTGCTGATAGTCCTACTATGATAGAACTCTGCTCTGTGCGATACAGTTCTTATTTTTTTCGTATTGCTTGATCCTCATAAAGGAGACGGCAAGGGTATGCGACACATCTGCAGACAGGCTGCAAGGGCGCTGCCAGCATTCCAAGTCACGCACAACAACAGCAGCAGCCCCATCGCGTGCTTGCGAAAACGCCCGTCTCTAGTTGCCTATTTCACTAATTACCCATGGCGTACACGTCATTTAAGAACCGTGTATAGGCGGCGCGAGCCACCGTCGCATTACGCAACTAACCATGCATATATATATATATATACAATCAAAGCTCATTCGCAGTGGCTACTCCTCAGATTCGACATCAGCTGATGCTAGACTATGGTTTCTTTTTTCTTTCTATTTCTTTTTTTCCTCTCACAGTTGCCTGACGTGTCGCTTCTGCCTCTATTGAACGGGAAAACGAAATTGAAACGTAATTCCACAATTATTACGCATTCCTCGTTAAATATCACTATCACTGCGCTTCGGAGCGCTATAGCTCTTCATTACAAATGTCTTTTTTTTTTTTTTCTTTTTCTCGGCACTGCAGGTGCTTGGCCAACCGGCGTAGGAGTATACATGCTGCGCACCCGCGCGACACATTAAAGCACTGCTTGTTTGAAGCGTGAGCAACAGCAGCTGCGCAACAAAAGGACTGGAGAACAGAACGTGCATTCATCAGACGCGACAAAAGGAGCGCACCGTGATGCGTACTCACTTCTGGCAAGGACAGACGCAGATGCCACAGCACTTCTCCATTCCGGTTAGATTCTTCTCGGCCTCTTTCATGTCGGCGTTAATTTTGTCCATGTCCTCTTCGATGCGGTCCAGTTGCTCTGCGAGGGCGCGCCGCAAACAAAACAAGGGTTTCGCGCGGCACACATTACGCGAAGCACGAGCCAGGGTCCTGACGCCGGTTGAGAGCGTCTCGCCCGCGGTCTACCCTTCACCGAAGCCCACAATCCGCGACACTTCTACGAGATGAACACAGTTTCGGTTCTCATATTTGTCGGACAACACTTTCAATACTTCCAAGTATTGCTTCACTACACACGTCTTCAGTACACGTCTTCACGTCTTCCGACCTGATTACACTGGAAGAAATCGGCACGAACACGGAGCACAACGAAGCTGACATAAGAGGAAAGGAGCTGCGCTTGATTTTAACTCTGTGCTAACTGACCAAGCTGTCCAGAATGTTATTTCCAATCTTGAGACGGACGCGCTGGCTCCCAAAATTTTTTTTCTCTGTCCTTTCTTTGCGAATACCCTGCTCCGAAGACGTTCGCGCTCTGGGGCAGGGTTCAGTGGATTCAGCAGAAAAGAATTTTGCGTTGATCGCTCTACGAAACGGCGCAGTCCACACGACAAATATGAATTAATCTGTGGTCCTGTGACCGTATCGCAGATTTTGTTTCTTTTTCTTTCTTTTTTACATCTATTTGTGACTTTCGCGCTTTATATGCAGTGTGATGCTCAGCCTTATGTTTTCTTTTCTTTCACGCATACATGAATCTGTGTTCTTGCCTTGCCTCGAGTTTCCTTAAGCAATTCTCGCGTAAGCTCCTGCAGACACCCTGAATATTTATCTTTCGTTCTTCTTGTTTAAGTTGGTAGATCGGTAAAACCAATGCCGCGAACCCGGGGGCACGCGCCCAATCAAGTACACACTATATATATATATATATATATATATATATATATATATATATATATATATATATATATATATATATATATATATATTCGTCCGCGCTCCAAACATCCGTGGGATGTCGAATAAAGCTGATTTGAATTGAACAGAGTTGACCATGCTAACTATATCACGTGCCTCAAAGCACACTACGCGTCTCCAGTCATCGGACATGGTGAAAAGCGTTAGCCGGAGGAACCGCGACATCACAAGGGAAACGACCGGCACATTATTTCAACGTTAGCCTACGGGCAGCCCCTTACCGCCTTGCTTGTCGAGTTCCACGATAGTTTTGACACCAGCGTCCGATGCCTGGATTTTTTTGTCAAGTGCGAGGTAACGAGGGGCGACAAGTGTGCGAAAATTCGATTTTTCGAACGCAACGTCGCACATTTACCGCAGTTTTTTTTTTTTTCAGTCGTACGGGCGTTTGCAATGAGGCATGGGTGTGTGGAGAAGCAGCGTGTAATAGGCCAAGCAGACAAAAAAGAAAGAATAATAATAAAGAACGCAGACCCGAAAAATGCGTAAAACACAGCCCCGGGAGTGTTGACCGAAGCAATTCAAAAATTGTGACGCGTGGCACCCCAGCCGAAGTGAAGAAAAAAATAACAAGCAAACCAAAGAAAACCACAAAGAACACAAGGCATGGCCGGGCAGAATAGGCGTGCATTCGGGTGGCAGACGCAGTGCAGGTCCGGTGCACAGGCGATGAACGTGTTGCAGGATACAGCAGAGCGCGGGAACCAAGGTGTGGCAACCATGAAAAGAAAACAGAAAAAAAGAAACAGAAATGCGAAACTGAGGAAACGAGATAAAGAAAGAGCCATTCTCTTGGCTGAAAGCAGACAAGGAACGCAGTGGCCGCGCTTGCTTAGTGCGTAATATTCCTCCGCTATCAGTTGTAGCACACAACGCGATAAGGAATTTTATGAAATTACAGTGATAAATGAATGCACTAGACAGAACACCTACGCGACGGTTATTCTCGTAAAAAGAAATACTTTGCGCCTACATATGCAGAAAGCACGCTGAGGCTGAACATTACAATTGAACTCCGTTGTTTTACACGCAATAAAAGCCATGATTTGATTATGAGCCCCGCTCCAGTGTGGTGACTCCGGATTAAGTTTGTGACCACCTGAGGGTTATTTCACGTGCATCCAATGCACGGTAAGCGGGATCGAATATTTTTTTTTGTTTTTTTGCATTCCGCCTCTGCCAGAATGCGGAGCCGCTGGCTGGGGTCGAACCCACGACCCCGCGCTAGGCGGCGCAACGCCACAGCCAGTGAGCTACGACGGCGGTTAAGGTTGCCGATAGTTACGTGCAAGAAAAACTGCGGCAGGATGGGCGAGTAGTGTCCTTCAAAAGCACACCTGAGAAGGACCCTTCGAGCGCTGTCGGGCACACCAAAAGACGCGCTCAGCGACAAGCGCTAAGCGCGTTTATTATCAGCTCATTGTGGAATTTTCCACTCAACTTCCGAAGCTAAACTAGAGAAAATGTGCTCCGTAATTTAAAAAGAAGAGGAAACGTTGCTGCACTACGCAAGCGGCCGACCAGCGGCATACACTGAAGCAAGGAACTGAAGGTGCGAATGTCAACGCAAGAAAAAATAAAGAAAGACAAGTCGTCACTCATCTACGGCAAGAAAACGTCAAACGATCAAACGGCAACACAAGTGGCTCAAGCAACAAAATAGATATAAGTACACTATACTCCTACGACATCGCAAAACTGTAGAAAATAAAATGCGAGAGGACGAGGAGGAGGAGGAGAGGTGCTCGTGCGGGTCAGAAACCCCAAGCATGACGTCACGCTGGCCAGAGCGTGACGTAAGAGGCCCAGTCCTTACCTCCTTGTTCGTCGAGAGCAACTAATGTTCGTATGCCAGCTTCCTTGCTCTGAGGGGGAGAAAACGTTTGGGGCCAACCGCAAAGGGCGGGGGCAAAGAGGGAAAGGGTAAAGGCCGACACAGTGAGTAAGGACAGAAAGTATGTAACAGGAGGTTAATGGGGGGAAGATATCGACACTGGAGGGAGAGTAGGTATAATAGGGTTTACACTAAGGCTCACAAAGGGCAGAAGGGAGTTTCATACACTTCGCATTCTAGAGGAAAATCTGGCGCCACTCTGTGCCCCACCAATCGGGCTGTTTATCAAGCACGGGAACGATGGACAGTACAGGGATTCCCCATTGACTGTGTCGCTAAATTATTCAGTCACGGAGTTAAGCGTCCCGAAAATGTATACGCCGGGTTGCGAGGGGAGTCGAAGCAGAGGTGTTCTGGATTAATTCTCACCACGTGGGGTTCTTATCCAAGCACCCAAAGCAACGTACACAATCATTCTTTTATTCTGCTTCCAATGAAAAGCGGCCGCTGCCGCGGCGGGGCATCGCAGCCTCAACCTCGTGCTCGGCAATGCAACGGCTTTCGTTCTAACCATTCCAAACGACATTGAGGGATTGTTATACCAGCATAATTTTTTTTTTGTGCTCATCTTTGATCGCTGAATCTTCCTACGGCAACAGTTAGCCTCACATTTCCAGCATGCTATGCTTTCTAAACGGACACACACAAAAGTTAATGATACAGAACATACAATTACGCATTCTGAGAGTTGCCCAGCGAACATCATCTACATTTAACGACACGCACGCAAAGTAGCGGCGTGATTTATCGACGAGCTCGAAAGGCTCCTGGTGCTCCCGGAAAAGGTTAGCATGCTACGCAATTCGGTCAAAAAAAAAAATAAGAAAAAGTCTACAACTAGCTTGCCCAACGAGTCTAGGGGGAATAGAAAAATAACCCATGTGCTGCCTGTGGGTTCCAGGATGAGTGAAACAATTTCAGCGCCAAACTTTCCTCTAGTAAATACAATGTGAAACACTGCATACGAACGTAACGCGTTCACTGAGGCAACACAGTTGCTAGTTCCCAAAGATAAAGGTCACAGGGCTGCACGAAAAAGGCACAGTGTGGATGGATACACGAATTGTTGAGGAAGAAAAAAAATACGCAGCAAGATTCACATGGCAGAAACGTCAAACTTTAATTACAGGCTTTAAGAAGCAACGATGCTCGATACAGCAGCGTAGCGGGCGCCTAATTTCAGAAAGCGTTTTCAGAACGCGATATCTAGACGTGCTTCGACCCAGCCTGCTCGCATTGCGTTTGTCTTAAGAGACAATGCTTAATAAAGAGAAAATAAAACTTCGGGCGGCGTTCTGACAGCAGACGTCGCTCCACCGGTTACGACCCTGTTTCGAGACTTGCGCAAAAATCTTGCGCGGGGCGCGGGGAGACCCCATTATTATCTAAACATAGAACGCTGCACAAATGACCAGTGAGGTCAAACCCATCGCACCAGTGCGCGAGGCGTAGTACAATTCGAATGAAATTGCCTTCTGCAAGAAAGTTCTGCTCGCCATTATTGCTGCTGGTATGTTACCACGTCCTCTTTAATTTTAGCGAAGGAATAGATACGCATCTGTCACAAAAAATCAGAGGCTAAATTTATGTTGGCATCTCTACTTGCAACAGTCTTCGCTACCCATCCTGTTCGCTGTACCTCCTTTACTTCTTTCTTTTTTTATATCTCAGAAGAACGTAGTGGTTGGTCAGCTTGCGCAAAACCATCGGGACGCATTGCAAGCACCGCAGAAGGCTATTATTCATACGACAGGAGACACGCAGGACGTGATGAAGGTATCCGCGGTCGCATAAAAGCAAGAAGGATTTCTCGCTTTACTGCAGACAATATCCCGAACGAAATCGAAGGCTGAATGACGTTTGCCTTCGATGGCGAGGCGAGATAACATACTACAGGCGTGCGAGGCCAACCACGTGACACCGCTTAGAAACCACTGGAAAACGAGAGATACGTAAGTAGCGACGAACAGACAAAAAAGCAGATGCTAGCGCTTCCTTGCGGCAAGGAGTATTCCATTCGCAGTTTTAAGCACCAATAAAGAAACAAACAGATGCGTAGAAAACACGAATGCAGGCAGAGCGCTTTGCCGCGCGAGTCTCTTCTACGTACGCATGCATTTGCGATCGCTTCAAAAAATACGAATGAAACAGGCGCGCCTTTACGCAGATAGTTTCTGAAAGCGATTTTACGTGGTCGGCGTCGTAAAACTCTTCGTCGCGTCCTGCGTGTCTCCTGTCATATGAATAGCCTTCTGCGGTGCTTGCAATACGTCCCAACGGTTTTGCACAAGCTGGCCAAACACTACGGTCTTCTGAGATACACACACACACAAACACACACACAAAAAAAGACCAAGTAAAGGAGGTACAGCGAACAGGATGGGTAGCGAGGACGGTTGCAAGTCGCGATGCGAACATAAATTCAGCCTCTGATTTCCTATATAGTTCAATGGCAATATCGACAGTTCTGCCGCCAACCGCCGCCAACTCACCTCTTTCCCTTCCCCATCCCCCTTTTCGCCACTGCTGTTGCTTTTTTACAGCTGGGTCTTCATGGATGAAGACAAACATTTGTCTTAACGCGCACGCCAGTTGCGGCTGCGCAAGTTTCAAAAGCGAGGTCAAGTGCACTCTTATCAACAGAAGGTTCGGGAATCAATGCTACAGCGCCTGGCAGACGACACAGTAAAGTTAATTACGCAATGAAGGCCACAGGCTGCCTTTGGAATGCCGCAGTCAAAATACTGTCACGAACACAAAGCCATAAAGAATAAAATCATCGTTAAAGAAAAGAAAAGCGAAACGCTGCCAACCAATACATTTGCTAATTAATTTGCCACAATTAAACAGTCACGTTTGTTTTGATTCCCAGGCAGCCTAGCCTAGAGCGCAGCAAAATAGGGACATATCTGCGGCTAGTAGGATGATAATACTAAGGAATACGGTGTAATCGTGACAATGGAATTTCTGCCACCTACTAACATTATACAACTACTGTAAAGCTACAGAGATGACTAATATTAACAAATACTTTATATTTCCTCATATTTCTTTATATTTCTCGAGACGAAGGTGCTTAACAAGTGTTCTTGAAGTATTCGTTAATATTAGTCATCCCTGTAGCTTTATAGTAGCTACGTATGCATATATATAGCAAGAACAAGTAGACAGAAAGTCACAGCGGGAGCTATGAGAAAATGACTAAGGATCGCTAAAAAAAAAAAGACAAATAGAAACGACCGAGTCATCGCGCGGCGTCGCAAATAAATACAAAACGCTGGCGCGTTATTTACTGCTCTAGGCCTAACGTGCGGCGAACGGTGCAGGAGCACATCCTCCTACTTGTTCATAAGACAACAGCTCGCGACAGCTCCCGCCGCATCCGCATTCACAAGGCCGCACAGCCCCGCGCGCCATACTTAATTCATCCCACGACGGGCGCTCGCGAATCAGCGCTATACGGGAGCTACAGGTATACGGGCGCGTAAGTAAAAGTTCGGAACAACGAGAACGTCCCCGT
Organism: Dermacentor andersoni; assembly: GCF_023375885.2. Taxonomy (NCBI): domain Eukaryota; kingdom Metazoa; phylum Arthropoda; class Arachnida; order Ixodida; family Ixodidae; genus Dermacentor; species Dermacentor andersoni. The sequence continues at coordinate 74,864,573 of NC_092820.1, read as the reverse complement.
AGCAGCGGGCATACGTGCGCGGACGGGAGGCCCGCCATTAATTTGCGTAAAGGTGTCAAGGAGAGAATAGAGATTTGTAGGCAGCGTGGTATATATAGGGCCCGTAGACTGCTTTTTGTCGCAGCCAGCGAAGCTGCGTGAACGCGGTTATAGGATCGCGGAATCATAAATTGCGAGCGCGTGAAAAAAAGAAAAGAAAAAAAAAAAAGAAGGCGATTCCGCTGGCACGAACGATCCGACACTGGCGCCGATGACAACGGCCGAAGATTAAGCTTTATTCTTCTCCTTGAATGCGCAGTAATGGAGAGTATCCAACGGCGCTGGATACGAGCTACAGGTGCCTACAACGAACGCAGGAGGAATGCTTTGCGGTGAAGAAGACCGACAAAAAAAAGAAAAGACGACGTTCCACGCAACGACAGTGAAATTGAGTCAGACAAAGGTGCCCAGGCGTCGGTTTTAATTTACAGCCTCACACGCAGGACGTAACAAAATTTGGACGGAAACAGCTCAGTGAACAACAAAAAGAGGGAAACAAGGCGAAACAAAGCAAGCAATAAAGCGTTCTAATCCAAGCTTACGCTTGGTAGCTTTTCATTTATTAGGGTATTTTAAACATACTTGGCGGTGTCTGAAAGGCGTATCCAATTTGTCACAATATGCGCAAGCCCTATCTAAAAAAAATGCCAGCCAGTCTGACAGGCGCATTAAAAGGAAATTCAGAATAAAAAATGAAGTAACAGCGCGCACAATAACGACTACGAAGTGTGGTAAAAAATATATATATAAGCAATTACCAGCCGGGTTGTAGAGCAAGGCCAAAACTGAGGTGTCCTCGCGGAGCCAGCGTGCCCTAGTTCCGTATTTGTAAACAAACTACGTTGCAGCCCGAGTCGAGCGCAAGATTATAGGGGGGAACATTTCTCTTGCGGAAATAAACAAGGCGGTAGCTCTACGGCGAAGACTATCGCCCTGGCGCAGAGAGAGAGAGAGAGAGAGAAAGAGCGAGAGAGAGAAATCCTCAGCGTCGGATGCTTATTAAATATTCCGGAACCCGGATGAGAAATGCCCTGGAGCGTATACTGCACCTCACACTCGCACCGTGGAGCGCAAAAAAAAAGAAATATATAAAAAAAAGTAATGCAGCCAGCGGCTGCGCTTCTTCGAGGACTGGAACAACGCGACATTTGCATACAGAGCTATACGTGGTTCCCTCAAGCCGGAGCGAGCGAGCGAGAGAGCTCTGGTGCATCACCCCGTTGTGTATACGCGCGCAAAAGCGGACAGGTGTGGCTTCGCCTTGCGAGCAGCGACTAGGAACACGCGAAGACGCGCCTTTCGAGCAACTTTCCCGCGCTTCGGAAACGCCGCCGAACCCAATTTCAATCTGGCGATCCTCACCCCGGACCACAGACCCGGACTTGGGCTTTGAAAATAAATGCTGCTTCTCTCTTTCTCTCTCTCTCTCTCTCTCTCTCTCTCTCTCGAAGAGCTGGAGCAGCAAGCACCGCAAGTTTCTGCGACGAATTTGCAAAATTACTGGACACGGGGGACTCCGCACTTCGCCTCGCCAAATCCGTCCTTGTGCAGCGAAGGCTAGGACTTGTGTCAGCCAATCAGCAACGAGAGTCGGCTTTGAGCCGCAAGAATAAGGGGTTCGATCTTTTTTTTCTCACTTACGACCGTACAAGGCAAGCAGACAACGGAGACGGGAAAAGCGAGGGTAACATTAACTGTTCTTGCTTTAACTGAAATGCAGAAATCGCCAGGAAAAGGGAAGGGAACGCGGACGCAAGGACAACTTGCTGCGGGAGGGAGTCGAACCTGCGTCTTCTACATTACGCAGGTGGTGCTTTACTACCAGGCTGCCGCGCAGTTGCCTCGTAACTTGAGTATTTGCTGTACGTGTACAGGGCTAGGCCTTCGAGCCTCAGCCAGAGCCACTGACGTCAATGGCGGCGGGTGCATCAAATCCTTAGAACCGCAGGCACCGCGTAGTACCCAAACTGCTATTAAAGTACTAAAGATATATTCAGAGCGTTGTTATTTTGCGTCTTAAGTTAACTTCACTGTTTCACCTCACACGATGTTGCTGCACACGATCTGTTGTGAAACGTTCTCAAAAGAACTCTTGAAAAATATGCACTACTAACCATCGCTTTCGAGTGGGCCATCTGTTATGGGCTTTTGTAGACAGCTTGAGACTTCCCGATGCAGCCGTAAGCGTGTAACGGCACTGCCAGGCAACTATTTGCCTACAAAATCTTACACGTCCTTTAAGCGAGTCACACGATCAAAGCAAGAATTGTTGCGCCGGCGCTTTCGAAACATTACACTGCTTCCTCCAATGCGACGTGCTTTCTAAACAACCTCACTATATGAGAGGCAGATAAATTCAGACGTCTCAAGTAACCTACCAGCAATACCAGGCCCACTGCAGACCGGTCTATGTAGTACATCAAGTAAATGAAACTAGCCTGGACGAAATTTGGCCATACGTTTCCCTCTCAAGAGGTTGTTTGAAGAAAATAAGAATATGGAAAGAACGTATGCAGCACAACCTTTTTTTTACGAAGCGAGGTTATGACCAGAACGACGTTTGGCACATTCGCCAAATCGAATATGCTAAAGAAAGCGCGATTCGGGGCAGGAATGCGAGAGCCGTTGCCATCGCGAACGACGTATAAATCTGACGCGACAGCCTGTCGAGTTGAATGGAGTTACGCTCGCTCGTTGGCGCAGCCCCAAAAGTGTCACTTCAACTGAGTTTCCCGCCCGAAAGGGAGGGGGGGCTGTGCCTCGAAATGCCTCCCGTGGAATTTCGCCGGCGCGAAGCGGGGAGTCTAAAATCAAATCCATTAAATTGACTAGGCCCAGAGTAAAAACGGCATAAAATGAAAGCGAAATAAATGCGCGTCTAAGTCGAAGACACAAGCTTAAGTTTGAAACGCGTATGACTTAGGAAACACATGCAGAAAAAAAGAAAGACAAAGCAGACGAGAGCGAGCACTTGCACACGACCACCAAAATAGCAGATCAGCTTTTCTGCAGCACTCCACTCTTTTCAAGATGTACCGTCTGCACTGGAAAAAAAAAAAAAAATCAAGGTAACGTGGTCGAGGAACGTAAAAACAAAAATAAATAAAGGGCTGGAGAAAAGGAGGCAACCAGGAGAAAAAAAAGGAACGTAAGGACAGGAAAGAAACCCAAAGGAAACAGAAATGCCTTGGATGCAGACGACCGAGCAGCGAAATGCGGTCGTCTGTTGCGATCCGGAGACAAAGAAAACGACCGAGACCCGAGGAAGGGAGTGTGCGGGTAGTTTCCGAGATGGCGGTGACGAATGCTACCGGAGCGGAAGCGGCAAGCAGTCCGTGCCAAACCTCGCCGAGGCTATTAGGAAAACCTGTCATTCGCCTATCCGTATATACACACAGCCCGCTTTTCTTTTTGCCCTACAAGAGACACCGGCAGCCCACCACAGGCTCTGTGTTCTCTCTTCATCCAAGTGACGGTAATGGGCACTTAAAGCAGAGGCAAACCATCAAAGGAAGCACCGATGTCTGCAATAGGCGGCTGTCTTTCTTTTCGTACTGGGGTTGAAACAGCTTAAAACTAAATGTCGCATAAAGGGGACCGAACATAGAGAAAGTAAACGCCTGCTGAGGCACCTGCGTCCGACGCTTTATTGAATTAAAACGGTTTAAACGGCGTCGGCGCACATTATTCGATTTTTCTTTCTTTTTAACTGTGTAATTGAGTTGCGCCTTCCGAACTCATTTCTCAGCACGAAATAAAATAACCTTAATAAATAAAAACTCTAGAAACGAAGCGTTGCCGTTCTGAAGACCCGAGTCCCGTAGTGCTAGAAAATGGATGCCGCATGCGAAACAAAAACGCACGCGGGATAAATTTCGGCGCGGTGGTCATCTGTGCGAATGGGCCGCGCAAATGGGAGAAAACTCTCGAAACGGTGGCCGTCGACGAGGCCGAATATGAGGCAATTTAAATGCTAACGACACTCCATGCAGACAGACAGACGGCCTTTATAAGCACGCGCGATTGATGCTCACAATGAAGAGAGGGCATACACAATCCGAGAAATCGTTAGCGGCCAAGTGCGCACGAACTGCCAAATGCGGGCGTATCGCATCTTCCGGGTTACAGTCGCTGCGTGTATGGTTGTGCACTGCGATGTAACGATACGTAATAACGACTATAAATAAAAATTTTGAAAACGCGTTGCAGACGTCTGAAGATAGATATTATTGGACCTATATAATATGTAAAACATAATACGCGCTAACTGGGAATGATAAGAACTGCAAACGACGACAAACCACGGCCGTCAAATAAGTTGCGCTTGCCTCGACAGCCTTCATTCGAATGGCGTCAATGAATTCTAAAGAATACTATTCCGTGCGTTTATTAACGAACGTTAACGAACCTGGGTTAATACGTAAGAGCGAGAAAACGCTTACATGCTATCTCTACTGTGGCTGGCGACTAAACCAATGCTGGGCGCAATGGGGAAACAAAAAAAAAAAAACGTAATAACGATAGCAAGAAATAAAAAAAAAGAACGAAAGCCATACAGGAGTTCTTGTTTATCTATTTTGATAAACCGCATCTTGTAAAAAAACTAATAAATGAAGAAATAAAAAAAATATACAGCTAATCCTCTTTTGACCTTTTCTTTTCAACATGCGCATTTCAAGACAAGCGCTGTGGACGGCACTAAAATCGGGCCGCAATATGCCACGCGCATTTTCATGGCCTCCTTACGACGCGATCGAACGCTCAGACGTGACCTTGCATGTTTCTTGGACGGCCGCGGTTCGACTTTTGCCATCCCACTGCCCTTCACGGTCAAAGAGACTTCCACGAACTCGTCGATAACGGCGAATGAAACGGTATTCAAATTCGGCCGGGCATAAAAGAAAGCCTCCTTTAAAAGGAGTCTGTCTACATCGGCGTAGGCTTGCGACCGAGTTCACTGAACTACTCGCTGCTGCGTCGTCTGCTTCGGAAACAGCATCGCAAAAGAAAATGCGAGGCGATGTCGCTAACAGGATCACGATCTCTCTTTTTTTTTTTCTCTCTCTCTTCTAGCGGAGGGCAAAAGCTGATGCGGCATAACTCTTTCGTGTCCTGTTGTTGCCGTCATCACAAAGCCTGGCTCAGGTGGTAACTGACCGGGCACTGTTCGCTGAACGTGCGGGCACGTGTGTAGTGGGGCATATGCAAGGCGCAGAACAGAAGGCGAAAGCAACGGGGTCGTTTCCTGGAAATGCCAGTCTCATCGTGACGCAAAGAGCTACGACATAGAAACTTATTTGCTGTAGGCTAGTCCGTGAATGTTTTGCATGGACACTGCACGGACATTAGACACAGGTAAGGTTATTACGCGAGCACTGTCTATCACACATAATATATTAACTTTTACTAACCGCTTTCTCTGAAAAAGTGACTTGGTGACGTAACCTTTTGGACTGTAGGGGCACATACAGAGCTCCTAATTCATGTAGTAACAAGACATCAGAGACCGCAGTGACAAGAAAAGTATATTTCTTTAAATGTTATTAGCGCTATTAAGCGGTACATAGTATGCAGTAGACAGAGTCCAAATAATTCACCTAAAACACACATGCACACAGAAAAAAAGTTGGCGAAACTTATTTTCCCGAACCTTCTGTTCCTTTTTTACGAGTGCATGACCTGCATGTTCGGTCCAAACATATTGCGACATGCGTGAAGAAATAGCGTCAACTATAGATGGATGCGACACTCGCGGTGCCCTCGTGACAGACAAATGGCTCATCCTCCGGGTCTAGACGGGCGAGCCCCATGTTTCGTCACTAGGTGCACAGGACAACCTTGGGTTCACTGCGCCCGTTCGCGGCCACGGCTTAAACACACGCTCGGCTAAGATATGCAACGCATCGCGCGCGCAGCTCTGTCCGCAGTTAGGGGAAATAACCTCGCTGGTGTCCGAGCGCTCACAGAAAACTTAAAACTGGCAGGCTAATGTCATTGACAGGAAGCTAGATCAAGCGTCGCACAAGGCACATAAAGGCACGCTTTCGCTTTGTACCCTCGGACTTCACACTTCGCATTTGCAGCAGCTAGTAATGTGCTTGTACCTCATGCCCTATTGTTCTCAATCCTGGATTTAACAGCGCAAAACGCAGACGGGACACGAGACGAGAAGACGACACCACAAGCGTTTTGCGCTGTTGACACCGGGATGGAAAACCAACAAGCTCAAGCTGCTATTCTAATGTTCTCAATATTACGCCACACTATATGCAAAGACGGCGGCATCAATACATAAGAAAAACTAAGTTTGCGCCATCAAGTATAAGAAATGCTGAAGTTATATTGGCTTGAATGTCGCTGAGGCGTTCACCTTGAAGTGGACAAATATGTACAACATGTAAGGCGTGTTCTAGTACTTAACCCGAACACGCCTTAACAGCCATTTTGCTTCTGCTGCGGAGGCTGCTGAAGAGTTCAATGCAAATTTAAGTTATTTCTGCACTTCGTATGCCAGAAAGGCGGGGAACCACCACAAAAGGCTTTCTCAATCGATAGCTTGACGGGATCCCGGTAAACTTAGTTTTGATTGTGTTGACTGGAATGTGCCAGATTAAATGTGCCTTCTTTTGAAAGCATTCAACGTTTACTCCCTTACAACCAGTGTTTGTTAATGCTATCCCGTTATAAATCTGTTTTCCTTGATCCGGTTAAGTCTGACGGCAGCTGCACGTGCCCTTGAAGCCACAAAAATTTACGAAGGCTTTTCGTACCCACTGCTTCAGACTCAGACTCACAGGAGTATAATAATCGAATAATGCCAGAAGCGAATCGAGTATGTTTAGAATAGTTTCCGAATAATGAACAGCCGCCTTTGCTATTATAATGAAACAATCTGCAGATTATCGTATATTCACAAGGTTGCCAAGTTTCTGTCATTATACTGCAATTTATAAGGAGTTGCTAATTAAAAGCCCACATGGAGCATTAGGAGTAAAGGAGGAGTTCATTCCTATCCACAGGGCACATTGGCGAGTGCGAACGACACAGGGCTACAAATTTGCCTCACTGGTTGACGTAACATGTTCCACTACCATACTTCGCATTTTATGTACAATACAGTCGCCACGTCAAAAATTTATCGTAACTTCGATTCAATCGTGTACTTGATCGCGCACAACTGGCGATTATTTAATGTGAGTTAGCGTTCCGAAATATTCTAAAGCTATTCGAAAACTAGTCGTATTTCCGAATAGTGACCACTCGATTCGGAGAGAGAACAAAAAAAAAAAAAAAGCAATATTCGGTTCCTTATTCGAAAGGTTCGAATATTCGCGTAGACCTGTGTGGATTTCGCCTTCATTACGCGTCGCTGTTAGAGCTCTGGCGAGTCAGGGAAATACTGCCCAAGGAAGGCGGGATACAGTCCATGGCATTTTGACACCACAACTTAGCCTGCGGACATAAAACAACGTCAGAGTAGAACGCAGACATTGTTTTGTATCCAGCTGCGTCGAAAGCTGGCAAGGCCCAGATGACGTTAATCCATTTCCCAGTCACGAGCTCGTAGATCTGTCACGTGCTTGAATGTCACTTAAATCGAGCGACTTAAACAAACAAACAAACAAACAAACAAGAAAGGAAGGGGGAGGGGCTGCATGCAGGCCCTCACAGAAAGCTACACATCACTGCACTTGCCAGGGAATTTCAGGTCGTACTGTAAACGTTTACTTGCGCAATAGCGCTGCGTAATGAAGAGTAACGAATTACACTTTGACAAAGACCGCTCAATTAAAGTGACATCCAACAGGCCACGTGCGACAGTGGCGTATGCCCAAGCGGATCCAAGGACGCGCTAGGAAGTTCGAGTCCTGTCATGTGGCGCGCAGTTAACGAGGCTTCCATGTCGAGCAAATGGCTCGGGAAAGATGGACCACAGGCGAGCCTTAAAGAGACACTCTGAACGCAACTAGCGTTTCCCGATTCGTCCGTGGCTTGGCTGACAGTAACGCCTCGCAATCCTCTCTCCCTACATCTACGGGCGCTGCACCGGTGATCGATACGAGACCAATACGCGCTAAGTACGCTCTTAGATTTCCGGTGTGGGGTGCTGAGACTGCGGTATTTCGCGAGAGAAAATACTGTCAACGGAGCCGAGGCCGGCAAACATTGCCCACGGCGCTGCCAAAGACAGTCGGGCGAGCCGCTATATACGCCTTTCCAGGAGGCACAGGAACAACCTAAAATTGAGCTCCGACTCCACGAACACACAAATACGCGATGACGGTAGGAAACGCTGAGGCACGAAAAGCAGCTCATCGTGCAAGAACGACCCTCCCGCTATGATGTTCCCGATTATTGGTTTCCTCTTTCGTAGCCAGAATAAAGAGCTGGAGAGATTAGCAGCACCTAATACCCACCTGCCCTCCACTCCCCACCCCGGCGGCCCACCATCCCCAATTTCTTTTTCTTCTTTCAACGCTATAGTAGCCAGCTAGTCCCGCTATGATGTTCCCGATTATTGGTTTTCTCTTTCGTAGCCAGAAAAACGAGCTGGAGAGATTAGCAGCACCTACTACCCACCTGCCCTCCCCCTCCCCGCCCCGCGGCCCTCCATGCCCAATTTTTTTTTTTATTCTTTCAACGCTGTAGCAGCCAGCTAGTAGCCAAGGGGCCTAAGCTGCAAACAGCTACGCAAGCGCGATTATCGCAGCGGGTCACCTGACGTACCACCCAGGCTTAGTTGCTAGGCCTCAATTTCGGCAGCTTGAGAGGGGTTACAGTGGGCCTCGTGGAGAGCCTGAAAACTGCACGCCACAGGTCACGCGTTCAAATCGCGAGTGCGCGGAAAGCACAAAACGGCAGTCAAAGCACGACAGAGAGAAGGATCAGGAAAGAGACGCTCACCTCTTCGCATAGTGATATCATGTTCCTCGTCCTCTCCAACGACTGCAAGAAAGAAGGAAAAAAAAAGAGTTAGAAATTGAAGGCCAGAAATCGCTCAGCAAAGACAGAACGAAAGAAATGTGCGCAGTTAAGCAACACACGATAACGGCGTACATCCTTGTCCAGGCCGAAAAATGGTAAAATTTGGCAAAAATGAAAAATGTGTTTTTACCCAACGAGTTCACAGCTTTGATAAATATAAGATTTGTTACGTCAGTACGTTGTGAACAAGCAACGTGCTCTACATTCTCAATCTATTTCCACATAACTTCATTTTTTCTTTTTTTTTTTTTTGCAAATACGTTCCACTTCGATAAACCTATGTGGAGCGGACTCCGAAAGTGAAGGCTATAGTCGTAGCAAGAATTATCTGAGCCCAAGACAAATTAAAATGTTCACGCAGTTTTATTGGTCAGATGTTGAAGTGACGGTAGCCGAGGTTTCGGTCGTCGTTATACATTGGCTTCGAAATGGGTGGCGCTGCAGCTGGTAGCTACGCGTAATTGAGCCATCCTTTGTAGCATACGACACAGAGGCTTCACACACACATACACACACACTATATATATATGTATATATATATATATATATATATATATAGCCGGAGGAAGACAAGACACGCGTGACGTTTGTTTCAACGGTACCGCCACAACAATGCAGCGGAAGGAAAGGAAACTAGATAGGCAGGCGCTTGAACCGTCGACAAAGAGGGCGTTGCCAACGTAGACATGGCCGACGCAGGTAGCACAGCGGCAAATCTTTGAGAAACCTCTGTTATCTACCTGACGACGGGACCGCCGCACCCAGGAGCCGAATGAAAGTGGACACGTGTGACGTTTCAATGGGACCGCCACCAGGGGAGAGCGGAAGGATAGGAAACCAAGAGGGCGAATTAGATAGAAAGTCTTTGCCCCCTACTTTTTATTAGCAAAAATAAGGTACATACAGGTAAGTACAAATACACGTACTATTCTACGTACCTTACACATTTTTTTTTTCCACACAGTCCCCGCACCGGTTCAGACCCAACTGTCCCATCGCAGCACTAAATTTGACATGCCCCTGCGTCATCAGTCAGTGACGCAGGCAGCCTCCCCGAATGCTCATTGCCATGCAAGTCTTCTGGGCCCTTTTCCGAACTCACAACGCCACCACATCACGCTTCTCAAAGCGAGATACCTTTCCCCATACGTGGGCTGCATTTCTCTGAGGAATTTCGATACGCGTTCCCCCCTCGTTCCATAGAAAACGGATCACATTTCGTTGGTCGTACGCCGTGGACGTGTGAAGCCCAACTGCCGTCTTCAACGACTGACAGCAGCGCCGTGCCGCGGATATGCCGGCAGATAAGGCCGGTCCGGTCCAAGAAAGGTCCACACCGCTGGGAACAGATGTGTTGACTTCCCGCTCACTGCCGTAATTTGGCTAAAAAAAAAAAAGTTGGGGCGAAGATCTTCTCATTCGCCCTCGTAGATACGCAAGCGCATCGGAGGCCGCCAAGGAGAGGGCGGTGCGAATGTATACATGGCCGACACGGGTCGTACAGCAACAAATCCTTGAGAAACTTTTATTTGATATCCCACAGTCTTTGACAGACTTGAAAGATATTGAAAAATGCTGCCTACTGATAACTAATCTACTCAAAATGCGTATCCAAGCGATGGCACGTATAAGCTTTTGCGTAAATTCAAACGATTTTGCACCCCGTGTTTTTTGCACAGGCAGAACAAAAATGCACCGAACCCTAGCCGTGAACAGCTTCGCTGTAAAATCAGGCTGTGAAAAATCGGTCGATGTATGCACCCGTCGTGTATTGAAATCCGCTTTGCCCTAGACTTCAAATCGGCTTTGCTCCAAACCGGACTCAAACCGGACTCAAATGAAATATCTTGAACTATTGATATCCTTACGACGATCGTAAGCGAGCTCTAAACAATCGGACATGTTACGGTGAAATCGTGCAAAGTTTACAGGTACGCAGATCACTTCGCAGACGTGCAAGCGGACCTCCTCTAGCATAAGTAGCACTTGAGAGCTCGATCAGGGCATCAGGGCATCAGACAAATCGAACTCCTGACCCTCGGCAGTTTCACAGCACCCGAAATTGCACGGCAAAGACGCGAGAAAGCAATTAACCAGCAACGCTCGCGTTGATAGCGGCTTGAATTATTTATTTCAAGAAAGGCCGAATACATGGATAATGTTGAGAACGCGGGCACCAGCGCGCGAACAAACAAACACTAACACACACAGACAGACATAGCGCGTTTCTCTTTTGCTTCGTTTAGTCCCCAATCGGCGATATTCTAAGAAACAATAAAGGGGAAATAGAGGAATAAACGCTGTTTCGTGACGAACAGGAAAGCCAACAGCGCGAAGGCGTACACGCTTTGGCAACACAGTTTCGACACAGAATTTCCCGCTAGAGTTTGAGGCTCTTTGAATGTAAACTATGTCAAACAAATATTTGTTTCTTTCCTTTTATTTTCCTGCAAATGCGACAGCGTCGCCCGGAAATTTCGAGAGAAAACACTGAACGAGCCGGGATTTTTCGCACGCAATGCTCGAGTCACAAGTTTCTGTCCGGCCACTGAGATATGCAGCAACGGGTTGTTAATGAATGAATGAATGAATGAATGAATGAATGAATGAATGAATGAATGAATGAATGAATGAATGATATTTTGTAGGGTTGGAGGAAAAGCAAGCATCTCTCTCTCTGCTGACAAATGGACTGTTCAGCAGGGAAGCACGGTCATTCCCAGGCGAGAGCACGGCCATTCCCAGGCGGCCTCGTTGCTGAGTACTTATATACTGACCAAGCAAAGCTTGCCGCTACGTTTCGACGACCTTTACGGAATCGGCGCAATCCAGCGTCACATGCCTGAATGCCGCAAGCCACCGCCCCCCCCCCCAAAAAAAAAAAAAAAGAAAGAGAAAGTTATCCAGTGAAGAACGGACACGGCGACCGACAAGGGAGCCCGAACGCATATAAAACGGCCAACACCATTTCCGGGGGATAACGAATTATCGACCGCCGGCGGCCGTAGCAGGCGGTCCGAGTTTACCTAGACCCGGGGTCTCACAGCGCTAGCCGACCTGTTTCCTTAAGGACCCCGAGCTGTGACGGGCACAAGAGTGAAAGTGCGCCATGTGCGCTAACAACGCGGGATCCCGTGCCGCTCTCGCTCGCGTTTTCGCAGGAAAAAAAAAAACAAAACAGCTCGCCGATTCGGGACGCAATCGAACTACAACGGAACAAGGGCTCTTCTTGGGAAGGCCGGGTATACCCACCACCTGATCCCCCAAACCGTTCGTTCATTTCGCTTGCGAGACCGAGAAACGCGCTGCGAAAGATGGCCGCTGCGAAGCGGAGCAGACGAGAAGGAGCAGACGAGAAGGAGCAGACGAGAAGGAGCAACGGGACACGCTCGGAAAGGAGCACCGTTCATTAAGGGGGCTTAATTAAAAACAAGTGCGCCGCACGCCGGGGGATCCGACGCGTGAGCCTCGAGCCCTGCAGATATGCGCCGGTATAAGGCTTTGAACAGGCCGGCTCGGACGCTCCCGAGAGTGATGACGCCAGGGAAACGGCGACAGATAGGGACGAAGAAAAGAGGACGCTGCCAAGCTGCGGCGCTGTACGGGGGGAAAAAAAGCGCAACCCGCTCTTCCTTGAGCTCACGCGAGCGTATACAGTGAAGCCGCTGAGCGCGCGCCCGCTAGCATGCTCGTCAGCCGGCATGAATGTGTGCACGGAGCCAAGGTACAGCAAAGCGATGGCTTTCATACAAAAAAGAAAGCCAGAGAAATTACAAAACGGGGACTCTGACGCTACATAGACGACGGGAGCTGCAAGCGAGGCGGTTTAGACAGAATGAGAATGGTGTACATGGATTTGCCTCAGCTCCGTTCTTCTGGCTTCAAACGGCATTGTTTGCTTGCATTTTTTTTTTTTTTTTTTGCGAACCAATTAATGCTTCTCCACGAGATATTGCACTTTAAGGCGACACATTATAGAGGCGAACGGTTTGAGCTGTGTTATTAAATCACCCGTTGTTAGATACGGGACCTTTTCCTGAGCCTCCTTCGAGTTCGCCAGACCACATCGAATCGCGCCACACCTAAGTAAGGAACGCAGAAGCAGATCTACCCTGTTCCCGAGGCGCGGCACGTGCAAACCAGTTGGCGTCCCCCACCTCTTGCGCCACAGGTGGAGCTATTCACTGCTTGACTCTTCCCGAAAGTGTAGCGAGAGCCTGGCACTGTTCCAGGTAACGTGGGTCCCGAGGCAAGACGGCTGTAATGCACCGTGAAGCCCTGGCAGCAATCCCCCCATCCGCCTTTGTGAAGGCAGTTGCAGACCGGGAAGGCAATACCGCAGAGAGAAGTAAGCCCTCGGACAATTGGGGCCCAAGGAGCGACCCTGTGCGCCGGGTGTGACACAATCGCACGGGCACCTACCATTGGCCGAACATGGCGTCACCTGAGCGGGCTCGCCGATTGGCCGAAAGTGACGTGACTTCGAGACACCGAAGGGCTTAAAAGCTAGAGACCGGGAGCAGCAAGGGGGCATTCCTTCATTCATCTCTTTCGAGCTTCTTGCCACGGGCCCCAGCGTCCGAGTTGCTGCCGGCCCGTAATGACTTTATGACTTAATTTCTTTATACTCCCACTGTAAATAATGTAAACAAACCTCCAGTTTTCATCTCAAAGTCCTCCTCAACCTCGGCCAACTCCCGCACCGAACGGCAAGGTCCAATAATCTGGGGGACAGCAATTGGGATCGTCCTCCAGATCCAACACCATCCACAACAACAAAACAAGCCTCTTCGCACCGCGACAAGACGCTTCGTAATCCGTAAAAGAGACACGACAACGAAAAGTATAGTGGCGACGCCGTCTTGAAATTCCCGCACCAGCTCGACGTGACGTCACGGTTTTGACAGCGTCTGCTCGGGCCTACAGTTCAATCTTTATCGACAAAATAGGAAGAGTCAGAACACAGAGCTTGGCAAGTTTCAAAAGCTTTTACTGAAGCTACAACTACTACAGCGACCAAAAAGAAAGGGACTTTGCAATACTTAACAGCACACTGACGTTTCGGCCATCCAGCTTCAGCGCGAAATTTTTAAAAATGAGACTTCAACCGTCACTTTCTGTTCTATTGATCAAGCTGTTACCGCGAAATCTACGACAGCAGATTTTTTCGACAATGCTCTATCAATTCAAATTGATTCAGTGTTACGCTTGCAGCTTGCCTTTAAATGCAAAAATTCGTAATGTGGACATGAAACTACTGCCTTTGTACCTTGAGAAAAAAAAAGAACATTTGCAAAGGGTAATACATAACGCCGCAAGAACATATGAAGCTACAAGCACGAAGATTAGTCCAACCGGTGTCGCATAATAGCTGATGCGCGCCCGCGGGGCGCTTCATTCCCCGCTGCTGCTAACTGCCGTCGCAAAAATGCGGAGAAAGAACGAATGCGTGCACAATGCACTCGTCACTGTTAATTGACGTTAATAGACGTAATTGAAATGTTCATTGACGTTAATTGTGTTGGTGAGAAAGGCGTCGTCCTGCATGCAATCATCAAGGTGATTTGACAGGCGGCACTTCAGAACTGCCCGTGGCACAAACGATCCCGGCTCCGTCTGCGCTAGCGCCTAGTGGTTTAGCTCACTGCAGTTTCAAGCTTCACCAAAATAAAGGGACAACAAAAAGTAGTTATATATTCGAGTCAGGAACCAGAACTCAACGCGAGGCACGTTCAGCTCCCATGGTACCTCAATGAAAGGATAGATGGATGCTATAAGCGTCCCCTTTGAAACGGGGCGGGGTGCTGCACCACGAAGCAGTTTTGATTTTGCATAATGTCCTACCTATCTCTTCGAACACACACACACACGCACACACAACACACAACACACACACACACACACACACACACACACACACACACACACCACCAAACCTCCAATCGCCTCCTACTAATCTTTATTGCGGACATGTTCACTTTCCCCTGCTATCCCTGAACCCAAGGGCTTCAAGCAGGCCAGAGGAACCTGAATCGACAGCTGGGTAGACATCTTCACATTCTAATACATGTTCCGTCATTACCTTAGCTTAACCACAGCAAGAACATGCTTCTTCCTTGGTGTAACTGGGTTTATAGCTACGCGTTCTAAGAAATCCTGATCTCGCCTCGAAAAGTGAGATTTCCTTTGAGTTATGAATTATTTCTTTACTGATTTCATAGTTTCCTTTTAGCTAGTTACTCACAGCAGGTTTCTTTTCCACTGCTGTCACCAATGTGAGTCTCGCAGCCTCTCTGACTTTCAGCTCAAACGTCCTTCGTTGCCATGATGCTCACCATACCGCTCGCATGCCTGTTGGTAAGCTTCCTAGTTCTTTTCCTCCACTGTGGATCAATTTTTCTCCCGTAGAAATATCTGAAAGCTCTCGAAACCCATTCACTTTCTTCGGTATTCCTCAATCATTCGTCAAAATCAATTTTACTCTGAGCTTCCCTCCCTTCAAACTAGTCCAGCCCATGTCATCCTGCGCAGCTTCATTTGTAGCCTTCCCCTGAGCGCTCAATGCGAGGCGTCCCACTGACCTTTGGTTAACATCGAGTCCTGACTGTCTGTGCCTCTGACTTAAGCAAACAACCGCATTTTCAAATGTAACTCCTGCAACCATTCCACTTTTCCACATACTCCGGAGTACCTCACACCTATTGTATTCCCATAGCACTCTGTGTTTCATTATGGCCGCATTACTCGTTCCCACGGATATTGTGTTTTCCTATGCTTCCAATATCTGTCGCCTTCATTTATACATGAACCAAGGTATTTGTACTTTTTTATCCGAGGTATTTCCTGGCCCTGTATTGGCACTGCCTATGCACCACTTTCATTGAATACCATAAAACCAGATTCTTTAAGGCTACATGTTAATCCGAAATTCTTACATCCCTATCCACAGACATTAACCACATGTTGCATATACTTTGCTTGTTAGCAAGACACAATGTCATTTGCCGAAAACAAACCTGGAAGCTGCTGCTCTACTATTGTGCCCGCCTGCTTGTATGAGATATTAAGCCCGATACCGATTCCTTCTAGCGCAATTTCCGTCCTCACCATGTACATCACAAATAGCAGCGGGGATGAAGGGCACCCTTGTCTCCCTCCCTTGGTGATATCAACTTTCCCCTCGCTCCCCATCCCTTCCCATTCAACGCAAACGGTACCTTCTAGGTAAATCTCCCTCAAAAGCTGTAGACAGTCGTTGCCTAAGCCTTTCCCTTCAAGAATATCTCACAAAATGTTGCGGTCTACGTTGTCATACGCTCCGGTAATGTCTAGTGTCGGTCTGCTTTCTTCTCTGGGTACCCCTTCAATGGATATCCCCTGAACGACCACCGCGCCAGCTCCCTGTAGAATTATTCTGTAGAAAACTCCTATGCAATAAAATGGAAGATTTGGTTAAGTTACGTTAGTAAATTAGGCTTCAGCAATGGCGAAACGGACGCTCCTGCCACGAAGGAAAGGCTTGACAAACTAGAAAAGCTGCGAGACCCGAAAGACAAGTGAACGACGCCGTTTCTCAAGCTCGTCGCGCAGTCGAAATTTCCGAATCTGATCGGCTCTGAGCAATCGTTTCTTGCTTAACAACAACATCATAAACTAAAAAGAAAACGAATGTGCGAGCTAGCAAGCCTCCAATTACCTTTTTCCTGCGCCCAAAACGGTCCAAATACGAGAAAGAACTTTCGAATTCTTGACAATCCACTCGCGCACAGGCTTACATGCAGGCTTAGGCACAAAATTCAAGAGTATGCAAGTAAGTTTTCCAATTACTTTCTCCAGATATAATCGACTTTCTTTTCGATCAGAAGAGGCAAAGCAGAGTTATAAAATAACACATTATTGGTTTAAATTATGTACCATGCATTTCAATGTCGCTTTCACAGACAAGAAACCGTGAGAAAACACAAATGAAAGAACGAGTATTTCTCGTTAAAACTTTATGAAATGCGTCGGAAACACAAGCCTTAGTATATTGTGGAACCCGTACTGCTTCTTCTTTTTTCTTTCTTGAGGATCAGGAGCAAAACATATAGGATGAGGAGCTTTATGGAGAGAAAGGTGGAGAGTTCGGTCTTAGTGACGTGCCCCTCGCCTGCTACTATCACGCTAGGGAAGTAGTTTGGGGAAGGAAGAGGAAGGAGGGTGGGATGAAGTTGGAAATCATATTCTGCCTTTTGGTCATGCATTGTTGTCATCCCGAATGTCTTGTCAAGGGTTTATTGGCCCGTCCAAGCTGTCCACGAAAACTTTTTGATAATGAACCCTATCCAGACACTGTTTTATCTGGGGGAAAGCAATATGATTTGATTTGAAGTTGATGAGAGCTGTATACAATACTGTTTCTATGCAATGCGTACGGGCACGCTTCAACGTATACCGACGGGGTGGAGAAGGGCCGTTATCTTTCGATAGGATGATTGGTGATGAATTTTAATCGACGTGCCCTTCGAAACGGGGCGGCGACAAATGGTCACCTAGCCTGCTTCAGCTAATAAAGCTTTACTACATCTAAAGTAGCCTAGAGCATTTTGCCTAGCTCTTTTCATTAAAGTCTGTATCTCTCAAATTGTAGTTACTTATGCCTGTACCGACACCGGCTCTGTTGATCTCTTCGATGTATTTCTTTTTCAACACCTTTACTCCAAACGACTACTGTGTGCGCATTAAAAGCGTAGCCTGCAGCCCCGGCGCGGTGCCATAGTGGTTATGACGCTTTTCTTGCGAGC
This sequence comes from Dermacentor andersoni, assembly GCF_023375885.2. Taxonomy (NCBI): domain Eukaryota; kingdom Metazoa; phylum Arthropoda; class Arachnida; order Ixodida; family Ixodidae; genus Dermacentor; species Dermacentor andersoni. The sequence goes on along the minus strand of NC_092820.1, from coordinate 74,846,766 downwards.
ACGAGGTCGCCGGTTCGATTCCCGGGCGCGCACGCCGCATACAACGAACACGGCATGCAAAAACCCAGCTCGCGCCGCGTCGATACGTCAGCACAGGTTAAAGGGACACTAAAGGCAAATACTAAGTCGACGTAGACTGTTTAAATATCATTCCAGAAACCTCGCACCACTTGTTTCATTGAACGACTTAGTTTACTACGACAAAATCGCATCTGAGGGGTTCGAACACCTTTATCGCAATTCAAATCTCCCGCTACCGAACCGGGAAAGTGGTGGCGTTGCATATGCCACCACAGCCCCTTGCTGCCCTCGTTGAGTTAAACGGCGTCCGACAGATGGCTGTACAGTTTTTCTTTTTTTTTTTTCGCATAAAACGCGAACCCGCGGTCGCAGAGAAACCGAGCCAAGACAAAGCGGTAGATTCGCCGCTGCTGCTGCTTTTTGGGGAAGTGGCGTGGACCGCTCGGGCATCCCGCATATCACACGGACCTGGAATTATCTGCTACCTTTAGTTCATGCCGAATTTCGCGAGCGATAACGAAACTACTGACACGCGAAAGCGCAGGCGACGGAGAGTCGATCGAAAACGAAACCTTTCGAACGCCACGTGGTTGTAAATCAATTCCTTTTTCTAAAGAATTAAATATAACTGGACAAGCAGCATTTTGTTTCGTCTTATAATTCAATACAACGGTGTATTTATGACCAGTGGTTGAGTACTGGTGACAGAATTTAAATGAGCAGCGCCTTCGTCATCGGGCAAGTACTTGAATGTCCCGGGGGAGTCTGCAAGCCTGCACTGCTTTTACGTCGATTTCTCGATTACTAAGGCTCTGTTCGCGATAATATTGACAAATTTGAGATCCTCGAGCACTAATCTATCACTTTAGTTTCACGTAATATTTGCCGTTAGTGTCCCTATAACTGCGAACACATCGCCCGTTCCCTCCCTTCTCTCCTCCCCTCTCACAACCATTCGGCAACCATGTTCATGGTTATAACCACGATCGAAAATCCAAGAAGGTGTGAGCTCGAGGCTCCCCAAGCCCTCAAAGTTGCATAACAAATGTAACCGAACGAAAACCATCAGAAACAAAAACGGTCTTCAGGTAACACAAAGAACAAGAAGCGCACGGAAGGAACGAGGCGGCGCCACTTGGCAAAAGACGCGTTGAAATCTTCGTCTACAACGCGCACACTCGTGACTAGCATGGCACACAAAACAAGTACGTTCCACACGAGGAAAAGAAAAGAAAAAAAAAACCCGAAATAACTCGAGCGAAGACCAATCGACAACGCCAAAGGCGGGGGCCCACTATACCGATTTGCCTCCTCTCCGTGTTCCTCTCTCCCTGTTCTCCCTCTCCTCCCGACTTTTCCCCCTCACTACCCATTTGCCTCCCCTCCGTGTTCCCCTCTCCCCCACGACTTTTCCTCCTTTCCGCCCCCAATGCTTTCGCCATCTACGATATTTCCGGAATGCGGAACGCGTACCACTCAAGCCAGAGTGGCCCGTCGATCTCGAATACAGCGGGCTTCGGGTCCGTGGTGGGAGCCCCGCGGCTCGAACGCCGGTGCGACAATGCAGGCGGCTTTCCCAGAGCGCGCTCGCAGAAAGGGAAGTGAAGGAGGGGGGGTATGAACGGCGGAAAGGGAATATATGATGGGCGAAAAATGTACCACGCGGGACGAATTTACCCGCGGCGCTAATCGCCCGTCCCTTCCGGGCTGTGCCGCCGTAAATCATTGTTCCCGACGTCGGGCGTCCAACGGGCAAGCGAGGAATGTTGTGACCAACCACGCAGCGACGGTATCGCCGGCGCCGCGCGAGAATCTAAATCAATGACGCGCTCACTCGCGGAGAGAGGCGGTTCGGAGCAAGAGGAAAAAAAAAAAAACTAGTCAAGATAAAGAGAAATAGCAAGCGAAGCACACGGAGTTAATTACCTGGCGACGCGAAGGGCCCTCTCCCGAATTAACAAACGCGAGCAGGGGCGCCTGGGTATACCTGTAACCGGTGAAAAAAGCAAAAGTTGGAAGAACGAAAGGCGTCTACCATCTATACGCCATCTTGAAGACGACACACGGCGGCGGGTCCGGATACGTTGCTGCTGTCATGAAGCAGACGTGGGGTGAGACCCCGTCCCAAAACGAGCGTTTCGCCAAGTCGTGACGCTGGTTCGTGCGATAACAGGGGAGGGAACTGCGGGTGCTCAAGCCGACGACTGGAGTTAGGCCATCCGGCTACGCAATGAAATACTTTTTTCCAACTACAGGGTGAGCTGCGCCGCGGGACGCGCCGCGGGACGCGCCGATACCGCGGGACGCGCCGTGTAAGTGCATTCAAATGTCTGTACTGTACGGAAGCTGTTCACAGAACCCGTATATAGCTTGAGCACTTATACCACAGAATGTTCATTCGAGACAGGTCGTGCACTTTCCTCACTTTGTATAGAGGCTACGAGACGAGCGATGCAGCCTGAGCACCGCATTCGGTACTGCCAGTGCTGTACTGGGCGATGATGACTCGCCTGCCCAGTACGTAGCGTTTTCGGAACGACCGCTAATAGTGCGAAAGAAGGACTCGCGCCTTCTCCTATACCGATTTCTGGCCTTAGGTGCTACTGGTAAGGTGTTCTGAATAGGGACATTCTAGGGCGCGGCCGCCGCCGAAGCTGAATGACAGGCTACGTAGCCCCACCTGAGCAGCAAGACATAACCAGTAGCACTGAGTACGAAAAACACGGGCTCAATAACACCGGCTATATTCTAGCCATTCCTTGATCATTTCGCGGTAAGTCAGAACTTCCAAAAATGATGCCGCATTAAAGAGTACAAGGACATGCGTATTGCCCGCGGAGAGGTTCGTATAAGCTCGTTTTTTGCTTTTTTATTCTTTTCTTTCTTTTTTTGCCGATACTCGTGACTGCGACAAGAAATGAGCAGCCACCACCAAGTATAGTGGCAATGCCTCGCGATGCTTTATCCGCTCAAAAATGGCGGCACCAGACGGCTAAAGGAGGCGGCGCCTTGCGCGCTTATCCAATCACTGGGCCGGCAATCAGGCTGGCCTTTATCGGAGGACAAGATTCAAGCGCCCATTAGCGAAGGAAAAGCCAGAAATCAAAGCACACAAAGAGCGAAGCTTCACACCTCAAGCCATCGTTCACTTCTTATGGCAAGGCGATGTCGCTCCATGGAGCAGAAAACAAGATCTGTCAAGGCAGCCACATTTCAGCGAAAGGGCTAGGCAACACTAGAAAGGCGCGCGCTAGCGAAACATAAGAGGAAAATGCAGTGCTTCGAGCTCGAGAATACAAAAAAAAAAAAAACGGTGACGTTCGCTCTCAAACGACTTGCATTCCTCTACCACTGCAAACGCGGGAGCCCCGAATTCCTGCTGCCAACAACTAGAACGTTATTGGAGTTAGAAAACCTCCTGCCTGTCGACAAGGGCACGCTCGATCGAGCTTATAGTTCACGATAACCAGAACTTGCGACCAGCGTCCAACCAATATGTAGCCGATCTCCATCCAATGTACACAACCAATGTCAAGTGCAGAGAAGGCCGAAGTCAGGTCAGTCTCAGGACCGGCGATTCACCGCCAACGTCCGCCAGCCAGCCATCGCCAGATCCAACGCGCACACATACCGAGCCCATTTGTGCAGCCCGCATTTCCTTTACGATCTCGGTCGTTTCCGCCGGCTGCCAAACATTCCCCGCGGACACACTTGCAGTTTGCGACGAAAAAAAGAAATAACGCGCGCACTATTTATGAACTCCCACGACGAGGGCCAATCCGCGGGGCAGAAGAAATAAAGGGAATCCGGGCACAGTCGAGTCAAGGCACGCCCGTAGACAAATTCGGCGTCACATTTCCCGAGCTGGTTAGCCTAGGGGAAAAAAAAGAACATCTAGCGGTGGACAGGCGGACATCAACGGAAGAACTCGTCGTCGTCGTCTTGGTGATGTGCGGTCGTTTACGGAAACCAAACTATTTCTCTTTCCTGGAGGCCAGAACACCTTTACTCAGACCTTTTGGTTCCCTTACAAAAAAGAAAGAAAGGAAAGAAAACATCGATTTTCTTTATATGCCTCGCTAAAGGTATCTCTGGCGAGCAGTCAACTGTAAAGCACCCCCCCCCCCTCCAGCAGTCCCCAAAGCGGCACCATTTTCTCTAGAGTTTCTTCGCCGAGATCCGGTCTCGTGAATGCCAGTCACGAAAGCCGCGGAATACGTTTTTTCTCTTCTTTCTTTTGTTATCTGTTTCTCTTTCTTTTAATATCTGTTTTTCCCTCGCGCAAACACTTTTCGCGGTGTATGTCCGTTACCCGGCGGCAAGTTTACTCCTGGGAAACCGTGGATTGCAGACGGCAGCAACAAACTAGCCGACTCTGGCTATTTAGGTTTATATATCCCATGGCCAAAAAAAAAAAAAAAAAAATACGAAAGGGACCACAAACGAAGGGACTGGAGAGATTGGCCGCTACAGTGGCGCCCCCGCGTGGTCAGAATGCGAAGTGCCTAGCAGTAACACCAGCAGCGTGGCAACGGGAGGTGATGCATTCGTGCAATCTATACCATCAATTCGTGGCTTAGTGACGGCACAGAGGGAACAAGAACTTCAGTATGTTCGAGAATTCCAGGCCCGAGTCCCATAACCATTGATCCGCTTAGCTATTTCATTCTCATGTCACAGTGTAGTAGAAAGCGTCGTAAACCTGGTAGTAGAAAGGCATTACGTACGTCGAACTCGTAAATACAATCTGCAGTAAAAAAAAAAAAAAAAAAGGCGGTCGTTTTTCTTTCTTGATATCAGCAGTGATAAATGCCTATTTACCTTAAACGGAAATGCAAGTCTGTCTTCCGTAAAATGCCTGGTATCTTTTTCATATCGGCGTTACTTCTCTGGAAATACTTCACAGGTTAACTTCATCAGCTTCGTGCATTGGAAATTGCCAATAGCTCGAGTGAAGGTCTATGCTGGAGGAGTATGGCGCCCCTTGCGAAGAATCAAGATCGTCCTCAATACGAGGCGTCGGATACGCACCCTTGCTGGTGATCTTGTTTAGCGCGGGGTAATCAACTCAAAATTGTGCCGATCCGCCTTCCTTCTGTACTAAAACGATGGGTGATGTGCTGAGAACTTGCAGAGGGGCTCGTGATGTTATTTTTTGAGCACGTCGCCGACGTTCTCCTCGATGACTTGGCGCTAGGCTAAATAAATGCGGTGGGTCGGACGGCACCAAATAGTCTGGCCATATCGGTGTCGATTCAGTGGGACGCAACAGATGTTTGTCAGAGCCACGAAGAACTGGAGTCATAGAACGCCTAGTGCTTCGCGAGGAAATCCAGCAACAGCTGACTTCGGGACTTATTCCGGCACCAAGGGCGGACGGAGTAGCGGATTCATTCGGCCGAGGGAAGAGTTCGAGAAGCACCAAGGAATGCAAGGGAGACTGGTAGAGTGCCCAGAACAGCAGGTCACAACGGTGCCTTACGTTAGAAGAGTGGTCTCTGGAGTGTTGTATTCAACGCTGTGATGAACGCAGATCCATCTTTAAAAACGCACCAGGCTTGAAGCGAAGACAACCCCACGGGAAGGACTGCAGCCCCGAAAGCAGTGTGAAGCACCATATGAATAAAGCGTACAGAGGGGACGCATGAGGCGAATCTGATACCGCAGGTGATTTAGAAAGCGCGGAAGTCCAGCGTTACATTTGCTACGGGTAAATTCGACTAAACCTGTACAACAGTGCCTAAGAAATGCAGAATCAACCATAAAAAAAAAGAACAAGCGTGTCGACAATGTTTGCTCGCCTACATGCAATCTACAGACGTTTCGTCTGGATACCGCGCTGTCGCGACAGCAAACAGTGAAAAAAAAAAAAAGAAAGAAACCGGAAATGCACAAGTGTAGTCACAATGGACTGCTTGTTTCTTTTTTTCTATTTTCTTACTTTTCTTACTATGCCCGTTTCATACGCATAACAAAGACGAAACACACAAAAAAAGAAAGATAGAAGGAAATAAAGAGTTCCGCCTACAAGTTAGGAGAACCTGGCTTTCACGTCAAGGCGAGTGAAAAAGCTGTGTACTTAAACCTGAGACAAATGATCCCATTACGTTTGCCTAAGCTCCGCGGGAAAGACAACGCATAAGCAATACCGTTACCAACGAAAGCGCGAACAAAGTTAAAGAAAAAGGAAAGGTAGTAACATTACTAATGTAAAAAAGGAAAAACGAAGAAGCTTCTGCCAGTACTTGCATAAGAGGATTTCTTAAAAGCAGGCAAACTTCATTACGGAAACTTCCAGCGCCCCAGAAGCAACGAACAACGATTCTAGTACCGCAAGTGCAGAGAATCGGAAGTAAGGAAATCGGAACGACAAAGGAAAGAGAACAGCATGCAAGAAACACATTCCTTCGGAGCAGCTTCGTAGGTTAGGCACAAATGCACAGCACACGGAGCCAGGCTGCCCCGTTACACCGCAAAAGAGGCAAGTATACGTATGCGGTGGCTTTCCTGAAAGGCACCCAACACGCACGAAGCTTGATGAAACATACAAAACAAGTGCACAAACAGCATTGGCGACAAACTAGCCTCTGTTCCTCCTCATTATCTTTGCCTTTTCGTTCCCCCATTTTTTACATCTTTTCGAACTGTCTGGAAGAGGAACTTTCGGATTCGATTATTCCGTGAGGGACCCAACCTTCGAGAGGAATGCCCGTCGTTCACCAAGTTTTATTCGCTGCGGCGCTTCTCCCACTGCGACGCCGAATGAGAAAAGAAGCAGAATGTAAAACAGCACGAAGAAACTAAATTATTTTGCACCCCCTCCTCCCTTCTCGAATGACGAAAAACTGACTGGCGGCAGACATACAGACAAGAAACGCAGCGAAGCGTTCCCCAATTTCTCGCTCCAAAGCGGAAAGCGTGAAGGCGAAAGAAGAAACCCAGGAACCACCAATATCCAAGCCCCCCTCCCCCCTTTTTTTTTTGCCCTACAGATCAACTCTCCGCATATTAGTGCGCGGAGTAAATGGAAAGCTCCGCGAATCGAAATCGGGAGAGAGAGAGTCGGTGCTGTCGCATAAAGTTCGACGTCGTCGACCGTGCGATTACAGGCGGAACGACAATTTAGCGACCTTGGATCACGAGCGACGCTAGACACTGCACTCCGACGAAAAAAATAGGAGGATGACGTACGCAAAAAGGGGGCCGCGGAGTCGGAATGACACGCGGTATAGGGAGTCTGTGAGCGTACGAAGAAGCAAAGCGTAACGCGTCTTGCCAGCTTCGTTAGTACGATCGCCGGTCTCCCGAGTTCGGCATGAATAGTCTACTCGCGTCCGCTGCTTTCAGAGATTCGAATCGGAATTACAGTGACGCGCGCTGAGGTGCATTACAGCATCCATCCCCAGATGCCTGCGCAGTTTTAACTACGCACGTGGATAGCACATTCCAAAACAACGAGATGCGTCCGTGACTTGGTGCGGGAGGTGCCGCTTCGCATAGCAGCGCGAGACAGAACGAAGCACGAAGGGACGAGAGAAGTGGTTCTTGTGGGGAAGAAGGAAAGGCTAGCACTATCTTCTGCAACCCATGCGGCGGCACGGCTCAGGGCCAGCAGGGTGGGGAGAAGGGATTAAAAGAGAGAGAGGGTAGGAGGGAGAAAGCTAGAGGGTCGTCCCACAGCATCAGAGCAGCCCGGCCGGGAGGGCCCAGCGCGTTCGACCGGAGGAGTACGCTGGAGGTAGACCGTCTAGGAACACGAAGGGACGCGCTTTTACAACGAAGCTGTTAACTCATTCTGTGTCGGTTTTTCTTTTTTATCTCTCGGATAATATAAAACGAACACAACGATTCATTTTCGGTTATACGGCAGGAAAAAAAGGAAGAGATGACGCGGGTAACTGGAATTTCACTCCTAGTATGGTGCCCTCACGAGAGGCTGGAGAACGTACAGGTACGTGGGTGACGCTGAAAGGGTAACGGGAGTTCCGCAGCGCTCTTAGGGCGATGCGGTGAAGGCCGCGGCGCGTGGTCGAAATCAAATGTGAATGCGACGCAACGTCTGCTGGAAGCCTCGAATATGATTTGAAACGCAACGATCGAACGATTATAAATTAAAAGTTACCTCGTGTATATCTCCTTCGATCAGAAAACAACTTCATTGCACGACTTTTTGAACCAGTAATCGGTAATTTGTTGTAGCTCGCGACGCGTTATACCGGAACCACATTGGAGGTTATAGCTAACGGATTCGATACGGCTGCGGCAATGAAAGTTCACGCCTTCGTGAGGCAACGCAGCCTGGCAGCTTCGAACAGCCAGCGGCGGTCGCGTTCGAACTTGGCAACTGCTTGGCCGCGACTGTGTAGCGATGCCTGCTGCTCGATTCTATGCCACTCCTATCATCCACCGTTCACAGCCAGCTGATCCAGTCGATAACGCGGGCGAGGCGTCGCTGTGACCACTGACGAAAAGCGAAAAGGAATAGCATCGATAAAAAAAAGATCGACGACGATACTTCCTAGCTAATGCGAAATTTCAGCGCAGCTGTATACCTGTTTTCACTTCGCGATATTCTGGCCGGCACGGGCGATCTGTCTCGTGCGGCACGTTGCAAACGGAGTGATGTGCGGCGCGACTGCCTCGATAATCGCGAAATCGCGGGAGGCGGCGCGTCAGTGACGAGTGGAGCACGAATTACAGCAGCCGCCGCAGAGAGACCTCCGCTCAGGCAGCGCTTTGTTTCCATGCAGACGACGCGCGCTATCCTGGCGCAATCTCGTAGCCTTCGCCGCCGCGAAGCCCCGGCATGCGCGGTACTACGCTTTTCTTCTCTCGCCTTTCACTATGCCCTCCTCCTCCTCCGCTTTTCGCCTCGTGGTTCCGCTGCACACTCATCCTCCGCTATCCTCGTCGCGCTCTCTTCGCTATCGCCGTCTTTCATCTCCCGCTGCGTTCAGCGTATGCTTTCATCCTTCGTTGTGTTCGTTCGCTCGGTTACGAGGGACAACGACTACGCTCGATGCAGGAATGGGCGCCTCAGAGCTGCGCTTTAAAACCATTGCTGCGTTCGAGCGCTGCCGTAAGCAAGGAAACTCGCTTATAGTACTTCCGAAGGGTGTAGATACTCGCTTATACATTTACGCTGTTTTAGATGCATCAGATGTGAGATCGGCGTACATCTCTGAAATTTTTTTTCTTTTTTTCTGTGGCACCATTAGCGAAGAAATGAACCCATACACCAACTCACCCAGCTTTTCGTACTTCCGAAGAAGTGATTTTCGTGAGCGGAGAAGAGCAAATAACAGACACCGCTTTAATGAGCACTATGCTGACCTGCTGTCGACAGCGTCAACGCCAATCACGTAGTTTGTAAGTAGTACTTTGGGGCGCACAGAGCTCCTGCCGCCACATCATATAATGATCTGTTTCATGCATCCTCAACGAAGCACTTCAGTTGATCACGCTCTAAGTAAGACCCTGCCTTGCACAATAAACGAGGTTAGATAGAGAGTGAGGGATAGACAAAACAATATAAAGGCGCGTTATCACGTCGAGTCTTCGCTAAGGACGTACTCTGTAATCAGGTAAACGAGCACCAACGATATCATCTACCCTAACCACCTACAGTCCTGAAGCGTGGTGCAAAGCTCCCTTATCACGTACTTTTATCATTAAACCGTAAAAGCCTAAGGGCTGGTTCGGAAAAGGCCGGCAGGTGATTACTTTTCGCCGAAAGGGCACGGACATATATAGCTGACGCAGGTTTAATTTGGAAGTCTGAAAAGCCTTCAGTTGCGAAATTCGCTCGTTAAAACCACTACAGCTAACAGGGCGCGCCCGTTTCTGGAACACGCCTCCTAAAGGAAAAATAAACTTGACTACGCAAACCAATTAGTGCAGATCAGGTATAGCCGCCGGCAGTGTGCCCACTTCGGCCTCTATGCGAGAGTCGGGACAGCAGCGAAGCAAAATGAAGAAAGCCTATCTTTCATCACATGGTTAAGGTTGAAGTAAGCGGCCATGAATGCGCGAACTGAAATCGCCGACGCCGAAAAGCAGATGGCACCGGTGAGCCCGACTATGTTGCCTCACGATGCGATCGAGGGAGAGACAGAGAGAGAGAGAGAGAGAGAGAGAGAGACGCAAACAAGATGTACTATCACCATCTCGGGCACATCCGCTCATTAAGGGATACATCACGGGTCAAGAGCTTCGGTTAAGAATTTGCCCCCACCGAACCCACTCATCCGTCTTTATTCCTTTTCGGCAGCCTGCACTTCGCGAATACCCCGGAGAGAGAAAGGGAGCACGCGATGCAAATGACCGCGTGCATTCGACCAGCAGCGCAAACAGAACCCCGGTATTTGCGTGCCTGCGAGGGGGGGGAAGTGGAATTCGAGAAACCTACGTGGACGACGAACCAAAGACAAAAAAAATACTACCAACAGCCGTTCGATGCGACATTCATGGATGAAGCCAAGAAAAAAAAGGAAAGAAAAGAACAAGAGGGAAAAGACCGGTAGATAACTCTTGCACGTGGGACGGCAAAGAAAGAGCGCAAGCAAAACCGAACAAAAAGGCAAAGGCAAAGCAGGGCAGGCACCCTTGTCGGCAAGCGCATTACGATTGCTTAAAGGGGCGGGGCACGCGCTACCCCTTCTATCGCCAGCGCCACTCGGAGAGAAGACGCTTACAACGGGAACGTAGCCTCCCTTTCTCCTTTTGAAGGAAGAAAGGAAGCGTGGATCGCATGGAGCGAGTGTAATTTAATCACACGTTTGTCCTCGGAATATTTGTTTTCTTCCTTCGGGCCACCAGCGACAGCTTCTGGCTTTGTGCCTGCGTGGAGTTCAAGCTTCAAGGACTGCATGGTATCCCTATGGATCGGGGAGCAAGATCACAGTGGATAGAATTGTGATGCCCATAGCACGAGCGCACAGCGGCCCAAGGCAAAAACAAGGCAACGAAGAAAACGTTCGAGAGAAATAATATAGACCACCAAGTTTAGATAGAGTTAAGATTAGATAGAGAGTTAAGATTATACAGAGAGTCAAGATTATACAGAGAGTCAAGATTATACAGAGAGTCAAGATTATACAGAGAGTCAAGATTATACAGAGAGTCAAGATTATACAGAGAGTCAAGATTATACAGAGAGTCAAGATTAGACAGAGAGTCAAGATTAGACAGAGAGTCAAGATTAGACAGAGAGTCAAGATTAGACAGAGAGTCAAGATTAGACAGAGAGTCAAGATTAGACAGAGAGTCAAGATTAGACAGAGAGTCAAGATTAGACAGACAGATAAGATTAGACAGACAGATAAGATTAGACAGACAGATAAGATTAGACAGACAAGATTCGATGGCTAGACAAGATTCGATGGCTAGACAAGATTCGATGGCTAGACAAGATTCGATGGCTGGACAAGATTCGATGGCTGGACAAGATTCGATGGCTGGACAAGATTCGATGGCTGGACAAGATTCGATGGCTGGACAAGATTCGATGGCTGGACAAGATTCGATGGCTGGACAAGATTCGATGGCTGGACAAGATTCGATGGCTGCACAAGATTCGATGGCTGCACAAGATTCGATGGCTGCACAAGATTCGATGGCTGCACAAGATTCGATGGCTGCACAAGATTCGATGGCTGCACAAGATTCGATGGCTGGACAAGATTCGATGGCTGGACAAGATTCGATGGCTGGACAAGATTCGATGGCTGGACAAGATTCGATGGCTGGACAAGATTCGATGGCTAGACAAGATTCGATGGCTAGACAAGATTTGATGGCTAGACAAGATTCGATGGCTAGACAAGATTCGATGGCTAGACAAGATTCGGTGGCTAGACAAGATTCGGTGGCTAGACAAGATTCGGTGGCTAGACAAGATTCGGTGGCTAGACAAGATTCGGTGGCTAGACAAGATTCGGTGGCTAGACAAAATTCGATGGCTAGACAACATTCGATGGCTAGACAAAATTCGATGGCTAGACAAAATTCGATGGCTAGACAAAATTCGATGGCTAGACAAAATTCGATGGCTAGACAAAATTCGATGGCTAGACAAAATTCGATGGATGGCTAGATAGGATTGGATAGCTGGATAAGATTAGATTTGATAGCTTTGATTGCATGGAGGTATAGGACAAAAGATTAGCCAGATAAGGTTAGATAGGCCAGATAAATAGATAAGTAAGAAAGATAGGTGAAGAACAAGAACAGAACGATGGATGAAAATCCAGCACAAACGTCACTGCCGAAGAGTGCAGGCCCGCGGCGGGTGCCCGCCTACCCTCGGGTTCCCTCGGGAGACTGCCACGCTGCGAGAAGAGTTGGGAACAGGAAGCGGGGACGAATAGCAAAACGAATGCAATCGCGGACGTGCGCGCGTTAGGGGAGCAAGTGCTACAGAAACAATCATTAAACAGCGCAGAAGGAAGGACTGACGCGGTATGCGCACGTAGATCCGGATATACTGTTCTTTATCTATTCTTTCTTTTTCTTTTGAATCACGCTCTCCACAGTTTCGAGGAGTCACTGCTGCTAGCTCAGTTCAACGTTCTAATCTGAGCAAGGGATCTCAAGTGAGCGATGCAGTGAGCATGATTGCTTCCAAACCTCAGTGTATAAAATGGGACGTTTTAGAAGGACAGGGACACCAAAGTCGGGGGATGCAATCTGCCGGACGAACAAAAGAACGCAAAAAAAAGCCTACAATGGTGTTTGGTTTGAGCACTGCGCCAGCGCTCCCTTCACCGGTTGACTCGATCGTGCTACAGGCCTCAACTGCGAGTGTGTGCAATGCGCTATCCCGGGACTTTGCAAGCATAAACGGGCTGTTTCATATCGGGAGCGGGATGGCGAAAACAGAACGACGGCTCTCTCTCTCTCTCTCTCTCTCTCTCTCTCTCTCTCTCTCTCTCTCTCTCTCTCTCTCTCTCTCTCTCTCACACACACACACACACACACACACACACACACACACACACACACACACACACACACACACACACACACACAAGAAAAGACCAATAAAAACGTAACGCACTTCGCAAACGATTATAATTATAGCATTATACCCAGTACACAACAGTAATAGGAGCACGGCATGCGACAAGAGAGTAAACTGATTCGTAGCCGATGCATACATCCTCGAGTACATCCGCAAGAACATCAACGTTGTTCACTGAAGGTTCAGTCTGTGTGGCGAAGTCGCAACGAAACTTTATTTCCCTACTCCGAAAACATTTACGGTCGGCTCCACATAGTTGCAAGTAAGACCACTTTCGCTGAGGAGGCGACTGACTCTCAGAAAGCACACACGACCAATGTCACAAAGAAGTTAGTTAAAAAGGAGCGAGGAAAAATTGATATACGTTATGGAACATGTAAAACATTGTGCGTTATTGCTAGCCACAGTGGTGCCACTGGAGAACACTAAAAACCACACGCAAGCAGCCGACATCGCCAATCATCAATCACTAATTTCAGAGTCAACGTTCCGAAATAATCTTCGAGCGAAAGAAGCATACAGAAGTTTTCGCTGGGAACTTCGGGGACAAAGAAAGGGAAGCGCTAAGGAAAATCTAGTAGCATGAGCGCAAAGCTAACCACAGACGCAACACTTTATTAAAAGCGACAGTGCGCAGTTTAAAATGCCGCTGAATGTGCCAACTTCAAGATCGCGAGAGCATAACACCGCTCTTTTTTTTTTTTTTTGCCGAGCGGCCGACGAAAGTGCTGCCCTCTGCATGCCTCGAGGCCTGTCACAAGTGCGCTAGCGTCTGAACACGCGGCGATTAATGAGAGCAACCCTACACGACGTCCTCTCGCAGCGAATTTCTACGCCGCGAAACACCCCAGGAATGCCAGCAAGATCTCAAGTGTTCCTTGAAGTAGGGGTATAATTGAAGCGGTGTAACTGCAGACGCCTAACTCTTCTACGAAACTTATGCGGACAGAGTCTCATACGACCGGGATAAGCAGCGACACAAAAGGACGTATACGTTGTACGGAGTGATTAAATTCAGGAGGGGGGGGCTCCATATATATAAGGAGGGACTCGGCGCCCCCCCCCCCCCCCCGTCCTCTTGGCAGGCTAACTGCAGCACTGCGGCAGCGGTTCGACAAGCGGTGGAGGTGATTTTTATTACCAGCAGTGCCTTTGCGAGGGGCAATTATAACTATCCAATTTTACGATTAATGATTTAACCGCGATTAATCGGATGATGTGGCATAAGTAAAAACACAGGAAGGCAAGTGTTATCGTACTGCTGAATGAATTTCCCCGAGACACTACACATGACGGTCACCCCCCTTGTTCGAATAAGATTCTTGACACGGCGTGCCGTTTCATGAGTCACCTGAGCGTGAAAATACCTGCTCGTGAATTGGTGAACGTTCTCCCTGATTCTTTTATAGGTAACTAGTTAATTTTCCCTCGTTTAGATGTGTATTACGAGCACTGTGTTATACCGAAGAAGCATGAATTTTGTTCACCTTCGTAGGTAAGCAACTGTGAAGCCCTAAAAAACATTGGTGTAGTGCATGAGGTTATCGATGAAGCAAGGCAACTAAGGTTCTGTGTTGCCGCTAGACTTATTTCAGAGATCTTTAACCCTTCACCTCCCGAGTTATTCCTGAAAAATCGCTTCGAAAATGTCAGTTTTTTTCCCCAAGTGCTTGATTGAATCGCCACATTAAATAAGTGCCCGCAATGCATTCGATATTTATTTGAAGCACACCTATAAAAATGTATCTCTCTCTCTCTCTCTCTCTCTATATATATATATATATATATATATATATATATATATATATATATATATATATATATATATATATAAGCGTTTGTGAGTGTGCGCGCATTACACTGGTCGCCTGCATAAGAGACCCCCCCCCCTCCTCTTCACTAAAGGAAGAGTAAGCTGTCTCGTTGTACGAACCTCAAACGGGCAACCTAGCTGACTGGAGAGAAACTGCAGAGTGTGACATCACAAAGGTATGTCGGTGCGGCACGTAAGATTCACTGAGGTTAAATCGAGGGGGAAAGAAAGACAAATTCTCCAGACTCGGCTACAGTGTTTCGTGTGAAGGCAAGATTAGAAGACGTGATCAAGTTTTTAACGGTTACCTGCCAATATATATATATATATATATATATATATATATATATATATATATATACTTGTTCGAAACTGCGAATAGCAAGAAGAAAGCCGCCATCTCATCCAATGCGGGGACCTCGTAGTGGCGTCGCCGAATATTTCCTCCGTGCTCAAGTAAAGCTTGAAGCAGCGCAATGAAGATGAGGACAGGAATCGAAATCAAACAACAGGACGAGCGGTGTACTGCCAACTGGAAAATTCTTTGCGCTGCTTCAAGTTTTACTCAAGATGAACCAACTCGCACAAATTAAGTTGTTGCTTCATTTGCGCGATTTGTCAGGCTTATAACTCGCCTCCGATCAAGGTCAGAGTGTTTTCTTTTTTGTGTGTGTGTTTCAGAAGTGTAATTTTTAGATAGAGTTTAACTCTACACACATCTCTTCGGCACCTACTTCATATCTGAAGGGCACTGCTTCAATCAATACGCGGTTCCAACGCACGAGCAAACATTAAAACGTATGCCAGGTAAAATTTGCAAATGATAAGGGAACGCTCTCATTCTCTGCAAACGCATCCCATCTCGGCAACGCAACTGCATAACTGAACGCAGCGGCGATGTACGATGGACAGAGCTTAAGCGAAACCAAATAATGTGCACAACGTCAAATGCCACGCACCAACCAATAAGGAGACCTACCTTTACGGCACCATTGCACATAACACCGCTAACGACCTAATCGCATGCAAGAGCGCCATAGCGCGCCCAATACTCTTTTACTCTTTTACAATACTCTTTTACTCTGCAGTCGACACACTGCAGGAACCGCGGCCTCGTGATCATGAGCTTCTTCACCTCCTTACTGCTGTACTTTCTCTTCTTCTTCAAGTACTTCTAAAGACTCTGCAAAAGCTGCATGTCTGTCAAAACACGACCTGGATAGAAAGTCCTTCGCTAGCGCCATTAGCAGCTAAGCAGTCTACACTTGTGCACATAATCTGTACTTTCTAATATTACTCCATTCTATATTCGATTTGGCTCGGATATTAGTATGTGAAGCTTTCGAAATATTCGAAACAAACGAATACACGTATTTTTCCGAGTATAAGACGCAGCCCCCCTATTACAACATTCCGGAAAGAAAAAGAAAAAAAGAAAATGTCCGAGCGGATAACCCGCGGAAAGAACTGCGTACAGCGCCTGAATATTTGTAAAAGCAGTCTCCATTCGCAGATGCACAAATCGTCCATGTCATATCTTAGGCCAGCTTATGTGTTCCCCACCTCTTCGGCGACACTGATGACGAAGAAATTTGCTTTAAGATGGTTTCACGGCATTGCGACTCTTATTGCCGTGAAGCCACCCCTCAAATCAAAATTCACTTTTTACTCTAAGATGGTTTCACGGCATTGCGAGTCTCGCTGCCGTGAAGCCACCCTTCAAGTCAAAATTCACCTTATATCTTGCACCCCAACTCTACTGCTATATATATTAATTTAGTCTGTGCAGTTGCAGAGCGGAACAGGCTAATCCCGCGTGTTGACGGAAAGCATCAAGCTGACTTTCCGCAACACAGCGTAAACTACCGGTATCGCGCAGGCAACGTCACACTTCACAGCATCGCGCAGGTGCACGAGGGGCGAGCGCGAAACGCTCCCGCGGCTTTCACCGACACAATATGTTAAGTAGACTAAAGCACAACAGTGAGCAAGAATCCGTAAAGAAATATGCTGCGCAGCTGGAGTTGTGAGAAATGTTGAACTTGAAGTTTGCATGAAGTATGTTAACGGCAGTCGGAAACAAACTGACTTCAGAGATGAACCTTTGATACTTGGCAGAACCAACTTTCTTAATTTCGTCAACATCTGGTTTTTATGTAGAGGCTTTATGTAAATCTCAAAACTATTTGAACTATTTGCTTCGAAATTATTGGACATTAATTGCCACTCACATCGAAACAAAAAAAAATATTTCGCACGAGCCTACAAATAACTACTAAAATGCCGAAAGATAAAGGTGTGTGTGTGTGGAGGGGGGGGAGGGGGCATGAGCAAATGAAAATGAAGCATTTCCCTGCCACTGATGCCAGCGTCTGCCTCGATGCTGCTATAGTGCTGCAACTGTTGGCTTGCGGTTCAGATATCAATTTGGGGAGCAGGTTAAGCATGGTGTCACAACATCAAATGCAAGTTATGGGGTTTAATATTCCCTAGCGTGGCGCTAGCCATGCAAGAAGCCGTGGGACGGGGACGGGGGGACGGGGGTGTGGACGGTGTTCCGGATACATTTCGATCACTCTGGGTTCATCACTGTACGCTTAAAACCAGTTTGCACACAAGCATTATTGTCCGAGCCTCTCCTACTTTGTTTCTTTCCTCCATTGCGGCAGTCAATTGCCAGACCGGAAGTGAAGTCACATGAGGTCTCATGTTCCGCCACTTGCCGACACCACGCAGCGGATAAGGTACCACACGCGAAAGCGATTAGGGCTAAAACACTAAAAACGCTTAGCGCTAAAACTACAGACTTGAGCGAGCGTACCATCCTCTCGATATAGTGCTCAGTCTGCACCGAGCGGCAGGCGCTGTGCTATTTAAGACCGTGATTCATGAAGCCTGGTACAGTACAGTCACGAGCAGAAGTTCACAGAACTAGGCATCCGCGCAAAAATTATTTTCTGGTACGGCCACGCAACGTGGAACTGTCTCAATGCATTGCACTGATCGAACAAGCACATGTAAACTGTAGCCCTCGATTTCAGCTTGAATGCGTCGGCTGCGATGAAAAAAAAAAGTTCTGTGCCATCTGTGACCCTCAAACATTTGTCCGAGGACTGTACACTGCACACCAAGGCTAATGGTTCCTCGGCAGCCATTGAAGTACACAAAGTACAATACTGCTACTAGGGGACGAGAGAAACTGGGTGAACAGAAAAGCCTTGTCCTACAACCAAACAAAGCCGATAGACAGCTAAGCCAATATTTCCACTACGTACCATCAAATTACCGACGTCCCCACTTAACGTCTAGAGCACTCAATTGAGAAGGCAGGTGAAGGAGAAATAACACGGTGTTTCAGAGCATCGGCTAAGCTTCACGAAATCTGCTCGTGCCAAGGGGCCGGCCTAATGGACAAACACACGGTACAGCCTTAGGCAATCAGTCTAGAATCCAGCGGCCGGTGTTGTTCCACGCTTTGTTAGCTCTGCCGTGCACAAATACAGCCCTCTGCAGACTGGCGTGTGGAAGTGTGCACAAAGAAGTTGTGCGACTGACACTGAGCACGTAGCAGCATTCTCAGCAATCTTCGCAAAAAAGAAAAAAAATATGGAAGTTCGCACAAGGACCTATTCACTACAGCAACAGATACCGAAAGCGACCATTTAAAAGGCAAGAATGATAAAACCATCTCTTCCTAGGCCTACTTCGTACGAGACGGGAACAATGCACAATACTAATTAAAAAAAGGTAGGGGAGGGGGGAGGTCTGAATAACGGAGTAGGTTAGAACAAACCAGGTAACGAACGGCGTTGCGGTCCGTTCGAGACGGAAATTCCACCTCGCTGCCAAGGCAACGGCGACAGAATTAAATTTGCAAAGCGAGAATAACACACCGACGCCACGCTTCGCGCACCCAAGACAGCACACTGCCTCGAGCGCGTTCCCACCAATTACGCAGCGCGGATAATAACTCTTAGTTACGTGCGCGAAGTGCACAGACACCGCACGTATACACGGCGACGCAGACGGGGGCTTCACGGTAACGAGACGTCCATTATTTTAGAGAACTTCCAGAAATAAGTCCGGACCTTTCGCACCACTTCGCGCTTCTGCAACGCTCGTAGGCGAACTCGATTTAGTGCGGCTCGTCCTCGCAAATATATCACGCTGCAACCGTAACAATGGAACACCTAAGGACGATGACGAAACGCCGGTGAAGCCCTTAGCAACCAGTGCCTAGATCCCGTTTCCACGCGCACTGTTTTCTGCCACAGCAGCGAGTCGGCTACTGAAGCTGTTAACCGAAGAGCCTTCATACCGACAGCAAATGAATGAATGAATGAATGAATGAATGAATGAATGAATGAATGAATGAATGAACCACAATGACAATTCGGAAGCGCGCTTCTCTGCATGGGTGATTTGGCTTAGTAATGGCGGCGCTTGTAATCGTTTAAACGATGACGGAGTGCCAAATGTACGAGCTGGGGCCTGCCTGTTGCACGTAGTTTGATCGCTAGAGGCACGTCTACATTTTTCCTCCCCTCAAACAAAAACTCCGCAAAATAGAGACTGCCGGAAACGTTCACTGCGCCACCGATACCTTGAAACACTGCCTGCCGGAAAAGCTAGCTTTACATTTTAGGGAAAGAAATAGTATATTCATGCATTTTAATCATTACTATCAGCATCGTTGTCGTCATAGTTCTAAATTACGTCCACTGCAGGACGATGGTCAGCCGATGGCGATCATTAATCTACCCTGTCCTGCGCCAGCCGATTTCACGCGATGACAGCATATTTCATCATTTAATCAGACCGCCTATTTCTCTGCTGTCCCCGGCTGCGCTTCCCTTCTCCTCGGCACGTATACTGTAATTAATAGACCACCGGTTATCACCAAGAATTTTTCGTTCCGTCGCTCGTCAAGCGGCCCTTAAGCTTCAGGCATCTTGTTTCACTACCAAAAACATTACGGTCACGAGAAACAATAATTCATCCACAAATTAAAAGGCGTATTTGCGGTTATCTCCTTGTTTACAATGAAACAAAAAATTGACCTTTTTTTTTTAAGCAATGATGAGATGTTTTTATTGAATAAACGCTCAAGCGTACATAACAAGCAATATATCAACAGAAATTGCTAACCGCACCTATATTCTAAAGATATAAAGTTCAGAAACATGCTTTAGAGTGTAATATTTCTTACAAATTGTAAAAAATTAACTTTACTCAAAGTACAGAAAAGTGTTTACGGTATCGTGCCGGTAACATGACACTAAAGAAACAAAGTACCCCGAAATATGTAAAATGTTCTCACTTCTATTTCTTACAACCCATAAAATCTTCTAGTGCATAAGCCACTTGTGCCACAAAAATGGTTTTCTACCTAATGGAAACTGCCTCTTTCCGTTGATTGCCACAAATATTGGGCAAAACGTTACACTCTGCTGGGCTGGCGGAAGCAAATCTCCACCATACGCTGTAAAGACAGTGCAAATAAGACCTATAACGTTGCGAACTTCTCTACAACACATCTCACGAGAATTACCATCGTCGAGACACCACCGTGCAAATCAAAATCCTACGACCTGACATCATTTTCAGCCTCACTGATACTAGCAGCAGCCACACGAACATCTAAACACGCAGCTGAATACTCGAAACCAACGTCGTCCTCACGAAGACCCATCTACCCGAGCGCCTGCCATCCTCACGATCACAAGTCGGGAACTTCCACTGGCCTCGTTAAATGTCGCTGCCACACGGAGAAGAAATAAACTACTGCAAAACTGAAAGTTTACTTGTTATACTATGTTGTAGATGACGCAGCGATTCCGTAAGGGCTGCTGGAGCCTCGAAATTGGGCGCAACACTCGTGAATCGCGCGTGACTCACGTTTAAACGGCAGTGGGTATAAGGAAAGAGCAAAGTTTCGTTATCGATTTCCACAGGAATCTGCCAGAAATCAAAGCCAGGATACCGCTTCCGCGCCAAAATAATAACATAAAAAACTAAACAAATTCGCGTTCTGAGGTGTTACCCAAACGGAAATCGAAGTCTGCGCCACCACAACCACTTCTGGCTTTCCGATTTTTCGACCGCTCGCTTTGCTTCCCCCCCCTTCTTTCTTTTCGGGCACGTGGCGACACTTAAGGATGTTTACACCGCACCATCTCGTAGCTCGCGCACGAATGGCCGTAAATGACATTTTGCTGCCCAACCCAGCCAGTGCTCTCTCGTACGTGAAGGCCTTCAGGGCCATTTCCAGCTCTCTAATACCAGAGGTGCCCCCCCTCTTCCGCAGTTTTTACATTTCCGCCCCAGTTTTCCGCCGATCCTCGCGAAGAAGGAAGGAGGAGCAAAGTAAAAAAAAAAAAAGGAAGAAAGGAAAAAAATAAGGGGGCGGTCTGCGTTCAGAGCAACAACGATGAAAATTCCACGCATGGCACGAACCGCGCATGCGCCGCCGCTCTACTCCCGAGCACGAGGAAAGCTTTCCTTTTTCCTTTTTTTCCCTCTAAGTACGATTCCCTCCTGCTCGCGGGACAAATTTCTTTATGCAGTACATTTCCCTTCACAGAGCAGTCGACTATGCCTTAATAACAATAATGCATGGAACAAGGCGCTGCGCGTGAGTCGCCATATAGCGCTGGGCGAGAAGACGCGAGAAGGGGAAGCGGTGGGGAAAAAAAGGATAGGGAGGGGGAAGCACTCGCCTTCCCTTCCGAACAGCGGCACTACACTGCTGCTGAAGGTCATTTTCCCTTCTCGGAAGTCAATTCGTGATGTAGAAAAGAAAGAGAAAGCGGGATAAGGAAAAGAGGAGGAGGAAGTCGACTGCAAAGATGCTTCCCAATCCTTCTTTCCCTCCTCCGGTAGAGACAGGGAGGCCATTATTCCCCATTCCCCTCCCCCTAAATCCTTCTCACCGTGCCAAGAGAGGAGAAAGAAAAGGGGGAAAACGGAAATGAACATCTTGCCGCGGGCCAACGCTGTGCGTGAATGCTACTGACAGAGTTGG
Source organism: Dermacentor andersoni (assembly GCF_023375885.2). Lineage (NCBI taxonomy): Eukaryota > Metazoa > Arthropoda > Arachnida > Ixodida > Ixodidae > Dermacentor > Dermacentor andersoni. The sequence continues at coordinate 74,824,887 of NC_092820.1, read as the reverse complement.
GACGCCACCACCGCACCAAGTAAGTCGAGGCTTAGAAAAAAAACATTGATTCTCGAGTTTTACATGTCACGATCTTATTATTAGGCACACCGCAGTGGGGGGCTCGGCATTCCTTTTTTTTTTTTGGTCCATCCGGGGTACTTGCTAAATACGTGTCTTTGCATTCCGCAAACATCAGAATGCGACCTCCGGCGTCCCGGATCGAACCCGCGACCTCGTGGTCAACAGCGCAACGCCATAGTCGCCGAGCTACCGCGGCGGCGGGTACCCCGAGGTTCCTGAACAATCTCCTCGCGACGTCATGCATTCTGTCGAGGCCTGCTCGCGACTGTTAATAGCGCGTCGATACAAACCATAATTCCATGGTATTTTCAGATAGCTAAGGCTGCGACGGAGAGAATTTCGGGAAAAATGTCTGCAATGCAATGCAAATCTGTCCTGCGTCGAGAACACAACATATATACATATACATATATATATATACATATACATATATATATATACATATATATATACATATATATATACATATACATATACATATATATATACATATACATATATATATACATATACATATATATATACATATACATATACATACATATACATATATATACATATACATATACATACATATACATACACATATACATACATATACATACATATACATACACATATACATACATATACATACATATACATACATATATATATATATATATATATATATATATATATATATATATATATATATATATATATATATATATGCTATCTCAAATACCGACTTCCTAACTGCCAACACACACAAGGGAACACGATCCCTCATTGTGATTGAATTCAGTGTGGAAAGAACAGTCCAAAAGATTAAGTCAACCTACAGTACAGCTGGCGATCACTTCAGAGTGCAGAGGCATATGTACCAGTGCTCAGGTCAAAGGAAACTCGCACAGACACGCCAGCCGATTCCATTCGCTTACTGCCGCGACGTCAAGCGCGTTTAACACGGTTGGTTTCGCCGCACACAGATCTACGTTTGCGTCACTGGCTTTCAGTATCACGAGCGGACGCACTGGCAAATTTTTATGGGAGATCGCAATATCCATACTAAGCCAAATGTGGTAGTTTAGCTACAAGAAACAACGAGAGCTTACAATTCAACAGGTATCGCACGTAGCCTAGCAAATCACTTGCACTTAAGCTGGGAGCGGATTTCAGCTCCACCTGGCTCCACCTCCCTGGGGCACGGGAGGTGGAGCCAGCGGTTGGAGGTGGAGGAGCGGATGGCTCAGGTGGGCTGCGGTTTTGTAGGTGAAGATGGCGCTGGATTCTTACGGTCTTCAGCGATTACAGCGTTACTATTTGGTGTCCCTTTGACAAAAAAAAGGAAAGAAAAAGTTTCCCATACAATATTTAGCTATCGCCCTGCAGTATCCCCTGCACCGCGCGATGTAGACAACGCAAGAACCTGACGCCGCCATCGCGCTCCAAAGAAAAAGATAAAACGATGAGTTGCAGCCGGGGAGGGACAGAGAGAGAGAGCAAACAAAGCGCCACCCCACAAGGAAGCAACGCTTCGCTCTCAGCGGCATTCGTCGGAAGGAAGCGCTCTCGGTTGGCGCCCCAGAGAGAGCAGGCAGATGCGATGCTCTCCCACGGGTCAATATTGGCGCGCGCCCAAGCCGTCGACTGTACTAAGGCGGCCGCTGGTTTCGAAAGACGCACGGCAGCGGAAGCACGCAGGGGCGAGCGAAACAGCCAGCGTAATCGATCATCCCGACTGAATGCCGGGTTGATAAGAAAAAAAAGTAGTTCAAAGTACGCGACCATTGGGAGTATTCTCCAATCTTTCGTTGCTTTTGCTCGTTTCCTTCTTTCTTTTTCGAGCAGTTACGAAGTACCGTCAAGTATCTGTTCTCCTGCACTCGTGGTAGCATATACCCTCCGAGCTTCGCCACTGCTGCGAAGGAACTGCCAGATGTGTGACGCGGATCAAGAACGACCTGGCATGCGACGTACCGGCTTCGCGCGACCGCGGCGGTTCTGCGTGGGTGTGCACGAACAGTAATCTTTTGAGACCGAATCTAACGCGAATCGAACCGTGCTAGCCAAAAATGGAAAATAGAATATCTAACAGCTTTCGAATAAAGAAAGAAAAAAATGCGTTTTCACCATTAACATAAACGATGTTAATATTTGAGTATTAGATATGTTAGTAAGTTTCTGTCACAACGTTGCAAATTATAAAGCGTTGTTTCTTAGAAGTCAAACGGCGCATTCGGAAGCTATAAGCAATCTGCACACATATCTGTGATCCCTCGGGGAGTGGGAACGGTCGCTGTTCAGAAAGGAAAGAGTGGCTCCCTTGACAGAGCTACATAGGGCGCTATACTGCTAAACTTGGCGCGTTTCATGTCTGCTATAGCCACCGGGATCAAAGTAAGCGCAATTTCGCAACAACTTTATATTTCAATAAGTACACTTGAAGATTTAAACTATTCCAAAACTATAAAAAAATATTCGTTTTTACAAATACCGACTGTTCGAATCGAAGGCCGTATCGAATAGGGCTTAATTCGATTTGTTATTAGAGAATTTTCAGCATTTCGCACACTCGTAGTGAGCTTGATGTGCTTATAGTTGAAGCAATATTTTGCCATCTGGAAGACTTGTCCTGTAAAAAAAAAAAAAAGTCGCAGTTTCGCCCGAAAGGCGAAGCATCGATTGCGATAGCAAATTAGACAGCTATGCGAAGTAAGGATAGTAGTGTTATCGGCCGTATAACCTAGTAAATATTCGCTTACCAACTAAGTTTTAACAAGCATGCCTGGTGTCACGCGGGCAAAGGCAAACAAACGCATCTCACTCGATGACCGCGGACACTCGCTGTCAAAACGCTGGCGTGAGGAAGAGCGGCAGCAGCAGCGAGCGAATTGACGTTCGTACTGCCTCGCTTCAATGCGACCGAAGCAGTGATAACACAGCTCACAGAAAGCTATCAGGCCTCGGTGCATCTAGACACTGCCCCCCCCCCCCCCCCCGCGCTTCTGGCTACGCCACTGTTTGTAGCCTATGTAGTGCTTTTCGTACGCTAGTTAAGAGTTTTCATATTTCGATAGTACAGCAAACCAATTAATAATTATTTTCTGTAGTAATTAGATTATACTTAAAGAAAAAGTAATTGTATTCTTTTCACAAATGTTCAGGAAATACAGGTGAAATGGTTCTAATTTTCTTTGATGTGCGACAGCGAGAATTACATGGTTAAAAATAACTGAAACGAATCATTTCGTACATTTTTCAATAAGTGCATTACTCGGTTTCCTCCCTCTATTCCGTTTGATATGTTTTCCTTTCTCTCCTTTTGACTTTCTGGTTCAACTTTTCTGCTTATAGCTGTGCTTCCAATCTCCTTGCTCGGTACGCTCGTTCTCGCCGACTTTCGTAACGTAAGCAATACACAGCCACACCGCGTAAGTCCCCCGACTCGTCCTTCGTTCGGCGACCTCGGTGGGAAGACCCAAGTGCCCCCGAATCCAGAAACGCGCCTTAAACCTGCAAGCCCGCGTGCTCGGCTTGGCCTAGACAACGCCTGGCGCGTAGGTGCCCCAAGATACTCACCGCGTTTCCTTCGGCGCGTTTCCGGCAGGCGTCAATTTGATGAAGTCAAACATGGCCTTCCAAGTTAACGCGCATTTCTGAATGCGGCGAGGGGGGGGGGGGGGGTTTCCTCAGGTCTCCTTGCGCCGCTGAACACTAGCCTGGCGACGTTCTTAGTCAAAACAACGCAAGGCGACAACAGCGCGATAATCAAGTGTAATGAAAGAAAATCGCGCCGCGAATACGCCCCCGCAGTCTATATATTGTCACGTGGTGGTGACGTAGAAGAACACAGTAGCAATACTGTGAACGAGAAAACTAACTTTTATTGGGCGAACTTGTGCCCACAAAACAGGCTACACTTATAGCACAACGAAAGCGGCGAACACAGTCGGCGATCGTCGGAAATCTGATCAGCGGGTCAAGCGCGTCGGCTTTTATACAGGATCGTCGAATGTTCCAGACTAATCGTTGGGACCCGCGTGCCTTCCACAAAGTTCTACACCATTCGAGTCAGGCGAATAAATCAGATAACAGAAGGTTCGTCGACAACAGACTGTGGATAGAAGCATCGATAACTTTCCAGAAACTTCGGATACATGCAAGCGCGTCCCGCGCTGTGCGATAAGATTTGTTAGGCGGCCAAACGTGGTCGCCCGATAAATATAAGTACACGTGTCAATACCCCCCTCTTAAAAAGCATCGTCCCGATGCTACAAATATAAGAGAGCGACACACAAAAGGACACTTATTAAACATAAGTAACAAAACAACGAAAAGAAATCAAGTCTAAAAGTCAGTTACGCGAAGTCCCAAAGTTCGTCAACGCTGGTGGTACGGCTTGAGTCGCACAACGTGGACAATTTCAGGTCGTGAGCGACGCCGCTGTGACAGCGAAATGCCGTCTGGCACGACCTCATAGTCCAGTACGCCAATACGTCGGATGATCTTGTACGGTCCGAAATAGCGACGCAAGAGCTTCTCGCTCAGTCCTCGTCGGCGTATAGGGGTCCAAACCCAAACACGGTCACCGGGCTGGTACTCGATAAAGCGTCGTCGGAGGTTGTAGCGTCGGCTGTCGGTCCTCTGCTGGCTCTTGATCCGGAGGCGGGCGAGCTGTCGGGCTTCTTCGGCGCGCTGGAGATAGCTAGCGACGTCAACATTCTCTTCGTCAATGACGTGGGGCAGCATGGCGTCGAGCGTCGTCGTCGGGTTCCTGCCGTAAACCAGCTTAAACGGCGTGATCTGTGTTGTTTCTTGCACCGCCGTGTTGTAAGCGAAGGTTACATACGGCAGGACCGCGTCCCACGTCTTGTGCTCAACGTCGACGTACATCGCTAGCATGTCGGCGAGGGTCTTATTCAGGCGCTCCGTGAGACCATTAGTTTGCGGATGGTAGGCAGTTGTCCTCCTGTGGCTTGTCTGGCTATATTGCAGAATGGCTTGGGTGAGCTCTGCTGTAAAAGCCGTTCCTCTGTCGGTGATGAGGACTTCTGGGGCGCCATGTCGCAGCAGGATGTTCTCGACGAAAAATTTCGCCACCTCGGCTGCGCTGCCTTTCGGTAGAGCTTTTGTTTCAGCGAATCGGGTGAGATAGTCCGTCGCCACGACGATCCACTTATTCCCGGATGTTGACGTCGGAAACGGCCCCAACAAATCCATCCCAATCTGCTGGAATGCTCGACGAGGAGGTTCGATCGGCTGTAGTAACCCTGCTGGCCTTGTCGGTGGTGTCTTGCGTCGTTGACAGTCTCGGCATGTCTTGACGTAACGGGCGACGTCGGCGGTAAGACGCGGCCAGTAATACCTTTCATGTATCCTCGACAGCGTCCGGGAGAATCCGAGGTGCCCAGCAGTGGGATCGTCGTGTAAGGCGTGCAGTACTTCTGGACGCAGCGCCGACGGAACAACAAGAAGGTAGTTGGCACGGACTGGTGAAAAGTTTTTCTTCACGAGTAGGTTGTTTTGAAGCGTGAACGAAGATAATCCACGCTTAAATGCCCTAGGGACAACGTCGGTGTGCCCTTCCAAATACTCGACAAGGGCTTTTAGCTCCGGGTCCCCTCGTTGTTGAACAGCGAAGTCTTCCGCGCTTATTATCCCAAGGAAGGCGTCGTCGTCCTCGTTATCTTGCGGCGGCGGGTCAATGGGGGCGCGTGATAGGCAATCGGCATCTGAGTGTTTTCGACCGGACTTGTATGTTACAGTGATGTCGTATTCTTGTAGTCTGAGGCTCCACCGTGCCAGCCGTCCTGAAGGGTCCTTTAAGTTAGCTAGCCAACACAACGCGTGATGGTCGCTGACCACTCTGAATGGCCTGCCATATAGGTAGGGGCGAAATTTCGCTGTAGCCCAAACGATGGCGAGGCATTCCTTTTCCGTTGTGGAATAATTGCCTTCCGCTTTTGACAACGACCGGCTAGCGTAAGCTATCACGTGTTCATGTCCATCTTTTCTCTGGACTAGGACGGCACCGAGGCCTAGGCTACTGGCGTCAGTGTGGATTTCGGTATCGGCGAGCTCATCGAAGTGCGCAAGTACGGGCGGCGACTGCATGCGTCGTTTGAGTTCTTCAAATGCGTCGGCCTGCGGCGTTTCCCACTTGAACTCGATGTCACATTTAGTTAGCTGTGTCAGCGGCTCAGCGATGCGTGAAAAGTCCTTGACAAATCGCCTGTAGTAGGCACACATGCCAAGAAATCTACGCACTGCCTTCTTGTCGGTGGGCTGCGGGAACTTTGCGATGGCAGCTGTCTTCTGCGGGTCGGGGCGGACACCAGACTTGCTGATGACGTGGCCTAGGAACAGAAGCTCATCGTAGGCGAAGCGGCACTTTTCTGGCTTCAGAGTGAGCCCTGATGACTTGATGGCCTCGAGTACTGTTGCGAGCCGCCTAAGGTGTTCGTCGAAATTTTCGGCGAAGACAACGACGTCATCCAAGTAAACGAGACAGGTCTGCCACTTCAATCCTGCTAAAACCGTGTCCATCACGCGCTGGAACGTTGCAGGCGCCGAGCACAGTCCAAATGGCATAACCTTGAACTCGTAGAGGCCGTCTGGGGTGATGAAGGCGGTCTTTTCGCGATCTCTTTCGTCGACTTCAATTTGCCAATAGCCAGACTTGAGGTCCATCGACGAGAAGTATTTAGCGTTGCAGAGCCGATCTAATGCGTCGTCTATCCGTGGGAGGGGGTATACATCCTTCTTCGTGATCTTGTTCAGTCGACGATAATCGACACAGAAACGTAGGGTTCCGTCCTTTTTCTTTACCAGGACAACAGGGGATGCCCGCGGGCTTTTCGACGGCTGGATGATGTCGTCGCGCAGCATTTCGTCGACTTGTTCTCTTATAGCTTCACGTTCCCGCGTCGAAACTCGGTAAGGGCTCTGGCGTAGTGGTCGAGCGCATTCTTCGGTTATTATGCGATGCTTTGCGACTGGTGTTTGTCGAATCCTCGATGACGTCGCAAAGCAGCCTTTGTATCGTCGAAGCAGACTTCTGAGCTGTTGCTGCTTAATCACGGGGAGACTTGGACTTATGTCGAAGTCTGGCTCGGGAACTGCGGTTGTCGGGGTAGATGCGATGGAATCCGAGAGGACAAAGGCATCGCTGGTTTCCACAATTTCCTCGATGTATGCGATCGTCGTGCCCTTGTTGATGTGCTTGAACTCCTTGCTGAAGTTTGTCAGCAACACTTTCGTGTTTCCTCCGTGCAGTCGAGCGATCCCTCTTGCGACGCAAATTTCACGGTCGAGCAGTAGACGTTGGTCGCCTTCGATGACGCCTTCTACGTCAGCGGGTGTTTCGGTGCCGACCAAAATAACAACGCTGGAGCGAGGCGGGATGCTCACTTGATCTTCAAGCACACTCAATGCGTGGTGACTACGAGGGCTCTCCGGCGGTATTGCATGATCTTCCGACAGCGTTATTGACTTCGACTTCAGGTCGATGACTGCGCCGTGTTGGTTGAGGAAGTCCATGCCGAGAATGACGTCTCGTGAACACTGTTGGAGGATAACGAAGGTGACAGGGTAAGTCCGGTCGTGAATGGTAATTCTTGCCGTGCACATTCCTGTCGGCGTAATCAGGTGTCCTCCAGCGGTCCGAATTTGAGGGCCTTCCCATGCAGTCTTAACCTTCTTCAACTGGACAGCGATGTGTCCACTCATTACGGAGTAATCGGCCCCTGTGTCGACTAAGGCAGTGACTGCGTGGCCGTCGAGAAGCACGTCGAGGTCGGTTGTTCTTTGTCTGGCATTGCAGTTAGGTCTTGGCGTTGGATCACGGCTGCGTCGTGTTGAACTGAAGTTGGAACGTCGCGTCGTCAAGTCGTCTTTCGTCGGTGTAGTTTTGGCTTCCAGACTTCGTCGGGACGGCGGCGTGTCGTTATGTCGTCGAAATGGTCTCTTCGTCGTCTTCGTCGGCGGCGGAGGATCTTCGTCAGTTCGACGAACAGCAACCGCACCTCCATCGGTTGCTGCTTTTAGTTTTCCGGATATGGGCTGACGGACCGGCCCCGGGCTGGGCCAGTGTATGGTCGGCGCTGCGGCGACAGGTAGCGGCCTGGTGACGGCGAACGGGAAGCTCGTCGAGGGCTCCACTGAGTGGCGGCGAGGTAGTCGGCGATATCGCGAGGTCGTTCGCCAATCTGTGGCCGCGGCGCGTTAACGGCGAAACCTCGCAGTCCCATCTCCCGGTATGGGCATCGGCGGTAGATGTGCCCCGCTTCTCCGCAGTGGTAGCAGAGCGGGCGGTGGTCAGGAGCGCGCCAAATGTCCGTCTTCCTCGCGTAGGTCCGCTGGGCGACGGGTGGTCGTGCTGGCGCTGGCGGCGGCGGACGACGGAACTGCGGCGTGACAGGGCCCTGGCGCGGTCGCGGAGGGGGACCTTGACGGCGTGCGACGGCGGCGTAGGTCATCGCTTGCGGCTCAGGCTGGGGCGATACAGGGGCTACTCCAAGTTGTTGTTGGAGCTCTTCACGCACGGCGTCGGCAATCGAAGCCACTTGAGGCTGTGATGGTGGGAACAGCTTTTGTAGCTCCTCCCGCACGACCGCTCGGATAGCCTCGCGCAGGTCGTCGGTGGCCAGTGATTGAACTCCGGCGTAGTTCGTCGAGTTTGTGCGGCGGTCGAATTGCCGGTTTCGGATCTCGAGTGTCTTCTCGATGCTGGTGGCCTCGCGAAGAAACTCGTCCACGGTCTTCGGTGGGCTTCGTACCATTCCGGCAAAAAGTTCCTCCTTCACACCACGCATCAGCAGGCGGACTTTCTTCTCCTCGGGCATTTCAGGGTCGGCGTGGCGGAAGAGACGGCTCATTTCTTCCGTGTAGATCGCGGTCGTCTCATTAGGTAGCTGCACCCGGGTTTCTAATAGCGCTTGGGCTCGTTCTCGGCGTACGACGCTTGCGAACGTCTGCAGGAAGCCGCTTCGGAAAAGTTCCCAGGTCGTTAAGGTGGCTTCTCGGTTCTCGAACCACGTCCTGGCCGCGTCTTCCAAAGCGAAGAAGACATATCGCAGTTTGTCGTCGCTGTTCCAGTTGTTAAAGGTAGCGACTCTCTCGTACGTCTCGAGCCAGCTTTCCGGGTCCTCGAAAGTTGAACCGCGGAACGTCGGAGGCTCCCTGGGCTGCTGCAGCACGACGGGTGACGCTGGGGCTGCCATTGGGGTTGACGTGGTGGCCATCTTCCTAGTCGTCTCAGGCAAAAGCCCGTGCTCCGGGGGCAGTCCTTGCAGCCTGCGGCTACCTCGCTGGTTCTTGGCGACGTTGGTGTCTTCCGAGTGAGGGCTTGGGTCACGGCTTTGTGGGGGCGTCCGGTACATGAACGCAAAGCACCTCCACCAGATGTCACGTGGTGGTGACGTAGAAGAACACAGTAGCAATACTGTGAACGAGAAAACTAACTTTTATTGGGCGAACTTGTGCCCACAAAACAGGCTACACTTATAGCACAACGAAAGCGGCGAACACAGTCGGCGATCGTCGGAAATCTGATCAGCGGGTCAAGCGCGTCGGCTTTTATACAGGATCGTCGAATGTTCCAGACTAATCGTTGGGACCCGCGTGCCTTCCACAAAGTTCTACACCATTCGAGTCAGGCGAATAAATCAGATAACAGAAGGTTCGTCGACAACAGACTGTGGATAGAAGCATCGATAACTTTCCAGAAACTTCGGATACATGCAAGCGCGTCCCGCGCTGTGCGATAAGATTTGTTAGGCGGCCAAACGTGGTCGCCCGATAAATATAAGTACACGTGTCAATATAAACAGACGTAGCATACATACTTCCCTCTACGCCAATGAGCGAGCGTGCCGACAGTGGGGTACACGCAGGACAGACTACGCAGTATATTCGCTAAGATGGGGCAAAGCGATAAATAACAAACAAACGAAGACATAATAAAAGGACTCCTCCATTCCCGTGACTGCATACGGCATACAGCGAGACGAAATCACAACGAGGCTGATTATTCGACAATGGCCGGCACATCGGAGTGCTCGACGGAGTCGTCGATTTTTTAATATTATTATTATTTTGCTTTAGCGGGCGCACCCGCCAAAACCAGTCAGCAGCGGCAAGATCGCGAAGCCTGGATAAACAAATATAAAAAAACGCCTAGGGAGTGTTAGCGTTAGCGGCGATAAGGATAAGGGGAGCGGAAAAAGCGGGGGCGGCAGCGATTTTCCCAAATTACCATTATCGCTAGAGTAACATTCCTCGCACGCCATAAGCGCCAACCTCGCGTGGATATCCGCTTCGCGAAAGCGACCAACGTTCCCGGCTGGTCTCGTTATACCGCGGCTATTCAGTCAGACTTTTCCCGTTTGCATGTCGAAGATGGGGGTTCCATCGGGAATCCTGCAAAGACCTCATCAGGATTCTGTGCCACGAAAAAGAAAAAAAAAAGAAGACCGACGCTTGGTCTATTTAATGTCAAACCTCTGTTCCGCGGTATACAAGAGGATGTAACATGCTGGGTAAGACGGGGCAGAAACGAAAAAAGGCCCAAAGCGAATGAGGCAATAAACTCTGCAGGGTACGTCGTTGGGGTGAAACGGGTACTGAGGTGGTTCGGGAGCGTCAGCTGGTATATAACGCCATCTTCCCGCAATGTGACACTCGACTCAGATGGCGCCAATTAGGGAAACGACTGGTGACTTTCTTGCTGGAGAGGTATAAGCGTGGTGGTTCCCTGTTTCTTTTATTTACGGACACCTGCAACGATGGTTTCGGGGTATAATATATGACGTTACGCTGATGACAGTGAGGTCGCCGGTCCGATATGCATCCTTAATGACCGCGTAGCGTTTGTGCACGTGAAAGAACACCGCGTGCTGCCGCTTATAACAAAGAACTTCCTATAAGGGTGTCTTCTCACACATGAAGTCCAGAAAACGTAAATATACGACATACATTTATTTTAAACGCCGAGCATTTCCTGCAGAAGCATCCATCTTGTTAGCAGGAATTGTAGTCAATGACAACGCGACCACGTATTCTAAACTTCGCCCTATCGCACCACTCCCTGTTCTCCACTGCAGTCCCACGAACGCCTCGTCACAGCCTTTCTCGTCCCAAAGGTTGACCACTGATGGACGTGCTGTCACAACAGAGCACCGGCCGTCAAGGCACTCTTAAATAAACGAAGGAACGTCGAGAAAGAAAAGAAAAAAAACAGGGTAACAGCGAAAGAGGTCAGTGGCACCACGGGCACTCCGTCACTCCACCAAACAGCACCCGCGGGTCTTGCGCGTAACCCTGACAATGACACCCCCATGCCGTGACACGAAACTCTCCCAAACGGCTTCAACTAACGCAAGTGCCTCCCCGCTCCCATTCTGCTCAATCCGTTCATCCTTCCAATTTTCTTTTCTTTCCTGCACGTCACACACGCAAGCGGGCAGAGCCGTCGCTCATTCCTTAGCGGGTTTGGCACGGGAGGCGACGAGGAACGTGTGTATAGCAGATCAATACAAGCCGAAGCAGGCACGGCTGCAATCCGCCGATGACGTCATCAGCCAGCCGCGCCACCCGCTTCCTACCGGTCACGTCCGACACGGACACTGTTCCTCCTGGCATCCGGGAGACGTGCGCGGATCCAGAAATAAGACGGGCCAACGCGACGAGGCTGGCGCATTGCAGGGGCAGAAGCAATCATCGTTGGCCGCACGCCTACCTCGCCAGAGAAAACTATGCAGCGCGAAGAAGGCTGACGACGGAGCCGAGTGCTCAAGAGACTACTGGAACAACCGACCAGTCGCCTGACTAATTGGTTGATTAACGGGCTGACTGATTGGTTGAGGCTAACGTCGCAGAGCTACATCCCAAAATGGCCAGACTGACAGGGCTTAAAGTTCCAAAGCAAATGTAATTGTCTGATCGGTCGATTGATCAGTCCATGGATTGATCAGTCGCACTCCGTCGAAGCGGAGACGCGAACACACACACACACACAAAACAAGTACAATAAAAGCACTGCGTGCTGTCCCTCCTTGCCTCGCGAAGCTGTCTTCTCCGCCATGATTACCGACGCGGCCAGAGGCTGGCCTTAGATAATCTCAGCCGATTGGAAGTGGCGGTTCGCCCGTTAGACTGCCCCTGACAGGTCGAAGCCCTCGCGCTCGGACCAATCGGGACAGTCATCGAGGCGACAGCCAAGGGTCTACTCACTTCCGAGACGCTCTTTACGCGCGAAGGGGTGTTCCCGATTCGAACTGTAATTAGTTCGCCGCCCGCGTGCGCTTTAAGCGGCTCAGTTTAAGCTGCAACTTAATTGAGACGGGCGGCTAAATTATTCGCAAGACTTGTAGGCGTCCTAAGAAGATTGGTCGCCAACTTCAGCTCCGGTGTCCCCTCCCCCGTCCTCGCCTTGAGCTTACTGGGACTATTGGGCGGACCCCGCCACGCTCGAACGAGTTCGCAGTTTTGCCGAAGTGCGAAGAAGTGGGGGAGAGGGGGGTTTATGCCCTGGCAAGCTCCCGTTTTTTTTTTTTTTTTCTCTCACAGAAATAGAGCGGGCAAGAGCGACAACGACGACCCATGGAAGGGCGGAAAGACAGAAGCCTGCAAGTTTCGAACAGTTTTAAGCTTCAGTTTTAACAACCAATTTACAAAGCCCATTTCGCCGCACATTAGTCGAGAATTTGCAAATATCTGTACTTGAGGCACACGATAAGCATTCTTCTTTATTATTATTTGAAAACGTACAAACACCGTTTAGTTGGTAGCGCCAACTTGAAAAGACGCTTCTTTTTTTCTTTTCTTTTTCGGCATAGTATAGGTTGTTAGGATATACGACCGGAAGTTTCTTGGGGTCACGGGCACACTCTTGGCCAAGAGACGTGACCTGCCAAGGAATGTTTCCTCTTACCAGTGGTATCACGCGACTCAGTAGCGTCCATCTATAGAACAGCGGTCGCGCGTAGCTCACCACCCTCGGAATCAAGCAGTCGACGAAAACGGAATGACTAAAGCCAGCGTAGGGAACGGCGGATACACATGTCCACGCGGATAGGCCTGATCCCTTTATCAACGGCTAGAAGTTAGCCTTGCGCGTATCATTGGAGGTGTATATTTTAGCGCCACAATTCAAATATGAGAGAGAGAGAGAGAGAGAGAGAGAGAGAGAGAGAGAGAGAGAGAGAGAGAGAGAGAGAGAGAGAGACGAAATATCTAGCGTCTCTCTTCTCTACTTTCAACTGTGGTGCTAATAAAGCATGCCCCAACATCGAAACCAACCGAGCCCAGCAAGAAGCTCTTCCACCTCGTAGATCAGGCGCACCGACCATAGGTCACGTGTGCCACGTCACCCTCAATCACATACTTCAATGATTCTGGGCCAATCAATTATGCATCGCGCGCACGCCACACTTGAGGAGACCGAGCTCAGAAACCACACTGTGTGCAGGAAAGGTGATACGGCAAACGCCGACGACGGCACCCACGGACGCATCCGAGCGAGTCCGATTACGGTGCGCGTTAACGAAAGTACGCGGAATAACGTATAATAGGTTAGGGCTTTAACAGTAAATCATGCTTTTGCGGCTCTTATTACGTATACCGCTAAAGAGCAGGCTCGGTAAGGCAGAAAAGACGGAAAAATCGAAGACGGGAGGCGACTCGACGGAGAAGTTCCCGCGGCGGTTCGACGTGACGTCACGATTTCGACAGCGTCCACTCCGGTCTAGATAATTGATTATCGGTAAAGAAAAGTTCCAATTCTATTATAAAGGAACAACGGACTCGAAGTAGAAACTTTCGAGAATCATTCCCGTCTAGAACGGCACGACTACGGAAAAGAAAGTACTTTGATATCCGTGACGTCCCAATCACGCGCAGAAGCTGATATTTCGACGCGAAATTGTAGGAGGGGAAGTACGTATTCCTTTCCTCTAATAGCAATCAACTTAGCCACCACCCCCTAACGGTAGGAAATAAAGATTAGTATACTTTACGTGTCCTACTCCTGCCACTAAAGAACCACAGTCGGTCAAAATTCTTAAGGAGCTCTCCAGAACGATGAGGTCTACCATCGCTTCTGCATCGCTTTGAGACCTTAGCTTCAATCGAATCAGATACATCACGGAGTCGAGCAATCAGTCGATCAATAAACACGAGCCGAAGAACACGGAAAAGTTGACGCTGCAAGGTTTTAAAAAGAAGAAAAGAAACGAAACGACGTAAATTAAAGCGGTAAGCTGATCGAGCTGCCCCGCATGCTGCAGCAAGCACACCCACGCGCCCGACAGAGCTGCACGCTACTAACGAGGCCCAATGCAAAGGCGGCGGCGAGGCGGCAGTCCGAAGGTCGAGATCCATGATCGGGTCACTGCGCCCGCGATGGGGCCAGGAGGCGGACGCTTTCGCCGAACGACGAGGACACGGCCGCGATCGAGATGCCTGCCGTATATAGAGCTGGGCGCGGTGTAAACGTAATAAAGCTGGAACGAAGCAGTGACAGAAATGACGCGCGGACGTGCGTCTTTCGTGCGTCTTTCTTCTTTTTTTTCCACGGCGTGGCGAGCCCCGCACGATTCGTGGGCGGACAGCCCCCAAAGAGGATTGGCTCGGCTATTACTATACGGCGCAGTCGTCGTTACAACGGTCGTGTCGCGCTGGCCGGGGGTCGTGTGCACGTACAAGCCCCAGCTGAAGAGTACCGAACCAACACATCGCATCTCACTGCAGCGGGCGCAGACGCGATATTGTGAAATTGAGGCAACGGAGCAGTGGGCAGTAAAGTGAAGCAGCGTACTGTATAAAGCGGGCACGGGAGGGCACGTTGCGCACCGTACGCGATGGCACAACGGGAACTGTGACGTGTGGTGAAGTAACGGTTAAAAAAAAAGAGAGAGAGAGCGAGAGAGGTAGCAAGCGCGCCACTGCATTCGTCTGACCCACCGGTCGAAGCCGCTGCTGTTGCTAAAAGCCACCTACGAAGTGATTTTGCTTTTCTCACGCCATCAAAAACGTACGTAGAGCCTTCGAAAACAGGCATCACTTAAGAAACCGCGTTTTTTTTTTAACTATATTGCCGTTACCTATAGCTGCCAACGCTGTCGACCTTTCAAGCAGCATGACCATTGAACGTACATCTGCGCGGACAGCGCAGCTGCATGAGAGTATTTTGTGTTACTATTTTTGTGTGTAAATAGGACAACTATTTTTAAAGGTGTTGTTCGGTTTCGCGCTTCAAATTATAGGGTTTAAGGGACAGACATTCAAACTCAATGGAAGGCGCACGAGCCAGATGAGGAGAAAAAAAGGGAGCATTCAGCATTCACACCAGCAGTGAGTGTGGCTTTTACGCGGTAGCTTAAGCTTTTCATGCAGATGGGAACACGGAAATGTCCCGCATTCCTTATTCTGCATGTTCTTTATACCTTTGCACGAGACTACTGCCGCAGTCAAAGCCACGGTACAGCAACGGTGTAAGAAACTGCGAACCGAATGGGTGCCTAGTAAATCGGGACTAAATATTAGTAAAGCAGTTCTCGTGGGATCGTCGAATGTGCAAAACTGATGACGTCGAAGAACACACTTGGAGCACGTCTAGTATGTTCTCTTTCCTTCCTCTGGGAGAAGGATTTAGTGATATAGAGACCGCGTGAGAGAAGCTTTAGCTATCTCGTTAGCCGACAGCCTATGGTAAGATTACCGAAGCTAATCAGCGCAATCGTAGACGTATATATTGGTGAACTATATGAGCGGCGCTACTTCTAACTTCTGTGGGAGCAGGCAGACCTTTCCATTAATTTAGTTTCAAGAGTTTCCCAGAACTATCGGGGTGACGCAAACAGCAGAAAGAAAGGAAAGGCGAGTTCGCGTAATCAGTGCCCAGCGTCTCGGCACTTTGTGTGATTGCACTCAAACCGATTCAATCAGGGAGATGTCGATGCCGAGAAACCAGCGTGGATGCGCTGCGAGAGGGAAGTTCGCGATTTCATTACGCAGATGCGACTGACATTCGCCGGCAATATATGCAGGAGCAAATTAACGCCAGCGTTGGACCCTTTTCGAGGCGTGGGAACAGTTGCACGTGCTCGAGAAACGATTTTGATTTTGCACAGCGAGTGAAAGAAAGACTACACGCACCTGTACTGATGAGGCACGTAGTGCGCGAGCAACCGATTTAAATAGTTTTGTTTCTTCTTATACTCGAAACCGGAACGATTACAGAACAGCGATAGTTAATATATGCGCAGGAGAGCGTTACACTTTGAAAAAGAAAACGCCCGAATTGGCCAGTGATAGACAGGTTATGCGTGCAGCGAACCCGGAATGTACGCTCACGAGCTGAATTTGAAGACCACAGCATCAGCACAAAGAAGAAGAAAAAAAAACAAAAAACAACAAATTATTGGAATCAACGTAAGCGAAACCTTAATGTGCTGCTTGCATCGATTCGCGAGAATCAGCGGTGACGGTGGCGGTGAGTATTTAGTTTCTTCGGCGTTTAGTATGGTACGAGAGTGGCGAGTTGACGGTAAATGTTACCTTGCGTGTATGCCACCGCTGCTTGTCTGCGTAACACACGCAACACCCAGCGAGACGTGTTCGCCTGAGGCGTTCTTGTGCGCCATTTTTCGAGGAGGTTGGACTCCTCCGTGCCTCAGTGTCAGAGAAGGTTAGGATTGTCACAGAATCCTCATTGTCACAGAAGGTTAGGATTGTCACTGCCACCGCGTTTTTCTCGTCTTTCAGGGCGTTTATGCATGGACCCGACCCAGGCGGGTCGAGTCGGCTTGTCGGGCTGGAATGTGCCTGTCGAGCCGACGTAAACGCTAGCCGGAATTGCGCTGAACAAGCGTGGAGTCGGGCTGCAGTCAGCCCGACTGAATGCTGTCGGTTGATCCAGCCCGACCCGTTTGCAGCGTGCACGTAAACGCGGACGGGTCGGGCCCACCAGCGCCGAGACTCGCGCGGGACCACTGTGACGTCAGGATTTATGGAGCATAAGGACGAGGTCAAGACAAGCACCGTGCAAGTGCAACCTCATCGTAGCGATAAGAGCCACGAAATACAGCTGTTGCAGACGGCAGCGGGAACCGGAAAGCCCGGTTCGAACGCGTTGATGTGTCGACTAGACGCTGGGTGCCGTCGTTCTACCTAGGAGCCTGAGGCACCTAGATAAGAAAGATATTGTTTTATCTAGGGACCTTAGACTCGTCGGAAGCAAGTTCATGTAAATGCGGTCACGTCGGGCTCGGTGCGCCCGACTTCTGACTCGAGCCGCTCCCATCGCGTTCACGTGGCCTTTGTCGTGCTAGTCGTGCAGTGGTCGGTGTGATCACTCCTGACTGACACCGGCACGGTATACAAAATAAAATAAAAGTTCACGAAGCCCACAGAGCACGAAAGGTTGTGTTTTGAGTACTGTTTGCAGCGACAAGGGTATTAAAGTTATCCAGTTTTCCGCAACCGCTGTCGTCTCTAGCAGTAGCGTTTCCTCGCCTTCTCAAGCCGTCTCTTTTCTCTCCCACCTTCCCCCACATACATGGGAACTGCCAGCGAAGCGTCGCAGTGCTGACATTCACTCGTTCCACGACTGCGTCTGTTCTACCACTTCTCGACTTCATCTGCCTACCTTCCCTCTGGGTTGTTTGTTGCACGATAGTTGAAAGGTAAGCACTGCAATTACTGCGACGCTTTTGTGAGAGGTCACGGAAAATTACAGCTGTCAAGACGATATTGTGCCGACCCGCAGGCAGAGGCAGTTGTGACGACCGTCGACGGATGAGTTTCTCGCGTCGCCTTTCGTCTCTACCGCGCTCCTGACATGTAACTGCGCGATCTGAAACACCTCCCGAGGCGGATGTAAGACAGCAGTAGCAGTGGAAAATGCGAATGAAGGGACATAGAAGGCTTAGTCTTAAAAATTCATTTGTTCTAGTGCAGCTCCTCAACGTGGAATTGCTTGAATACATTGTATTGGTAGAACAGTTGTTTCAGCCGGCCAGAAAAAAAAAAAATCGTGGCGGCACTGACATCGAAACTTCTGCTCGCGACTGTAGTTGAAGTCTAACGAGCCAAACGGAAATGTGTCAAAAGCAAGATCAGCGTAGATACGCAAGTTTCATAAATATGCAGAACAATACCGAGAAATAGGCTCTCACGCACTTTCAAAGAAAAAGGCAACGTACTATAAAATGAAGGTAGACCGTTGAAAGCGCTCGTTTGTTCCGCAATAACAATTGGCATTGCCTAGCATCGCACCTTCTTACTTAGCCTCATGCTCAGAGGCGCTTGTTTCGCAGCAGCGCTTCAGCCCAAGTGAGATGCACATTTATCGACATGCACATGATCAACGTCGCCAGTCGAAAGCAGAGCACTCGAAAATGGTCGGCGTTATTCTTCTTCGACTTTGAAGTACAAGCGAGCGTATAGAGAAAACAAAAAAATACAAAGGGTAGGCAAAAGGGAACTAGTGCGATGTTTTATTCAATGCCAACAGGTAAAACCTACCTATGCCCTCCTCGGTGGTTACCATCTGGAACCGCACGATTACGAAACGTCGATATATCGCCTCCGATGTTCAGCCAGTGACACGAGCCTATAATGGACGGGACACGCAAAAGGTTGAGAAAGAAATAAGAAAGAAAAATAAATAAATATAAAACGTGTCGGTAGGTGGTTTCGG
The DNA here is from genome assembly GCF_023375885.2 of Dermacentor andersoni. Taxonomy (NCBI): domain Eukaryota; kingdom Metazoa; phylum Arthropoda; class Arachnida; order Ixodida; family Ixodidae; genus Dermacentor; species Dermacentor andersoni. The sequence goes on along the minus strand of NC_092820.1, from coordinate 74,806,139 downwards.
CGAGACAGCGGAGTAGTATATACCGTGATTATGACGAAGAGCTGCGTGGAACCAAGCCATGCCGAGCCGCGCGGGCAGCCGAAAGTGGTCATAACCGCGACGACGCCAGACAACGCCGGTCAAGCTCTGCTGACCATCGATTGATTCGTCCACGCAACGAAGGAGGCGGCCAGCGAGGCACGCAAAGGGCACGTTGCACGCTGCCTGCAAACGCTCGCCCGCTGCGTCGAGGTTTGCGAAACACAGACTATACTGCAACCCCGCTTTATAAATAGAGTTCTGTCCTTCGTCGCTCTGCACAGCGAATATATCTAGGTGCACGGCGCGTTGCTTTTGATTGTGTGTTCGCGAAAAACGTGCATGCATACGAAAGATAAGCTGTACGTCGGCAAACATATAAAGAAGAAGGTACACCACAAATTATTCACGGCGGCCGCAAAGAATAAGAGTTCGGGCTCAGGAGAGACCGAAAGCCAGTGTGGACGAAAATCTTGGCGTCAGGAAGCTGAAGAATAGATAATGATTATGGAAGAATGAGATCTTAACGCAGAAAAAAAAAAGCCGAGGACACCTCTCTGAGCGCAGAGGGCGTCGCCTACGGTTTCGGCCGGAGGAGTTCCCCACGTGGGATCTCCAACGGCTTGAAACTCCTCAGGACTTCAATAAAGTTTTTTACTGACTGAGGACACCTCTGCAATTCGCCTGAGTCGTGAACGCGAAATCGTTAATGTCCAATTGAACGGCGCTGAGCGGCATTTCGAGCTTGGCGCTGTGAGTAATGTACTATAGCAGTACGTGCTGCCCAAGCCAGCTAGCAGCAGCATCCTGTTGTACCAACGCCGCGTGCCACCGACGCGGTGATGCCCTCTCCCCTAAAGCCACACCTGGCGCGCTAAGGCAGAGCAGCTGTTCCCTTTCGTCCATCCTGCCAACGCCTATATATCGCACGATGCCTGTGCACTTCGAGCCATGACGTCATGTTGCCCCGCCCGACTGCCTTAGTATCTAATGGGCGTGCTGCCGAGTAAGCCGCGGTGATTTTCACATAACCGCGTTCGTCACGCCGGGCTTCACCGTGGGAATTTTGGTCCAAGTAGCATGGCGTTATAATGCAGAGTGCGCCGGCCTGTTATCTAGGAGGCGTTGTGAGCGCTCGTGCCGAAAGCGGCAGCAATGGTGACGTGGCGTCGCGGCGATGCCCTCTCCCCTCACGCAACACCTGGCGCGCTATCGCGGCACCTGCTCCCTTTCGACCGCTCTGCACCGGCAAGGCGCAGCTTGTGGCGCGGCGCCGCAACCGATAGCGATGCGAGTTTAGGTGCCGTTTCGCTTCTACAGACGACACCGGCTTTTTCGTTCAGAGGGTCACATTTGGCGCTTTCTCATCAAAAGAAAAAAAGAAGGAAGAAAACTGTGTGTTACACGCGCCTAGGTAATGGAGGCGGCAATTGATTCTTGAATTGCATGTTAGTGTCGTTTTGCGTTTTCCACCCGATTTTTGGTCAATCTCCTGTAGTGGTTATATGCGCCACGAGGCGAGAGAAAAACAGCAGCAGCATTAACACTTTACTGGCTCTTTGTAGCACGTGATTGTGCACGCACGTACCCCACAGGCCAGCGCTGATAATGTCGCCGCGAAAGGAGCACTCGTCAGATAACGCGCGTATCTCGAGGAACAAAAACTAACAGCGCCATTGAGGCACACATATTTTCAAACACATCCCGTAAAGCTGGATTCACACGAGACGGGACGGATCGCTAAATCAGTCCGCATACGGGTGTGACGTGGCTGAGCTACAACGAGTCATGTCGCAAGCAGCGCATCAGCGGCCTCCTCGTGCGAAGCCTCGATTCGGCGGCACTCAGCACCGTCATGCACGTCCACAGACTGAACTGGTGATCAAACCCGTCATGTGCGTCCAGCTCAAATCGTTTCGTGCCCGGTTAACTTTCGTGTAACATCTATCACGAACGAGAGGGGTCGTCGCATCTGCGCAGCTGACGCCACCATCGGCATCACCAACATGCGTCCAGGTTAACACATGTGGCAGCCAATTACGTCCACGACCGCTAAATTCAGCGCAATCTCGCCCCTCTCTATCCTGGTAGACTTTCAGGGACGGAGTGACTACATTAAGGCAGGCAACTTGCTCACATGCGTGAGCAAGTGAAGGAAAACACAACTAGGACACAACACCCTCGCATCTAAGTTCGAAACTCATAGGGGAGAGCTCACTCACTGGGAGGATTACAAGCAGGAGCTGTAATCACAACATGAAAGTGTGGTGGCAGCATACACGTGCGGATGCTGCCACCACACTTTATCCTTCCCTTTATCACATCATTCAAGTTTTCATAATGCGTGTCTATATAAAACCTCGCTAACTAGAGGATGCTCGGTCACCTTTACAGTTAGGGGGAAATACGCTTTCCTAATTTCGCATATTGTCTAAAAGCCCGTGCGAGGCTGACGGAGAAGCGTGGTGAAGAGCAGTAGAGAAACGGCTAATGGAGAGGAGACGCCTAGAAGTTTGCCTTTGACGTCTTCGCTCCGCTCTTTTCTTTTTGATCAATTCCTGCTTTTTTTTAGAACTATGCTACTTTTCTTTTCTTACATCGGCACTCTCTGTAACTTCTCTCACACATTTTCAGTGCCTTCGCACGTGATGAATTGAAAGGACATTACCACCAACGTCGCTATATAGTTTCACATGACGTTCTTGTCATTCATTCATTCATTCATTCATTCATTCACATACTTTCAGAGCAAGAGCGCCTTACAAAGAGCAGCGGCTAAGAAAACGTATCATTCAGTGCTTCTTGCAAGTGCCAGAATCAGGGGTCGCAGCAACGGAGGCAGGAAGATAGTTTTGAGTAACAGCTTGGCCTGTATAACTTAACTATTCCAATCTGTTTGTATTCCAAATCGGCCATTATCCCTCCGTGATGGATAAAAGTGGCTCGGGTTCTGCCTGTATGGATGTGGCGCCCGCCCATATGGGCTGGACCCGAACCATTCTGACCTATCAGGGAGGGCTAATGGCTCATTTTGTATAAAAACAGACTGGACTAGTTGATATTACGTTATAGGACCCATTGTTTGCGACAACACAAAAGAAGCATGGCATATATTCCTCTCCGAAACTTGGGCAGCTTTTCGAAAGCACCTAAAACACATCAGCCATCCGTTCGCGTCAATTCTTTTTCTGTCTGCTTGCGAAATTTGTCAGAGCAGCAATTTGTTAAACTACAAAAAGGCTTTGAAAAGATCTCGCGGACTCAGCTCAGCCCGGCTTTCAATAAGTTACCGACTGCGTCAGCAGAACGACGTTCTGCTGCCATTCGGTTGTTCCGCAGCCAGGCTGAAGGGATCGGGCCCCTTGTTACGTGCTCTTTAGCCTGAAATGCTGACGAGCGCGCACGTTGTCTGTGCCCTGAAGCGCAATCCGACTATACCTACTCCATCCCTCCCTCGCCAAGAACCGGCGCAGCACAAGTCGGCTACTTTAAGCAATCGCATGGAGGGAAACTGCTGGCACACTTTTGGACAGAAGTCGAAAGAGTGTGAAACAGTGAAATAACGCTTTCTGTATTCCATTGTGTTCTTGTCCCTGGAGCCTTCAATACTAGTCACGGCTTAGTGGCTGACTCAGACTTTCACTTTATACCACTTTTCTCGACGGGAAGGTCATATGCGCATAGAAGGTTTTGCCGTTACAGACTCTTTCTTCGAATATCCTCTACTTTCTCGCTGAGTAAAGCTATGGTAGATGCCTACAAGTAACCGAATTCAGAACTGCAGAAATCAGCGCTCATACGCATGTTTTTAAGCCAAGGCATACGTAGCTAGCACCGCGACAGTATTTGTTAAGCTGGTAACATAATCGCCCACCTTGTACCGCCTAAACGTGATAAACATATAAAGCCTAACATTCCAACCAAATAATTTTTCTGGTCGGTCGATAACAATAAAAAAACCTTTTTTTGCACTCGACTTCTGATGCAGGAGGTTATAGCCAGCTATGAGAAGTCGTGGCTGTTACACGGCGTGAACATCTCTCAGTTTAACCAGTGACTGCATGATAGCAGCTCTGGCGTAAGCCTGGACGTTATTTAGTTGTGGAATCACGCTGTCTCTAACAACGCAAAGCGTACACCAAGGTGACGCCACGCGATAAAATAATGTGTCGCCCTCAAACACAATCTTGTTCTTTGTTTGTATGTTTTTTTTTTTTTTTTTTCACAACGTCTATGCTATTCCGTCGCTTTGTGCTTCTAACAGAAACCAGTGCAACAAGCATGCTTCTTCTGTACACTGACTAAGGAAGACCGTAGTTCCACGCTTCGAATGTTATGCCGAGTGCCGCATATACGCGAATATAGGTCGACCTCGGTATATTCAACTCACCGAGAAATGAAAAAAGAAAAAATGATTATTTGAACACAGGTAAATCCATAACTTTCTTTAGCAAAAACGAAAAATGTTTGGACATGACACACCTTTATTTACCGAGAGGTCGGCTGCTAAATCCCGCTAGTCGATGCCACAAGCTGCATCGTCGTCGGAACTGCTTGAGAAGCCAACCTCGTTGTATGCTTCGCAGGCGTATTCGCCACACAAACAACCTCGTTATCGGTACCGTCCAGCGCGCTGAATATGCGTCACTTCTTAAAGCCAGTCTGGAGAATCTACAGACCGGCTTTCTACAGATCGGTGCTATTGCTAGCTTTGTTCACGAATGTAGTTCGAGATTCTTCGATCACGCACGATAGCCCATTTTGGGTAACATTCTCGATGAAAAAAAGAATATCTCGACCTATATTCGAATACATACGGTATTCTTAACTTCAACTAGACCTGTCTACAGAGAACGGCTTGTGATGTCGGTCACAATACTTAGTGATGACCAGAAAAACACGGGATATTTCTGACAGTGAAAATGATCCCGTATACAGCGCGACCCGGCCAAACATTTCTGGAGGGTAATTCAGTGACACAACTGGTTTTTTTCTTTTTTCCTTTTCGAGCCGAGAAACTTCCTAAAGCACACGCTGGCGCTACACAGGTCACAAGAATACGAAGTACGCACACACAAAATAAACGGCAACCCGAAAGTCTTTCGCCAGCACGCTCATCGGTGCCACCAAATTCGCGCGATCTGAAAACTTGCGGGGGCGGAGCCGAGCTTGTGTGCAAAAACCACGATGCGTCACTGGACACCGCTTAATCAGGCTGTGTACGGCAACAGCGGTTGGTTCCCGAACAAGGCTCATCTTACTCCTACTTATTTCATGCGCATGCAACTAGTTTATTATTTCCAGTTTTATCACTGAGCGGGGTGGGGGGGGGGGGGGGGGCGTCCATCTCGCAGCCTTCTGTCTCCCTAACTTTGGCGGCGCACCGCGTAACCCAACACCAGTCGTGTTCTCTCCACAAACCGGCAGCTCGCTTACCTAGCATTCGATACCCTTTCTTCCAATTCGATCGAACATCCTCACTGTCCTGCCAGGAGACACGGGGTCAAGTGGTCAGTCGAAACTCTAATGTCAACCCACCTTCGCGCCCTCAACTCCGTTAGTCAACAACCCCGTTATAGCCGACCTCTCAACAACACCACACCCTTTTCCTCCCAAGTCACTGCAGCGAACACCGTCCACGTCTGACCGGTTGTTGTGGCCCTGCTCGGCCATTCCCCCTCGCCTCCCTTGCCCAACCGTGCGTGCCCTTTCCACCATCAAACACCCTCGTCCGTCTGACGAGGCGACATTGTTTAGGGTTGCCCATGGCAACGCGTCGCACCGCGTCGCGTCGCAAACGCCATGCAGTCGAAAGCGGAGACTCTCCGCCCGCTAAGAGCGCAGAAGCGTCCTGCTGGCAACCTTCTGCCGCTCGCAGTCGCCGAAGGCACGACATTTGTTTTCCCTTTTTCGCTTGCTGTCTTTTTGATAACGTCGCTTCACGAACGATGAATGAAGACGCGTGATCTCTTCTACCTTTTTTTTTCTTCCCCCCCCCCCCCCCCCTCCGACACATCGAATCGGTAAAACGCGTCTGACACGTGAAACCTCACCGCCAAGCTTTCTTTTATTAGCAATACCCATTAGTTTAAGTACATTGGTTTCAGTACATTCGATGCATCGAATGCCATTCGATTCGAATGACATTAAATCTTCCGGTGTGACAGAGGTATTAGAGGTTAACGAAGAGGTTTGAGAAGAAGCTACCGGCCGCGCGAGGAGCGTTGGAAAAGAAAAATAACGGGCGAGAGGTGAAGAGACAGGAAAGATAGCAGCGCAAAGGATTGGAGAGGAAACGAGGTACCACATGTACTAAGCACGTGCTGGTGGGCGAGTTGATTATGCATGATTACAACGAAGGCGCCAAATCAAACAACGGACGAAGGAAGGAGACGTGCTAGTTGAAATTAAGAGGAAGAAATGGAGTTGGGTTGGTCATGTAATGCCCAAAACAAAACAAAAAATAATAATGGCGTTTTACGCGCCAAAACCAATATGCGATTACGAGGCACGGCATATGGTGATAGGCACCGGATACATTTTGACGTTTCGATTGGCACCACTGTCGAAACGCTTGCCAGCCATTTTTCAGGCACTTTACCTCTGTTCATCTACCTTCTATACCACAGTGTGCTACTCCAACCGTCGGCGCCCTTCTTGATATTTGGATTGCTGCATGGAGAATTTCAACGAACCACAGTTATACGCCGGGAGACAGAAAAGTCAGGGGAGGAGCTGTCCCGTGGGCGCCGAAATCACAGCACTGTCAAAATCGCCGTTTTCACCATTTCACCCCAATCTTAATACGGCTCGGAAGTAAAAAAAAAGAAAAAATAAGAGAAGTTGGTGAAGCATCGCATGATTCATGTAAAATTAAATCATGGGGCTTTACGTGCAAAAACCACTTTCTGATTATGAGGCACGCCGTAGTGGAGGACTCCGGAAATTCAGACCAGCTGGGGTTCTTTAATGTGCACCTAAATGCAAGTACACGGGTGTTTTCGCATTTCGCCCCCAACTAAATGCGAGCGCCGTGGCCAGAATTCGATCCCGCAACCTCGTGCTCAGCAGCCCAACACCATAGCCACAGAGCAACCACGGCGGGTGTGATTCAGGTACGAGCGTATGAAGATCGAAGTCTCACGAGAGCTTTATATGAGCCCCGTATGGAAGCCACTGACCCGACGAAATTATTATGCACTGTGCATTTAAAGTCAGCACACTTGTTTCTCTCTCTCTCTCTCTCTCTCTCTCTCCACGTTGGTATACGCGTAGTGCGCGCCGATGGATGCGCCACTAGTGGCGGCCTTGCTGAGAACACACGGGAGAGGAGCCAGCCTCGCACCGTAGTTTGCTGCATCGTTTATCGTGCTTCTCTGTCTTATTCACGTTTTAAGAGCAAAATGGGCAACACCCTTCGCATGTGTGGTGTGGCCAAAGCTTCAAGGAATGTCAAAGAAGAATTGTTGCAGGGTGGGAGGCTCAAATACAGGCAAGGGCGTGCCGGCGATACGGTTCTAATCATTCCCCGCAAAGCCCCATCAGCGAGAGCAACGGTAGCAATGGAGCGTCGCTTCGGCGGGAAATTTCTTGTTCTAATCCTTTCCTTTGTCGCGTCGGTGTTTTTTTTTACTCTCGATCATAGTGAGACGCGTAAGCGACGAAGTTCGTGTGCAGCGCAGCATGCGGTTTAAAGGCATTTCGCTAAAGTTCGGAATGTCGTTTGCCGCTTATATTGTTTTCCGCTTCTTTACCGCGTTGCGCTAGCTAGGCAGCACGACTGCACGAGCGCATTGTGTTGTATGTTGAAACTACCGAAGTTTGCAAGAACTGAAATTCTTGGTTTTATGTGGCCCGGTAAATCTTCGCACCAGCTGTTCACTCCTGGCCGTTCCTTGTTATACGCCTTGGTAGACTTCGCTTCGTATAGAGCTACTGACAGCGCTTCAAAATGTGCAAGTTGGATGTGGCTAATATCCGTCTCTCAAGATGGTGCAGTGCAGGACAAAGCCGCTGGCGCTCGCCGAGTAGCACGCCCAGGCTGGAGCATACGAGTGCGACTACGCAGTCAAGCTCTGTCGAGCACCAAGCAATCGCTGCGCATGCGCACTACAGTTACACGTAGCTGAGGTCTGCTATAGTTAGCGTAAACACCGCGGGGTGGCGCGACGAGCCCGCTCGCTGAGCACACAGCGGCTCGCTGAGGAAAACCGCGTTTGGCTTACGTTTGGAGCGACGTAGGCGGCAAATATCGGAAGTATAGTGGTGACTATGCGAACATCCAAAATCAAATTTAAACTGCGCGCCACGGTGACGTTTAGTAGGCGGAGCGTTGCGCGCACACCCCGCTCCGCCGTATTATTCGCAGTGCAAGGCATTGAGGAAGGAGCAGAAGCACCGCCAAAGGGGTTGCTTGATTGCCAAAAAATTCGCTTCTGCCGAACGCACCGAAGTAGTTCTGAAAAAAAAAAAAAAACCCTAAGTTTTCCTTAAAAAGCGTTCATCCACTTGGAAAGCGGTTCAGGGCCCCTTTAAGCCTACTCTGGGTTTTACGCACCAGAACTACGATACGCTTATAAGGCGCGCCCATAATGGGGGACACCAGTTTCATTTTGACCCCCTGGATCTTCCTTAACGTGCCCCCATAATCAGATGCACGAGCGCTTCTTTTTTTTTTTTTTTTTTTTTGCATTTCGTCCCCACCGATACGCCACGGCTTGAGTCGAACCCCCGACCTCTCGAACTCAGCAATACACAACGCCATGGCCACTGGGCTGCCGCGCATTGGGTAACAGAAACAAATAAAATTAAAAAAAACTGGAAAAACGCGCATTCGCACCGCACGCGCCCCCAACACACACACCACACACGCGCCCACGCAGTGCGCAGAGAATAGTCAAATGTTTGCTGTGCAGGCGTGTTTACCCACCGTCGCAGCGACGCCGTTCATTTGCCTCGGGAAACAGAGACGCCTCCCCGCGAGCCCACACACACACACACACACCGGCGTGGATACGGCTAGCGTGATTCACGCAGAGTCGGGCTATCGGAGTGCCTGGCATCGGGATACCAATCGAGCTGCGGAGATGAGAACCGACGGCCTCAAAGAAACCATCCTTTCGTTTTTATTTTTCGTTTTTCTTTTCCTGAAGAAAAAGAAGCGAGACAGACGGAAGAACGAGCTCGGAGAGGAAATGAAGTGACACCAAAGCGTGACCAAATAACTCGTTTCACACCGTGGCCCAGATCTCCGTATATGCGAGGTTAAAAAAAGATGAGAAAACTCGGAAAGGAGGGGCGCAACGCACGAAAACTGAACACGAAGAAGAATGCAGACGACAGCATACCGCCGCGTCTCGAGACCAAATTTTATTTTGAAAAGTAGTAGTCCTAAATATATAGCGGAAGATTGCTGAAAGTGACAGAAAATTGCACTTCACAGAATAGAGTAGATTAATATACAAACGTACTCGTCTACCTATTCCCAAAGCTACGCGTCAACGTTTATGCCAGCCTTCCAAAAAATTAATAACTCGTGCTCGTGCGGCATGACGTACCATATGCCGACACCTAGCTGATACACGTGGCGTTAGTTTTGGCGGTGTGAAAAGCATCGATAGTTTGCCCCAGTCAGCTAATCCCTACGATGCGGAAGTTGTAATGTCACGGAATAACGGCGAACAGCCATACTTGAAAACGATGGCCTTTCAGGTGCGAGTAACAGACAATGAACTTTTATTGAGGTCCTGAGGGACTAGCCGGCGGAGACCCGTCGGGGCCCCCGGCTCGCCGCTGGCTGCTCCCATGTCGGAATCGGGAGGCCAAGCCTCTCCGCTCTTTCACGGGCCCTCAGGACGGCCACGGACTGGAGCTTGAGTTCCGTACTAGATGTGGCCTCGTCCCAGTCCCGTTCGCTGTTGAGGGACGTATCCCGTAACGCAGGACACTGGCAGAGCATATGAGATAGAGTGCTAACCTCCTCCCCACAATCCGGGCACTGTGGGTCAATTTCTGGGTAAATCCTTCTTAAGAAACCTCGCGAGGGATATGACCTCGTCTGAAGCATCTGCATAGATTCGGGTGTGGAGGCGGGAAGCGCCTGCGTTCCTCTTCATAATGGGAGACGATCTCACGTGCGAGTAAATATTTTTTTTTTTTTTTGTATAGTGACCGTCTGTGTTCCAAACGCAAACATTTGTTTCGGATAGTAACCAACCCAATTATCTACATTATCTGAACCGTCCTTCGAATATATGTTAATAGGAGGCTTTAGATCCCATTTCCAGATTTAAATGCAATTGAAATTTACAAATGCTCCGGTTACACCAGCGCTTACACGATTTGAATAGATTTTGCTGCTGCACTTAAAGAAAACCAATTTCCACCAACTGTTGGAATTAAAGTTTTCATGCTCGGCTTCATAGCTTTTTACAAAAATTTAATGTCGAATATTAGAAAAAGAAGAACAAGAAGGAGAAGAAGAAGCACAAGCATTTACAAACTATAAGCTCCTCAACTATAAACCTTAACTGTCCGTTGTAGCTGTATCAATAAGTGCGGTTTATAGATCTCTTCATAGATCTGACACAGTTGAACGCTTCTTTTTCCTGTTTCCTTATTGTAGCTAATTCTGCGACATTAACCAACTTGTGCAAAAAAATAATAATATTGATGGCCTAAATAAAAAAAAATCAGCTCTCCCCACAATCATTAGATTTTACCTCTTTCATGAAAAACATAAGGGGAGGGGGGGGGGAGGGAGACCTGCTCAAACTTGGTGCAGTGGAAGACGAGCGAAACGGTTTGTCCCATTCACACAAATTGACAAATTTACACAGGAGGTCCAGGGGTCCTCTTAGGACAAGTGATGTCAATAACGACGACGCCAAGGACACGGGGACACGCGTCCAGTAATGCAGACACAATCCGCAAGTCTCAAGTAAGGACGACGCAAATAACAGAGTGAGGGAAAAAAGAAAAAAGGAAAGTCCTCAAAGCGAAGCAGCGTTGGTCGCGTTTGTCAATGCACGCAACCCGACGGTCGCGAGTAGGAAGCGAAAATAAGTTCTCGACGAGTGTTTTTTTTTTTTTTTTTCGAACGCAGGAGTGCATACGCGCAGAAGCGCATTCGCAACGTCATGTATGTTCAACAGAGTTCATGTATGAACAGAGTTCAAACAAAAAAGCACACCAATTTGGTGGCACAAACACCACGCACAGGGCCGTTACAGACACGTGGGCAAATAAAGAGCTCGCAACTCCAGTGAACTGTGTCACGATTAAAAGCGTGCAGCTGCGTGAAAACTTGAGACGCTCGCCGACCCGCAGGAAAGCCGAACTCGCGGCGTGCAAAGCTCCTCGCACGTAAGAGAGCGCTTTCCTTAGCGCGCACCCCGTGCGAAGGTTTAGCCAAATCACGATCGCCGATAATAGGGCACGCCCAGACCGACCAATCAATTCCGGACCGGAAGCGCAAGCAGAAGGATCACGTAAGCGGTAGCGCAAACTGCGCCGTAGTTGGTGCGCGTGCAACGGTATAGCGAGTTGTCGGCAGGATGCGTGGAGACTATACCGAGGTACGCACGCGTGGACGTTGTCGTATGTCGCCCGTTTCACGTTTTTTATGCTCATCTTCCGCCAGCTGCTTGTATAACCAACGTATCTGTGTGAAGTCGTCCTCCGAACTGCGCTGCGCGCAGAGAGCTGCAGGTTTCGTAATACTGCGTTGTTTTTTGGTAGCGGAAAATGCAAAAACATGTGGAGCTCGCGTGTGTCCCCAAACTAGCGCGGAAGGCCGCGCACGCACGGACGAACGCGCAAGCACATATATATACAAACATGAAAACGCGCGCGCACCACACACACACAAACGCAACACACACACACACACACACACACACACTCTCTCTCTCTCTCTCTATTTCTCTCGAAACTGTTACAATTACAGGTTCGAAAGTGTTACAATTCTCACTTCCGGCAGCTGCAGCGAGCGCAAGAGGCTTGCCACTCGACAAAGCGAAACACAACGGCGCAACGTCTGACACGAGCGAGCTGTGCAACACACAGCAGTTCCGGCGACGCAAGCATACATTGGAAAACAGCAATCAGCGCAAGGAGGACCCGACGTCGAACGCGCGAAACTGCGGCCATATATTACTTTTCCCGTAGCGCGAGGCCACGCGGAATCCGTAGGCGCCGTTACGAAGGGGGCGCAGAAAGAGAGAGAGAGAGAGAAAGCGGTCCCGGGGCGTCAGCCGGCGCTGCCCGAAGAAGCGCTAATTAAAAGTTCCCCGTCCCAGAAGGCCCAATTTGGCCGAGGCTCGTTCGAGTTAAGGCTACGCAAAGGACAACGGTGCGTACAGAGGGCCTGATAAACTTACAAGGAGCCTCCGTCGATTCCGGTTCCTCTTCCACTCAGCCAGACGCACTCCTCTGCCCTCCCCCCCTCTTTTTTTTTTCTCGAAGTCATTAGAAAGAAGTGGTGCGTATACGCATACGCACCCTCGGTTGTTTGGAAGCCGCCTTACATCTAGGCTTTGAAGCTTAATCTAAGTCTGCGCGCCTCTAATTAGGAACCTGCCCACACTTTTTCGGAGCGCTACCGCTTAGCTGATAACAAAGAAAGAAAGGCGGAAAACGTTGTCCTACGCTACGGTTGACTGAATCAAGAGAACGAAGAAGAACCCTTAATTTGTCGCTGCTCTTCGTGCTACCAACGACGCACTGACTTTCACTACGGCGCCTTGTGTCTTTGTTGGACGGCGAGCAACAACGACGGAGAAGAACGAAGCAGTGCGTTAGCGTCACAAGATGCACCGCTCAGAGTATGCACGGTCATGCTGTTATTTAACAATATCAGCGCATCAGCCAACCTGCGGCGAAGCAGACGTGGTCGCATGAAATGGAAGAGAAGGCGATCTTTACAGTATGCGTGGAACCTCGGCCCGCTCAGCGTATGTTCTGCCTAGTCATGGGCATGGACTTCAATATAAGTATTAAATGGATAGTTTACAATAAATCAACGTGTACTTAACACATTAAATAAAAGAACGTGTCATTATTCATTGGTGTGCGACCACTAAAGCGGCAGCTAACGGAAATTCATTTGCTTGAGATGGCCAAACTGAACACCCGCAGTGCCTTTTCTCTTTTTTTTTTGTTTTAAATCCTAACTGCGAGTTTATTACCATTTTCCGCCTGGGCATTTCGTAGACGGTGAAGTGCGGAAAACGACCGACAAGAGCTCACGTCAGTGAGAAGAAGAAAAAAAATTAAAACCGCATGCATTTTAATGCCTTCGCATTCCCATCGAAAAATTAGAACGGGGAATCTTAAGCATGTGCACCCAAAGAAGCCCCGTTTGCCTTTAAATCGTCTTTTTTTTCCTTCTATATCGCTCGGAGCTTCCATTTACAATCGTGATTTGCACTTCTCCCCGAGCACGAAACGGCCTTCCGAGCTCAGTAATGTCGATGGGCACGAAATTATAGGCACGACAGAAAGAATTTGCTTTGCTCTAGTGATTACTTCAGAAGCTCTTCGAAGCACTTTCCCCTCTCCATTACACATTCTTGAGCGATCAGCAATTCCGATCACGAATTCTCTGCTTCAACACAATGCGCCTAACGAAATCATTGACAAGAAATGAAAAAAAAAAATCTAGCATATATAAACATCCAGGTTTTGTAAGAACTCTACATACTTCGCGCCGTACCCGAATACCCAAAATACCAATGATATGTAAATGCCAAGGCATCGCCATCGAGAGCTAAAAATCCCTCGTGGAATTTTAGCTACGCACTGCACGCTGCAAATTAAAGCGAAAAAAAGAAGGGATAACACGTGTGGTAAGCCTTAATGCTCTCACTTTTAGTATTGTCCCGCGTTTCTCAGCTGGTCATTCAGAATCTGAATCGAAGGTGCATTGCTACGAGCAAGAAAACCGGTTATATAGCATCATGACGAATCACAGGGCGCGCCATAGAAGAAGTATATTACAGGAGCGACTGCGTTAACGAAACGACTACGTCTGCGCTACATTTGGCAAGAGCAAAGACGAAAGAAAAAACAAAGAAATAAAGCGGAGAGGGGCTGCAAAATCCATATTTGCGCATCCCCGCGAACCCGCTATAACCCACTCAAGCTACGGTACACCAAGCCTGCCTCAAGCACACGCGCAAAAAAAAAAAAAAAAAAAAAAAAAAAATGAAGGAAACCTCTTTCTCTCCTTTATTTGTTCCAATACCTTAATCACGCCTTAGTACAGAATCATATCTGGTAACCGAGCAGAAAACTGTTCTTCGCGAACCGTAGCAACTCAGAGCCACAAGTCCTGGCACCCAACTCGCTCTCTCCGCTAACCGAGAACACTGACTATCCACGAATCTCCGGCGCTTGCGACAACAACCAGCAACATCTTAACGCGTTCCCCCGCCAGATTAAGCGCGGGGAATCGAGGCCAGGAGGTGAAAGGGGCGGGAAACCGGAAGCGGGAAAATTGTGCACTGCTGTCCGAGGGAGCGAGACCAGAAACAAAGCTAAACAAGGGGAAAAAAACGTCAAGAAAGTTCCACGCCGAAAAGAGGGCATCATGAGGACCGTATGGCCCGGTGCCGCAAGAGAATGAAAGCGCAAGGACTGGTAGCAGTCTCGGCAACGACGCAAATGATATAAAAAAACAGAGAAAAGGGCAGGGAGAAGCACGGGGAGGGGGGGGGGTGACAACTCGTAAGGGAGGAGCCGAAGACGAAACACGGGGTGCGACAAAAAGGGCGCGCCAAAGCGGAACGACGAGGAACAATGGTTCAGACTCCCCCGCCGGACACCTCGGAAAGGACGGGTCGAAAGCCCGGGGGCTCTCGTCACGCAAGTACCGTATACTGCCGATAGGGCGCGCTGTTTATAAGAGCGCGGCCGAACGAGGGAACAATGGGAGGCGAGCGCGGGAAGACGCCTTTTACTGCGCACGTCAGTCGAGAACGACGGGCAACCGCCAGGCGTCACTATAAGCTCGTCGAGAAAGCCTGGGGAGGGGGGGGGGGGGGGGGTGTCGAAACACCGCCGAGGCTAAACAAAGGCGGCTTTCTCGATTCGCGAAGCAATGAGGGGGGGGGGGGGGGCGAACGATGGAATAATGAGCAGTCACAGCGACAGAGCGGCACACAAGGTGTGAGCGCATTCAGTGGCAAGAAAGCGCCTTTCACCTATGTCGTACGCGGCGAGGGCAGGACGCGCACGTCAGCAGTGTACAGTACGGTTCCACAGCACATGCGTATCACCTCGCAATTAAGCGAGAAGCAATCGCTAATACCAATCACCGGGCGTGAGAGCCGTAAAGGACGAGGAAGACTCCACCGATAAGCGGTCATTGCAGATATTGCGGGACTGAATAAGGAAGCGAAGAGTGATTACCCAACAGATAAAAGGGTGTGATGAAGTGAACGGACAGTGCCGACTAACGCAGTCGATCTGACTGATGCGAACGTCCCACAGCTACTCACAAGATATGCGACGGACGCCGGATGCATGTCTCGTTGAAAGCTGCACATTAGGTCATGCTTCCTGCTATTCCTTAAAAAGCCGTCGAGAGGGGGATTTTGCGTACCGGCTACATCGAGATGCGGAAGCCGCAGACACGAATCGAAGAACACGCGACCATCCCGATCAGCAGCTTAATGTGACAGCCAGCGAGCCAACTCGGCAAGACCTCTCGTATTTTCCAGTGCCCCCTATCCAGATTCAGCTGTCCACTCCATCAAATGTCCGAAATTTCCTGACCTCATCGCACCGCGTAATGTTCTGTCATCCGCTACTGCGTTTCCCTTCCTTGGGTACCCATTCTGTCCCACCGGTAATCGGCTTCAAGCATTACAAGAACTTATCCAACTTCGTCTTCCTCCTCTCAGACCGTACCATAGAATTCCATGTTGCATTACTGACTGTGTACGAGGTAAACTCGTTTGATCTGCTTTTCATAACCGAGTCAGCGTTGCGCCCACCATTCGTTCTGTATTTTTTGCACGGTCTCCGGCTTCTTCTCAAGCTCCTTTTAAAATAATATTCCCGAGTTTCAGCTACATGAGCTTCAGTCATAACCCGAGTGTAGCGAAAACAAATCCCGCTCACTGACCCTATAGACTGAGACGTGCTTTCCATATCCGGCCTTTGCAAGAGCCGATGCACAGAATGCTCGAAAGCGGGAGAGAGAGAGAGAGAGAGAGAGAAATCCGACTTTCAATGAAGGGACAGGTCAGGAACATACATTACGTTCCCATTTGAAGAGTGTCGTTCAACCACATTTAAGTTAGATTCTATTCCTACTTTTTATTTTTTTCCCTATCCGCGCCTCGCGATGGATGCCATCGATCAAACGCCAAGCCACTTCAACCATTCCCAGCAGTGACGTGACTCGGGTGAGAGAGCGGTCTCCAGTTTAATCAATCACACAGGCCGCGCATTATTCGTAGTCATTCTGCATGCTTCATATGTCCCCGCTCCCAACCATGTATGGGAGCACGCACACAAACATAAAACAGCACTCGAACGCATTCATGCACGAGCTTACGCATGCACAAACACATAGAAAGCACGAACACAATCTATGGTGGACGCTGGAGAATACGTACCGGCTGCCTGGCGGTACGTTCCGGTTGAAATACGAGCACGCCTACTTAAGGCAACAAAAAGGGGCTGACCTCACAGTGAACAATGACTAACAGAGAAGCCTCTGCCAAGGCAAACCGCGCTCTGCACGGGGATAAATGTGCTTCGCACAGAGCACTTTGCAGCGCTTCGCGATGTTGCCTGTTTAGCCGACAGGATATATCGTACATAGTTATAAATAAAAAGTGAGGACAAAAGAGCCCACGAAATACAACGGGCCGCACAATAATTTTGCCGAACAAAACCAAACCTGTCTCATCCCAGCAGTTCGCGCAGCGTACATACCTCCTGTACGTACTACGTGACACGGTGAATATCTGCTGGTTTAGAAACAAAAGGAGGACAACAAGCGCTAGTCAGACTAACTATTGGGTTAACATGGCTGTTCCAGGCGTCCTTGTCTAACTTATTCACACTTGTCTTTCCAGTCAACGTGCGAGACCAACTAGCAAAACGGTTAGTCCTTCCACTGGGTTCAGTGTTCCTGTGAACTGGTTCACGGCGTTACGCACAACTTGCGCGGGTTTCTGATCATTTTACGTAAACAGTCTGACTCGCAGAAGTAACGTTAACAAGCCTTTTCGGCAGCAGCGGAGGGCAATCAGATCTACCAGTGAGTGGCGCAATAGAACGATTTGGACTCGCCCAACAACCGGCCACCAAATATACTAATCACTCAATTATGCGGCGAAATGTGACCAAAATGTAGCCTTTTGCAGGAATACGTCATCGAGTGACAACGATAATCAAATAGGAGCGGTGCAGTGAACGCCAAAAACACTTTCCGCAAACGGAGAGAGAGAGAGAGAGAGTAGCCACCAGCCACCCCGTAGGTCTGGTGCGCTCTTCGGCACCGCTACTTGTACGCTATTACCAGCTATATGTACATACTGTATGAAGCTTTTAGTCTCCTCTCAGCCTGCTCCAAGAGTCCGTCTGCTCGTCTTAGACCCGAGTCGCAATAGTGGATGGTGGCTATGGGATTTGCAAACCAGTAACGCAACAAATACTGCGCCGATACGGAACATTTGCACATTGTAAGGAACAGTAAGCACTGCACCGCGCAGGTAAGGCCACGAAACTTAAATAGCAGACTGACTTTAGGAAAAGAAAAAAAATAGTTATTTGATGGCCGAAAGAATGGCAGCGTTCTGCTGAGAACGAGTGTCCCAGACCTTTAGCCCTTCCTATTAGGGACCTCAGAGTGTCCACGAGATGAAGATGCGAGCATAAGAGAGGCTTCTGCGAGCTAAATCTAATTATCCGCGCATGCGTATATTAGCCTTACCGCAAGGTCGTACTCTGATTTTTTTTTCAGCGCACGCAGAGACACGCAAGCACTATTCCAAAACCGCAAGAACCGATACACACTCCGGTAGATCGCAATACCTTGTATAGCTATGCACCGGTGCACCCTACCCAATCGTGCTCTACCTCTCAAAGTTGCGTTTCCTTGCGGACTGCTGCTTACAGGCAAAGTTACCGCTACTACACAAAAGGGCGCACTACAGGCGGTTCAGGCCGCACTACTCTCGTATGTGAACAGAATCTTCTTTCTGAAAAAAAAAATAAATAAAGAATTCGGAGACATTTTTTTTTTTTTTTTTTTTTTTTTGTGCACACACGTCGAC
Organism: Dermacentor andersoni; assembly: GCF_023375885.2. Lineage (NCBI taxonomy): Eukaryota > Metazoa > Arthropoda > Arachnida > Ixodida > Ixodidae > Dermacentor > Dermacentor andersoni. The sequence continues at coordinate 74,787,828 of NC_092820.1, read as the reverse complement.
CAACTATCTTCCATACAACACACGGCGCTCTCGGGCGAGCCAGGAGAGCTTGTTCCTAGTTTCTGCGCCCCCCCCCCCCCCCCCCCCGCCCGTGACGTTGTAAGAATTCTCAATCAACACAGACACGTGTGCTGAACGCACGAACAGTTCAGCCTTGATTGAAAAAAGGCACATAATCCGACAGCAGGATGATCAAAGGAATAAGGCGAAGCCCCGCGCGTAATTGAAGGCCTAAGGCGCCAGAGTTGCCGCCCTTCGATCTCGGCTGGCCGCAAGAGGCGGCGCCACGAGGCACAGGAACGCACAGCACACCGTCGGAATACGGGTCAGGCCTTGCCATCGGCGAATCTCGTTCGCACTCGGCTTCGGGCACGGCTCCTTCCGCCTGACAGACACAAGCCGTCTCCGTCGGGAGCCACGCAATTCTGCGCGGAAAAGCGGAACAAAGCCCGCGTCTTCTTCTCCTGCCCGTCTGACTTCGTTACGAGCCGGCCGAAGGGAAGACTGTGGTCGCCCCCTACCCGCCTGAATCAAGAGCAGGGCCACTTCAAAAGAGAGCAAAATACGGCAGTGCGTGTTTCACTTCGTTCCTGATCGCTGACGCTGCAGATTTTCGTTCACGAATTCCCGATCGCTATACCCATAGCTGCCCTCGGGGTTTCGCCGTTCCCCGTTCCCTAGCGGTGAACAAGTCCGGTTGAGCATGCCACGGTGGTCAAATGAAACGAAAGGGGTGCAGCTCGAACGTATAAAAAATAATAAAAAATTGTAATACACTAGCTGAGACGGGATAAATGAAGTGATGGCGCGTCTGACGAACTTCGCCGAGCGATGGACTGATATTGTTATTGCACAGCGGGTATCAACTAGGTTAACGCGGGTGCCTATGCGACGTTTCTTCCGGTTTACTTTTGTACTACTTGACAGTTACGTTTTCTTCTGCAGACTTGGCATGTCTCTGTGTATTTAGCATGCGTGTGCGTGCCATATGGTCAAAGCGCCAGCCTCAATTTTTTTTTTTTTTTTTTAATTCGAAAGCATGCCCTTAGGCATAATACAAAAGATGTTAGAAATACACGAACAGATTCGACTCGTGCAAGAAATCTAGGAGTGAACGATGATGGGGTCCATGAATCCAACGTTCAAGGTCGGGTGGGCGGCCAGGCCGAAGGCCTGTTGCCCGGAGATGGCGGAGACGGCTTAGATGAAGCCCTGGGCACGTCCATAATAGGTGTGTCACTGTCACATTTTGGATTCCTGTGTTGCAAAATGGGCACGATGAGCCATAAGGACCATGGTATTGTTGTGGCCAGAGAGCGGTCACAGACGGGGTGAGTGCGACCCCGACACGTAGCCTCCTTAACGTAACCTCCTCTCGGCGGGTTAACCCGCCAGGGAGGTCTGACCCACACGGAGGTATGAGAGCTCGTGTGGTACGTCGGAGGTTTTCCTTTTCCCGGATCAGTCGTCCACAGGCGTCTTCAGGAAAATGTGGAAGTAGGTATGTTGTAATCTGTGGGTGGGTTGCCATATCTGCTTCAAGGAGACCCGGCAGGGCTGCTCGAGGCACCCACTGGACGCGTATGAGGATATTCGCAGTGGCAGCAAGACGGTGAATGCTATCTGAGAATAGAGTGGACCGAGACACCCTACGTATGTCGTGGATGGCTTGAGTCGAGTCTGTGCGAATGATGAGTTGAGAGTAGCGAGCATCTTGAACAGTAGGTAGCAACGCGGCCAAGCCGTCTCGTATGGCAGCAAGCTCGGCAAGGTAGGCCGGTGGTGCAGGATCGGCAACATACGAGCACGTTTGGCCTGCCTCTGGTATCAATGGACACACGAGAGCTGTGTGAATCATGGTGCCATTAACACTGGCATCAGTGTATGCTACAAGAGTCGTATCGTCTTGATTGTCATCGGCACGATGAAGGCGGGAAACATGGGCATTCGCCTGACGAGGAACCGGGCTATACAGACGACCAAGAGGCTTATTGTCACTTAATTGTACCCTTTTCCACGGAGCTACAATTCTTTAACTGCGCTTTGGGATAAGAAGTTGTGATGCAGTTTACCTTCCCGTTCATAAACAGCTGCTGAGAAAACAAGCTGATGATAATGATTACAATGAAAAGCGAGAACTCATGTGGCTTTGTTATCACTTCTAATGCATCGGACAGTAGCTTGGTAGTACTCGCAACGAACAGAAAAACACAGATAAAGTACACCGCATAGTTCACCCCCAGCTCCACAGCACTAACAAAGCAAAGGAGAAACAAAACAACAACATCTATGCATTTCCTTACATCGTATGCGTGCAAAGCAAAACCCATGCACTCGGAAATATATTTTGACAAGAACGCGAAAAAGGAGAGGAGATGCAATATTGGAGAACTGGAGAGAAGTAGGGGTCCAGGACGGTAGTGATTACGCGCTTGAATTTTTTAGGACACGCCAAAAAATAAAATGCTGTAGGCAATACTGTAGTGTCCGCGTCCACTCATTGTAGCAAGTAACGCACAGAATGGTACCATTCTTTTTTTTTTTTTTTCATCTACTTCACGCCACAGGAATCGGTGGTTTTAGCACTCAGCATCTTTAACTCGGCTGAGCTCAGCTCTCTACAACAGACACTGGTGGCCTCAGAAGCACGGCATTGGTGCTCTTAGCTCTCCGTCACACTATGAATTTACGGCATCCTGTTAGAACCAACGACCGCCACCACCACAGCACAGCTCACGGTTCACAGGATTGCGTTCGCCGACATTTACCGTCACTGAACTCCAGCTGTGGTAATAACATTTCACTATTACAGCTCGAATCGTTTCACCACCGTTACGATTACAGACTACGGTTACACTACCACGCTATACGAAGGCACGTAAGTGAAGGAACCGAGCGAGAATCGCGTTTCGCCGATTCATAAATGGACGAAAGTTTCGCCGCCATTCCTTCCGGCCGGTGGCTTTGGGAATTTCGCCGCGCGAAACTTGCGGGAACAACTTTCGCTCGCGAAGCGCGCTGACATTATGGAGCGTGAAGAAAGTGCCCCCACGAAGTGGGAGGAAAGGGGGGCGGCAATCAATAAGCGGGCCACGCGCCAAAGGCTCGGCGAGGCCGACAGCTTGGAGATACAGAGTTGCTTACGCGCGCAAAGATTACCGCGGGGCCGCACACGCACACAATGCCCATTGTTTCGCGCTTGTGCCCATTCAGCAGAACGCTCACCACCCAGCCTCTCTCTTAACGGCGAAAATAAATTGGCCTACTTCGGAGATGAAAACTGCATTGTTTCGCTGAGGTGCAAATTGAAGCCGGACTTTCGCGACCACGGTACGGGCGTGCCGGTTATAGTCGCACGGCGCACCCAGTTCGTTCACACCCTAAGCGAGCGTTAAATTAATCGCGGCGGTGCTGAGGTGCGAGCGTTCGTGAGTCTCGCTGGGACGCACGTCGTAGTCGCAAACGGCGATTCCACTAGAAGCTGTTCCTCTGCTCCACGGGGGTGATAACTGAATTGCCTTCTAAAGGAGAGGAGAGGAGATGCCATGTTCCCCCCCCCCCCCCCCCCCCCACTCGCGCATGCTCTCCGAGTTCGTATGCAAATCGAATGTCATTGAATACGCTTCATTTCCAACACCTTGCCGTTTCTATAATAAGCGCATGATTAGACTATTCTGAGGCCAGATAATTTTTTTTTTTTTTTTTGATATCACTCTGGTCCTTCTCTGCTTATTACGCGAAACAAATATTGCAAATCTCTTCCTTATGTTTACTGTGCCAATGTTTACCCTTTCATAACTGCCTTTAAGCCCCGAGGTTTCATAGATATTGATCAAATGTTTTTCTTTTTTTTTAATGTATATTCCGACATTCGAAAAAAACAGTGCGTAATCGACTTCGCAGCATTTTTCGCATACTACGCACAGGTGATAGTCTTCGGTAGAACTCCTAGAACTTCACGTTCTTCTACAGCCTGCCCAGGCCTTAAATGTAAGTGCACTGCCCATCGAGTTATCGTAAAGCAGTTTCTTCTTGATCTGTTTCTTTTCCATATTGAGAGTATGCCATCGTTGGCATATTTTCGCTTTTTCTCTAACCACTGACTTCACTACACTTGTCTGCAGTTGAGTTTTATGCGTTTTGCCCAAGCGAGACGTATGAAGGCGCCCTACCGGCGAGCGGATCACAGCGCCGGCCATCGGCTGAAGGAGACACCACACTACAATACCGGTCTGCGACGATTTCTACGACAAAATCGTTGCTTGACAAACATCGTCACTCCAGTGCTTTTGAAAAGATGCCGACAGCACCTGGATAGAAAATTTTCGCTGAAGAATCGCCGTGGAGGGGGACATTCAAGTGCAGTAACCACTTGAATCGATAGGCAATGCTGCCATCCAGTTTCTTAAGTCCTGGTTTAACGTCGAGTAGAGGAACGTTCCGAAATGTAAAGGTCAGTTCGGACCGCCATCAGCTTCACTCGACCTTTACCGAGTTCGTTGCCGTTGCAGTGCTTCTAGTTAAAATTAAATTATGGGGTTTTACGTGCCCAAAACCACTGTCATCATGATGAGGCACGCCGAAGTGGCGGGCTCCGGAAATTTGGACCACCTGAGGTTCTTTAACGTGCGCCTAAATCTAAGTACACGGGTGTTTTCGTGTTTCGCCCCCATCGCAATGCGGACGCCGTGGTCGGGATTCGATCCCGCGACCTCGTGCTTAGCAGCCCGACACCATAGCCACACCAAAGCGGTACGCCTCGGACTACGTTCAATCCCACCAAACTGAACCGTCATTGCCTGATGTATGGCGGCTAAAAAAAGGTACAATATCACTAGTGACCTCACATAAGGTCCCTCCGCAACTGAAATCCAACAGGCGAATTCCTCGGGTTATTTCTTGGACAATTAAATATTCACGAGCGAGACAAATGTATTGAGATACGTGAAACAAACACAGCTACAGTTTGACCGAAGGCACTGCTACACCACGTTGTGAGAACGGCTTCGACTTGCACTATCAACACTCTCGGAATCAATCAATGCACTCTAATATAAACTGTGGGCACGAAGCTTAGTTACCATCACTAGAGCTCCTTTACACCGGAAGGGTCCCCACCCACTAGGCTAAATGGTTCCTCAGATACACACACACAAAAAAAGATCATAACATACTCAGTTAACAGCTTCGGCTGGAGAAATCTAAAATTCTGCTAAAGTGTCTCGTAACAGCGCAGGCGGTTGGCATGTAAGCTAGTCGGCGACTTGACATGACGAATAGATATATTGAAAACACAGGGCAACGGCTTACGTCTTTGAGCTGTCGTCCCGTGTTCAAGCTATTCGTTATTGAATTAATTGTTTTTGTGCGCGATACGTCATAGCGCCTCTGCTACAGGCGTCAAAAGCTTACGAGGCCCGGGTACCGCAAAAAAAAAAAAGGAAGGTAATCTACCGCAAAGGTGACCCCAACTGTACACTTGCAAGATGGCAAAAAAAAAAAAAGAGAAAATCACGTGTTCCCCTTTTAACAGTGGGCAGCAGTGTACAGTGCGGACAGCTGAAATACGGACAAGTTCGGGATAACTAGAACGCGTACTTTCGTTTAGGCTTTCGCCGATGCGTGTAAATGCAAACACACCTGCTCGTGCGCATAGTGTGAGGTCCATATCGCGAAAATTTGTTATAGGCAGATGGTCCGTGTGTTTTTGAGCGCTGCCCTGCCAGTGCCATCCGGCAGGGCAGCCAGATAACGACCGGAGAGGCGGCCGGTGCGAGATCGTGCTCTCGACTTATCAGTTGCAAAGTTGGTGCGTTTATTATCCATTTCTTGTTCGCGTCTCATTTGTCCACGAGTGCGTATTACGAATCTGCGCAAGCGAAAGTAAATTAAATCGAAGAGCTGGCAGCAGGCTGTGACACCAAATTCGACGCTGCCTCCTGCAAGCTTTCTTTTTTTCCCGCAGGTCCCAGACCACCTCAACGATTTTTTTCTTTTTAAAATGGTAATGTCACACTTAATTACGAAGTATCGCGCACAAAACGAGGGTAAGGCAATGGAGTCCTCCGGTGTACCGTGCATCAAATTCAAAAAGGAAACGACAACCGTGAAAAAAGAAGAAAAGGAAAAAATAGAGACAGACACTTTTGAAACTGCATCTCACAGAACGAAAAAAAAAGAAACACTAACAAAGAAATCACTGACCTCGGCTGTGCCATCGTCGATTTGCTGTTGCAGCGTTAGAGCAGTTAATTGGCCGCCCCCATTGGCGGCACCGTCGACGGCGGCGTCCTTGCCCTGAGGCGGTGCAGGGGCTGCGACGGTGGTCGCTTTGAACACCATATTTTTTTATTTTTTTTTGCCTCGGAGAGTGATGTCACGGGTTGAAGGTCACGGCGCTGTATCCCACAAACACACGCGCGCACACACTCACGAACTCCACGTATAGGCCGGAAAAGCGAATCCACGAGTGGCCGGACACTCGAATTGGGTGCAGGGGTCACACGATCCCGGTGTCTCTGCTAAACGCCGCACCAACCACCGGAGCCTCGAGCACAGAGTCTTGCAGGAGAAAGTTCGGTAACGAGCGGCTATAGCTAGCTCACCGGTAATGCACGTTTCTCGTTTCGTTCAACAAATTCGGAAATTCCGGGCGAAAGCCGGAAAGATGGTAGGTTCGAAAGACCCGAGGGGAAGTCAATAAACGAAGCCAAGGGAAGTCGCTGACGGAACTTCAAGGGCTTCTTGAAAGCAGCCAGAAGGCGGAAAGGGGAAAAAGAACAAACGAACTCGGAATGCTGACGCCAGCTGCCTCCGAGCACCTCGTTCAGACACAAACGCAAACGAAGTTTGCAAGAGTGCTCTCAGTATTGTGCGCGCGAAATGTCCGAGTCGCTTACGCACAAGTTTCCGACACCAATTCGTTTCTGCTTACGCTGAACAGAAGAACGGTACCTAGAGACTCCCTATACCACTTTCCTCTTCTTGTTGTGTACAAAAATAACGCAAAACGGCGGCCTTTCAACGATTATGCGTTCGATATGGCGAAACAATCTCCATCTAAATGCAGCCGTGGCTTTCGCACGCTTACACACGTAGTGCACAACGCAGAATATGGCTATTTCCAGAACACGCTAAAAAACGAGGCTTTATTATTATTATTTTTTTCTAGTGAGTGGCCGCGTTAGTATAAAATCTAATAAAAATAGTATTTATTCATTTAACGAGTAACTTATTTGCTGATGTTTTTTTTTCTTTGGCGTGAGTTACTTTGAGAAGTGGCTGAAACGACAGTGCCGCCAAGTGCACTAAAGAGCTTCCGTTCTGCAATGTCAACAACACCGATCTCGCTCAAGACGGGCCTGAGCAGAGCGGAAAGTCAAAGGTGGCCGAGTGGGAGTAAAAAGGTGGCCGATTCAATAGAGCTCAGCCCGAAGCGAAAATATGGTGAAACTGTTTTCGAGGAGATTCTGCGCCTTAGAGGTAGGGAGACAAACAAACAATGTTTTGTTGGCGTTGATGGTGGAAACGGGGTCGTTCTAAGACTGGAGGCCAAACTCTAAGGTAAGTGCGTAAGCTGCCACTTTTCTCTCACAGACTTTCCAAACTTTCACGGGTCACGAAGTTGCGAAGCCTCGCCACTGATCGTAAAAGCTAATCCGCAAAGGAGTCAACGAAAATATACAGTTTACGCACCAAAGCAAGTAGCAGAAAACCCAAGCGAGAGAACAATTGCGTTAAGAGCTACCAATCGTTTTCTCTTTTTTTTTTTTCTCTCTCTTAGGGGCTTCCAAAGAGGCTTAGCTCCCGAGAAAGTCGAGAACGCCTTTTAACGTCAACACGAATTTCCGCAACCTCGTTGGTTTCGACGCATCAACATTCGGCACAAAATGCCCCAGAAGTCGAACGAGTCTCGCCTAAAACAAGATCTGGCGGGGTCAGCCACCGAAATTTCTTAGATCTTGCAAAAGGACACCGATAAACGATGCAGTCACGCCACGAAAGCCGAGAGCAACCAGTGGATACAAACGCCAGAAAAATTTTACGTCGACCAAGGAACGTTACGTGCGAAGCAGAAAGGAAAGCAAGACGGCTCCCGCTGCTTGTTTTGCGAGTACCGACTGAAAGCCAGACTTCGGCGTCAGTGACGGTCACACTCGCCGAGAACACAACAGCACTGACGATGCGAAGACGACGTGCCGGTGAACAGACGACAAGTGAACGGTCCGCTTTCCACTGGAGTAAATTGTCGCACGCACGATGACGCAATCAGATGCAACCGTAACTGCGGCATGCGCACTCAGCTGTCGTCTGCTGTTTGTTCGTAGCCAACTGGATGAAGGATTTATCAGAGAATATCGAACGCAAACACTGGCTGAGCGCTCGAAGAACGCACGGTTGACGACGCTGGTTGTTATTGGGATAGCAGACGGAAAGCAGACGCGATCACGTTGGCGATTTCTTCTCCGAAGAACACTCAACGCACTCGAACGAAAGGTGACACAGCCTCAATGCAGAAGTACGGCACGAGAGCCGTAACGACGGCTGAGTTTTCTTGCTTTGTACTTTGCGACGAGATACCACGAGAGCTGCGTTTGGACAAACGAAGCGTCTGGTTCTGAAGCGGCTGGAACGTACACCTGAATTTTCTTCTTCCTCGCGGTATTACTACAGAGCACTTCTGCGCGCGAAACAACGGCCCGGTACTTATCAAGAATTCTAGTAGCTCAGGTGGTAAATGGGGTCACGGAATAATATCGTTCACATCGACGACATATCTATTATCTTTGGTAAACTGGATCGTCCTCAACAAAAAAAAAAAAATGAAATTGGCTGAAAGCACCACTAACGTTAGATACGCTTCCCGTTCTCCCAAACCTTTCGATTTCTACGACGTTACTCGGTTATTGCCTCAACGTAAGAAAACTTTCGGGACACAAACGAAACGCGAAATACCGCCCATGTTGGGCCATTCTGTGCAACACGCTGCACTCACTGTCGAACGATAGCAGCAAGGCGAACACGGTGTGTTCACGTCTAATTACGGGAAGAAACGGCGGTTTCAGAAGCTTGCTTCAGCGCTGGCTTGCAGGGAGAAGAGGTCAGTTGGAAAACGCGCAAAGGAAGTTCCAACGGCCGTTTCCGCAACCGGAAATTTGCTTCCTGTCAGCGGGACGCGCAAGCCGACGTCACGTCAGAGCAACGAGGGACGTAGGATCCGCGAAAAAAAAAAACGCCGCTGTCATCACTGAACGACACAATACGATGTGAAGACGCCAAGTTTCCCACAAATAGTTGCGCACTGTAACAGAACTTTCCAACTTCCGACGAGATTTCAACCGAAAGTTTCCGCGCTGGTGTTTCGGCTGACACAGATAACAGGTGCCTTATCCCGGAAAGCCGAGAAAATTATTTCTTTCTCTCTCTCTCCCCCAGACGGTGACGACCTCCCTAACGAGATTTTGACGATGTCAGAGACAGATGTTGCGTGGTTACTATTGCACCGAGCTGGGACGCTCGCCGAGTTGGGACGAATGCTGTGCCTCTCGCGGACTTCACTTCCTGTTCACAGTCTGTTGCAAAACCGGACGAGTTGAAGCAGCAAATCTCCAATCCTCGGAAGTTGTTGCCACGTGCCCAACGACACTTGTGCACACACACAAAAAAAAAGAGAATCCCGTATGTCGTCTTATAATCCAAGGCGGGCGAAGTTCACAAAACTGAAAAAACGCGGGGAAAAAAATGAAAACGAGAACACCCTCGGAACGACAGGATGACGACTCCAACCACAAATCGAGTCTCACACACAATGCTGCTGCTCGTTCCCGGGTTTCCTTCGACGCGGGCGAAACACGTTCCCTTCCCTGGTGGTTTGGGCCGGTAGCGAACAAGTAGGCGGAGACGCCCCGCACGGTGGCATGTTTACGGCGAATGGGGGCTGTTGTGGCCTCGTCCCGTCGCGACCACGACCAAACTCGCGTCTGACCAGCGGACGTGCCACGCGCTGGCTTAAATTCGCGCCGCTACGCGGGAAAGGCGAAGGGAAGCCGGGCGAGGGCTGGCTGCGGAGGATGAGAGAGGGCGGGAGGCGAGAAAGGAACGGAGAACGGGGAATGCCGCCGGGCGAGAGAGCGCATGCGCGCCCGGTACACGTCACTGATGACGAAGGACGCAGCACCGCCGTGACACCACCGCCAACGATTCGTGCGCGCGCGCGCGCGCGAACAAGGCCAACCAAGCAGCCCAACACTGGGTAAGTTTCGACTCGCAGAGCGGCGCGAAACGTGGCCGGAATGAAAATCGGAGGCGCCCGCGCGCTGAGCGGCAATACAGCGCATTCGACGAGTCGGGCTTTATCTTCCGGAAGGCTTGATTTGTGCGCGGGCTTTTAAGTGCGCCACCAGAGCAGAGAAGCGCTACAATCAAAGCAATCTCAACAGGCTACGACAAAAAGTGCAGTCAGCATCAGCTGGTCATTTCCCGTTTCCCGCGCGAAGCTGAGGAGGGCAACCTCTATGGCACCGCCATGCGAATCCTGTGTCAGTTTTTTTAACTTTAGTGGAATATCAAGACCTATGCATATTTTCCCAGTCCGCATCAACTGCGTCCCCCTAACATCCACATGGCGGCAGGAGTACCCACACAAACAGACGCCACTATACCAAAACCGGGCGGAGCTGGCCTGTAGAGGGTGCACCACTGCACAGATGGTGGGTATTGGAAAAAGCGAACTTCCAGTGAACCTGAAAACTGGACGCTCGCTTGACCAGAAGTGCCATCCACTCCCTCTTCCCTACACCCCCCCCCCCCCCCGAACCCTTCCCTCCCACTCGCCTCCCGTGTGAGAGACCAAAGGAAACATTGTCGCCTTGCCTGGTAGCTGCACTTACATAAGATGAATACGCATGACGAGGCAAAGAGCGATAAGAAAATCCGTTTCGACAACTGGTTTCGTGCTGCCATTCTAATACTTTATTTCCTATCGCGACACATTTTCTGTAAAGTACATGTGCATTAAAGCCAATGAAATTACATGCACAGGCAAGTATAAAAAAAGAAGAAAGAGAATTTGGAAATAAGGGAAGGAGGTCTCCCGGGCCAAGTACGCATGCGCCAAGCTTCCGCAACCTCCAGCTCCTCCACCTCGGTTCCAGCACTCAAAGCGCGGACTGTCAACAAAGACGTACTACTTTCCTAGAGTGAAATAACGCCCACGGTCTCAATAGAAAGCCTCGCCGTGAAAGCCATTCGCAGGCTGCGAATGGACCGCTGGCGGCGACATCCTTTCCGTGCCATTTCCTTCGAGCGCGTATCTGCCAGTACAAGGAAAACAAACTAGGAAAAAAACGTACCTTATCGAAAACTAGGAGAAAGAACGAGACGAGATAAAGAACACTCAACTCGAACGTCTTCAAGAAGGAGCGGGCCCCGGCGGGCACAGAAGACTGATCTACACACCTCCGCCAGTTTCGTATTGTGTTGTGCTTTCCGTCTTTCTGGAACCGACGCCGTATTAAAAGGACAGGCTTTTAGCACGAAAATTACTTCCCCGTCTACGACTGCTGCACTAGCGAAACGCGCGAACTCTCGAAACACCACGAACGAACCTTCAGAAAAGAACCCGCGGAACTCGTTCTCCCCATTTGCAAAAGCTTTACGAAAAAAAAAAAAAATTCCGCTCAGCTCGAAAAAGTGCGGCGAAGAATTAACCGCGCTTTGAGGGGCGAACTGTGGTGGCTAGGAAATTGTCACTTGAACGCCTTTATTCACAAATTTAGCGGCGACACGACAGTTAAACAGACGTGCGACGTGGAGCAGCAAATGACAGTACAGCTCTGCGGAAACTCGTGTCTTTGCTACACTCGAGCAGCGCGGAACTAACCTACCGAACAAGGATCTAACTATGCAGATAAGTATACTAGCATAGCGTTGTCCATGTACATCACAATGTCTTCTTATTTCTCCCGGCATGGTGCGACACCGTAATGGATGTGCTGTTGCGACGAAGAATTCCACACAAGTACAAAGGATGTCAGATACAGTAGAGCTATTGGGACAAGAAAAAAGAAAGAATCCGTTAAGCGTACTGGAAACAATGTGGAAGTAAGCAATACCAAACATAAAAACAAAGACTCGTAAGGCTTGCTTACGTAATCTCAACGGCTTTCTCCAGCGAACTGAACGTAGTTGGCAATGATCACGTATAGTTCGCAGAAATAGTAGGAGGGTTTTTTTTTCTTCGACTGCGGCACTTTCAGGCCACGCCTCTTCAAAAAAATCACTGCGCGTTTTATATCTCCTCCTCCACCTTCTTTTTTTTTTTTCTTTACGAATGAAAAAAAATTTCACCTGATTTTTTTTTTTTGTTGTTGTTTTACGTTTCAATCGGTCATTTCTCTTCGCCAGCTACGACACAAAAGCGGCGACACGAAGACTGCGGACATTCTATCAATTCTATTTTATTTTATTATCGTTTTCATTTTTCCTTCCCCCTCCGGAGTACTGCGAGCCTTTTGTAACTACGATCCTCTCACAGGGCTCTAAAAATAACTAGGAGCAGGCGTACACGATTTATTTTTCTAAGAATCTCGGTATCGGAACTGAAAAAAAAAATGCCTTCATTCTCCCTTGGAATAAAGAAAACAAAAAAGAGATGGAAAGGGCACCACAAGAAATGAAGAAATGTAAAAAAAAAGGGGGGGGGGGGGCGGGACCGCTTGAAAGCTACCAGAACAAGTAACTGTGGAACGACGACAGGCCGCGAGGGAGCACGAAGAAGTGTCGTAGATCACGTTTCTCTCTCGCACACCACGTGGGTTCGTGCGCCTTGGGGAAGAGCGATGCGGCAACCCCGTTCCGAATCGGCACAAGTCGCGGTGAAAGGACGGCCGCCAGTAGGAACAGCGCAGGACAGGGAAAGGGAGGGAAGCGCACTAGACGTAGGCACCGAGAGTCGTAAATCTGCGGGGGAAACGGTCAGGTGAGCACAGCGCCTTCTCCTTCTCTCTTTTTCTCTCTCTTCCACCTCTAAAAATTCAAGCGCTCCCGCTTCTTTTTTCTGCGTATCTCCACGAGCAGAAAGCGCGGTGACGTAAGTAGCACGTGGAGAACAAATGTGGTGACGGCACTGAATGCGGAAAGGTGCGTGAGGACGGGTCCGACATGTTTTGTCGCGCGCACGCGCAAAACATCGTTTGTATTTCAAGCACTGCAGGAGGGAAAACTGTAAGAGAGAGAGAGAGAGAGAAACCGAATGTCGCCATAGTTGGTACAAGAACAACAACAACAAACGGGTCTTCCTCTAGCTTCCCCCAGCACCGCGCCCATTATTCATTTCCGAATGCGACAGGATGAAACAGTGAAAAAGATGAAGCACCGCTGCAGCGCGAAACCAAGTTGTGAGGCAACAACGACAACAACACAGACAAAGCGCAAATGAAAACTTTAGAAGAGAAAACGGACCGAAATACACGTAGTAAACTATTCAAGTGTATACGAACGCTGAGGGGGATAGACAGCCTTCAAAAAAATTATTCAAGTTGACTGCGCCCTTCACCGCAGTTCCCAGATGTGCAATGCACAGAGCAGCAAAACACATAAATGACGTACGAAGTTTCCGTTAGTTGTGCAGCCAGCGTTTATGTAGAAGTGTCCTTGAACAAGAAAAAAAAAACGAATGTAGGAGACGCGAAGGAAAGTTTTTCAGCAGAGACGAAAGCAGGCGACTCGGGACACAATGCGACACAAAGGACATTTAGCATCATTTCAAGCCAGTATAGAAAATCCGAGTCGCTTTCTAGGTGCAAAGGCAAAAGGAAAACAACTCGCACAAGGGGACCTTGTAAAATGCACTGCGACAAAAACTTGTCCGCACTTAAGTGTCATTATTCATCCGCACAGCGAACCGAGGGAATTGGGAACACAGAGAGCTTGGGACACGGCTCTCACACCTGCGCCGGGGACTACATCTTTGTTTTCCCTACTTATTTCGCTTATTCTGTTCGCCCTCACGAACAGCGAACGATCAGTGAGAAGCTATGAGAAAGAAAGAAAGGACGGCCATGGATCCAACGCAAGGGCTTATCCCAAGAGAAGGCACTGCGCTGACGCCATCTGCCGGGGTTATTGACAGGCCAGCTGGCCAGCGCCCAATAAGGAGGTGGCGACGGTACTGTGCTACACCTCCCCCTTCCCTGTCCATCTATCTTTCGGTTCTCTCGGGGCGCCCTGGTCCACCGGAAACCGTTCTCGATCTCTCAGGAAGACAAATTTCCCAGCTCATCTTTATCGGGGCGAGAACCTAGCTGGGTCCATCGGCCACTATATACGTTGTCCCCCATGAACGGCGTGCAGCGCAACGAAGGCTGTAAGGCTCGCGAAGCCCATCGGTAGCGGAAGCTCTCTGCGCGTTCTGGCGGCAGAAGAAGGCAGAGCTGGCTCAATATTGGCTACTAATTATTGCGCGACGCTTCAATTTAGTGGGCGCATCACAAAGGACGATGAAAAAGGCAGACAGTGGCGCTGGGAGTTGGCGCTGGGATGGCAGACTGCTTGGCCGACGCGACCCGGAGCTTCCTCTGCAGTGCATGGGTGTGGTGCGACGAAGTACAAATTGAGCTGGATCAGCGCGTTCTTCGGGGCCGACGAGTGGTGCGATGACCCGTCCAAAATATGTGAAAAACTGAAGGACATGCATAAGAAAGGGGCGGATTGAAAAGAAAAAAGAAAAAAAAACGTTTAACTGTGTGGCTCCATGCGGCAACGACTGCAGGACACAAAGGAGCGGGAGGGGGGGGGGGGGCGCTCCCCCCTTTCTCTCGCTCTCCCCCTTCCCGATACATACCGGCACATCAGCGATGGCAAAACTAAGCGTGTAGTAAGCTCCCCCTACGCCGGGTTCACTGTCTTATATTAGGCCCCCTGCCTTTGCACCTGCCTCGGATCCATCCTCTGGCTGCAACCAAGAGTCCTCATTGTCGATAGTGGTCGGATAGGCAACCTTTGATATAGCGCACATAAACCGAGCAACTACTTATAACGACTTGCTGAGGACCAAATTAATTGTGCATGCATACTTGACACAGTCAGCGCACAAAACAAACACCGTCCAAATCAAAAGGGATGAACATGCGTACGCCCTTTTCCTTTCATCCTGCTTTCTTTTTTCTTTTTTTTTTTCGTTTTTCGCTCACTAACCCTGTCACGCAGCAACGCCGTCTAACATCCAATTTCCCTTTACTGCGATGTTTGAGTGAATCCAATGCTACTACTCATGCCTGCTCAGAGCTTTCCACGGATATGGTGAGGGCGTGCGATTACATATCTGTCGCCTGCACAGGACCTAAAAACACTACTATTTCATCATCAAAAAATTAAATCGTAACATATTAAGAGCGGTATAAAAGTTAAAAGTAGCGATACGGTACCTCTAGAAGGCTGGCCAACGTTCCGATAGTAGCTCCTCCTATCGAAACTTTGGCCAGACTTTCTGAGGCACCTTATATCCATACTCAAATATTACACACGGCCGGCTCCTCAGTCAGTCGGCGCCGTTCTTGATTTTGGATTAACATACGACGAGCGTTATTCAAAAGCTTCCGCGTGCATTGTCTTCTACCTTGAAATTTTCTTTTCTTTATTATTGCGCCAGAATGAGACGATATCCGTATAAATTTCGCATCGTTGCTGCAAGAATAACGTGGTAAAAATGCGGAATTATCACAGTGCGCGTGGGCGATATCGCTATTGAGTTAATTACCGCACATGACAGTGCAAAAAACCTAAAGGAGACTTCAGCCCGTCAGCCCAACACACGACAGAAAAGTCTATCTTTCCAAACAGTAAGAACGACTAAGAGAGTAAACGTAACATCATGGTGCTTTTACGCTCTCGCTTACATTACGAGTTCCGATACAGGGAAATTTGGGGTTCCAGGCTTCTACACCCACGACAACTCTCTCTCTACACACACACACACACACACACACACACACACACACACACACCCACACACACACACACACACACATTATATATATATATATATATATATATATTCTGTCATAATCAAAGGCTGGTCCACCAGCCAGAACGTCAGTACAATATACTGTGCTTATTCAACGTACGTCGTACTGCTTCTTGATTTTACTACCGGGGCCAGCGTGATTTGCTTAAATCATAATATTATATTATATATATATATATATATATATATATACACGTCTGCTTGAAAGCAAGGCTGTTTACTAATTTCAGATGCAAGTGCTCACTCACTAAAAGAATGTTCCGCAATCGCGCGTGTTTTGATGTTTCAAAGTGTGCTATGAGTTGGGAAAAATAAAAATAAAGAGGAACAGCTATGCCAGCTACCGAGACAACATTCTTCCCGGCTGGTTGGTTATATAAAAAAAAGAGGCTGAATGGCAAGTTTTTTTCTTCTTCTTTCAAGTCACTGATTACTTCGTGCAGTATGTTCAATCTGAGCCGAGCTTGTTCACAAAACGCCTTCAGGCTTCGCAGCGTTGAGTATCTAGTTTTCTTAGAATGCAGTGTAATTCCTGTTTATTCTTTAAAAAAAAAGAATTAGTGCCCGAGCAGACGGTTACCAAACTTAACGACGTCACAACAAGCCGGCGCGGGAAGTTTAAGCCCGTATTTTGCTATTGTGCCTTCTTCAAGCTTACCAAGACCCCGCTTACGATAAGACCGGCGCTCCCACCATCCCCCCCCCCCCCCCAACAAAAAAGAAGAAAACACTGCAATTTACCAGATCCAACTTAGTCTAACTTTAGCTTGCCTTTGATGGTTTGAAAGAGGCAACGGTGTCGCAGCGACCGGCGCTACGTCATCGCTGTGCACTGAAAGACAAGCGCGAGCTTCTCGTCAACCAGTTCTGACAAATGCAGTACCTGGCGTATTCGCACCCACGTTCTCAGCCGCCACAACCGTTTTCACCTCGACACGTTGCACGACTCCACAACCTGATTGAATGAGTGCACAGAACCCCACGCGCAAGTCAAGGCGCAACGAGGCTGGAGACGTCCAACCGAAATATCGGAAAAATAAAAAACGACGTAGGACAAGTATAAGAACAAGAAGAAGAAGAGCGATACGAAGACGGTTAAGAAGCAAGACAAACCTGAGAAACAGGGCGCAGCAACCAGCCCACTTTTGCCACAGGTAAAAAAGCAGCTCGAGAGCTTACTGAACGCATTACACGCATTCGCCCCTTTATCCCTGCGCCTAAACCCGGTATGGTATGGCGAAACTTTATTGAGGTCCTGCAGATCGTGAGTCACCTTTTCTTTTTCTTTTTTCTCATCCCCTTCCCCAACTAATGCTCATCTGGCCGCAGCACATGGAAAGCGAGGTGCGAGAGGGGGGAGGAGGAGAGGGTGGGGTCGTTCCTCTTGCACCCACGCTAACCGGAAGCAACTTCCCGAAAGCGGAAGTCAGAGAGCCGCCCACGGCACTTTCGCGGGTGGACGCGTCGGAGCAGGCTGAAAGGGCAGAGCAGGCCGGGACACTAAAATAACCGCGTCATATTTCTAAAGAAGAAGAAAAAAACGGGGAAACAATGAGCAGGAAAAAAAAAAAAAAGAAAAGTCGGAGTTGAGCGCTCTATTCGGCACAGGAGCGGATGCCGCGGGCTATATATAGCAGTCACCTAGCTCGCGACCTGTTAGGACGATAAGCTGCAACTCGCCGGTAGAGAAGATTACGACACGCTTGAGAACTTCGGCAAATAACGCCTGCTTTTCTTTCTTTTCGTTTTCTTCTAATTCCCTTTCGCTTCCTCATCACAACTCATGCGTAAGCAGCGACACCGCAAACAAAATATGCAAATTTCTTTAAGCATCTGCTCTCCATGCGCGTTTCGGGATAAATCGAAGCTGTCGATAATCCAGCTCAGGTCAATTCGTTGTCCTTAATTGCGTAATATTGGACAGTGAGAAGTTCATAGCAAACGTTACTGACGCCTCTAACTGCTTTCAACTCCATGTTAGGTACACTTGCCGAGATGTTACATTTTATTTTTCCTTCTTTTTAACACATTTGTGTCCCGCTAGATGTCAGCAAAAATTTGGCCAGTTTCCTTAACGACATATGCAGATGTTTAGAAAACAACTCTGTACGGTTCAAGGACACCTATACGAGCTACCTAATAAAAGTAAAACAAAACGACAGCCCAGTATATTTACTAGACTTGATGCAGTTGTAGCAGTTACCACCTATCAATGCAACTCGAATATAGTAACAAAAAGAAGTCTAGTGGTCCCGACAAAAAAAAGTAGGAAGTTTATCGGCGGGAGATATGATCCCACTCCCCTTCCAACAAAAAAAAAAGAACTACTTGTTTTCCGACACGTGAAATGAATGCGCTAGTGTTCGTGCATTACACTGTCTGCCTTTGGAACTTTGGAATATGACAATACCATTTAGGGTAATAATAATATATGTTAAAGAAAGAAAATAACTTCTATTGCACAGGCTCGCTCTTATGGTGCTCTTACGCAGCTGTGCCTCCAACAACAGCACCACTCACACCAACACCAACAGCGCCAACACCAGCACCAACAGCGATGTCACTCATTCTCCCTCATGAAAGGAAGTTTCGCCTGCTCCCCGTTCAGCAACTGGATACATACAGATTGCGCGAAACGGGCCCGACTAATGAAACGCTTGCGTTTCAATTGACACCCACCAGTGGCACGTCAGAACGTAATCGCTGCACGAAAGAGCGACGGAGCAAATAGCGCGGCGAACTGAAGAGCGCGTAATTAAAGGAAGAATGCAGGCGAGAGCGGTGGGCGACAATCATTAACCCTTTGAAATGCCAACGCTTCGTTCAACGCGCGACATTTGTAGCGCACAATACCCTACCTGCACACAGGCGGAGCGTTCTAGAGTGGGTGACATCAAATCAGCAAGCGCACGTCCAAAGCCGCGCAGCCCCAATTTTATCGCATGGATGAGAAGGCTTCGTTATTCGAACTCTGAAATGTCGAACCAATGAATGAATTAATGAATGTGCTCCTTTTTAAAAGGTGCTGCTAGGTTAGGGAGCCCTCAATGCAAGGCTCCCCTTTTTAGATTTTTCCAGGCGCTCCTGGCTGCATACTTCGTCTCAACAACTTGATGCAGTGCAGTGAAGATGAACACGTGTCGGCCAACGAGTAACGAGAGCCGGTTTGAGTGTTCTGAAAAGGGCGATCGGCTCGCCCATCGTACGCCACTAATCCTTCCATAAAGCCTTCGTTCGGCAGGCGTCGCGACGTAGGCGATCACATGCGGGGCGAACATGAGTCCCCGTGGTTCCCGAATTTGCTTCGCTGACTGACGTGACCCGTATCTTTGATTGCCCTGTTTGGAGCTGGCGGGATAAGCCGGTAGAATTGGTCGTGCAGGTTCTCGACGAGAATTACCGAGTCCGGTGAAGACAGGAGAAGAGCAGTGGCGGTTCGCATTTAGCGAAGCATAGTGGATGCCATGTAAAAGTCGGCAACCGAAGGCGACATGCCAGGTGCTGCATCTTTCGGACTATGGCTTCGAAGGTTCGCGAATCTGGCTTTGACGCTTGCTTACAGCTTTGAAAATCCAATCTGCATTGATTATGTGACCAATATTCGCCCGCTCCCAAAGAACCTCAAACAAAAAAAAGATACAAAGAGAGAGAGAATTGCGTACGAGTTTAACGTACAGAAGATACGAGTACAGCGCGAGTAAACGTTATTAACACGCTGAGAAATTAATATTTCAAAAAGCCCCACCATTGAAGCCACACCCAGGGGTGTGCAAAAGCGAACACACCCGAATTTACGGGCGTTGAAGTTTCACGGCATGGTGACAGACACTACCACCACCAGTTGTCTTGCTTAAAAGGACAGTGAACTCCAATCCACCGAGGGACAATAGTTTTCTCTCACTTCAATGAAAAGAACAGTGTATACAGTAAAAAAAAAATACAAATGGAGGTCTTGGAGGAGTTAAAATAGCCGATTTAGCAGAACGGCTACATTGTTAGCTTTTTTTTTTCCCCGAGTGAAGCAACGCGGCAATTTTACGCTGCGTGGCATACAAGCAGACGAAGGCTATCAAATGCAACACAAAAACCAGGAGCATGCAACGAGTCAGACGAATGACGGCGTTAAATCTTCATCTAGCGCCCTAAAAAACTTCAACGAGCTTCAGGGAAAAAAAGTCTCTGTCGCTAACAGGGCGGTCAGACAAGTGAGACGACTGCGGCCAAACGAAGAGTCGCATAAGGTATACCAGGTACGTTAGAATCACAAAAAGCTTCAGTAGTAGCAGTACGCGCTATATAAAGTGCACTCCTGCATGAAGAAACTACCTCCCCGCTACCAGGCAAAAAAAAAGAAGAAATTAGTAGTTCGGAAGAGACACATAAGACTGCTTGGGTGTGGAAATACGAAAGCATTACTGTTACACCTCACTTTACACACTCACGGTCTTGCGTCGGGAGTGTTGTTGCTGTTTCCCTTTCACATATTTGGCTCCCAGCCACTACGGGGGATTGGCCATTCCGAAATTGAAAGATCGTCCGCGCGCCATAGAAGACGATGACGACGGTGACCCACACACCATCAACATTGTTGCGTGAGCATTTGCACATGGGTGAGACGCCATGCCGGGTTGTCTAGTAAGACACTGAGAAATTCGTCGTCAATCCGAGCATTTTCTTGACGTGTTTTTACTCTCAGCGCCGTCGACCATCTTTTGGTACCATATTTTGGTCACGCTGACGCCGGATTTTTGCGAAATGGGGCATGTAAGGCTTTCGCCTTAAGATCATCTTCCAGCAGTCAAACCAATGTACCTGCTCTAAGTGAAAACTGTAGCAGCCAGGCAGTAATATTGATTGTAGGACATGGATTTCCTGAGCACTACGGAAAGAAGAGTGTTGCAAATAAACGCTTCATATTTGGCATAAAAAAGAATAAGACAGCTCAATTACACGCCTTCACCGGTGTTCGTCTGTGCTCAGAACTTCTAACCACCTGCGGTTCTTTACCGTCCACCAAAAAAACGCGGTACACGAGCGACTTTTCTCAATACTCAGCGTTTCGTTCTTGCTTCAATGAAGTCAAAACGCCAGTCGCCGCGGTCGGGATTCAAACGTGCGAACCTATGCTCAGCTATAGAACGAAGCTACTGGTCAATGCGTCACCACGCAGGCCGTACCAGACAGTCAACTGGAAAAAAAAAAAGAAAGGTAATAATGAAAAAAATATATATAAAACTCGCCATTCCGGCCCTGCGAAAGTGGATGTCCAGCGAAACTGTTGAAAGCCACCACTACAACTGCTGAGAGTGGTATGCAACGCTTTGTGGCCTTATAGTAATGGTAGTAATGGGAAATTAGTGTAGGGGTAGTAATGGGAATTTTGACAGCACGCCGCCGCCCATAGCGGCGCTGCAACAACACTGAAATCAGTTGCCAGGCTGGTAACTTCATATACGAAAGGCTAGGGACGTCACTCCCCACGCCGAAAGCTGGCGTCACGGCGGCAGCTTGTGAAACTATAATCTTTAGCGGAAAAAGGTATGGGGAGTGCTACATGCTTCGCATTGCTATCACGAGCGCCTCATCATCAATTATGTCGTTCGGATGCTTGTTCCTTATTGAAACGTATATGCTGTTCTGCATGTTTCATGCGTGGTTCCAAAGAATGTATGCAGTGTTAGCTTCACTTTGCTGATTAGTCGTAGCCTCTGCCTTACGGGGATGTGAGCCACTGCATCTTTTACTTGATTACGGGGTATGAGTGCTTAGTGTTTACTGGTGTGTGAGCCCTTGATGATGATAGTTTTAAGTCCACGGACGCGGAAGAACCCCGGGATCCTAGCCATATACAGCTTCGCTGTGAAACTAGGGGCACGGCTCTAGTGTAGGAGCTTTGAAAAGGTGACAGAAATCCTCGATCAATACCCCAGATGAGACAACGCAACCCTATGCAAGAAAGAAGAGAACGAAACGATCGAAGAGCAGGAAAAAGAATACACTAGTGTAGGGCGTGCTACAGCGTATGGAGCACTAATGTCGAAGACAGCAGAGGAGCAACGAGACGATCTCGCATTGTTTCTGGGCAGAATACGTATTCGAATAAGTTTCGCGAGGGTGTAAGAAGTGATAGCACGAAATCTGTGGCAACCGAAACGGAGACTGATAACAGAGACACAAAAAGCGATAACACGTGAAAGAGTGACACAAAAAACGTGGGCCGCATTTAGGATCAGCGCTGACCTAATTGATAACGAGAGCGATTGCAGCGAACTTGAACAATTGAAATTCTTGTCCACATAAAAACGAAGTTGCGGACTATGCTGCAACAGTCCGACAAGTTACAGCATGAACCTATGTCGACGGTAAGGCGCAACCGATAACCTTTTGCCAGAAAGCTACATGAAATCCGCATGAGAGCACCATGCCAAGAAAAAAAAAAAGGGAGGGAGGGGGGGGGGAAAGAGCTAGAACATCATTGGCCCGATTTAGTGACGCACTGGCCTCGAAAACAATGCCAGGGATTCTATGGCAGCTTGCCCTCGTCGCAGAACAATCGGGGGCGGCTGCAAGCAGATGAAGAAATACGTCGTGTCAGAGGTAGGTAACAGCGCGGTGCATAAGCCACCAGCCAGCCAGAGCCAGCCGCACACATAAAGCCCCAGTCAACGGCAGCGCTAATAATCCACCGGCGCAACACGGGCCACCGAAACAGCGTCGAGACCCCACCGCCAGCCCAGCACCGGAAGACGAGCAGAGCTATTCTTTCTAAAGAGAGAGAGAGAGAGAGAGAGAAGAGAAAGAAGGAGCGCGGGTAGACGGAAGCAACAGCAGCAAGGGAGCCAGACTGCATACAAAGTGCTGAAACCACCGCAACGCTAGGCGCGCAACATCCACCACCCCCGCTGCTGCAACGACAGCCAAAGCCGCAGCCATAACCGCAGCGACGAAGCCGATCATAGCTCATCCGGAGCCATAAAGGAGCCGTAACTGCGGGCACCCGGACGCCGCAACACGGCTCGGCACGGCGATAAACACGAAGTGCCGTGCGATCGAGAGAAGGAGAGAGAGAGAGAGAGAGATGGACGGTGATGACGCTTGCACCGGGAACGGCAGTCCAGCCACCGTAATCGTGACATAAAATAGGAACGAGATTAGGGGAGCAAATAAAAAAGAAAATATCGAGCACGGTGGGAGGCCGTAAAACTGTCATCGGCGACCCTTTGGGGGACACGAGGACAGTTCGCGCTCGTGCAAGCCGCTTCCTCTCGTCGTGGTCCTTGGAGGTGCCAGAGGAGGTGGCGGTAAAGAAAGAGCAGACGACGAGTGAAGGGTGAAGAAGAAAGCATACCTTGTTACAGCGAAATTAGTCAATATTATTTGAAGAAGACCACCGATACAATAGGAGGACAATTGGAATCTAAGTGTGCTGACTTTCAGTAATAAAGTGAAATGAAAAGTTAAAAAAAAGGGAGGGGGGGGAGAGCGGGCTAGGAAAACAATCGCGGGAAGGGAGAAAGATTCCTTGAAGTCGGAGACATGTACCTTGTACGTTCTCGAATGTACAACAACATCGAGCGTTCTAGCACGTCGCTCTCGCAGGAGTACGACCACCAAGCAGAAAAAAAAAATGAATGACAACTATACGAACTTCTGCTCGGCTCATACGTTGTAAGGATTGGGAGGCCAATCCCACCGTTCGTAACCAGTTGTCAAGATGTTGGGCATGAATTAGATGGTAGCTGGCCCATGCCGTCGTCCAACTTATTCACGCTGAGGACGTTGTTGAAGGGAAGGACTGCTTCTCATCGAGAACGAGGAATATGGGTTTATTTACAGTATCTACATGAGGACGTTGCAGTTCAACAGTCTAGCATGACTGCGAGAGAAAGCACACTGAGCAGCCGCACGAAAGCGGTTTATAAACTCTCGGTCCTCCCTCGATCCCTAGGTGAGGGAAAGGTTCGACCATTCATCGTAGACGAGCCGCCTCTTTGCGGGAGGGCTTACACACACACACTTCCGCACAGGTTCACGGTCCCCAACCGAGGTCAAACGGTCTTCGCAGAACTCGGGGCTTACGTCATGAACGGTGCGAGGGACGGGGCCTCCAAATACGTTCCCTCGGGAACTCCCTCGTTCACGGCAGACCGGATCGGCGGTGGCGTGTTCCGTCACAAAGCCTGGTTTGTCGAACTCATCTCGGCTCCTGCGACGGAGAGTCGAGGACGCGGCATTGTCCTCCGCACACAGTAGACTTAGTAACGCTGTTTGGCTAGAGGGTTGCGGTGGCTTTCCAGGAAAAGTCGACGCCGCTCTCGCACCTGGCTGGCAAAACTTGCACCTCAGCGGGCCGTTCTTAACAACGTCTTCTATTGCCCTAGGCGCATGTTTCTGCTGAGAAAGTCATACAATTTCGTGCGCGTTCTCCGTTAAAACACTATGCCAGAGTGACAAGTTGGATCTATCGCAGCACAACGCCGCATTTTTTTTTTTTTTTCGCGAGTCCGGCACAGCCAGGCGTCAACACTCTTGGCGTGCGGCCCGCACACGCGTGCGGTTAACAGGGCGGCCCCAGGCGCTACGACCAAGGCGGCGCGGTTCCTCACCGCGAGACGCCGCAACAATGAAAGAGAAAAAAAGAACAAGGAAAACAACATGTCTCGCAAATAAAAAAAATGAGAGATCGGAGGGAGGAAGAAAGAGAGAGAGAGAGACCAGAAAGAAAAAAAAAGCATCACGCCCGAACGTAATATGGCGATGCGGAAGACTAGCGCCCGAACCGCTGAGGAAGAAACCGCAAAAACAAAGAAGAAGAAAAAAAGCGCGCCCTGCATGCGC
Source organism: Dermacentor andersoni (assembly GCF_023375885.2). Classification (NCBI taxonomy): domain Eukaryota; kingdom Metazoa; phylum Arthropoda; class Arachnida; order Ixodida; family Ixodidae; genus Dermacentor; species Dermacentor andersoni. The sequence continues at coordinate 74,762,966 of NC_092820.1, read as the reverse complement.
ACCGATATGAGTGCAGCCGAAGAGACAACCGGGGTACACACAGGGGGACGCCGCAATAAACAGGCGACGACGAGGAGCAGCGCGTCCTGCACGCGACATGCGGGAGGACAGGAGGACGGGTCTTCCAGCCACAGTGTTCCCGGAATTGCATTAAGGGTCCCTCACGGCTGGCCGCCCCATACGTGTGCGTGCGTGCGGCATGCGACCCGGGGTTAAGCAGAGCAGACTAGGCCGAGTAAATTGCTTCTTTCTTTTGTTGTTTTCAATGTTACGAGGCTTCGGCTGCGGTGGCGAAGCTAATACCGGGCGAAGCTATCATAACTGTGTACGTTCACGGGAACCGCGAAGGTGCGAATACCACGGTAACTCGGAGAAACGACCCGTGAAACAGCGCTGCGTATAGCACAGCCGCGGTCAGGCTTAACCCGCACAATCAAGGCACACGCCTGGCAGCCTAATTCTTACACGGCCAGGCTATAGGGAGCAAACACCGAAGGCTTTGAAAGAAAAACGCGTAAAGCTAGCAGTTTAGACGCACCCCGGTCAAAAATATACCCAGCAACACCCGCAGAAGAGACTAAAAGAAATATTAAAGTTGTTCGGTTAACGTAATAGCTCTGCGGAAACCAGCAAGGTGGAGAGAAGCAATTATTAAAGGAAAAATGAGACGTCCACGCGATCGTAGCAATTGCTACAAAGGAAACCCATACGGGTTCTTCGAAAGAAAAGCCTCGCAGTTGAAGAAAAGAAAATCGCCCCGGACCAGGACGAATTTTTCTTCAACTGCGAGGCTTTTCTTTCGAGGAACCCGTATAGGTTTCTTTGTAGCAATTGCTACGATCGAGTGGACGTCCCATTTTCCCTGTAATAATTGTTCGCGTTAAGTATGGCGGAGGCTGTACATGGTTAGCAGTATAGCTTTGCTTCGAATTGCAACGTCTCGACCTTGCATAACCGCTCCGGATCATTTCTCACCACCCGCTGCGTGCTGAGCGACTTACACCAAAATTTGTGTGAACAAACGCACTTGAACACCTCAGCAAAGCGTTCAAGTGAAATCACCGAGAAAAAAAGCCTGCCGGACAGATTCACCAGCCGAGTCAATTTCGTCGCGACAGGATAGCAGCTAAATCGAGAGCACCACCCCAGAAAACACAAAGAACCGCCAGAGTGCCCGCGAATGTGTTACACCTCCGGCGAGCGACGATGCAGGCGTGAGAACACAGACAGAGAGAGAGAGACACACACACAAACACGCACACGAGCACACACTAGAGAGTGTCCTGACGAAGAAGTTGCTCGGTTTAACAAGGATTTACGGGCAGACACCGACTCCTCGCAACGCGTGGAACCGGCGAAAGTATTCGGGAGGGAGGCACCGGCGGCGCAGCAGGCGGTACGAACGTGCCGCGTATGAAGACGGTGGCAGGGCGCCAGCATCTCCCGCTTCCCATCTCTCCCGTCAAGCACGTGTGCGGGGAAGTTGCCAGGGAAGCGAAGGGCCTCCGGGGCCTGCTCTTCGTCGCGTCGATAGGCGTGCACGTGGCGTTGAAAGAAGGCGCTGTTTCGGAACCAGACGGCGCTGCCTTCTGCTCAGCCAAAGCAGACGACGTAATGCGCCAAGGGCACAGGGATGCTGCAATGCGCTGATGCGATAGAGAGAGAGAGAACGATGAACAAAGGGAAGTACAGGCAGGCTAGCTGCATGGGAATATCCGGTTTGCTACACAGGGAAAAAAGGTAAAGCAAGAGAGAAAGCCCACCATCGGAGAGACTGCGACACAGGTGCGAAAGCAAATTAAGCCGAAGTGCTGCAGTCGCCCGCACAAGCCAAGCTAATCGAAACAAGCGTACCATGTTCTGCGTCGAACCGCTTTTGTGGTGCCTACCTTTTGTACACGAAACGATGCCAGCTGTATACATACAGGGTGTCCCAGTTAACTTGGACCAAGATTTTTTAAAACCTCAAGAGCTCTAGAGAAATCGTACCGACTGCATAGTAGCGGCAGCCGTATGTACTTACAGCCAGTATTCTTTTCATCCCGAATTATTAATTTGTTACTTTTAATTAGAGAACATTTTAATTGTTGCTGGAATTGCAAACATATCAATTACAAAGTTGTGGAGCACCTTAAGTAACCTGCAAATCAAGCATTTATTTCGTGCTGAAGTGGTTCTGGTTGTTCTTTCCAAGAAAAAACCAAAGCCCGCAAAATACGCAAATTGCGAAATAGATGCGCACTCGCACGCCGCTACTCAAGCGCCTACAAGCAACGATCGAAAGATATACAGCTGCATTCTCTTATCGCCACATCGTACAAGACTCCGCTACGCTCACCAAAGCGTCAGCGGCGTGTTCTTTTGATGCCACGACCATCACATAGCGTGAAGCCCTGTATCGAGCTGCCGCCGCTAGTAAAGCCGTGTATCTGTGGATATTCGCTTGGGAGCGCTTGAGTAGCGGCGCGCGAGGGCGTATCTATATCGCATTTTGGATGTTTCGCGCGCGTTTGTTTTTTCTCGGACAAACCAACGAGGCAAAGATGAGCACTAAACAAATGCTCGATTCGGAGGGTATTTGAGGCGCCCTACAACTTTGCAATTGATATGTTTGCGATTCAAGCAATAATTAAAAAGCTCACTAATTAAGGGTAATTAAGTAATAATTCGTGATGAAAAAAATACTGGCCGTAAGTACATACGACTACGGCTACTATGCAGTCGGTAGGATTTCTCTAGAGCTCTTGGGTATCTTTAAAATATTGGTCCAAGCTAACTGGGACACCCTATATATCGCTTGCACTCCACTCGACGGATTCCAACAATGTGCTAAGTGTATCGAGTACACGCATGGTACTTGGAGCCGACGAGGAGCGCCGGTTGGATGAATGCGAGAGAACCAACGCCGGAGCATATGAGAACGAGGCCTGGAGTGAATTTCGAAAGCATTGTAGAGGCACGGGCTTCAAGCCCCGCCGTCGCTGCCCCTCATCAGGGCGTCGAAATGCACGAATAGTTGCATGCCCTGCGGTCGAGCGAATCCCGCATTTCGCGCTCCGACAGACGGAGTATGCCCGTGCACTGCAGAGAAACGCCGCTTGCGAGCCATTATACATCAAGCTTAACCACGTGCGAAGAGGCGAAGTATACGCCGTTTTCCGCGAGCCTGCAACGTCATGCATCGCAGTTACTCTCAAAACTTATTCAGAACAAGCGGGGCGCGGTGAGGTTACACACGCTATCACCGCCCTTTACTGTCGTCAGTGAGTAAAACGGTGCCCGACAGACGGCGCTACCGATTTTCCTCGCGCAAAACGCACAACGCGCGGCCATGGAGAAACCGAGCCAGGACAGAGCGTTGGATTCGCGTGCTGCCGCTGCTCTTGGTCAAGTGGCGCGAACAGTTCGGGGCGACATCCGATGAACGGGGCATTCTACGCTGCTTGCAGTTTGTGCGAGTTTGGCGAGCCACCAAAACCGGCGAAGCACTGCGCGATAACGAAAACTGCTGAAACGCGAAAGCGCGGGCGGCGCGGTGTCGAGCGAAAAGAAAGCCTTTCGACCACCCGCATCGTTGTCGGTGAGTTATTTGTCCTAAAAATGGAACACAACTGGACAGAAAACACTTTCTTCGGTCTTATAGTGCAAGGAAATAATCTTTTTATTACGAGTGGTTGAATAATAGTAACAAAATTCTAACGAGCAGTGCCTTCGTTATCGGGCCAGTACTCGAATATCCCGCGTGAGTCGCAAATCATGTCCTACATTTACCGCAATTTCTAGATTACTAAAGCTTTGTTCGCCATAACACTGACACCTTAGACGGTATCGAGCATTTATATATCACCTTAGCATGACTTAGTATTTGCCTTTAGTGTCCGTTAACAACACAGCAAATGACGGTGAAGAAAAAAGAAACTTGCACTAGCATAAAAAAGCTGAGCTTCCGTTTAACGAACGGAGATGAAGAGGAGAAAAATGAGCAGAAGAGAAATCAGACGAATAATGCTCATTAATAGCACGCCTGCTTTTTTTTTTTTTTGCACATATATTTTCTGTTCTTAGATAATCTGTTTGACATGCACGCGTCCTTTCGTCGCCCAATCTTGACCTCCCCCCCCCCCCCCCTTGTGGGTAACGTACCGCAGCAGAGGAGTATCATCATCATTCCCAGATCCACAACGAAAACGGGACCTACCGAACAGTTACCAGCTCGCCCAGCATTGCATTCTTGCTGAACTCCCGGTCATTTCCAATGCTTTTTCGTTTCTGCGGCAAACATCAAGCTAACGCATTTGTGACAATGTTAGATCATCCTGCTTGGCCACAGCTGGTTCAGTGACCTGGCAACTTAAGCCCTGTTATTACCAAAAAAAAATAAAGAAAACAATGACGGTCAGAGGGACACTGCTACTTCGACAGCGGCAAACAGGGAGCGCTGGAACAATGGAGCTGCCCTTATTATTTCTGCAGTCTGGGTCATTTAACGTCGTCTCAGGATTTCAGGGCTTAAGCTAGTCCGTGAAACAGGAGCTTACAGCTTTCAAGCCTGCTCTACGGTTTATTTGTACGCTATACGTGTGCTTACAATAGCCACTCGCGCGGCCACTGAAAAAAAAAATAAAACTGAGCCATAATCTTAAAGATAGCGCGAGGGTTCAATGCTCTAGCGGTAACGAGATGACCGTAAACATCATTGCCGAAGTCAATTTCCAAATTATGAAAGCTTTAACTTAAAGCAGCAATAAAAAGGCAAACTTACTACAGTAAGAGACGCCATGTTTAAGGCTGATATAACGACCGCGCATACAATAAAAGAAGGCGAGAGGACGTTACAGAAATGAAGGTAAAGGAGTGACAGGCAATCTTTAAAAGCTGTACATGCTTACTGATCAGAAAAAAGTGCACGAGCAGCTTGTAACCTCAATAAAATATTTAACAAAGCAAGAAATAGAGCGTTAATAATAGTTTTGGCAAAACAAGAACGATCTCGTTTCAGAGATCTGCGTCAGGGGCAGAGAACCAAGAGATGACCACGGCCGAAGCACTAGTTCAACGGCGCCAATACCCTTCAAGATTGCTACATTTTCATTCGTAATTTTTACGACCACCAATGTTTTTGGCGTCGTGATCGTTATTTCACCCTTTTCCTATGTTTTCACGTATATTTGCTCTTACGCTCTAATATTACAGTTATCTCAATGAGTTATGTAAGCAAGTGTAATAAAAAAATGAAAGGGAAGGAAGGAAGAGGTAGCAGCCATTAGACTAGACAAAAGAAGTAACGTGAAAAATACGAAATATTTAACCAGTCCCTTACAACTGTTATGCTTCCTGCACACTGGAAAATAGGAAAAGTAGTACCTGTTTTTTTTTTTTTTTTTATAGGTAACAAGAGTTCTATCGAAACTCACCGTCCCATATCACTAACCTGCATTTGCTGCAATTCGTTACAGCACATTATCGCATCCCGCATACACTCTCATCTTAATGTAATAACTATTTTTTACCGAAACAGCACGCTTTCTGAAAAGGATCTTCTCGCGAAAACGATCTATTAGAATTCACGTCAGACTTACACTGCGACATGAACAGTAATAAACAAATCGACTGCATCTTTTCGAACTTTTCAAAAGCATTAATCGTGTAGCCCACAGTCACCTGATATCAAAGCTCACTGCAATTAAACTTGAGTCACTAACCATATTACGGATTCGTAATTTGCTTTCTAATCGCTAACAGTTCACTGTTTTCAACTTTTCCTCTCCCTTGTCTGAAGTCACCTCCGGTGTACCTCAAGGCAGTGTACTCTGACCTCTTCTTTTTTGTTTGCATTTACATTAATGGCTTACCGAATAATATATCATATCGTGCCCAATTATTTGCCGATGACTGCATTGCATACCGTTCGATTAACTGTTCCGTTGACCACGTGGCGCTCCAAAATTATCTTGATCAGATCAGTGATTGGTGTGCTACGTAGCTCATGTCCCTAAACTTGTCGAATTGCAAAGTAGTTTCCTTTTCTCTAAAAACTGTTAGCTCTCACTTTTATCGATTTGATTCTAACATAGAATCCACGTCATAGAATATAAGTATCCAGGAGCTCTCCTTACGCACAATCTTTCGTGGACTAATCAGATCACCTCCATTTTAGCTAATGCCTGCAGATCATTAGCATTCCTGCGCCTTGGCCACTACGGAAACTAGCTTACTTAACTACTGTAGGACCGCAAATTGCTTACGCTGCTTCGACGTGGTCTGCTCATCAAAAATGCCGCATCGAACTGCTGCAGAGCATACAGAATAGAGCGAGTCGTTTCATTTAAAAAAAATGATATTCAGTCAAGTGTAACCTAAATAAAACGAGACTTTTCGTTGTAGCCACTAACTACTCGCCGCAACATTCCCCTTCCATCATTATTTCATAGATACCTCCACACAGTTATCGTATCCTGATCAAACCTGTAAAAAATGCATCCTCGACGCCAGAAAGACTCCACAATCTGTTCATCTATAGCCGAATTTATGACAGTACACACGCTTTTAATTTTTCAGCTTTGCCCCCTGCCGTCCTTCTATGGAGCTCTCTCCCAGACAATTTGACTTGTCAATCGAAACACAATGCACTTCAAAATCTTCTAACGAATCAATATGCCGTTTGAACCGTCTGACACATCTTGCCTTTCTCTCCTTTCTTTCCTGCATTATTCTACAAGTTAATAAAGTAATTTCAGTGATCATCTTTGCGTGCGTGTGTGCGTGTGCGCTTGCTTGCTTGCTACTGTGTTCACTGTTTTTAATGTTACTGCTCTTCACATCGTATTTGCTAACATCGTATTAATGTTCCATACTGCTGCGTTGCGTCAGCAGTGCTTCTATTGTACTGATGTTCTACTATTATTTTGCTTCATAATTTCTTACGAATGTGTTAACGTACTTGCCCCTACGCAATGCTTTGTTGAAGGCCAGTAAGGTATCTGTAAATAAATAAATAAATAGACACCTACCAGAACACAACGCTATAGCACTTCGGTCTGTGAACTGGTATCGACACCATGACTGCGCCGTGGGCAAACCAAGCCCATTCGGAGTTCGCTCGCCGACAAACGTGAGAAGAATAGATCGACCGTCAGCAGTGCAGTCCGGCTCCAGCTTGCTTTCATTCGACGCCCACGCCAATTCGGAGATGCTCGGGCAAAGGCGAGCCGCGTCTCGACGTTCCCCAACCTAATCAAGTGTTCCGCCATGATTTCAACACAGGGATAGAGAAATGCACATGAACGACAAAAAGAAAGAAAGGAAGAAAGAAAGAAGGAAAGAAAGAGAGAAAGGAAGAAAGAAAGAAGGAAAGAAAGAAAGAAAGAAATAAAGAAAGAAAGAAAAATAACTGCGGGATTGTGACAGAACTCGCCTAAGAGAAACGATGGGTTTACAGACTACGCAAGTAGACAGGGATAATACTGGCAGAAACAGGACAGAAAAATAACCCAAACTTCATCGCTCGAGGCCTGAAGACTGGCCAGGCAGACGACAAGTGTAACGAAGACACACGTTTATTTCCCGTCTCTTCGGTATGAAATATATATAGCGCAGACGAAGAACGGACGCAGCGAACGTTCTCGGACCCCGCGAGAGCACCTGGAGGAAAAAAAAAAAGCTAAAGTGGTGAAGGTAATCAAATTTTCTGCGCTTGAGAAGCCAGAAGTAAATGGACGGCAAAAAAATAAAGAAAGAAAGAAATAACTGCGTGCGGAACCGGGACTAGCACGCAAACAAGCGACAAAGGCCAGAACTGTCGTCGCACTGTATATGAGACGGTACACGGTCTGACACAACTCAAGGTTGAGGCAATGGAAGCACAGGGGCGACTTGTGCAACTACGCCAGACCAACGCTGAGTCTGAGCGAACATGAAATATGAACTTAAAGAAAAAGCAGACGAGAGAGAGAGAAAGAAAGAAAGAGAGAAAGAAAGAAAGAACGAGAGAGAGAGACAGATCGTGGGAGGGGGCAGGTTATAGTAAGAAAAGGAATGAGCTTTCGTGGCTGACCAGCGGGTGCAATGACCCAGCACCGACGTTTTCCTTTCCCAATACGCTCTCACTCGACAGTGCTTAAAGCCAGGCAAAACGGGGATACCAACCGCTACATCACTCGCAATGTCTAGAAAACCTTTCTCAAACTCCTATCAACGCTGCCGCAAAGCGTCTCACTCTGCAAAAGTGAAAGAAAAAAATACAAAGAAAGCAACGCCTAGCATTCTCCGGAAATACTGGCATACGTGCGTGGGTTGACAAGTAATCCTCGGACACTGCGACGACAGCACCACGTTTCCGAAGTGTCAAAACTGCACTTTGTAAACAGACGCGAGTCGCACGCATTGGCTAGGCAAATTCTCGCACACCCCCGAAACGCTTTCGCGACAGTCAAACTGCTTCCCAGACCGCGTCAACCGTGCAACAAGAAAACAAACACAAACGCACGCGCACGCAATAGCAACAAGGTGATCACTGAGGTTGGCTCCATAAACGACCCAATTACTTTCCCTCCGGCCAGCAATTTCCCTAACGCGATTGGGTGCGCACGATAAACCGCGAAAACAATTTCGCGGCAACCATCGGCGATGACTATCAATGTAAGCGCATAACCGGACGATTACGGTGTGCTATTAGCTGCATGAAACGAATAATGCCCTTGAAAGCACGTTTTATTGTTGTTTTTTCTGCAGCAACGATATTTAGGTGGCGTTCGTTGTTTGCGCTGCGTGATTGCGTAGAGAACGCAGCCGTTAATGAGCACGTCTGTGGCGGCAGTATACGTGGCTGCACGTATGTACTACATGTACCATCGCACCGCCCGATTTGTAAAATTCGCAACCTCTACACCTTCGGTCCCCCTAAAAAGGTCTCCCGCGACAGGACGCGCGTTTACAAACGCCAACATGCGAAAAACCATGAAAGCGATCGAGAGAGCCAAAGAAAGCTATTCGCTTTAACAAAGTGTGTGTGTGTGTGTGTGTGTGTGTGTGTGTGTGTGTGTGCGTGTGTGCGTGTGTGCGTGTGTGCGTGTGTGCGTGTGCGTGTGCGTGTGCGTGTGCGTGTGTGTGTGTGTGTGTGTGTGTGTGTGTGTGCTTGCACCGCTGCGTGACAACAAATCTGCAGGCAAAGTGCGTCGATAGCACACAGCGCCATTGTAAGCTTCGTTACAGCGAAACACAAGACACGGAAAACAGGCGCCATGACGACACGGCGCCATGTCGTCGTTTTATACCTTCCTTTTGTCCGTGTTCTAGTCCTAACCAAGGCGGCCTAACTTGCCGCCTTGATGCAGCACAGCGCCATATCCGTCGCGGTATTCTATCGAGACACCCTGTCGGTGACGCCTTTAATCGCGACCCAAAGAGGGAACCGATCACGCCTCTACATGAGCACCACCACCAAGAGGGGGGGGGGGGGGGGTGACACGGAAGCCACGGACGCAAGGAACGAGCCCGGGAATAGCCGATCCGAAAAGCGAGCCGCATTAACCCAGTCGCCGAGGCGTCGCAGATGTGATGGCGCGAGGTGCGCGACGACTCTGCGTGGGTGATCGAAGGCGGCAGCCGTGAGCGGAATAACAGGCCAGACGCCACCACCACCACACATGCGTCGGGGAGGGGGTGCGGGGGAGGGGTGGAGGCAAAGGTCAAAGGAACCGGACTCGCGTGAACCGCGTTGGTCGCCTCCATTCGCGCGCGCTTGGCGCGATAATTACTGCCGCTTGCTGCTCGAGCATTCCCACAACGATTTATGGCTCATCACTTCACCTACTTGCGCGCTTGTCTTTTTTTCTTCTTCTTTCTTAATACAAGACATTTAGGAGGCGAAGGTGCCTTTAGGCGCAGCCGGCTACTCCTTTTAACGCAGAACAAATGTGTACTAGTTACGAAATGGCAAGACCGGCAGTGAACGAAAGGAAGGCGATAAGCACGGAAGAGGTCAAGCAGTCTGTTGACGCGAGTGCACCAAAAACAAGTCCACGACAGAAATCACGTCGCAACACGTCGCAACAAAGTGATCGCACAAATCTGCAGAGAAGACGACTCACAAAACAGGTCGCATCAAACACACCGGAATGTATAAGTCGGCTTACGTGAATACAACAAAGACAAACCGTAAGAGAGGTCACGTAATAAGACCCGCTGGAACGTAAACTCCTCTCTCGTAGATAAAATAAATACAAAAAACCGCGTAACAGACAGGAATACAAACTGCAATCAATATACTTCCAACGACTGCGCTATCCGTAGCTTTAATTTAGACCGCACGCCGGACTCACCCCAGACTGCTATTAACACTCGCTCTGGAGGCAGATGTACTAATTCCCACTGGAGAGAAGGCAATTATTTGGCACCGCGCGAGGACGCTTCGCGAAAAATCGGGAATACTGGGCCGCCGGTTCGGCTAACGAACTCACAAGAACACCAAGAACCAATTACGAATTAATTTGCACTGGCGAACTGCTGCTTCAAGATGTGTAGTTTCTAACGCTGCGGACGAACGGAGAGCAGGCAACCAAAGGAAAGGCGCATAGGGAAGTCGAGCAGCGTCCGATCTGCTACCCTACACTGTGGGGGGAGGGAAAGGGAGAATCAAAATGAGGGAGAGCGTGAGCACCGCGCCCACGCACGAGGATGAAGTAAAGCACGGCAGGAAGAAAAAAGGATCATCAAAAGGCATTGCTCAATGCGATCGCAGCCACAAACGCGTCGGCCCAACACGTGACCGCCACGTCAGAGCGGGCGCGCGGTAGGTTTTTACGTGCTCCCGCTTCGCAAGCAGGCCAAAGAAAGCACGCATCTATTAAATACTACCGGGGGCCAAACATTTTCGCCCAACACGCCGAGTGTCAGAGGTGGCGTGACTGACCGTTAACTGCGAGGAGAATGGTTCCGCGGAGAGTTCGCTAGCTAAGGTTGGCGGGGTGACGTCATGGTCCCACCCAGTTGGTTTCTGTCCTTTCCTCCTCCGTGACAGGATGACTGTAAAACGGTCACTCAGAGAGGTGTATGCACTCCAACAACGCAGCAGATCGCGAATGGATTTCCGATGCAGCGACGAATGCGGCCACCAGTGTAAGTATTTTCGCCTCGGAAAAAAAAAATGTTCTGGCGTCCAGCCAGCTTCAGCGCGCTTTGTAAAGGGATGCGCTGGACTCAGTATTGAGGGAAATCGCACGACAGGAGTTCGGCGATATTTCCTCAGACCCGCAAGAGCCGCACGTTCGCTTTCCCGCCATTCCGATATACGGCGGGAAAAAATTTTAATTATCACGACGCAGAAAATAAAGGCCTAACAGGCATTCTCTTTTAAATTCCGGGCCCTATAGCCGCAGAACTGCGAGAGTCCGTTTGATGCCACGGATGTTAAATTACTTTCTCCTATCTGCGACGTTTTAGTCCACATTTTTTCAAAAGTAGGCATAGGCTCAGTCTCCAGTTTGTTTAAATGCCATTGCGTTGCTTCCTTATTGAGAAACAATTAGCTAGGCAGAAAGGGACGCTGATTATTATTATTATTATTATTATTATTATTATTATTATTACTATTATTATTATTATCTGGCTTAGCGGTACATCCACCCACTCCGGAGCGGTGGCTTTGCTATTGTAGGAGCATTGTTTACTAATTCGGCATAAAAATTAATATCCCTCTTTAGTGTCGCTTTGAACGAAAGGACCGACGGACGCTATATCGCCGAGTAAACGCCGCGTCTGAAGTTCAGCGACGGGTCTAGGTTCCGACGTCATGAGACAGCGCATTCGTCAGGATATTCCATATGGCGGGGAGATCGAGTGATAGAGCCAAAGTTAAACAGTTCACGGCCTAATTATGATCGTGAAGTAATCATGACTCTTTGACCGCTCATAAATCTACCGGCTCACGGACGGACCCACTCTTGGCTTAAAAGTGAAGCAGTCGATCCGCGCTATAGAAAAAAAGAAATACTTTTAGAAAGACCAATGTGTTAAGTGGCGTAATGCCGAAATGGTCCATCTATATTTCCCTATATATAATTATTCCATCTGGTGTGGCCATATTTCCGCCTTCGTCATATGGGTCATTTGGTAATAAAGGTGCTCGCTGTAATGAGAAATTCGACTCCATAGGAAAAAAGCTCAGAGTTTAAAGATATGTAAGATAAGCGAGGCAAAAACATCTAGACCAAAGAGGAAAATGTGTGTGCGTGTGTGAGTGGTGTCTGTCTGTCTGTGTCGATGTGTTCAAAGCTGCAGCAACATTCCGGAGCTTTAGGAAGCGGGACTATAGTGTACATGACGTAAAATGAAACGACAAAGTCGCAAGAAGATGCTATTTGCCATGCCGAGAGCGAAGAACCGCGTGGCAACGTACATTAATTGATTCGAGAAAGAAAGCGAGACAAGAACAGACACTTACGATAAAAGCTCGTTATCAAAACTTTCATGACATGCTAAAAATTATGAATAAATGGGACGCAGGATTAACGCGACGGTAAAAAACCGGCATGCGTATTACATTACCAGACAGTGCGTTTCATCCGCGCACGAAAGGCACCGCTCTCTGAATACGAAGTCTAGCGCGAACACCTAGCATTACGGGCGCCGACGACATCGCTTACGAAATTCCTCTCCTGGGCGCGCCCAGAAAAGAGGCACGGCGCCTTGACCTCACGAGAAATAAAGAAACAACGAAAGGAGGACGCCTGCAAAGCAAAGGCGTCATATTCGATGCTCTCCCTGGTCCATCTTCCTTGCCCAAGGTTCACTCAAACCTGTCGTTCCTAATCCGATTTCCGGATCTCTGCTCGCTCCCCACGCGAGACACGGAGGGCAAGGAAGTAACTTCCTCTCCTGGCAGCAGCAGCAGCAGCGCGACCAGCGAAGAAATGCAGCCGGAAAAAAAGAAAAGAGAAAAAAAAAGCAACATCGCCGAGCGATCGAAACACACACACCACATTCGGGCCGGTACATCTCTCCGAGAGCGAGGAAAAAGGTAGGGCCCGCCTGCGCTGCAACTACGAACGGAGCGAGAGCGCACGCTCGCCGAAACCTGGCACGCTCGCGTGGCGGCGCATCGCGCGGTCATCGCGAGCCCCACGCGGTATAGACGGTTTAGTTCCGTGCAGCAGCGGCGCGCTAGACCAGAACGGCGTTAGCCATGTATGTACAAAGTAGTGCGAAAGCATTTTTTTTCTTTTTCGGCGGTATGCAAGTACCTTCCATGCTTCGAGAATGCGTAAGGAATTGAGGGGGCAAAAATATCCACAACCGTGGCCAGCAAACGAGCGATATCTAGTCGCCGCGAAAAAAATCCGCGACGTACCTGTCCGTTCCTGTAAACTTGTAAACTTAAAAAAAATAAGAAGGAGACGATTGGTCTGATAATATTGTATAACGTCTCGAGTTATAAAGGCAAGCCGTATATAGCGGATGCTTCCGGCCAATTTTGACCATGCACCTCGGTTTCTTTACCGAGCACCCAAAGCACCGCACTACCTTTCTTTTTTTTTTTTTAAGCGACAGGTTTACTGGCCTCGAACTTGCGATTTCACCGTGGCGGTGCTCCGAGGAGGCACATGACGTCACAACGCGCGCCTCGCCGCGGATATTTCTCTCTCTCTCGCTCCCTAGTCACTACTGCACATGCGCCACTAATAGCACCGAGCCACAGGTGTTCCGCCGCTGCGCAGAGCCGCGCCTTCCCTCCGCCGCCGTTTGGTATGACGTCACACCGCGTTCCTCGTCGTTGCGCTCGCTTCCGCTGGCTTCACCAGCTGCGTCGCATGCCTGATAACATGTCGGAGGATGGAAAAGGAGAGCTCGCGTGCGCCGCAACCACATTTGAGGCGGCAGTGTGGACGGCGACAATTCTGATAAGTAGGAGGAGGCCTGGAATCGACATCGGAACGAGATGAAGAGGAAACGAGTCGCCCCGGAAACAGACGAACAGCGCGCCGAACGACTGGCTAAACGCCGCAGCATAGCTAGACAATCAGACTAACCTGGACTTGCTTCACCTTCAACGTAATGCGACCGCCAGCAAGGTCGCAGATCGAACGTGCAACCTCGCGCCATGAAACGAGCGCCAGCAAGCATTTCGGTCCCATTATAAGGTTTACGAAATAACCATGCGGATCCCCAGCGTCTGCAACAAGTCAGCGCCTGTACGTCTTGTGCTCTGCTCTCCGCTATACCTTTTGTCCCTTTTCGTTTTTCATTGACGACACGTAGCCCGGAAGCACTTTACCCCGTTTCGACGTCTGCCCTGCAATACCCTCATTTCAGCCCGATTAGGCCCTTAGGCGAGTCATCTAATTCGAACGCTAGTTTCCAGTTGACCTCCATTACAGCCTTGCAAAGCTTTCGGCGACAGAAAACTCGGGGCATTCACCTTACTGCCACGAGAGGACAGAAGCCCAGCCAGGTCGTTTCTTTTTTGACACGATCGATAGTGAGCGCGCGTGGTACTTGGCTCCTTTCGCATTCATGGCCGAACAGCAAGGACACGCCGCGCGGAAAAGCCCCAACTTTTGTTTTTTTCGCTGCAGTCAAAGTACGCGACGGGTGACCGCGAAAGGTGATTGCGCAAGAAAACTTCATTCCAAGTATGGAAACTCGTGCGCATACAGAAGAAACAGCCGCCTCGAGACTGAAAGTTCATTCTATATTCAATTCCTTCTGCACACGCCCGTACGGTACATTCAGTATAGGCAAGCACGTAGATTCACCGATATTCCTTACTCCGCTTAAAAAGTAACATAGTAACATCTCCCACAAGAAAAAAAAAACAATTCTTTTTCCTTGGTCTTTAGAATATCTTCGTTTCAGAAATACCGACGAAGGAATGTCGCCTACTGATTCTCACATCCAGAATACAAAAAAAAAGAAAAATTGAGATACATGAATAAACAGAAATAAAAAAGAAAAAGAAAAGAAAAAAATAGAGAGCCACGCGGTTTCTAAGGAGCGAGCAAATTTCAGACTGGGATATTTCGCGGACCCTTTTGGACCAATCTACGTTACCTGGACTAATTTGCATATAGACCGTAAGGCGCCTTCAGTTTATCTCCAGCCATATTTCGTTCTCGAGAACATAACGCGTTCCCTTCAGAGCATTCTGTTTTCTTTTTTCTTCTCTTCTTTCTTTCTCTTATTTTGAATTCGGTTTGTAGACCGCCCGTGCCATGCGAAGAACGCGGAAACCTAAAGAAGAGGCCTCACGGATAGTAACAATCATTTCAACTGGCAAAAAAAAAAAAAAATGCATGCCACTAACTTCCAGTACATTAACGTCTACGACGTACACCGGAATCTGCGGATGGCGCCTATTACGCTCCGACCGCGCTGCAGGAAGTATTGACACTGCCGAGGCGCACAGCGCCCACAGCCAGTCCTTCTCGCATTCGGGCGTTGCTGCGTGTAGATAGCGATGATGCACCGAACTACCGGGCAGCAGTCTGGCATCGATCGCTGCTATCGAAAGGCACGCACAGCCGGGCCTACAGGCACCTAGCGGCAATAACTGCGCATCGCCCTTCCGCCCGATAGCTATCGTGCATCGGCTCGGCTCGTCTGGACCACTTACGCTACCACCGTGCTCTGGAGGTTAGTGAGTGAGTCACGTGCCCACTGGCGAACTGTTGCGGATGCTGGCAGTCGTGGCGCCATGGACCTCCGAATCGAAGCTGCGCACGAAACTGAAAAGCGCTACGGACTCTGAGATGGCGGGCGACTGCCAGCTCACGCCAGGCCTCCGAGGTGGTGTGCACCTCGTGTACGGCATTTGGTAGAGCTGAAAGAGCTTTAATAATGACGATGATAATAAATAGTTCATTGGTTACAAAAAAAAAAAGTGTAGGGATGACCGCTGACTTAGACGGCCGAAAGACCCTGGGCGCCGGCGGCCTTAATTCTCGGCCGAGAGACCCCCACCGGCTTTTGCACAGCTGGGTCAGCGCTGCACACCAACCAGTGCCAACCAGTGCCTCCCACTGCTTCGTAATGTTCAAGTTATCGCGCGGAAAAGGTAGTTTCTTGCATTATCACATGATGTGGGTGAGTTTCGCGGATTCATTACAGAACTTACAAGTGTCCGCGTATCTATCTGGATAGATACGCGCGTGAAGCCTCGGTTAGCGATGTGTATTCGTCTGTAATCGGTGCCAGGCACGTTCCCCAGCCTTGCACAGCTGTTTACGGCCTGGCGGTAGTGTGCGACGAGCTAAGCGCGCGGTTACAGGGTCCACTGCGCGAGAGCTGCTTCTTTGTTTCTTTATGTCGGAACAGTTACGGAAGTTACGGTAGTGGACTTCACAGGCTGTCTACTGCTGCTGAGCTTTCCTTTCAAGAACGCATGACGTCGTATATTTGCAAACGCTCCGAAAGCCGCCAGCGCCGTAAACTCCAAGGAACTCGCCAAACGCTATCATTTCCAAAACTGTATTTCGAATATCCTTTATCCCAAGCAGCCGCTTCTTTTTTTCAGTTTCTAAGATTAGTAAACGAACAGACAAGCTCAGATGAATAAAGAATTGGATAGTCCAGCGACAGACATTCGAAGGACGCGGAAAGAATGTGCAAGACTGAGCGGTAAATTACGGTAAATGAGAATGTGGCGCCACCTGCAGAAGCGTGCAACAACTGCGACCCCTGAAGCACGGTTCCGCGCTGCGCGGGCAATCTTGAGTGGCCGTGCGCAGAGCACAGACCACACGAAAATGACAGTGCCCGCCTCCGATAAATTTACTATTTCACAGGCTTAATAGGGGAAGGGGGGGGGGCAGTCAATTTAGGAGCCTTTGTACCGCCTGGCCAAATTAAATGTCGCCAAGAGTTAACAATAAACGGACGACTTTAGTAAAACGGCGCCGCTGTAAGCTGATGAGTGTTGTTCATGCTAGTCAATAGAATATGTTCTTGCGGTAACCCATGAACATGACAAGCAAGCTATTTCCTTCAGTGCGCATGTGCGCACTCTTTCTGTCACACCTTCCCTCTCCCCTTATCTTTTCTTTATATTTCCGAGCGTGAAATAAACCCGGCGTTCTTCGGCTGGAACGACTGTCTCGTTCACTACGGGAGGGGCCTTGCCTCCGCCCGTCAACCATCGCAACAGTGGCGACGAGAACCCCCACGGATACGCAACAGCGACCGGGCACCAGCCACGACACGAAGACGCCCATCAGCCCAGCCGCGACCATGGCCCTCAGGCTTCCGGATTTCATAGAGGACACAGATAAGTGGAACGCATACCTCGTAAAAGTCGACGCTTACTTTGAAGCAAACGAGGTTACAGACGACGCCAAGAAGAGAGCCTTGTTGGTTGCGGCGTTAGGATCTAGGACCGTGGAAATTCTTTGCGGTAGAGTAGCACCTAGAAAGCCGAGCTCACTAAGCTATGAAGAAGTTGTTTCAACCTTGAATGAGCACTATGATCCATCTCCTAACGAGATATCGGAAAGTTTCAAGTTCTTTCATCGAAGCCAACAAGAAGGAGAGTCTATGCAGGCGTTTATCGTAGCAATTCGTCGAATAGCCCATAACTGCAATTTCTCTTCGATGTTGCAGCGAATGCTGAGGGATCGCATCGTTTGCGGAGTGCGGTCGAAAAACTTGCAGAAACAGCTACTAGCCAAGAAGGATTTGACTCTTGCGGAAGCCGAAGCACTTGCTCTAGCAGCAGAAAGCGCAGAGCTAGGTTCGCAACAGATAAGCAGTCAAGGTGACGCCATCGATGCGCTCAACTTTCAGCGGAAAGGGGAACCCGCAATATCAAGGAATGAACCGAGTATGTCAGTGCAACAATGTAGCTGCTGTGGCAGACAAGGGCATCAAGCCATTGCGTGCTCGCTGCGAAGGCGCCGGTGTTACAAATGCGGGCGACAAGGTCACTTGGCGCGAGTATGCTCGCGAACAGTTCCCGCCCATCGAACCTTGGCGATAACCGAATGTTCAGCTGACATTGAAGACAGCGGCAGCAATGCATTGCAAATATGGTCAGTAAAAAGTAATGAATGTCTGGTTCCGCCCATACAGAAACTTGTCACGTGGAATGGAATTCCGCTGAAAATGATAATCGACACCGGTTCGCCTGTCTTCGTGGTGCCTAAAGCAATATACGAAGCTCATCGTCATAAGTGGCCACCGTTTTGTGAGGCTGCGCTAACCCTTTCATGTTACCTTGGAAAGCTACCACTGCTGGGCGTTCTGCAAATGCAAGCTTCCTATAAGTCTGCGACAGTTGACTGCAATCTCGTAGTGTTGAACTGCGAAGGCCCTAGCCTTTGTGGCCGTGACTTACTACAGAAACTCGAAATAAAAGGGGCGCCGCTTCTTCAGATCACGTCGCAGTCAACCGAAGTGAAGCTGGAGAGCCAAGGAGCTGCACCCGTGATGGAGCAGTACGCTGACCTTTTCACGGAGGGCTTGGGACTCATCAAAGGGCCACCCGCACGGCTGCATATAAAGGATGGAGCAACACCAAGGTTCTGCAAGGACGAAGCGGACCAGGAGGATGAGGCCCAAATTGTACTGACCATGGACCAGTGGGATCAGTCTGCCATGCCGTTAAAGGAACTCAAAGCGCTCGCCGTCGCTGATGAGGTACTCTCACAGGTACGCAAGTACACACGGGAAGGTTGGCCGCGCAGTTCTGACATGGAAACGAAAGAGATGGCAGAGTTCTACAAAAAGCGGCATGAGCTCTCTGTTACTGAAGAAGTGCTCTACTGGGGTCATCGCCTTGTAGTGCCGACAAATGCGCGAGGGAAGCTGCTAAAGCTACTACATGCAGCCCACCAAGGCGTGTCCGCTATGAAGGCAAAAGCCAGGTCTTTATTTTGGTGGCCCGGCTTAGACCACGACATCGAGCGCATTGCAGCGACCTGCCACAACTGCGTGCAAACGTTACCGATGCCTCAGGCAAAAGAACCAGTAGGTTGGCCCGATACGCGCGAAAGGTGGTCGCGCTTGCATATCGACTATGCGGGACCAATCAAAGGGAAAATGATTCTGGTAGTCGTCGATTCACACACAAAGTGGATTGAGGCGGTTCCCATGTCGCAGGCTAACGCTCACAGCACCGTTAATGCCCTCAGGACAATATTTAGCCGTTTCGGTATACCGCGAACGGTCGTGTCAGACAACGGGACGCCATTCACAGCATGGGAGTTCGAGCAGTTTATGAAGCGAAATGGAATAGTACATATTCTGGCACCTCCCTATCACCCCCAGAGTAATGGCCTAGCCGAGCGAGCCGTGCGCACCGTCAAAGAAGGCTTGAAGAAGATAGGAGGCAGTTGCATCATAACGTCGTTGGCCCGGCTGTTGTGCAATTATCGAAACGCACCACACCAAGGAGGCCCTTCTCCTTCAGAGATGCTATTAGGTTACCGGTTGCGCACAAGACTGGACATGTCTTTTCCTCCCAGAGCCTGCCCTGCTAAAGCTGTGACTGACTCAAGCTGGAACTTTGCACCGGGAGACTATGTGTACGTGCGAAATTACGGCGTCGGCGATAAGTGGGCCCCAGGCACTGTGGAAGCTACCTCTGGCGCTCGCCTCCTGGATGTTAAGACTGCAGACGGGGTTGTCCGCCGCCACTTGGATCAAGTTCGTAAGCGGACCACAGATGAGACCCCAGCAGCCGTCGACCTGTCCAGGCTTCCCACAACGGGTTCCCCGGTATTAAAGGAACCAAGGACCTCTGAAACACCAGAAGCGCAACCTCAGGAGCTACGTCGCTCCACACGAACAAAGAAACCTGTCGTGCGTTTTGGTTACTAAGGGTGAAGAAATGCGGTAACCCATGAACATGACAAGCAAGCTATTTCCTTCAGTGCGCATGTGCGCACTCTTTCTGTCACACCTTCCCTCTCCCCTTATCTTTTCTTTATATTTCCGAGCGTGAAATAAACCTGGCGTTCTTCGGCTGGAACGACTGTCTCGTTCACTACGGGAGGGGCCTTGCCTCCGCCCGTCAACCATCGCAACAGTTCTTCATTGCGCAAAAATAACTAAGTTATTTAGCCAGCTATTATTTACCTTAAGTGATACAGACTCAATCCAAAAGCTGCGAAAGATATTGAGAAATGACTAACAACAGCATTTAGAGCAACCTAGGCTTCCTGCGACCTCTCGTTTTTTCGACTAAAAAAGAAATCCCGCCATATTTGAAGAAATAAAATTGAAAGAAAAAAAAAAAAAGAGGAAAACGTGACAACGCGTCTGCGCGCAAGCGAATGCTGCGGAAGAAACTTAAGTAGCCAACGACCAGGGAACGAGACATGAAAAGGAAAATGACAGCCGTTAGGTTAAGAAAAAAATCGGCGGACCCCACGCACTGCAGAAATCGATGTAAGCGAAGCTTTGTATGCAGTTTGCTTTGATTAGCGATAATTTGCGGTGATGTTGGCGGCGAATGTGTAATTACTTCAGCGTTTAGTCCAATACGAGAGCGGTGAGTTGATCTCACGCGTTACCTTGTGTGCACCACTGCTGTTTGCCTACGTGGTACACAGAACACACATGTAGAGGTGTCTGCTTGTGGTGTTGTGCCGTCGTCCTTCATAATGTCTGAGAGCGTTGGGCCTTACCATTGCCCCACATGGCACATCGCACCGTGGCAGAAGTGTTAAACTTTATTTGAATTATGGGGCTGCACGTGATTCAATTAATCGTTATAATTGTATGCATACATTGTATGCATACATTCGCGCTTTGCACCACGTTTCGCTGCGTAGCGAAGACGCTCCTGCTCCGCGCGATGCTTCGTTCGGGCCTGGGTGTCCTCGATGTTGAGTGCACGCTTTGGAGCCATTTTGCTGGCGCGTGCTTAGGTGCTGCTTCTGCATACGTGGCCAGCACGCTGTTAAGACGCCAGCTCCAAGCGCTCTCTTCAGGCCATGGACAATTTTAATGTTTACGCTATCACCGCCCAGCATGCGACCTCCACAGCCCAGCACCTGTAAATTTGTCACATAGGAAAGCAAGCACAGCACGTGCTATACGCACAAACGTCGCAACGCAACGCGTCTTCGCATTCTACTAAAACAAGCTCCGTCGTTTCCCTAGCTTTACCGCAGCAAGCACATTCTGCTACGCGCGGTGGCATGCGCCATCTGGTGGCGTTGCAAGAAACCCAGCAGCATGCGCGGGAAAGTCGAGAGAAGAGGAAAAAAAAAAGCTTCGCTTTAATAAGGCCGCAGTAACTGTACGCATTCGAGAGTAAATCCATATAGCCGATGTTCCAGCTGCGAACAAAAGGAAGGAATGAAGTTGAGCTAAGTATGCAATCAGCAGAGCGTGTGGTAACTGGTGGTCTACTGAATTAATACAATCGGTGCAAATGGAAGAAATACGTAGTCGAGGACGGTAGTGAATTAGGTTGTGTGATGAGATCCGAAAATTTGCAGGCGTTTAGCGAGCTGACTATAGACATGTAGGGATAATGACGAGAGGACCTTGTCCTGCAGTGGACATGATGATGATGTTCGTGGTGACACCTGCGAAATTAAATGTTAAGACTAAAGCGAACTGGATCCATCTTCTGGTTCTGCAGTAGTTCCGCTTGCGTGTGACGTTACAACCCGCAGTTTTTTGCCGCACTGCAGCAAACATACCTCGCGACGCGGCCATCAACTCCTGCATGCCCTTGCTGACAATGCCCTCTGCTACTAGGCCGACGTAAACATGGCGCTGACTGTGGGCCGTCCGAACATGTTTGATTTTTGAATTTCTTTCGACTGCCCGGCACGTTTGCTTTCCCTAGTTCAGCGGACCGGCACGAGCTGAAAATGAGAAGCACGCTAGTAATCGATCCGCTCTACGGCATTCGAAGACTGCACACAGTGGCCACGTGGCGCCATCTATGAACTGTCGCGTAAAGCACACTCATGTGCAGAGAGAGGTAAGAGCAAAAAAAAAAAAAAAATGTACTGCGAAATCAACGCGGGAGAACTGAGGGGGACATGGCGCCTGGAATAAAGAGACGAACTCAATAGGCTCAGAAAACGGAACGTTTTCAATTTGGAACAAGAAGCACTCGACAGAGCACAAAGACCGAGAAGGCGCTGGCTCACTCTTTGCACCGGCTTTAGCACTGTTTGCGACGACCTCATTTAGTCGCGCTGTTGCATTTTGAATCCAGTTTTATTTCCAGGGCATTTCGTAAGCAACACAGCTGCAGCTTTCTTTTCTCAATCATACCACGGCTATAGGTAACATGAATGTGTTCTGTAGGCCAAGAAAGTTCTATTCTTTTAAAGCTTTTTTTTCGGCAACTAGAACGCAGCATCGGCAGCACTGCACAATTAGCCTTGTTTCCGGAGGAATACTCACACTTATCACCATCTAGCACGCAGTGGAATTAAGCATAATCTAGGCTATATTATTGGAGCTGATGAAACGTTCGCAGCATTTTGAATCGTGCCGAAGGCTACTCACGAAGCCGAGGTGAGGTGCTTAGAACAAACCGTCATCGGTTCCAGCCCGTCAGGAAGAAATTCGAATGGACATTGGGGTCGCGGCCTGGCAGCGCCTAGAGCGGTTGCTTTTCTTTTTCCTAAGCGTGTTCTCCAGTAGGAGCTGCCACTGCATTTTCAAGCAGTCATCGCCTACATAGCGCCTGTCAGGTGCTTTCCTCACCAACGCCGAAGTGGCATATCGTCCACGTGCGTCCTTAGAGCCTCAGTATTCCGAAATTAACGAAGAGGAAGCTTGCGTACATAGTCACTGTTAGACCCAAAGCCAGATGACAGCAGCTATAACGACCCGTACATGCACACACAATATTGCTGGGTCGGTACGGTGGACTACGCAGATAAAATTGGCTACATCATAACGCCTGTCCATTCAACTCTATCGAAGGTCGTTAACGTGCACCGCGGATGTAATGATAGTCAGCTCTCCGTTTACTTCCGTGTGCGTGCGTCATTTACATTCGTGAATATACGAATAAAGAAAGAAAGAAAGAAAGAAAGAAAGAAAGAAAGAAAGAAAGAAAGAAGGAAAGAAAGAAAGAAAGGCTTTTGGTGACTCAATACGAAAGTTTACGGGCTGACAGCTAGCGCCACCAGGCTGTGCAGGGAGCAAACGGCGAGCTATTTGACGAGCGCCATCTGCTGAGCGCAAGGCGAGCCTTGCGCCAGTTATTTACCGAGCGCCATCTACGAAGCAGACGGAGAAGTGTTTATCGATCTGTACCGAAACAGACGACGACAAAACTCCGTAGTCTCGTGTGCCATTCTCGCCGAGCCTCGCAACCCTCGTGCTCTTTCGAGCCTACAATGCTTCGCCGCACGAGAAAGGCTAACGAGCGTTCGCCAGGAAGCGGTTAATCGAGCGTCAGCGCCACGATCAGCATGACGCTCGGGCGCACCCTGACCTTCGCACAGGATTGTTCCTGTCTTGGTCACCGTGCACTCGGCGACGTTAACGATACTGGCATCAAATGAGGCGTCCAGGGTCGCCCGCAATAAAGGACGCTTAGACGATCTGTCCACAGTAAAAAACGCTTGGCGCCCGGCTGATGCAAGTTTGTCTCGTCCCCGTCTGCTCGATATCGTACATTCCTTCTTCGTCTGCTGCAGTTCATTTCCGTGCGTCTACGCACTGTAGACCCTCTTTGGCGGAGCACTTTCCTTTAGACCAACGAGATGGCGCTATGGGCGGCGCATCGCGCGTTGCCTCGGCGAAAGCATGCAAATCCGAAACTATTACCGCTTCTGCCCTGCTATACTACTGTGCGATCAAGCTGTCGGAAATGCGACTGGCTGTTCGCTAACGCAATGTGCTCCATTAGTGCTGAAAAATGTGGAATGGTAGAGGGAAGACACGTGCAGTGGTTGGCTGCAAAAAAATGTGACTGGCACATTGAGGAATGTAATGAATCTGCGTGATCAAGTGCGCGGACCGCTGCTACGTAAGGACAGTCTGGGTAGCGGGCCGTTCGCGATGCACGACTTTCTCGGAGGATAAAAAAAAAATTCACTCTTCAGCCAGCGCTGTATCACAAACTTCCAAAGGAAGGCCTTCCGCCCGGTGTAAGAGTTGTCGGACGATCCCACCGCTGTCAAACAGATGTAGGAGTTGTTGGACGATCTCGCCGCTGCCACCATTTGAAGGAGATGAAGGTCGTAGAGAGGAACTCGGTGAACAGGATTTATTTACATATTAACATTTAAAACAAGACATACATCGACAGTCTAGCGTGACTCCCAAATGGAGCCCGCAAGACGACGCATACAGCAAACAGCTCACTAGTACATTTCGAGCATGACAACGAGCACGCAGCTCACTAGTACATCTCGAGCACAACAACGAGCACTCAGCTCACTACGACGAGCACACAACGAGCACACCCTAGCAGCCGGCAAACGCTGCTTATAAGCACTTGTTCCCCCCTTGATTCCAAGCGAACGGGAACGTTCGTCCAGTCATCGTTCGACGTCACCGTTCGACGTCACCGTAGATGACCCGCCCTTTTGGAGGAGGGCCAGGGCTGTTGTAGGAGGATGATGACTCACATACACGTGCCGCACACACACGGGTGAAAAGGGCCGGAGCCGACGTCAGAGGGCTTCGTAGAACTCTGCTTTGTCCCGGGCGGCGCGGCCGAGGACCACATTCCTGAGCTGACCGCGCGCCACGTGGCTGCCGGCCATTCGCAGTTCTCCGAAGTGCGCCCCGTCCACCGGATTGGAACACGTGGAGCGGGCTGAAAGCTGGCACGTTGTCACCCCGTACGGCCATTCCTAACACCGGAACGTCGGCAGAAAGGAGTAGCACCGCTTCCTGGCCAGAGTATGCTTCTCCCACTCTATCTACACAAAATCACCCATAACTCACAGGCCAACTATTTCGCTAACGTATCAAGAATAAGTGCGCCGAAGTACGGTTGACGTCTTCTGCACTGACTACAAAAGAATTTTGCAAGGCACAACGTTTCGTGGCGATCCACAGAGGGTAAGCGAGTGACTAGCGGTAACACGTCATCGCTACAAGCTATTGCAAAGTACGCAACATCCACGTTCCAAGACTTGTGCGCAGCAAAAACAAATGTACCGCAACCGAGTACACCTGCAAGCGATTAGGCAGAGAATAAACAAGCGTATTGTGAATGCACCGAGAAAACTAGATTGCAAACCGCTGCTTCAAAGCGCTTGGCGAATAAAGAATGATGAGGAAAACACACTGATCCCGAGATAATTCATAAGCGGAACGTTAGGACCGCTTAGGGTACGTCTTTTGACCCACTTTTAGTATATGCACCATACACGCTCACGCGTTGTTTGGACAAGGAGTAATGAGCAGCGAAAGCGCGTACGTTCCCTCTGAAGCTATAGCCAAAGCTTCGTATCGACGAGCGCCCAATCACCGTATAGGATATCCGCCGAAACAGAGGTTCGATCGATTGATTCGAAGTGAGTTTTTTCGATCTTTGACATTTCGTCACTGCTGAATGCTGAGCTAGTCGGTTGTACTGGCAACACGGCTGCAGCGCTAAGGAAGACGACAAGATTGGCCGCTCAGTACTGTGCCAATCCTGTGCAATGCCAAGGATTCCGCAACAGGGTTAGCCCTTTCTTATCGGAATTTCATAACTCAAGCGATAAATGTACATTGCGTGCATCTGAATGACACAAGGCAGAGAAATATAAACAAAAAAAAATGTTCTCAGTGCAGTTTTCCGTAACTAATCAATGTTTGTTTGTTTGTAACATTAAGAGGCTCGACATGTAGGAAAGCAGAGTTGCAACAGCCCAAAGCCAAAAAACAAAACAAGAAATTATCTGTAGCGCTCGCCGGCCTGCAGACTCAACCGAATGGTGTAGTAAGCGTCCTGAAAACAATAAGGATACAGTTAAGCTACGTAACAGGCCGGATGTGCTACGAAAAACAACCAAAACACATAGAAACAAACCAAAGCCGAAAATCAAACGCTCATAAAAACAAGCATTGCCGCAACAGAACGAGCCGTTATGTTCGCGGCGATAGCCAAAAAAACATATTCGCGCGTAAACAGGCGCAATTACCGTCACGGCGACAGTAAAACACTCTGTAATAAGGCGGATGGTACACAACGTTTATAGCTATCGCTCCCCTTGGCCCGCAGTACAAGCGCGGAACCGGTGCGAAATTTATTATAAGAGGAAAAGAGATGGAGGCAGGGAGGGGGGGAGGGAGAGAAACGAAAACAAGGTAATGTGGCCACCACCGTAAAAAGACAGCGCAGGCGCACGAGAAATCCAAATACCAGACCGCGCCTCCCGCCGCAGAGCCATCTCGTCGATCGATCGAGAACCGCGCGGTGCTTCAAGAATTCATTCATTCATTCATTCAACCCGGTGCCACGCGGGGCGGTATTCTCCCGCGCGTGGGAGCTCGCGTCGACTCCGGTTTGCATGCGATGTCACCCGAGAGGTATCCGCCAATAGGAACATCGCGGCAGAGTTCACACAACAAGCGAAAAAAAAAAAAAAGAGATGCGAGTACAGCTTTGCGCCGCGGCTGAGTGGTGCAGCGACGGTGGTCCACCGGTTTGTCTCTTTGTTTTTTTTTTTTTTAAACGAAATAAAAGACACTCTCGTGCATAAAGAAAGACACCGAGGAACCCCGGTGGGCGTTGCCGTGCGTGAATTATTTACACTGATGTTCTTCGCAAGCGACAGAGCGGGGCGAACATGCCGGAACAGATGCAAGATTGACGCGCCGCCGCTGAAGATCGCGGCGCCGAGCCGGCGCAATTGGAAGCGATACCGAGCACGCGTTACCCCGAAAGTGGTAAAACGTGGACAACAAATGCCGATGCAGAAGTAGAGAAAAAAAAGGGGGGTTGAGGCGGAAGAGGGCACAGCCGCGCGAAAGAAAAAGAAACGACGGCCTGCGAGCTGGGTATTTTTTTATTATTGCTAAATTTCGCCAGCATTTCTTTCGCTAGGTTCCTTCACGTCTTTCTTCGTGTCGCCGCGACAGAAGGGCGCCGTCTGCTGCGCCTGTCGAGCAGAGCGATGCGGTAAATTTGTTACGCGTCAAGCAGGCCGAGCAAGAAAAAATGCGTTTCTTTATCCTCCCCCCCCCCCCCCCCCCGATATTCTGCACGTTTGTATTCTTTTTTTTTTCTATCTTACAGTAGAAGCGCTCTCAGCAGACATGTCTACATGAAGAAGCACCAGATGTCTGGCCGGACAACACAATAATCACGTTAGAAAAAAGAAATATCTAAACTGCGAGTCCTACAAATAAAAAAAATAAAGGGAGGCTGAAATTAAACAATGGAAACAAACAAGCTAAAGAACACCCCCCCTCCTCCTATCAGAAATGTAAAGGAGGAATCAAAAGGTAGAAACAAGAAGGGAATGCTTAAAAGAAAAGAGGAATAGAAAAGGAAGCAGGCGCCTTCAACTACAGCCTTTGTCGCCGAGTTCGCGTGAAAGGTCAGGAGAACTGCGAAAAGGCCAAGGTCGTGCCATGTCTCGGCTCCAACCCCTTAATTCTCACTCCGGCTCTCTCTCTCTCGCTCTCTCTCTCTCTCTCTCTCTCATTTCGCGCATCCCTTCGCTTATACCTTCTTATCTTTCCTTCCTCTTGAGAGCGATATATGAACGAAGAAAGACGAATAAAAACTACAATAAATGAAACAGGCAAGATGCGGACGACCCAGAGACTCATCACCGGAACTACGAGCAATCTGCAGAGAGATAGCCGCCCTTGTATATCTGTTCACCAATTCCCGCCGGAACGAAGCGCGCCAGCATCTATAGGCGAGGCCAAATCCGAGCCAGTGTGCGGACATCACCTCCCCGAGCTGCTCGGTTCATCGGGCACATTTCACGCCACGGCAATGGGAGACACGCAAACTGAGAATGAGCCGCACCGACTGCCAAGCGGAAATCGAAAAAGGAAGAGAAAAGAAGGTCGAAGACGACCAGCGGCATGGACTGAAGGAGGGGCGCCGTGCAAATAGAGCCACGTTTTCTTCGAGCTCGACACCATCTGTCGTTCGGGATGCAAGCCCCCGGCTTCCTCGCGGGACCAGCCAGATCGATAGATGGGTGGTGTGCCGCGGATAAAATAGGTTCGTTACGAGCGAAAAAGAGTTGCGCAACTGTGTGTACAGAACTTCCACCTACGCAGCATCGTGAGCAAGGCTTCCGTAGCAGCTAGTTGCTACGGCATGGTTGCGGGTTACTATGCGCGTTTTACGCGGAGTAGCCAGATCAAATAAAAGAACTATTGCTAGTGACTGCGTACCTGTCTCTTCCTCTGTGTTGTGTGGTTACTGCGCTATCTATCGGCTAGAGCGCAGAAGGAGAATTCCACATTGTATACTTATTTGGTCAATATCGATGCCCTTAATCTGACTGCGAAAAGCGCGGCTGCTTTCAGATGCACGACACACAGCAATATTCTGGTGGTGTCAAAGATGGGATGACCACCCTTCAGGGGAAGCAACAGAAAACGTGCAAGCATACTTTACGAAAACAACCTAACATCAAAACGGACAAACAAGTAACAATTCTTCAGGTTACCACGCAATCATGCAAAAGTCGTAGTCCAGCCGCCGACTTAAGTCGGGTAATCATAACGGCCGTAATCTCATAACGGTTAATCATTATTACGAAAAAAAATTGCAGTAATATCAAGTGGTTTGAGGCTGCGGGCTACGTGGTTTGAGGCTGGGGGTTAGGAAATATGCCTTAGGCTTTAGCGTGAAGAAAACTTTAAAAAAAGGGGGGGGGGGAGGTATTCATACTTAATTTGCATCACCCAAAACGCACAAACATTGGGGAAAACGAAGTACACCAGCGCTTTTTCACACTGCCCAGTTGGGAACGGGATCGGGAAACGAACCCGAAAGCCTCTCGCGCTTAGCACTATAACGCCACACAGTCACCTTGCTACCATGTCACCTTGAATATACAGGCCGATCTTTCCGGAAGAAAATTCACCGCGTAAAAATCGCTTTTCTTACGTTTTTTTTTTTTTCGTTCACGTTTACGTAAGCACTGATTACGGAACCGGCCACGCCACTCGGCGACTGCTACCCCAGTGACCACATAAAGCTATATTTATACAGCTCATCTTCGTACTCCTCTCAACCCCCTCCCTGGCTGGCGATGGCAGCGGTATGGCGCCTTCGCTAACCCTGTCCGAGAGTAACTGGTTTTCCCGCTGCGTTGCCTAATACCGCTGGCTGCTGTCGAATTGATTGCTTCTGCTAAAGATTACGAAACCACGACCAGACACTCACTGCCAGTGCTCGATGGTGATCGCCATCACTAGACCCCAAAATAACTAATGGTGAGAAAAGGGGGCAAGAAAACGCAATGCACAACACCGGTCGTGTTTTCCATCGCGGTAGCCACGGACGCTGGAAGAAAGAGAAACCTGTGCCAAGTAGTTAAACCATGTCCGCTTTTGTGGAACGCAACTTCGCAGAACAGCACTCTGAATGGCGAAACGGTGCAGGTGCGTTTGTGTTCTAACTTTCAGGAGAAGCCAGACCAACCGTCATGACTTAAATTATGTCCGAAGACATGCGCTCGCGCCGTTCTCCGATATATATGCATTCGAGTTTACGCGTACAGGAGCATAAGTCTGCCACCTCAAGCACGACGACAAGAAGGAGGCATCACCGTTAACGCTAAGCTAGGCCAACAGAATAAGCTAAAGGATCACGCCTTCGGCAACTTGAGCTTTCTCCCGCATGTCGCCGTAGTGAATGCAGAAACGCTGGTACGGAAATCTCCGGAACTACAGAGTGCAGCAAGCATCCGGAAGCACAGAGCCCAGATGGGGAGAGACAATTTGACTTATTAACATACACTGCACGCGACACGCCGTACCATGGCGATATGAGAACAATACAGAGGCGACACAACTAGGCGAAAGGGCGCCAGATGCACACGTCTAGCGAACCACGGACGGCAGCCGTACGGAGAGTGGACGCAGTGAACAGGCCGCAGGAACCGCAGGAATGACGGCAGGAACAGGAATGACGGTAGGAATGGCGACAGGAACATCGTACAACTAGTAGCGTTATAGAAGCGTCAGGTCACCTATAGTACGGTCCTAAAAAAACGTTTTTACTAAAGTAAACAGGGATGAACTGTGGTGTAATTCACCAGACATCGAGCGCGGGTAGACGACCTTCTAACTGTTGCGGCTAACAGGCAGAGATCAAGTTGGACAGATGCACATAACGACTTGAAACAATGACAGGTGGTGCGTCATAGTA
This sequence comes from Dermacentor andersoni, assembly GCF_023375885.2. NCBI lineage: Eukaryota > Metazoa > Arthropoda > Arachnida > Ixodida > Ixodidae > Dermacentor > Dermacentor andersoni. Next base: position 74,732,707 of record NC_092820.1, on the reverse strand, counting down.
ATCGAATGGGCGCCAAAGGAAATGCGAACACACCCGAGTCTGGCAGACGATTAGACAGAGTGATGAAACTGCGCAGTTTACCGGGAAGTATAGGGTGGGCTCGGTTCACGCACGACAGGGCCGCGCAGTTGGAGATCGGCGCTAGAGGATTTCGTCCTGCACTGTACTCGAAAAAGGCGGACGGCACCGGTGTGAGGAAAAAGAAACATTTAACGAGGACGCCACCTGAAATACGAAATCAAACTGCGGAAACTTTCAGCAACCTCTTCTTTCTTTTTTTTCGGAAGCCAGAAAACGAGGCAAGTAGGAAGCACGCCTAACCATGAAAAAAAGCAAAGAAAGACATCGGGGCAGAAGAAAACAAGGCAACTGTGAGTGTAGCTATCTCAGCCAGTGTGTCCCTCCTACGTGACGGAAACAGGACGCGCATTAGGAGCACGTCAGCCCGGGAAAAGCGGGCGGCGAACGTGACCAAGCGGTCCGAACCAGGCTAGCTCAAGCGCGTAACGTCGCATCGTGCCGTACAGGAAAGAAACAGCGCTACAATGCTGCAGCGCCGGGCGACTGCTTCGTGTCCTTGCCACGCGTGTCTGCACCTTACTGCTACGAAGTTCGAGTTACTTCGGCCGAAATTACGAGATTAGTTGTATTCTACGCTTAGTAAAGCTTAGACAGGACGAGAAAAAAGGAAAGCGGAGGGTGGGAGAGGGGGGGATGACAGGCGATACTCAGCCGTCAGCAAAAACGTCAGCAAAACCAGCGACTTTCATGTGGCACAAAGGAAGTTTGCGTAAGTTACGAACTTAGTGCGCCACGCTGAACTTCATTACAAACAAGCGTAAGAAAAAGTAAAAGCGCAAGCGCCATCGTCACAAAAGAAACGTGCTCGCGCGTGCCGCATTTACTCTCTGTCGTCAGGTCAAGCGAAAGGCTTGCCGACGACAAAACTGGTAATTAGGCAGCAGAGAAGTCAGGCAAGTTGGGAAGAACACTTCTCTGGTATGCATTTGATCAGGTCTTCCAATTATATCTGGCGAGACGAGAAGCATGTCAATGTAAACAATGAACTGCTAGTTTGGAAGTCTATTGTAAAAGGAGATATTAGGATTTATTGTCCGACTGCAATATATAAAGATGAAAAATATCCACCATATTCAAGGTATGAGTGCCTCTTTACTACTACGTGTACGTGTACGATTATTTATAACATTAGGCGTGAATCCAATGAATACTGGTAACGTGCGACAATGCTACCCAGTGTTTAAATCCCCTGTAAAGCATGATTTGCCTGTGTAGCACTAAAGCGTTAGAAGAAGAGAACGCAACAAGTGAGAGAAATACTTGACAGCGACTAAGTTCGAAGATTAACTAGCAAAGCGAGCAAGCTAAATGATTTCTGAAGTAAAATAATTTTCAGGGCGTTACTTGTTATTTCAGACATTCGGCGTGAATCCAATAAAACATTGGTAAAGTGCGACCACACCACCCAGTGGTTAAAGCCCCCTGTAAAGCGCGCTTTGCCTGTAAAGCTTTAAAGCGTTAGAAGAAGAGAACGCAACGAGTGAAAAATATATTAGATCGCAACTAAATTGCAAGAATTGCAACTAGGAAAGCGAGCGTGGTAAATGATTTCTGAAGTAAAATGATTTTCGAGGCATTACTTATTATTTCAAACATTAGTGTAGCGACATGTTTTCCCTATGCTAATGCATTTTGGTGCTTTTCGTGTTCGTGTGTGGCCGCGTTCCTCCACCCGAGGCGGAGCGGCTCTTGACACTCGCAAACGCCAAAAGCGTGAAAGGCATTACAATCGGGAAGAGGCATAGCTACAGAACTGCGGCCTAGGAATGAATCCAATGAAACATTGGCAAGGTGCGACAACACCACCCAGTGCTTAAAGCCCCTGTAAAGCGTGTTTTGCCTGTGCAGCTTCAAAGCGTTAGAAGAAGAGAACGCAACGAGTGAGAAATATATCGCGACAAAGTTCAAAGAATTGAAACTAGCAAAGCAAGCGAGGTAAATGATTTCTGAAGTAAAATAATTTTCATGGTGTTACTTATTATTTCGAACATTAAGTGTGAATCGAATGAAAGATTGGTTAAGTGGAGACAACACGACCCAGTGTTTAAAGGTCTCTGTAAAGCGTGCTTTTCCTCTAACTTCAAAGTGCAAGAAAAACACGCAACGAGTGAGAGAAATACCAAATCGCGACTAAGCGAAAAGAATTGAAACTAGGAAAGCACGCGTGGTAAATGATTTCTGAAGTAAAATAATTATCAGGGCGTTACTCATGCGTACGGCCAATTCTTTCTTCTTTTTTTTATCAAGCAAGCGCAGAAATGTTGGAAAAGACGCCTGGAAAATTGCTGTTTTTATTCAGTAAATCAGCAGATAGACCTTTAGCTTGGCCGGCAGGAAAATACAAGATGAACCTTACGGCGTAATTGAATCAGGGTATTCAACAGATAGCAAGCTAAAAAGCACGTGGTTCACAGTGGTTTAAAAATATAACAAAAGCAAGGACTCTGGTCATGACCATTCGTTCAGAGGCACTAGACAGATACGAACGCATTGTGGAACATTCCGTTTTACTGGTAATAACCATCTGCCAGGAAAGATTTAGGATACGCAACAATATTAAAGACCACGAGGCCACATCTGAACAATTCCAAAATTCTGAGGCTTCACGTGCCGAAACGACGACATGATTATGAGGCACACCGTAGCGGGGGACTCCACGTTAATTTTGACCACCTAGCGTTATTTAACATGCGCCCAATGCATTGCAAACGGGTGTTTTTTGCATTTAGCTCCGATCTAAATGCGGCCGCCGTGGCCGGCATTCGATCCCGCAACCACGGGCTTAGCAGCCCAACACAAAAGCCACTACGACACCACAGCGGGTTCCGAACAATTCCGAGTAACACCGGCGATTCCCTGAATAGGGAATACGCGGAAAAGGCGCGTGCCGAAAATGAATGAGCGCTACGAAAACGTAACGCGAGTTGTAAAGCGTGCTCCGCAAATAAGGCCACACCGAGCCCGTGGCAGTGTCAACGCGAGAGAAGATGGAAACCAGAGGCAATTGACTCCCGCGCAAACGCCTTTCGCAACTGTGACGCAACACTCGCAACAATTGCGTAATCGCGCACGCAACAACGCAACGAGCGACAGGACAAAAGCGCGCTTTTGTACGGCGTGTCGAAAGATCGCGCCGGCGCAGCGAAAGCGAGACGCCACGTCGATACGCGCACCAGACATGTTCGGCGAAATGCCCCCCCTCCAAGACCTCCGCGAATCGGCGGGTCACAATTCTCGTGCACTGCCTTCCTAGAAGATGCTACATGCATGGCTAAGGCCAATCGCGCCCCCCACTCCCGCGGGGAATATCAGAAGCCACAAATGTGCGCTCCAAAGAACTCTCCCTCCCCTTTTTCCCCACTGCGTTCCCTGCCACCGGGAATACGGCACGTGATACGCTGACAAAACAGAAGCCGCTTCGCCTCTCCCTTCCCGCCCCCGTCCGTAACCTTCCTAGAGCGTTCACTCTCAAACAATACTGGCACCCCAATGGTTTACCTTCTCTCGTCCTCAACCCAACACACTTAGTTTTGTTTGATCGTTCGACCCCTGTCTTTGGCCTCCTTTCGTCCCCATTTATTTCCCCAGTGCCTCTCTCCTACAGTTATCGTTCTCTCCCGCCAACTCCTTCACATTTCTTCTTCCTTTTTATTCTTTTCCCTCAACCCTTAACTCTCTTTCTTTTATGATCTTTATTTTCTTGACATCTCCCTCTCTCCGCCCTCCCTTTCTCCGCACACACACAAAGAAGTTAGGCGAAGGACGAACGCACCCACAGAGACAATCGATCCGGGAAAGCCGAGGTCACGCGCGCTCTTCGAACGCGACGACCACGTGCTTGATCCAAGTTTCGACGCTTGAACTCGAGGCGGCGCCACGCGCCCGGCAGCCGAGGCAGCCGACCGACGTCGCAGAAGTTTCCGGGCGCCGCCGGATGCATACAAAAAATAAAGTCGCTCGCCAAAAGAGAGGAGGCGAGAAAGGAACGCTCTCCCCTTCCGTCTGGGGACTCTCCTCCCCCGCTCGCACGTTTTGCGGCAGCGAGTACTTCGCGGCGCTCCGGCGCAGCACCCCCACAGGACGGGCGCCACCGCCCCTGCTTGCACGGACACAGACAGCACTGTCATGCGGCGTCGACACGCCAACTTGATGTCACGCGACAAACGCGTTAACAGACAGGGACGCGTTAATAGTCAGTATGGATTAGAGAGGGCGAATGCGGGGGAGCCGTATTCGATAACCCCAGCGTAGCCGACTCCGCGCAGTGCAGCCGCGTGAACTACGCGCCGCGCCAGCCAATCAGAAAAGAGAACCAGAAGGGGCTCCTCCATTGTACGTCTTTGGTGCCACTCCTCCGCGACACCGACTTGGCGGAAGCGTAGCGGTAGGACTAGCAGCGCATAACGAGAGAACCGTCATCTCTTCTGTTGAAACACGCCGCTAGCTCTCGCCACTGAGAGGCTGACAGGAGCCCTAGCCTTCGCTGCCGCTGGGCGGAGTTGGTGAGGCGCAGTTGAGATGCGAATAAATGAGCACACTTGGTCAAATCACGTACTGGGGGGTACAACGTATACCGGTGTTACACCGGTATACCGGTACGCGTTAATGGCACGTTAGTGTAAAATAACGGGTGCCAAGGGATGGGTAACGCAGTCGACGACGGCGGAAGTTTAGGTGGTAATGAGAGCAGGAAACTATCACAGGCACGCGACGGAGTCTCCTGGATAAGTGTACATCGCAGCGAGAGACCCTGGTAGAAGTATCTATAATTGGGTGTCCACTGTAATTACCCGCGCAAATGGTTTCCAACAGAGCGTACTGACACGGACAGAAAAGGACGATGACACCAACGAGCTCCTAAGTAATTACCGATCGCAGTGAACCATATTTCGGCTAGTAGTATAACAGCCGCCATCGCGAAATGCGACACGCACGCGCCGACGTCGGCTGACGTTTATACAGCGCGTTTTACGAGGGAGTGCGCCCTCTTACGGGGGCGCCGCGTGAGACTCTCCTGCGCTCGGAAGTAAGCGGAAAGCGCCTTCCTCGTATCAGGGCACGCCGCTACGCTGTCTGTGGGAGCCATTCGAGGGGCACGTTAAATGCCGCCGAGTGAGCCGACGAGTGCCATGTCCGCGGGAAAGCAGACATCCGTTTCTCAACACCCGTTCAAGAACTGCGCACGGCGATCCCCAGAAGGCAGTCAGATTTACTATCACATCAAAGGAACATGCTGGATGTCTCCTACAGACACAACAGTACACCTTACAGAGCTTGTGAGAAGTTAGTGCAGAAGAACAAAACCCCGAAGACCATATAAAACACGCGGAGGTGGGGCACGTAGTATGGTGACGTAAACGCATTTTTTTTTTTTATTTGCTCGATCAACGACATAGTCGTAGCGCTGTTTGATGAAACAAACCTTCTGTGGGTCGAGAAACAGGCGACCGCGAGGAAGTGTTCGTTTCGGGTATCCTTGCTACAGACCGTGGCGTTCGCAACGTTGTCATTGCACTCAAAGCCAGCACACTGACAATAAAACGCCCATTAAATATCTGCGAACAGAAGTAACAGCATCTCTTAACAGCTTATCTATTTTGCTACACACTACACCTACACTATGAGAAATAAATGTGAAAAAAAAACTAAGAAAGAATGGGAAGTTTAAAAAAACCAGCATATTCCACTACAAGAAAAAATGACTTTTTCTGTTTATCGTCAAACGTAAAATTTTTCGTGGTTTTACCAGAATCTATCACCATACGGTAAAGTGGATAATATTACACCAATATACTGTAAGCCAAATTAGATTTCTGCGTCTGTTTAGTACCCTCGATTAATATTTGTCTGCACCTTCACCAGCCCCACAAGTACAGGCAAACGGACCTCGTATCCGCAATAAAACGGGTCTTCCGTTTCTGAATAAGCTGCAGGTGCAATAAAGGGGGGAGTGATACTGCTCAGGTCATGACTATATAAACTCGTAGAGAAGATACTTCGATGAGTCGCGAAATGCGTATAGTTGGACGTGCGTATAGTGTGTACGTGAGTGCACACTTGGATGTGTCGCATAGAGGCTTTATGGGTGGCCACATCTTATATGTTGCACGCAGCTTTCTGTATGCATGTACAACGTACGAAGTGTCACAACTGCGTTTGATTCTTTCGTACAACATGAAAAATGCAGGCGGGAAGGTAGTAACAGTGACTCCCTTAAGTGAATAGACGATCTAACATTTCGTTTTTTTTTTTCTGTAGTACTACAGAAGGACAGCAGACAGTTTGTTTTGGTGAAATCACAGAAAAAACAAGTTCAGAGAATATAGAAGAGAACAGAAATTATATATTACAAAAATTACTCTAGAGAAAAGACGGGGAATGCGGCAGATGGAAATTCAAGACGATGAGCAAGACGTCAACAAGGTGAATGCAGGAGCCAACGTTTCGACAAGTGGACTTGTCTTCTTCAAGCCTTGAAGAAGACAAGTCCACTTGTCGGAACGTTGGCTCCTGCATTCACCTTGTTCACGTTTTGCTCAAAGATTACTCCAGTATCTTGGGTTTTTTTTTTTTTTCTCACAAAAAATTTCTCACAGTGTAGGAGCATGCCCCAAACTATAGTGCCATCATAGTGCATTTATACTAACCCTCGGCAAACATCTTCGCACGTGCAGTCTTAAATATAAGCTTTCTAGCTATATTTAGGAAACTCAGAATCACCCTTGATTTCCACCTGATTTGCGCTTTCAAAGTGCGTAGAAAATAAACTTGCGAACCGCTCGCGGAATATTTCGACAGAACGAGAGCTACTCTGCACAAAAGGAACAAAACGAAAAACCATTCACAATAATACGCAAACAAGAGAGGCTAGCAGGAGCTGTCTAGAGCGCAATTCGTCACCCATGTTATTAACGCGCTAGAAGGAGACACACACACATAAAAAAAATGCGCGGAAGAAAAACAGACAAGAAAAATGCGCGGAAGGCGTTTCATCCTCTGAAAAATGCACGCGCTATCGCGCTTGCTTTTGCGTGAGGAGATACCAGAGACCTTCAACCTGTCCTTATACGTTCCCCCGCTTAGGGAATGCCGGAGACGCAAAAGAATGGTCGGCAGAAGCAGCGCTACCAGCGCCATCTTATAACCGTTTCTTCGATCACAAGACATTAGAAACGTTCTCGCATTGCACGAGTGTACAGGTAGAAGGAAAAACAAACGAAAGCAAAGAAACCAATGCACGTTACTGATCGTACCGTTACCGACTCCTTTACTCCGGCAGCCGAGTGGAACTTGGTGAGCAGCACTACTGTGGGCTCTTGTTCAAGCCAGCGCAAACGAAATGGAGGCAGCGTCTACGCGTCCCCGCTTTTCGGTTAAGTGGTGACACGTACGCCGCACAGGCCACAACTGTCTCACAAAAGCAAACGACAAGCTTTACAAAGTCGCAAGGCGTACTTGAAGCACTTACTAAATATATGCATAGCTGAATATTTCGGGACGCATATAAACGGCAGTGCAAAGCGGCGGGAAAGCCACATTCGTCGACCATTCGGGACGATCGAGCGGAGAAAAGGCGTAAGCGGGCGGTTCGCTAGGGACGAGGGCGGACGCGACAGCGAGCAAGCGGCAGGGAAAGCTCACGAAGTGTTTGAGCGGAAAGGGAGACTGTTTGCGGATAAGCTGGAGTGGTTTAGTCGGTTCCGTCGCGCCGATATACTCAAGGCGACAGGGAAGACGAAAGAAGAGCACGCACGCACGCGGGCACACGATATCAAGAAAGAGAGCACTCGAAACTGTTTACAGAGCTGGGTTAAGGGTACAGAAAGCCCCGCGCAAACGCGGAAGCCAGTTGCGGCCAGTGTTTACCGTCCCTGCCGTCCAAGATTCGTCCAAGTCAGCGCTCCAGTTAGGGAGCGTTAACCATTTCCAGGTTAGCGCGCCCTAAGTCACCCATATGGGCACGAGGCGTTTCAGAAGCTACGCAACCAAGATAGATATGGGTGTACAAACGCAATAGACTACAAGACTTCCGATCTTCGACGCGCTCTAGGATCGTGCGTGAAGTGACGGAAGCGTCCCTGTTGAGCTTGAAATTTGTCGAGCTGATGTCAATAAAGCAAATGCGTGCGCTTGATGTAGAATTGTAAATTTACTTGTATAACCCTCTCTCTCTCTCTCTCTCTCTACTTGTACCAGTTTCTGGGTATTTTATTTATGAGGGTGGTGAACAATATATTCAACTACGCCGTATATTCTAGAGGAGTATACTTGGGCTCTGATAGGACACTCAAATTATGGCGGCTAGAGCAGCAGGTGTACCGACCGACCCGTCTGGAGCGTAGCTCGCCACTTCTCCACGTCATGACGCAAAAGTGGCGCTGCGCTCAGTAAAACCGTTCTCAACGACTCAAGTCGTTCGGTACTTGTGGCAGACGGCGCGCAACAAATAAAGCACGCGGAGGTAAATATTCATCTGTAGCTGTCAGTTTGTGCAATGAGGAGATACGAGTCTCTGTTAATGCGTGTTTGCAAGTTGCTAAGATATGTTGAAGCTTCTACGACAAAAAGGTGAGCGGCATGGTCAGCGGAAGCTCATCTCCGACGGCGAATAAGCGGAGTCCGCAGCAAATAGTGGCGGTATTTCTGATTCAGAGAAAATCAACAGGCACACTTATTTCTTCGCTCTGAAGTGTAAGCCAAAGGAGGCCTACAGCAGCTGCGGACACCTCTCGTGGGCGAGGGACGTCTTTAGGAGCTGTTCCTCATGCGCGATTTCACCCATGTTGTCGACTAAGAAAAGTTTATCAAAGATGCAACAATATTGTCATCCCGCTCATCTCTACACAATATGATGCCCGAGAAAATATGAGCAAACATTATTTGGAACTGTGATCACATAATGTGATTATGACCGCGAACTCTCGGAGAGATCAAAGCAGCAAACTGCGAATGAACCCTGCGCAGATTACAACGTCAAGATTTCTGTGACGGGGCTTGCGGAGCTTGTCATCGCGTATGTGTTGCATGATGCTCGGTCACTGGATCTGTAAGTGGAAGGTTTCAGGAGTCGCGCATTTTCTCCTTGAGCGAAATTAGTTTTGAACATCACGCTCGATAAGGTTCGATTGCAAGCGTAGAAAGTTATGGGCAAGGAACCGACGGCTGCACCGGATAGCTGTTCGCCTGTTCTTGAAGTATACGAAATATTGCCAGTTACGGCGTAAATGGTTGTCACGATATATTACTAAGCTGTAAGGAAGGCGAGCGACAACAAGACTTAATTACACGGTAGCTGTAAATTCAGCACTAAGTGCAACATCCTTGCTCTAAATGGAGTTCTTACCCACCGTGATGACTCGGCGGTTATTGTTGAGCTGCTGGTGATGAGGTCGTCGGTTCGTTTATGCGGCCGCGTCCTCATTGAGTCGCAATACAACACTCTCGTGCACTTAGATTTAAGCCCACGTTAACGACTCTCAGGCGGTGCAAAAAGTGTTCCGGAATGCCCCACTGCGGCGTCTCTCATAGCTATACCGCGTGCTCGTGGACGTTCAGCCTTTTTATTTATTTGATTCAAGCGATACTTGGCTGCCCCCGAATCTACAGTTCATAGCCTAAATCTCCAAAATAACTCCACGCTCGTCGTTCAAAACCGCTAAAGCCGCAGTGCGAGGTTCTTACATGGAAGTTAAAAAAAAAAAAGTAGTTCCAGCACTTCGCGCTTTCTGACAATAGCACAATTACACATACAGCTTTGCTTGCACGTCACAAAATGGTACTTGCAGCTTACGTCATAGCTGGTAGCCGCGGCAGGAATATCCCCAAACACGCAATTTGTCTTCTTTGCCTACACACACTCTTCGCCGCGTACGCATTAAGACGCGCGCAGGAGAAGCGTTGTGTACTGACAGCAGCGACATTTTTCTTTTTTCTTTTTTTTTGCGTCATGATGCGGGATTACCGGGGAACTAGGCTCGGTCGGAACACCTGCTCCTCCTCTAGCCAATCATACTCATGGCAAGGCTCCTCAACAATCTGTACCGCGTGTCTTATTTTTATTTTTTTTAATTCGCGTGAAAACGTGAACCGATACCTTTGCGCAAGTTAATTCTCGGCCTCACCAACATCCGTCAACCTCTCACTCGGAGTGAGCGCAACAACGCCGCAGCCACTAAGCCAGCGGGGCACAAAAGCGCGTGGAAATGAAAGGGCGCTACGACGGCGCAAGCGAAACCGGCAAGCGAAACAATCCGAGACAATCCTTAGTGGCCGGCCATAAAAATCGGCGCCAGTGACTCAACGGGCGCGCCTCCCCCCCCCCCCCCCCCCCCCCCGCCCCCGCGTAATTATTCGCATTCCTCTCCCCAGAGTATCACAGGCAAAGCGCAAAGAGAGAAGAAAGGATTACGACGAGCTTTATTATACCCCACCAACAAGGGTGGAAAATTCAAAACGACGATAGCGGGCACGAAATACGCGGAACACCCGATTCTCTGGCACTGAGCTAATGACGTCGGCAGGAAGAAGAGACAGAGGCTGAGGCCATAGGGAGATGGCGAAATGTTGAAACAGACGTCCATTACCATAACACAACGACCAGGTTTTGTGTCAGCTTCCTCTTTTTTTGTGCGTGTGTGTCTATTTTGCCTTAGAAGAATGAATAAGCCTCGATCATGAAACAGGAAGCAGTACGTATCTCGCTGGGGTCGGAACTCTAGAAAAAAAAATTTGCAAATATAACAGAACGAGATAAAACTATAACGAACTCGACTGGAAATCCCCCTAATTACCCCGTCCAATCGCCGTGCGCTGGGCTATGCCGGAAAAAAGTCGTTTCAAAAAACAAAACAAAAAATAAGAACGAAGAAAAAATAGGAACATTTCAGGAAAAAAAGGAAACAGGAAGCGAGAGGATAATTTCACCGTAAGTGAAGAAACAATAACCGCGCTCAATAAAATACAACAGAAGTGAGAGACCGGGAACAGAGGAAGCGAAAATTTCTGCCCTGGAACGCGGTGCTTTGGCGATCTGGTCAGGAAAGGTTGGGAGGCGATACAAAGCGTTGCGTAGGGAGAAGAAAATGCGACGCTTCCTCTGGCGCCCCTATGTTCTTTTTCTTCACCATCCCTCCCCCCCCTCCCTCCCCGCTTTGTGGTTGGTGGCGAGAGACGATCATAAAGCGCGCCAGGGACGCTGCGATACGTGTGGATGGTACGCGGCGCCACGCATACCAGACGTGTTTCTCTTTCTTTTCTTTTTTTCATTATTTTTTTAACACGTGAATGTTAGTCCATGGCACGCCAGCGCTCTCTTGTGCGGGGAATTGAATTATCGACGACCCGATTACGAGCTCGACGGAGATTACAGAAACAGCGTTTCTTTCTCTCTCTCTCCCCCCTCTCTCTCTCTGCTTCTTTTTTTTTTCTTTTTAACTATTTAAAAAGAACGTTTCGGCGAAGAATAGCCCTGTTTTCAATGCGTGGCTCCGAGATAGAGGCTCGATAATACTGCTGCGGTTCTGGCTCGCTAGATTCTCGTGGGTCTTTGCAGCGCGCAAAAAAGAAGAAAGCAAGTAAGGAATTTCGACCGCCTCACGAAATTATTCAGGCACTGCTGAACTCGCACAATGAACATATGTAGCCCAACGACGCTCTCATTAAGTCGGCGACGCGCTTCGTTTACATTAAATGTCTTTATTCACATTCAACGTATTGCCAAATTCTTGGCTTCTGAATGCGCTCCATTAATTTTCTTTTTTTTTTAACTGCCGATGAAGAAAGTCGTAGGTTTCTTCATACGGCGTTGATGCGCGTTGCTGAACGAACTAAGGCATATGAAAAAAATGAAACAATGCAATAATTAACATATGGTAGAGAATGTCATAATAGAGGCCCCCAATGCTTGCGCAACCCGATGAGCTTTGAGCACGGTGTCCTTGGGGCAACGCAGGAGATAAGGAGCGTCATGGATGCGGTTTCGCGCTTGCGCTTTGCGTCTCGCGCTCGCTACGGCCTGAATGGCCCTAACCAATCGGGTAACGAGTTACACGCATGCTGACTGTTTCTCCGAGACAGCGAGTCCATGCACGTTTGGTGCATGAAGCACGCGTGCCAACAGCGTGACAGGTGCATGCTTTGGCGGCAGAACTGCGAGCCATGCACGCCAGGCCAACCCCTCGTCCGCTGCCACGCCACCACCAGCACATCAGGTGCGTGGAGCGCCACTGCGCGGCTAAACAGCGAAACTATGAAACAATGAACGGTTGGCAAAATGAGCGCTTTCGGCGTACGCTAGTGAGACTTTTCAAGAAGAAACTTCAGCGTTAAAGGTTACGTGCGAACACTTTATTTCGACCACCTGCGGTTTCTTAGTACGCACTCGAAAACAAGGCACATGCGTTTTTTAAATATTACTTTAAGGGCGGGGGGTGAGGGGGAGAGGGTTATTTGCATTCCGCCGTCCTCCAAATGCGGCCGCCGCAGCTGGGAGTCTCACCTTCGACTTTGCGGTCAGCAGCGAAATTCCATCGCCCGTAAGCGAATACGGCAGGATAACAGGAATCCTGCCTGTACGCAAAAGCACTGTAGTTCGTGCGCGGAACAGGACTGTTTCTTTAGCCGGTTATACAAGCAGGACACGAACAAAAACAAATAGAGCTCATTTAATTCAGATTTATTGATTAAAAAAAAAAGAAGTAATTACATGACAAATATGCAGAGGAGGGTCCCAAAGTGACAAAACTGTAGTGGGACCCTCGGTCCCACTACAGTTCTTTTATGCTTGTATGCTTTTATGCTTGTACGCTTGTACTACAGTTCTTTTATGCTTGTATACGTAAATGGGATCTGCGGTAGCAGATCCCATTTTACGTATACAAGCATAAAAGACAAGAACAAACAAACGGAACACCGTCATTGTTTATTTATTCAAACTCATTAGTTTCACCGACAAGTAGCCTGAATGAGCATTCAAATTTCAAACGTGACACATAACGTCAGCCAAGCCCGAAATATTTGACCAAGACCAACTCATTACGCAGTAACGCAGGCCATAACAGAAGCACAAAACAATCAACAACCCCCACACTTTCGCCTCATTCGTTATCAAACATTTACAGTTCGTGCAGGTCTGAAGAACCATGTACATAAAACAGACCTGCAAAACATAAATGAGACTACACCTGAGACTTCACTAAGCGTTCTCAAACATCCACTTATACGCCGGTCTCCCATCTCTTCGAGTTGTTTAACGCATTAATGCAGTTTCACGCTAAAAGCGCGGGCGGCTAAAGGTCAGAAGCTAAACCCGTCGACCGGGAAGAGATAAACAAGATTGCTGAAAAAAAAAAGAATAAAGAACCGAGCGGGTTAATGCCGGCATTAAGAAGAAGCACTCGCGTGCTTGAAAAGATAAACATGAGCGTAAAGCAAGGAAAGCCACACTCACGCATTGATGTGAGGTTCGAGATCTTTTTCGAAGAACGCTTTTACATCGAGAGAGCCGGAAAAAAATATGAGTCGGTAAACACAGGCACAGAAACTGTTCCCGACAAAAGAAGAACGGTACACACGGGAAATAAGCTTCTATGAGTCGATGAGGAAGAATCACAGATCGCTTAGTAAAAACAAGCGACCATCAAAAGCGAGCTTAAGATTACGCCAGCCATCAGACGGACACGACAAGCTTCCTTAGAACAACATTTGTTCTTTGCGCTAGAAAGAAAAAGAAAGAAAGAAAGAAAGAAAGAAAGGAAGAAAGAAAAAGAAAGATAGATAAGGAAACGGACGAACAAACAAAGTGGAAGTGCTTGCTAATGATTATCAGTTCCGGCTAGTTGACAAAGAAAGACTGGTGAGAGATCGAGTAAGATGGAGCCGTAAAAGACAATTAACGAGTGCGCGATACATTGCAGTGGAGTTTTCCATTGCGAAGGACCATTCACCGCCCGATAACACGGAAACGCAAACATGGTCGCAGATGGAGAACAAAAGATATAAAGAAAAGAAAGCAGACATGTATATAAGCAAGACAGGTCAGGGACCATTAGAAAGGCAATAAGATTAAAGCTTTGGGCTAGCTAGGTTTGCAGTTCGCGAATATGATTCGAAGCATCTAATGAATGTATCTGTTCTTCCAGCGGACTACTATCCATTTCCAATAACCATATGCTTTGGAAGGATTTAGCGAACGTACGTGTTGCATTAAAATGTAATTTAAAGATAAGCAAATTCTCCCGACCTAGGAACATTTGCTTTCGGCAGCGTTACTCCATTCTGTGACGCTGTCCCGCCGGGAATTTTGTATAGCCTGGAGATTCTATTAAATATGTATAATTACGGTCGCACGAATGAAGAACGCTGCTTAACAAATATCTAGCAGCAACTCAGAATCATAACGAAGTGCAGACCAAATAACGAAAAAAGCAAGCGCCTCTGCAGCCCGTGCCAAACGGCACAAGTTATACAGAATGCCCACAAGGAGTAGCAGCAGGCAATCCCCATACATGATTTATGAATCGAATAACACGAGGCTATATTTTTGCTACGCTAAGCCTACAGAAAAACGCTGAAGAGGAAATGAAAACATCGCGGGCTGACATAAGCTAACGCAAACACGCCGTACTTGTAGATGAACAGATAGGGAAAGAAAAGTGCGGGGGGGGGGGGGGGGGGGGGGGTGTACACCAGAAAAGAGGTGGACAGGAGGAGCACTGTACTTAGGACTGCGCTTTATTCTTGAAGGAACTTACACGGATAAAAAAAAAATGTCTACTTCTTTCTTTATGAAGGCGTCTTCTTTCGCTGATTTTCTGTTCGTCCACAAGCAACTCGGCCAGCAAGAGTCTGCTGGGCAAACACGCCAGACGAACGCCAGCAGACGTCCGTCCGCCCGTCTATCCATCTACCTATCCATCTATCTTATCTTCTGGGACATTAACGATAAACAGGAAATGAACCGAGTAAAGCAAGCATGCGAGTAACATGAAAATCAGAAAGACGCCACAGAAAGAAAAGAACCGGAAAACCTAAGACATGAACCGAAGCAGGACTTAGGGAGACAGCGCATAACCATCCGCAAACTTCAACTGTACAGGAAAAGGGTACACAAAGGCGGGGTAAGAGCGGGCAGAACGAGGAGCGCACAAAAAATATTGCCCTATAAAGGACCGTGCTCATTCGCGCAGAAAGCGCCAGGGATTAGGCCAAGTGCAGCGAACGGGAAACTGGCCGCGAAGCAGCGCGAGAAAAGATTGAGGTGGCGCTGAGAGCGGGGGAAAGGAAATAGGGAAAACGATAAAATGAGGAAAAGGTAGTGCACAAAAAGAAGGACAAAAAAGGAGGGAGGGAGAGAATCGCGCTGAATAACAGTGTTCTCAGCCGCCTCCTTTCACTCTTAGGACTCAGCGGGCGTAACGAAGACTAATGAAGGACGTACGGAGGCAGGAGCCGCTAGGCGAGCGCTCAATCCGTCGGAAAAGGGCGTAGCAGACGACCGAAACAAGCAAGCCTGGGGCGAGACTACAGCGGACGACGGAATTAAAGGAAAAATTAGGAAACGAAGGACAGACGATAAGTAAAAGTTGCGGAAGCGTAGCAGACGACAGGAATGACGAGCAATGAGGAAAGCAATGGCAGCAGAAGTAAGGAACAAGGGGAAAGAAGACAGAAAGGAGATGAAGTACGATGAAGCTAGGCCTAAGAGTGAGCGTGCCCCTGGGTATTAAACGAAATCGAATAAGACACAGATGCAGCACGAAAACAAACCGATAAACAAGCAAACAAATCTGCGGCGATACCCGAAATGCAATGCGTAAAGAGATAAAGGAAAAACGCTAGGACAGTAGTGCCAGAAGACTAACAAAAAAGAAAGAAAACTTTACTAACAAGTAATAATTTGGAGACATACGACAGCTGAATGCCTAACTGTTCGTAATGCAATAAAAGGCGCAGGCATGAAAATCCTGCGTCGAATTCACGTAAATATCCCAGGGAGCATTAAGAGGCGCAACGAAGTAATTCAAGGAAGACACCGAGAAACAAAAAATGTGAACGTAGGAAGATGTAGAATAGGTAAGCGTAAACTGACACAATGTACAGTTAACAGGAAGAAGAGGCAAACAGTGCTTCCAGAATAATGAACAAAATGGAGAAAAAAAGGCGACGCAGAAAACAGGGTGAAAGCTAACGGGACGTGTCATCGGTAAGAATGGATTGTGCGCACGTAACATGTCATAAAACATTACCCAGCATTGAAAAGTAAGAAAAAAGCATAAAGAGGGAGCAGAAGATACAGAGGAAGACGAAATTAGCTTGCGAGACTGCAATCATCGCGTCAAAATGAAGGCAACGCAGTTGACAAATGACGGGAATCGAGAAGGCTGAAGAAGTACGAAAAAAAAAGTAAAAGGTAAGAAAGAAAAAGGGCCACTGATCATTTGCTTCCGTCATACGGGGTTGTCCCAGTTAACACGGAGCACGCTTTTGCTTGCTACGCGTTATCTGTCACACCGAGTTTATCACCGGGAATTAACACGACAAAAATTGGCGAAAATTAGCTGGATTCTGGAGTTTCGAGTGCAAAAACCACGATCCCATTACGAGGCACGCCGTAGTGGGAGATTCCGGAATAATTTAGACCACCTGGCGCCCTTTAACGTGCACCGAAATCGAAGTACACGAGCGCACACGGGGCCTAATTCGACAGCTCGAGCTCAGCTGCGCAACGTCATAGACACTAAGCTACCGCGACGGGTCAATAAACGAACAGAACGTACAAATATTGTGCTTTATCTGCAAGAAAGCAGTTGATGCCAAAATCACTGTACAACGCCTGCGATTACTCAAAGCATGCCACAAGCGTTTGCAGACGTATCGAATCTTATATGGCTACCCTCAAGATAGATGAGAGTTAGCATGTCAAGTCGACCATTGAGCTCCACGGCTTGCATGGAGCCTGGAGAAGACCTGGCAGATATTTGCGCAACAAAAGTACTCTTACTTTTCATAACCTCCTCTGCACCCCCCCCCCCCCCCTCGCGAATACACACACTTTAGGACACTTGACAAGAAAGTTCAGCTAACTTCCACTGCGTGTGTTAATGTACGTTGTCCGCGAATGTACGCCATTTTGTAGTACCTGTCATTCCATGCATCATTCATACTGTCAGATGTCGACAGTTGCCACTACGGCCTGGCAGACATCTCCACTTTTGATTAAATAACGTCACTGTTTTTCTCTGCGACAGGCCATTGAAGAGCTCTCCAAAAAATTAGCCGCGTGATACGAAAACAGAAAAAAAAAAGTATTGGCTTAGAGGTTGTTGCACTCTAGCGCAAGAGTAAACGCCGACGCATACAGATCCCCTCTCCCCACCCCGCAACCATTATATTCATGCAATACTCGATAGAGAGCTCGTGTGAGGACCTCCTACTGCACCCACCCGAATACTCGGGAGGCCGAGCGGAATCAGACGCGTCTGAAACGCGCGGACACTGCGCACACAAGAACTGACGACGCGTTCAACCCGATTGTTCAAAAATTGGTGGGCTCGAACAGCGACAGAAGAAACCTCAGGAACGCCTTGAAGGCCCCTACAAGCACATTCGTCGAAGAAGAACAACAGGCGAGACAGAAGAAGAGAAAAAGGTTCACCTACAAAGCTCACGCACATGAACGTCTCTCCGGGCTGATAGTGAGCACAGAAACGGGATATTCGAAGGAGGCAAATCCCCCACACAGAAAATGGAAAAACAATCACGGAAATCGAGACGTCTCGGGACATAGAGAAGTCTTTTTCGACAGCTACTGCTCAGGAAACAAGGTGCACGCGACGCAAAATGAGCTGGCTGACGCGAGGTGCTCCCAGGAAAGACACGAATCTAAACGGGAGCAAGAAGAAAAAAAGTAGAGGTGTATGTACGGAACCCTCGCGAGTCCACGAACGTTGATAAGCCCTCAAAGCAAGTAAGCAAAAATAAATAAATAGAAATAAAAAAGGACTACACTGAGTGTCGTGCACGACGAATAGGACAACGCGCGAGTGTTATCGTATCCCTGAGGTACAGAGGAACCAAGGAAGGCAAAGGAAAGCGAACGCCAGTCCTTGCTAGTCCGCTCGACTGGCGTGCGTGTACCGTTCCCATTTAGCCTGTATTGAACAAGCGTTCTTATTATCTATGTGTTCTCGGAAGGAGGGAAGAAAAAAAAGGAAAAAGGCAAAAGCGGTCAGTAGCAGCGCGTCTGGAAGAACATATGCCGTGTACCCGGGCTCCCTTTCTACCTTAATTGGTTTACCGCGCGCCCTTTATTTGTTCTTTGCTTAGATATCGCCTTCGTCCGTTTTCTGTCGCTTCGTATCGCCGCAAGACGGCGCTAAATGACACGCTGCTTCGGGGAGGCGATTCCGAGCACACGCTGGAGTCAGCACAGAGTCAGCGCGATTGGGCGCGTGCATAGGCGAAGATGGAAAGGATAACAGGCATTCTTGAGTACCTAGTCTTTTTCTGCTGAAAAGAGAAAGCTTTCTTGCTATGTTTTTGGCGTATTGAACGGTATTTTCCTTTAGGGAAAACGAGAATGGCTGATCCAGCTAAACAGTACAGGCGCCGTCGCGCGTGATAAGGCGTTTGCCTTCGCACAGAGCTCATCCCGACATGAATACAGGCCAGCTCTGAGCCACCGACCACGCAAGTCCATTCGCTGTCTCGATATCGTATAGTAAGAGCGACAGCGACAAATCCGGACACGAGACAAGACGATTAAGCGGAGAAACACGAGCGCATTTCGTGCTTTCTTTTTTTTTTTATTGCAATAAAGACTTGCCTTTAAGGCTTTCGTCCAACTACGTTCGGAAAGTTACGGGCCGACCAACCCAGTCAATCACGTCCTGTGGTTTCATTAGGTCAACCTAGCGAGTCAGCGCGTAAACGAGTGATGCTTTGAGCGGGTGATGAGGCGGAGGGGTGGATCAATTGGCGAGTGAATGAATTAACCAGCGGGCACGCAAATGTGTGCGACAGTGGGAGTGTACCCGAGAGTGAGATAGACCGAGCAACCCTGTCAAAGCGAGAATGAGCGACTGAGTGAAAGTAAGTCAAACCTAAAATGAATGGAATGAAACAGTTACTGACAAGTGACAACACGAATGAACGAACGAGCGAGCCAGTAGGTGAATAATGAACGAGCGAGCGAGCGACTGAGTGAAAAGGGCGGGAAACAATGAAAAGAAGCTATGCGCGGACAGTGAGCGAGAGAGGGAATGAGCAAAGTGCGTAACTGATTGAGCGCTTAATGAAATAGTTCATCATAATTAACATATTCCAATCAAATAGCTGAAACACTGCCAGGTTTACTTTCAAAAAGAAGGGTATATACAATATGCATAAGCTAGGCATCTGTGGTGCTTGCCGACGTAGAGTTAACTTTCCAGAGCGACACACGGCCTTAAAATAAAATGTGGCCTCTGTAAATCTGTCCCCGATCATGTCTCTGCAGCAATATTACGGCAAGATTCACACGCCTTAGTTAGCCGGATGGATATTAATACGCCTCCTGCATCCCGTCGAATAAAGTAAGATGCCGTTGTCAATCTGTCTGCCCGAAGCGGCGCACTCGTGTTGTATACGTCGCGCTGAGCGTGCGGAAAAGAGGGAAGAAGGGGACAGAATGCTTAAGACATGTTTCTTGTAAAGGTATTTCCAAAGCCGGAAAACAGACTTAAAGAACCGAACTTAAACGAAGATAGTGCTAACCCGTTTCGACCTATTTGGCAGGCAGCTCTCGTTCCATCCCGTGAGAAAACGAGGGAAAGCCGAACGGCGTTCTCCGATGAAAGACAAAAAAAAAAAAGATGGCCGGAATAAAAGAGAAGAGGAATAAGGAAAACGCATCTGGGGAAGGCGACGCGAGCCCTGGCACCCAAGGCCATAAGGTCCAGACCTCGGTGTGGGGAACGATGAAGTAGGGAATCTGGGGAGGGGAAAGGGAGACAGGGAACGCGGGGAGGCGTCGGGATGGTCGATTCGCTAGATAGGAGGGGGAGACAGCGGGAGGAAGGCCGTAGGAGCTGGTCCTGCAGGCGGTGGGAATTGAGGCCCGCGCGCACGCGCCCTCTCACGAGCGTTCTAGCCAGGGCGCGGTGGCACGTAGAGTAACGCGGCTAGGATAGCAGGGAACTGGTAACACGCCGCTAAAGTTCAGGAATGCTAGGCGGGCATGGGTCTCGAAAAAAAGGGGGATAGGGGGGAGGGGGGGGGGCGGCGCTGCTTGGTTCGGATGAACGCCTGGAGAAAAGGTCAATGCGTAGCTCTCTGCGGTCGCGCAAAAGGGGGCACGAGACATAAGAAGGCCCGATGCGTGGATGTAGTAGAAAAAAAGGAAGGAAGAAATGCAGGAGAACACACACACAGAGAGAGAGAGAGAGAGAGAGGAGACAGGAGGCAGAACCGAAGGAAAGACAGAATGATAGAATGCAGAGACAAAGAGAGAAGAAAGAAGAGAGGCAGGAAGGTTTACTAGAGGGGAATATCCGGTTTGCTACTCTACGCCGGGGAGAGAGGGGAAGGGGATGTAAAGTGATATGAAAGTAGAGAGAAAGAAAGGCAGCAGAGATGGTATGGAGGTGGATGGAGGCAGAGTTGGGGGCAGAAGATAAGCAAAAAAGGGCACGAAGAGATCGCTGACACGAAGGATAACGAGTTCCGAGGAGCAAGATGGAGAGGGTCAACTAATGGAACAGAAAATAACAAGGCATTCAGAAACAGAAAGACAGGCGAAGGAGGCGAAAATGAAAGAAAGGATAGGCGAAGGCGAGGATGACAAATGTTTCGCGCAAAATGAAGGAACACCCGGTAGAACAAGCAACTCCGGAAGAATGTGGGAAGTAAAAGACAACGGGAATACAGGGAACATGAGATCCATGGGGCTTCTTGGGGAAATATCAGAAAGGCGCGAGGAAGCGAGGTCGCGAAGAGAATGAAATTGTTCACCTACAGCATGTCCTCTATGAGGACAACATCGAGCTTGCGGGAAAGAAGGATGAAAAAAAAATAAAAAAGGAAGGAAGACTGCCAGAGCACCCGCAAGCCGGCCTTACAGCGTTCGCTGGGCACGGAGGATTCGCTCTGAAAAGTCGCAACGAAAAAGGTCGTGTATATTTTTATGTGCCGCCAGATTTGTCGTGTAATGAGCAGCACACGTGAAGCACTTGCCAAGCGGAATGGTAGTAAATAATAAGTAACCACGCAATACGGCGTCAGTACACCGTAAACTGCATCAACGCGTTGCGAAGCGCCTCCATAAATGTATTCAGGCCAATGTGGGCTTCCCTCGGGTTTCTCAATTACATCTCTTTCCATCTGAGACGCGAAATCCGGCAATCATGTTCATTTATATATTTTCCATACTCGGCAGCGTTCTGGAAAGGCTTACAAACCGACCGAAGGAAGACGCTACGGAAAGACCCGGTTTGTGAACGAGTAGAGCTAAACGCAGCTAACTGGACCGGAAATTGGAACCGTGCATATGTTGTCGACAAAAACGGACAGAAAAGCAGCTTGTACATTTGCGTATAGTTTTACAAAAGAAAT
The DNA here is from genome assembly GCF_023375885.2 of Dermacentor andersoni. Taxonomy (NCBI): domain Eukaryota; kingdom Metazoa; phylum Arthropoda; class Arachnida; order Ixodida; family Ixodidae; genus Dermacentor; species Dermacentor andersoni. The sequence goes on along the minus strand of NC_092820.1, from coordinate 74,711,038 downwards.
ATTGAACGTTTAGAGAAGCAGTTAACAAGGTGCCTCATGACTAAAGTTTAAATTTTTGTTTTGTCCAATTCTGTCTCGTCATATTAAAGCATCGCTGCAAGAAAGCTCACTTCGCTTCCATACTAGCTGCGTTTTTAGTTCAAAGCAAATCGAAGTCTCTTCAAATTTCGAATCTAAGTCACTAGCGAAACATGGCCACCCTGAAACAAGGCGCCTACCAAACCAGCTCCGATGCAGCTAATAACGTGCTCATTTATCAAATCCACAAGTTTCTATTCGTAACAACGTGGAATCGAGAAGCATTCACGCAAACTCTTACAAAAAGCATAAGAACACAAACTACAGGTCTTAGCCACAAATCATTTTGACGTTTCGTAAATTATATAAAAACATTTCTGTGACACTAAGACAAGGCATTGAAACGTCACTGCGTTATAGCAACGAAAAACATAGCTATGCGCGTTATGTCTCTAAACAACTTGAATTAAAAGACGCCGTTTCAGACAGCGCCTAGGCCACGTCGTTAAAAACCAAAAGCGCGAAGAAAAGCGGCTTGTCTATTGTTAAATGCAGGATGCCACTGAAACTGCAGCAGCAGAACCATGTGGGCTTCATAGGGAACAAAAGGGGGCGAATAATGCCACCGCGGGCGCCATATGTGAACAGGGAACAAAGCAAGAAAAATAAGTGATGCAGAAGGACTTTTCTCTATTACCCATCTCCGCGTATCGACCAGTGGGGAGCACTTCTACCGTCAGGCGCACGCAAAAGACGTAGCAAACGGCATCGCGTGATTCGTGCAGAACCCGGAATGCTATGATGCGAAGCAAAGTAAAACACACACACACATACATTCGGCCAGTCAGTCAGTCGATGGTAAAGTAAGGTTTCTGGATGCCGTCGCCTGCTCACAGGATCAACAATACCGAAAGCAACGCAAGAACTCATACAGGCCACGAAGGAAACGAGCGCTGACGGGCGCGTAGCGACAACGCACAGTGCATACAAAGGAGGCGAAAAAAAAATTTACTAATGGAAGAGCGCGACACAAAGAGCAAGAAATTCCATTATGGGAGTGCCAAGAAAGCATCAGTGGTAAGCATGAAAGCCTATTGTGAGTGTTGTGAATAGGTCGGGTGAAGGGGTGGGAAGGAGCGGGGCGTGCGATTTACCGGACAACACAATACGTAAGGCTTCGAATTCGTAAATAACACCCAAATGATGACGCTAAAGAAGCGAAAGTGCAATAATAAGAGAATGAAGCACGAGGTTCGAAAATGGAAGCGTTATTTACCCTCTGCAATCTGCGAGCGTGCGACGCACAACTGACAATGCCGGTCCTGTAAAGGGTGCACCTCCACGCTAACGTTCACAATGCGGTGAAGCACCCCGGCGCCTGGCTTCGATCGATGAAGTATCACAACGTGTAAAGTGTCGAATAACAAAACAAAACACTACCAGCACTAGTATTCGTGCGCATTTATTGCAATATCGATGTCTATTCGAGATACAAAACCTTAATAAACTAACTTGTAAAGGGCGCTCCACCACGCGAACCTACAGAGTGCGGAGCAGCATCTCGGCGATTGGCTTCGGTCAGTGAAGTATCATGGTGTGCAAGGTGTCGAATAATAAAAGAACACATTCCCAACACTAGCATTCACACATATTTTATTCAATCTCGTATGTACATTCAACAGACAAAAGCGTAATAAGCTATACTGAGAAAGATGCTAGTCCACACTCAGACCGACAATACGAACAAGCCCAACGTCCACAGCCTTCGTTTGACAACGACAAGTGCATGCACGTTATACGTGGCGGAAATGGGTAAAAAAAACCGGACTTTCTGGGCGTTGGTTAACGCAGCGTCAAAACTCGTCACCACTTGTACAACTCTATCGCTATACTTCTGCAATATTAAGGCAATGAGTAATAAACGAATGTCAGGCCACAAATGCCTGTAGTACGGTAATTAGCTGGGCGAGTTGGTACATGTGCATTATTATTGGTTACAGCACGCACTCAAAACAGGGACAAAGAAAAGAGAGACTCGTGTTTCATCTCCCTTCTTCGTCAGTGTTTGAAGTACGGGCTGTAAGTAATAATAATAGCACAAAAGCCTCTATCGAAGCTTTCAAAGACAAACTCGACAATATATCCCGCGTGCAATGAGCCAAGGAGTCACTCCGAAAAAGAGAGGAAAGGAGGAGGGGAGGTGGAGAACACGAAACGGAATGTCTAGACAGTCGTAGACAAAACGATGCGGCGTGCCCTTGCATTGATTTGACAGGTAGAAGAATGCTAAGCACATGCAGGTAGAAAAAAGATAGATCGCCAGCTGCCGACCAATGCGTGACCTGCACGAACAATCGGGCCTAGTTCCGTCACATCGTCGTGTCTGTATGCGGTGCAAGGTCTCCGCCTGTCTGGCCCGGTCGCCTGTTCTCTAGGTCACATCGCTTTCTCTCTCTCTCTTCTCACTCCCTTTCTCAAGGCAGCGCCATCTCTGGTTCAGCGGACCATAACTATCCGAACGAGAACTACTGGTCAAGCACCTTGCGCACCGGCGCGAGAAGCTAAAACGTGCCGGGAAACGTTAACGGCTGGAAGGCAAGTCGGCGAAACAGTCGATCGGGGCGGCGGGGAGGCTAGCGCGCGCCAGAGGTTCGACCAGTGGTCATCGACCGTCGTCGCTCGCGTGTCCCGCTGCCGCCATTATCGACCCTTCCGAACATCGTCGCCGGCAAAAAAAAAGACATGGCGCAGAAAAAAAGTGACAGACACAGTGAGCGAGAACTCGGCATCCCTAACGAACACTGCGAGGCCAAGAACATGTATGAAGCAAGAACACAACAGAGCGCACGCCCCCGACAGCTGACACGATGGACACGCGAAGCGGCGTCGTGGTCGTTGTTGTTCAGAGCGCTGGGCTCGGGTAACGATCCGGCGCTCGCCGTCGTCTTTCAATCAAGGGGGGCGCGCTTTACTTGATTCATCCCCCGTCCCGGGTGGCTAAGTGGAACCGGAACAAATAGCCCGCTTTGTTCAGAAAGACGCACGAAAGGAATTGATCTCGCGGACGCACGAGCAAAGAAAAATTATAACGAGAAAAAATAAATAAGAGAATACGTACATGCAAAGAATGAAACGAGGCGGGGCAGGTTCGTTCGCCTCCTGTGTCTATATTTCTCTTCAAATCTTGCGCACGTAAGACTATGTGCGCAAGCTAAGGTCAACAATTAGCCCACCTCTCTGTTTCGACCGAGGAATTGGTCTTTTGAGTATCTCCATGTGCTTAGCCGTAACAATGCCGAACTCTCTCTCTCTCTCTCTCACTTCCTCCAATCGTCGTAAATCACCCTCGACTGCAACCCCTTCAATCACCAGCGTTTAGTTTTCCCGCTGAGTCAACCTTCGATCAGAGAAACAACTGAAACCACGGCCCCGGTTTTTTCTTTCGTTTTTTTTTTTTTTTAGTGCAGTAACTATAACGTGTTGCTTTGCATTATTCATAGGCTTTGTATTTTTAGACCTTACAATAATGACAACAATTAAAGCTGCAAGAAGAAGCTGGTATTGGAGCAGATAAAAAAAGTGGCGGTATAGTGCCAAATGCAGAGAGAAATCCGTGAGCCTTATGTTGCACCTTTCTGAGGTCCTGGATCCATGATTCAAACCGCGTTCACTGTATTGGAAAATGTTCAGGAGATCACTCGACTCACGTCCTGCCTCTTCAAGCAGCGAAGTGCAATTGACGGTGGTCTGGAGTAGACCACTGTCAGTTGCACTATTACGCATGAATGCATGCATGCATGCATGTATGTATGTACAAATTACGGCTGTAAATGCCAAGTCAACATATTCATTCCCAGCAAAGGACGTTTCTTGGACCGGCACGGCGCTGCTGTCACTTGTTGAAGATGGCGGTTGTGCTTCACACGTCCGCGCTTGTCTTCATTTTCATAAGCGTTTGTCTTCGTCTTAGTTTCTTCTTGTGTCTTTGTTTTGTAGCGCTATATCGATAACATTGAATGAGCAACGAAGTGTGATTCCTTTACTATGGAGCAAGGGACGAAGGTGCATCGAAATCCACAGGAAATGCAGCCCACGTATGGGGAAAGGTGTCTCGCTTTGAGAAGTGTTAGTTGGTGGTGTTCTGAGTTCGCAAAGGGCCGTGAAGACTTGCATGACAATGAGCGTTCGGGGAAGCCGCTTGCGTCACTGACCGACCACAGGGGCGTTTCAAATTTAGTGCTGCGACAGGACAAATGTCTGAACTGGTGTGGGGACTATGTGAAAAAAAATAGTTTAAGGTACGTAGTATCGTGCGTTACATCTGTAATTACCTGTATGTACCTTATCTTGGCTAATAAATATAAGAGCAAAGACTTTGTGATCCGCGCGCGCGCGCGTGCGTGCGTGCGCGTGCGTGTACGCGTGTGCGTGTGTGTGCGTGCGTGTGCGTATACACGCATGCATGTACAGTCGACCGATTCTTGAACAGTACTGCGCGAGCGCCGACTGGCCAACCGGCAGCGCCTTCTAACGGCGCGAAACGACGAGAACGGCAAGAGTAGCACATGCGCACTAAGTTCACTCCAAGCGCAAGTTTCGTCTGCTAGGCTCTTCTTACCAGCACGACACAGCCCCTGACACGATTAATTCGGCTCAAGCTTCCCGGCTTATTGGAGATAGGAGGAGCGTGTGCCCCTGGCTTGCGTCCTTTTCATTTTTCTTTTTTTCTTCTTTTTTAGCATGTGCTGCTCTAGTGCGCATGCACAGGAAAATAATGAACGAAACGGGCAAAGCCGCGGTGCAACTGCATCACACCGGCAAGAAAGAGTAGCGCAAGAGGGGATTATCAACTTTTCGATCTAGTTTCAAGTGTGGCTCAAGCTTCCACTGAGTTAAGCGCTACAGGGGTGGTCTCATGCCTGTGGGAAGAGCCTAGAGGACGAAACTTGCGTTTCGAGTGAACTTTGTGCGCATGCGCTACTCCTGCCAACCTTGTCGTTTCGCGCCGTTAGAAGGCGCTGCTGGTTGGCCAGTCAGTCAGTCGAAGCTCGCGCGGTAAGAATCGGCCAATGGAACGGAAGATACACGAACTTCTAAGCTCTCCCATTTCTTTACCTCTAGCACTTTACCGGCTCCCTACACTTCACACATACAATACTTTACAGCGAAGCTGTTTATGGCTAGGCTTCCGTGCATTTTTGTTCTGCGTCAACAAAAACTAGCATCATCAGCAATGGCTAATAAGCAACAAATGCAATGGCTCATCCCTCTCGTAATGCAGAGGCTGTTATATAGATGTGTTTGATCACGATGACTACCGATCAAGACAAGGAATGTGTTCGTACCTTTGTTCAAAATTTTGTGTCACCTCGGTGTCATATGCTAAACAGATGCGCTGGTCCTCCACTTCAACAGACTGGAATGGCTGAGGATGCTCAGGGATCCAGACTTTTGCGGCTCAACTGCTACAATTCCCACCAACCAATGATTCCCGAATACGTGATAGAAACTGCTTCTTTAATTGATTCTAATGCTTCATTTGTGCTTTTACAAAGCAAAGCTCAACGACGTGGAGTATACCGAGATAAGCATGCTAACGTTGCGAATATACAAGGCTTTTAAGCAATGCTCGAAACGTACCGTCACTCCTTTCATGTGTTTCTAGCCCCCCCCCCCCCCTCACCAAAGGAACAAACCTCCAAAGCCGACCACGAAACAGATGTGCTGCACGACATCGGTTCACTCCAACGACCCGTTTCTCCAGCACTCGCACTTTTTCACGAAAGGCGCAGCCGCCATTAGATTTATTGCCTATTTTTTCACGCTCCTCGCATTTAGAAGCGCCAAACACGACCCTCGTCCTCCTTACGCACACATAAATCATGCACACTGCAATCGTAAAGAGTGTAAAGAACCGACTCCACTCGTCCTTTGAACACAGATGCAAAAAAAAAAAAAGAAAAAACGAGCAAAAGAGGACACGCGCATAAAAACGACGTGGAAGAAGCAGAAGACAAAAAAACATACGTAAGTAGCGGTTGAGTTCGCTGTCGGCCCGTTCTGCGGCAATGTGTCAGAAAAAACTTACGTCACGCCAGATCTCACATTTCCCACGCAAGACGGCGCCTTTCGGGTCAAGACGCGACAGCGCAGATACTTCAAGTCCTTTTATGCATACGCACATATTTTTCTTTGTCGCATCGTCTACATTCTTTTTTCCTAGGTCAATAAAAGAAACAAAACAACAAAAACGACTCGCGGGACCTCAAATTAAAGCCGGGAAACGGGACCCGTCGTATGAAGAAACACGAGATTCCTCCGAAAGCAGAGCTTACAGATGGTCGTTAGTAAACACGTACTGTCGGCTTTATTTACTCGAGGCACGCGAACCAAAGCGCGTACTCTTTTCCTTTCAGCCTGCCTATAACCTATTACTGAAGGAACTGAAAAGGGAGACGCCCAGTGCCATAGCAAAATGTTTCCTCTCCGTGATAAGTTTCCACGGTAAAAGCAACGAGGCTAAACAAAATGTGCCTGGGTGAACCCACCGTCCCAGTGCACTAACTTTCTCGAGTCGCTTTCTCGCGGTAAGCACTACGATAATGAGGTCGCGTCGTCCAAGCAAGCGACGCGAACTCGTTTCCCGACTGTTTATTCGGGCCGCTGTGCCCCGCACACGTGCACCGTTTCGCCATCATGTTATCGGCATTTTCCCTTTCCAACTTCACTCGCGCACTCTTCTCTCCTGTACTGTGTTAAAGCGGAGCAAAAAAAGAGAAAAAAAAAACTAAAGAAAATAAAGAAGAAGAGAAAAGCATTATAATCCCTTTAGTGAATTGTTTCCGATCGATGTTTTCGAATTGGGAGGCAGCGCGCTCGTTTTACACGCTCGTGACGTGGCGCCACCTCCTCCCCATTGGCTGCGCCGTCACGTGGCCAATGACGCACGCACTAGGCCCCACCTTTAGTCAGCCAGAACCGCGGAGCCGTCGTGGCGTCGGTAAGGCGTGCTCGTCTCGCACCCCGGAGTCCCGGGCTCGATTCCCACCCAGACCGAAATGTACCGGATTTTCGTTTCGAAGGCATTATTAGACCTTGTTTACCGAAACCTCGCAGGGAGATATGACGCGAATGAGAACATTTTTGACGCATTTTTACTCTTTGCGCCGTCGGCCAATTGTGACACCATCGCACGGTCACGACGACGACGACGGATGTTCGCGTAATGGGGCGTATAATCCTTTCGCATTAAAAACGCCGCCCTAGACGATGCGGACCACAGAGGGTCTCTCCCGAAATATTCCGGGCAACGACGTAGGCGCAGCTTACGCAAAGCTGATCTATTAAGGGGGTCCAGTGCGATGCTCGAGAGCCCCTCCGCTCCCCCCCCCCCCCCCTCCGACACACACACACAGACCACGGTTTACGAGTTTCCCAAAAGGCGAGCGTCACCACGTCGGAATTGAGCAAGCGGCCACGCAAAGCGGACGCCGAGACCGCGGTGTACGCAACAGCAGTGGTCGGGCTTGCGAGAGAGTCGCTGCTGGAAAGGTCAGACACGGTCGCTACCGCCGCAGACGTCTGGAGTTTAGACACGGGTTAGCGGAACTCCAATCTTCTTATCTTACCGCTGCAAGAGCTTCTTCGCCACCGAGGGTTATATAGTTGAACCGCACCCACTGACAAACCTTTTCTCGATGTCTTCTCGAGTTGCTGCGGCTTCGCGAGCTCTTTCATCGCTCGGCACTGATCGTCTGGCTAATCCTTCTTAGCGGCGTCAATGCGCCTACTCGTGGCGACGGCGGCGTTACACTTCCGATAACCTTGACACTGTAGTCCGAACTTTGTGGGAGTTTATTAATTACGAGAGCTGCAGGGCGACCGAAGGATGAAGGTTCACTGCTCTTCTCTATAGCCTTGCACATTGCGATGGAAATTAATTGGCCCGTTGGGTGCGCAACCGGGCCCTCAAGGCAACGCGCAACTTGATCAAACCGCTGAAAGTACTCGGTACGCGAAATATTAAGCATGAAATGCTTCTAGCTGCCGTCGTCGTCGACCTTCAAGTGACCTCGAGCCAAAAGCCAGAGCTGCTATCCGGGCACTCGAACGAGAACATCCAGGCAAGTTGCGAGAATGAGATCATCCGGGCAACCAGACAAGACAGCATCACATACTCAAGTTACTTCCAAAACAAGTTATAAAAAAAATATTGCTTCAGAGTTCTTCCTAATGTTTGTTCACAATAACATTCATGCTGCTAACTTCTAGTACACTGACGTTTTATTTGTCATTTCCAATAGCGACGCTCAAAAGGCAGATACAGGGCATTATAACACTCGATTGTCATCTTTTGGCGCCTGTGCTCTTTTCACCGCCAGCGGTCCGTTAAGTCCGCGGCGCGTCCGGTGGACCGGCAGCGCCGGTAGCGTCCGTCGTACCGTGGATGGCTGTTTGACCGAGACGAGACTTGCAATGAGGTCCTGTCTGTGAGTGAAAACTATTTCGTCCATTTGGAGCAGTGCACAGTATGGCGCGGTGCGGTGTAGCGTGGTGGGGTGTGCTGTTGCGAAATGCCCCATAACAATTTGAAGATAGTAGCTATTATCATCTCCAACCAATCTGCTTTGTCGGTAGCCATTGCATGCCTATACCTAGCCTCGATTACGGGAGAGCCAGCATTTCTTTTTTAAGTCACAATGACGAGTTCCGCTGATAGCAATGATATTTTATAAGAATTAAAATATTCGTTACAAATGCTTTTCTATCATGTCGTTTTACGCTGGTTTCTGGCACTGTTGACTAAAATAATCTTCAGTCTGAATTATGAACCGAGTTCGGCTTCCATAACGGTTGCACGCTCGGATCATCAGATAGTCTGTGCCGACGTTGGGCAGTGCTTTTGCAATAGCAGTATTCAACTACTTTTTAGCATAATGCGGTTCTTTGTTCGTATCCCCTTAGGGTGATGCTATGCACACATAGCAGCGCAGCAGCTTTGTAGTGGGAACTTGATGCCGCATTGAAGGTGGCATGGCCACGAAGTTTACAGCCAGTCAATCTTGGATCGGGCAGCCCCCATGAGAGCAAGTCAAAACTAATTACTTCAGAGTGACGCACAACTAAATCGCGCGTAGAAAGCTTGTCTGTTGACTCTGCCACTTTCCGCTCGGTAACGGCAATAATTGGTCTTTCAGTGTTCAGACTCACCATGGCCTCCATGTCATTAAAAAAAAAAAAAAAAAAACTCAACCACCTGAATGGCATCTGACTACAGGCAGCGCTTGTTTCTCTTCGTCACGGGTGCGAATTGGCTATCAACCCTCGTCTCTCTCCCTGAAAACGAAGGATTTCGCAAAATTTGGGAAGGCGGCGATCTCGAACTTGCTGTTCGCGCATAGGGTGACATTATAGGACAGAGTGCGGCCTTACATCCTGCGTCAGACCGGAATGTGATACCATGGAATAAAGGCGCCGGGTAGGTCGCAGAGGGCTTCGCGAAGACGAAGTTAAGCGCCCAGACGAACAGAATGGGGACGGTCCAATAGCGATTCGAAATCAAGCTGCCAAATACCTCGCGAACCCGGTAGACCGCGGGGCGAGGAAACAAGCGCACAGCACGGACACTCGGTTCTTACGCATCCCGTCTGCATTCAGCTAGCATTGGTTAAACTAGAAATACAGCAACGTCTTTGAAGATAGTGTTTGCTCTTTCTCTTTTTTTGTCAAAGTCTCTCGCGTACATTTAAAGAATATGGCTCAGGAGTGTTTACAAGGCATTGAATAAGAATAGAAATTGACGTATAAGAATGGGTAGGGGGAAATCATGTGTTCTTTTTTTCCTTGAAAGATATAAATCAAGACGAATGTTAAACTTACAGTAGTCTTTCGGGATCAGTATTTAAAAACAAATGCGCATACGCCAGAACTGCTCGTAAAGGCAGGTCCTGGCCAAGTGTGATGTTGAAGACGTTATTAGCGCAGGCGGCCCCGCCAAACGGCAAATAGCTCTTACGCACGAGAAGTTTCGCGAAGACTTCTCTCCATGCCCTCCCCCTCCTCCTCCTCCACCGTATTCTAGAACGTTCTCTCCAATCTACCCTCCACCTCGATCTGAGAAAGTGCATAGCAGCGCCACCCTTAATTCGGACAGAAGCGCTCACAGCTCTTCATTGTCGCTTCTCGGCAATTCTCGGAAAGTGTCCCATCTTTTTTTTTTCTTCTTTTTCAGTCGATTGAGTGGAGGAACTCGGTTGAGTGGTGGAAGAGCTATCGACTGAAGGAACATGGGAGTTCATCCCCATGTTCTTAACGAAGGAAAGGAGAAATTACAAAGGGCAATGTGCTCGCGCTCGAACACCGCACAAAAAAAAAAAGAACACGTTAGGGCGCGAGAACACGAAGGCGAGATAAGCGGATGTAACAATTATCCCCCCCCACCGCCACGCACGTTGCGTCCTACCACGCAAGGCACGTCGCGGATGACCCTCTGCGCGGCGCAGTTTCCAGACCCAGGGTCGATACGGACCCGAGCGCGTCGCACCCAAACGCGGGTCCGCCAATGTATGTATATCCCGAAGGCACGTCCCTTCCGAGAATCACAGCGCTTAACGCAACAGTTAAAAAACAACTGCCAGCTATAACGCGCAACACAATTAAAAAAAAAAAGGGGAAGAAGAAGCACGGGACCATGTCGCACCTTCATCTCGACCACAGACCACCAACTGCGATCACCTCGTGTCCACTTCTGGGAAGAATAACGAATCCTGGAAGGTCGACGCCCGGGGGCGTTATCTATTTCAGGCATGTTACAGGCGCGGCGGCGCCGCTGCTAGTGGGAACGCGAAGCCGATGACATCGCTGCGCCAAATGCCCAACCACCGGCGACTCGTGCAGGCTTACGGCGCAGGCGTAATCAAAGCGACTGGCGAAAAGCTCGGGGAGTCGTCTGCTACAGCGAGTCGTCTGCCAAGACTTCACGAGGCGCCAGGGGTGGCGCTGCGCGCAGCGCTACCACGCGCTCTCGTGTTCCCGCTAGCAGTGGTCGCGTCTGTACATGTACAGGCAGGGTTAAAGCATTACCTTATGCGGTATCTGCAAAGAAGCTGAATATTTCCCGAGCCCGGGCGGGCAGCCCGGATTTCAAGTGCGTTGGGCGTATTACGGCGTACGCGATCAACATAATGTTGCAGTGTTTCGATACCTTTAATCTACAACAGGGTTGATGCTCGACTATTTCGCGGAACCCGCAAGCGGTGAGGTTTTTCAGCCTACCTGTACATTCATCACGAGTGCGCAAACAAAACACCGACTGGTACACTTCGAAAACGACCCGCACCACCCCCTACACGCAAGCGCAATCACGATCTTCCAAGTGGGACAGCTACCATTACGGGTGCCAGATAGCAATGTCGCTCTTTTTTTCCTCCATCTAGAAAAGTTTGCGTAGGTAGATCAAATGGAGGATATTAATAACTGCCCCGAGCGCTATCGGTAAATATTACCGCTCCGAGTTTGAATTATCTCGTTAGGTTTTCATTTCGGACACGACGTGTCCACATGTCTCACATTGGGACGACTGAACCGTCGAGATGCATACTCCATAAACGTGAAACGGGTCGCTGGCAAATATTAGGAACACAATAGGGGCTTCGGAGTCCCGCACTGATTCGCAATTACAACGTGTCAATATACACCGAGCTGAGGCAATCTTCAACTTATTATCTATGCCCTTTCTAGTTTAAAAAAAAAAGTGAATGAAAGACCACGTTTTTGCCGCACTTCGGCAAGTTCAAATACGGTACCGAGCTCGGCGTAACGTCTCGCCATACGTAACGTTTACTACCGTAGCGTTTTTCGTAACCACGACACAACGGGGGCCACTACATTGAGGTGCTACGCGCTGGGAGGTTTATTTCGGCTTCGTTATCGATGTACCACCTGCCGCTGACCGACGTCTGATGGTCCGATGTGTGGTGGCATGCGGAGTATCTGGCGTCGTAAAAAAAAGGTCGCCGCACATATTCGGAAGGACGAGGTGCTTGAGTTGACGTTCAACTTTGTATAGGAGTATTATAAGAACAGTGCAATGGCACAAAGCACTGGTGCAATAGTTGAAGTATTAAACTCGCTCGACAGTAACCTGAGCGGAGTACGTGCATCCGATTGCACTGCGGAGATGAGGGTACCCGTCATCTAAACGAAGTGCAATGCAATTTATGTCTAACGCAGCCTTTCACAAACGGTCAAGTAAACTGTATATACAACTAAGCCCACGGCGCGTACAATTATCTTTATATTCATCTTATGCAACGTGTAATCTCAATGTTCATGCGCCGCGCAGGTTACAACTCTAATACCATGCAATGTGGAACAAAAAAGAAAAAAAGGAAAAAAAAAACGAATCACGGACTATCTTTGATGTGATTTCTACCAGTTACGAAATGATACGACTTCTATCAACAGGTAGACTAGGTAAACGAGAAATAATAAACATGAACAGACATATACCTTTATAGTTACCGTGATCTTCTTGTGTAGACGCAACTTCTGAACATTCCAGTTATTGGTGACAGGATAGAAACATTGAACGTAGCGCTGAATGTAAACGCAACCTTCTGCTAACGAAAAACAATATCACAAGTGGTTTTAGCATGAAGAGTAATACAAGACTTCGATATGTCACGCGGTGCACCGCCAAGTTTGACGAGAACTTGGGCGCGTTGCTCTGCGCCACTGCTGCTATAGTATTCGTTCTTGCGTCAGAAGTCACTCAACCGAATAACCAGTGCGTCTACTCGTAAAAATTATTTCGGTTCTTGTCGCGATATAACGCACCAACTATAAGAGGTCAATATTCTTAACCAATTTGTTTTTGCGACTACGACGACTCACCTGATATTGCAGAAATATTTATGCTACGGGAGCAAACTTGTATCGTTCTTTTTTTCTTTCCTGCAATGTTTGCGCCGCGTTTTTAAAAAAGAAAAAAATTGGGGACCTTAAGAACAGTAAGTCATATTTGGCGACTGAAGGGGATAATAATAAAAAAAAAGAAAAGAAAAAAACGCGTCTCTACGCTACGGCTTCCATCAGGGTGAAAAGCTCTACCGGCTGCAAACTCAGCTCCAGCCTCGTCTGAGCATTCCAGCAAAACACTAAAAAAAAAAAAAAAAAAAAAAAAAAAAAAAAAAAAAAAAAAGAACACCGAAGCGAAGGAGCGGTAGCGGCGAGGGAACAAATCCAAACACGACTATAACCTCGAACCAACAGCGAGTGGCCGACGTAGCAGACGACGACGTATATACGCGGAAGGGGGGGAGGGGGGGGAAACTTCGGTTAGGGGCACCAAGCCGAAAAAGACGATTCTAAACCACGGCGGAGAGTGCGTGTTCGTGCCGAGGCATGCCTGAGTGCAAGCACGAGCAAACAATGCCTGCGAAAAAGCGCGGCAATGTTTACCTTCCGCGTCGCTGCTCCCGCAGACTTAAGCTTCCGCCACCAGAGAGGGAGCGGGTGAGATACAAAAAAAAAAAAAAGAAAAACAGACGTGGGAGATAACGCGAACTTCCGAGAGCAGCTTAGGGTGTGATGCGCCGCAGTTAAATCCAATACAAACGAAGTAACGGTAAGATCCGAGAGACACTGGGACAACGCGCAGGCGGCTTTAGAAAGGAAGAGGATATCTCTTGCGGTAATAACTGCTTTTCCCTTTTTTTTCTTTTTTTTGATCTTTCATTGTTTGCGTTGTGGGTAAGACTGAAATAAAGGGGAAAGAAAGGCAGCTATGGGGGAGACAGGATGAAGTCTGTTTACGCCTATGACACGCTTCAAAGAGCCTTAGAGGAGATATTACGGAATTCCCGGGATTATTTTTTTCTCCCTCTCTACCTCCCTCTGTCTCTTGCCGCATCCAACACTTATCTGGCCTGCCGAATTGAGGCATCGGTGGCTGTTGAAAATATGAAGCCTCCCTACACTAATCCCCCCATAAGAACATTATACCTTTCCGTTGTTCTCCTATCCAACAATAGTCGTCTAAATAAAAAAAGAAGCAAATTCCGTGTCTGTACGTTCCAGAACCACAATACGATTATCAGGCGCGCCCTAGTGCAGGACTCCGGATTAAATTCCACCACCAGAGGTTCCTTGACGTGGAGCCAAACTTAAGTACGCGAGCGTTTCTTTCTCTTTTTTTTTCCTTGCATTGCGCATGCGCTTCCGAAACACGGTCGCGGCGACCGGGTATCGAAGCCTTGACCTCCTGCTCAGCAGCGCGACGTGCCCCCATGTAGACAGCTAAATATATAACAAGTAGAGAGATATATGTACAACCGTCTATACATGGCGCAGCATCACGAGGTCGGAGGCGCCATTCTTGGCGACGAAGGCCACATTTCGACGCAGGGCGGAACACACAAAAAAAAGAGAAAAAAAAAAAAAGTGAATAACGCTCCTGTGCTGTGTTTTCACTGCACGTAAAAGAACTCCGGTGTGTTAAAAATTATTGCGGAGCACCGCACCTTGGCGTCCCTCGTAATACACTGCGCGTTTTCGGGACGTTGAACCCCACAGTTACATTATTTTAGATATACTATAACAATCGTAAATCTTTCTTTCTGCCTCAAAGAGAAATACCGTTTCCATAACGAAACCGATGAAATACCATTTAAGTTATAATTTAATTATGCTATTAATTACATCGTAATCGGTGTGATAAGCTATCCACAACTCAAAACTCGCTCCGGCGAATCAAAAACAGTGCGATAGGCTATGATTCATGTTTCCCGTGCCTAAAATAAGAATTATAAGGTATCAGAACTGCCCAGCGTATCTGATATACGTTGGACATTACAGAGTTAACTATGGAAGAAACGCCTGCGCGTTTATTCCCTTCGTATTTGTTTTCTGAGATTTTTCACAACACGTTCCGAAATGACCGAGATGTTCCCGCTTTTTGAAGCACGGTGGAACCACAATGCAGAACAAGAAGCAGAAGCAAAACCTAGGAGCGCGCATTGAAGAGCGCCTGAAGGTGCAATCAAGCAGTGACAGGAAATAAAACAATAAAATGAATTAAAATAAATAAACCAAATGAACTAGAGAAAAAGAATGATGGCACACCTGTAGACTCACGACAGAAACTTTCCACGACGCCGATAGTCTTCATTTAAAAAAAAAAAGGAAAAAGGAAACGGCAGGAGTACAAGCAAGGTTTGGGTACAAGCTAGTTGGTATTCCATGGTATCAATCGTCACAGCGCATACATAGACGAGTAACAAAAAGGACGACGAAGACAACCGCTTGTCTTCGTCGTCCTTCTTGTCCCTCGTCTACGTATGCGCTGTAAGTGACGATTGATACCATGGAAGTACAAGTTCGGAATCTTGCAAACTTACCTCGCAGTAAAGCAACAATGTTCAGCAGCAAGCGAACGATGGCAAAAATAAACAGGAAAAAAAAATAAAGCGAAAAAAACAAAAGCGACAGGCAGAAAGGAGGTGACATTTGCAGAGGCAGCAATGACATCCGTGTAATGCAAACAATATATATATATATATATATATATATATATATATATATATATATATATATATATATATATATATATATATATATATATATATATATATATATATATATATATATATATATGCTACGGCTTGGAAGCGTGAAGAGGATCCATCACCGAATGACACAGCAGCCGTGAACTTTACGGGGCTCGTAACAAGAAGAAATACAAGGAGCAGCGTTAAAGCAAAATAAACGTGTCCTCATTCCCCTGCTTGCCCAGAGAGGCAGAAGAGCGTGGCGGGGCAATTCAGGTGACGTTTCTGTCAAGTAAGAAAATGACACCGTGCGCGACCTCAAATTAAGCGACAGTGGAAAAAAAATAGAAAACACCTCGGAACTGAGAAGAAGCATACACACACACACACACATACCATATATATATATATATATATATATATATATATCTTGCGAGAACCTTCACACTTGCCCATATATCTGGCTTCTTTAATGAGTTAGCTTACACATGCGAAGAAAGCGTTCGCTGTATGAAAAAAAAAAAAAAAAAAGGTGACACTGGAGCTCTTTTTTTTTTTAGCTCATTCATTCATGGCGTCGGTATTACGCAAGCCTTTCCAGATAGCCAGAGGCGCACCCGGTTCTAAGCACTACTCCGAAAGTTGTGCGGGCATGCATACGGATATCCGCTTCAATAGGTACACTGCACCGACTCGAATATCCCGTCTTCTTCAAAGCAGCGCCTATCTAGAACTACAAATTCAACAGGACAAAAAATTGTAGCGACCCCAACGAAGATGCATAAGCGAAAAAGAAATTCCAGCGTCAACTCACGCTTCCGGCAACACACCTGGAAGTGATGGTGAAGTGATGAAGGAACATTTTCTTTTTCTCTTTTAGTCCTACGTATACTTTCTTGCATACCAGCTTTATTTTCAGCAATCTTCCACTCGCCGCTTGCGAAAACCCTCGCCATTTGCATGCGTAGTCGATTACCTTTACCGCGTCTAGCACCGCCTGTTTTTCAGTGCACAGAATGAAAATATACAGGGCCTTTTTCTGCCGATTCTTCCATCAGAGCCATTTTATAATACCTGTATACGCAATAACTCTGACGCTCCCGCTATCCTTTCAGCAGCTTGATATCTGGCTTGCGACACCTCCGGCAGCTGCCACGTGCATTCCTTTTCCCCCATTGTTTTTCCTCGTTTTTTCGTGGTGGGGAGGGGGTGGGACGTAGTCACCTCGACAGCATTCGCCACACATGCGAGCAGTAAGAGCGCAAGAACTTGCGCGCATTTTTTTATCGTTCTTTCGGCGCCTCGACTCACGCTCGGCTCAGACCTCTATATACCGCCAAGCTTATTAGGTACGTGGGTGCAGCGCAGCTTCTGAATTGATCCCACGAAGGCCGGTTATACGCGGCAAAAAAAAATAAAGTAAGGCGGACAGGGAGGCATTTCCTACTCCGTTTCCACACAAAGACAGCGCAGAAAATACGTGTCCCGCTACCAAAGTCGAAACGACGAGCGCCACGCCGTATACAGTGGACCGGGCAACGAATTTCGAGCTCTATCGACCGTCTGCAGAACAGAACACCCACCCTCCAATTTCAATCGAAATCTCAAACAGAGGAAGAAAGGGGCAAGGAGGGAGGGAGGGGGGCGAATCGCCTGTATACCATTCAACACAAATGCGTGCAGCGCTAAAAGAAAGCGCAGCTGTCGCAACTTATGCTGAAGCAGTACATATTTTTTTTTTCATCAACTAAACCAATTCAATTTCGCCTGCCCAATACAAAGCGCAGCCGGATACACGTTACAGCATTGGCAATTTTTTTTTTTTTGCGGGGGGGGGGGGGGAGGTTTTGGAACAGCTAGCCGAACGTGCTAGGTGTTCCAAGAGCAATCGGAGTTAGCCACGCGATCCGAGTTTATTTTGGATCTCGGTCGCACTCCCTGGTCGAAGGTGAGAGCGCCTCCGAGCGATCTAAGCAGCACATGGCGCTCTGAATGAACCACGCGAATGTACTCCGAGCACTCGATTTCGTCGAGCCGAATGTAAACCGCCCCACGAGAGCGCTCGAAAGCGACCCGTCGAATGTGTCATAAGTGATATTGTGAAGCGGATGAAGACTAATTCAATATAGTCTGTAGCGGACAGCGCAATTCTGTGACGTGAGCTGCGTAGCTCGCACAGGTGGATGCCGTTACTTCAACGACGAATCGCCACGTGATGTTAGCCAATTAAAAGCCTGACTGATCAACCGCAATTATTAACTTAAGAATGCCTTTAGACCTCGTCATGTTCATATGCTGCGGTATTTGCAATACTACTATGTGTATATATATATATATATATATATATATATATATATATATATATATATATATATATATATATATGTTGATAGTTTCAATAAAGATCTAGTTGAGAGTTAGCGCTCGTTCTGTCTGCTTCTAGTCTTTGTGTCACTTCGCGCTACAATTGAAGATCACCCTGTCTCAATCGCGAAACTGTGGCCATGAAGTCCGCACCATTAAGCAGAAATGTCTGCAGTTAGCACCTGTTCCGTGAATGTTCCAGGTAACACGTAAGAGCTCTTCCATATTTTAAAAGTGCCTACAAGAGTACCATATAAATGCACTTTATAAAAAGAACGAACAATGAGCGGCGCATTTTTCACACCTCTCTATCCGTACCCTCGAACCGGAGTGGCCGACGGCAGGAGCACGGGTACCCAGCAGCGCACATCATATGCCGTATATCACCGCCGAGTAGGTCGACAGAGGTGGCTTGGACTCTGAAGCCCCCTGCTGATTAATCCACCGAGCAAAATAAGGTTTAGCTCACCTCTAGCTTTAACTCTCTCTCTCTGTCTCGCTATATATATATATATTGCAATGAGGGTGTTCGCCTAGCAGAAGGGTAACTAGATATAGGTTGTAGCGCTAGGCGTAAACAGGTCGGCGCTATATCGTAACGGGGAAGCAAGCACTTCTCGTCGTCTTCTCTTGCACCCGCACACCAGCACCATGCCCACTGCCCAGTGCCTTCAGTACAATTACTCCCCACCGAAAGAGTAGCCATCCTGGCGACTTAAGGACAGGAGAACACAGGGGGGTCATGGCACTGCTTGAGCCGGGAGACGTGGACAATTTCCTGGCCCCGACGACGCTGGTCGGAAGGCGTTTCGAGTGGCTCGATGAGGTAGTTGACCGCGGATGTTTGTTTCAGTACCCGATAAGGACCGTGGTACTTGGAGAGCAGCTTGGAGGAAAGGCCTGGAGGAGTAGAGGGCACCCACAACCAGACCAGCGAGCCAGGCGCAAAGCACGGAGCCGTAGTGGATGAATCGTGGCGAAGCTTTTGGCGCCACTGGTCCTGGGATGTGAACGAACGAGCGAGCTGGCGACATTCTTCGGCGTAAGCAGCCGCTCTAGAAACAGTCGTACACTCCGAAGCATCTGGCCGGTAAGGTAGAATCGTGTCCATAGTGCATGAAGGTTCGTGTCCGTAAAGGAGAAAGAAAGGGGAGAACCCAGTGGTGCTTTGCGTGGCGGTATTGTAAGCGTAGGTGACGAAAGGTAGAATGCGATCCCAATTCGAGTGGTCAGATGAAGCATACATGGCCATCATGTCACCAAGGGTGCGGTTGAAACGTTCGGTCATCCCATTAGTCTGAGGATGATATGCTGTGGTAGTGCGGTGAATGATGCGACACTCCTTTAGCAATGCTGAAAGGACGTCAGAGAGGAAAACGCGACCGCGGTCGCTCAGTAATTCTCGAGGTGCTCCATGGCGTAAAATCAGATTTTGAAGGATAAAACTGGCGACGTCTTTTGCTGTGGCAGATGCTAGGGCTGAAGTTTCAACGTACCGCGTGAGGTGGTCGATAGCAACAATAACCCAGCGGTTGCCGCTTGGAGTGTTGGGAAGCGGACCGTATAGATCAATGCCGACGCGGTCGAACGCGCGCGCGGGGCATGGTAAAGGTTGCAAGGGGCCGGCGGCATGTTGAGGTGGCGTCTTGCGTCGTTGGCATATGTGGCATGACCGGACATACTGGCGAACGAAACGGTACATACCGCGCCAGTAGTACCGAAGCTGCAGGCGAGAGTATGTTTTTAATACACCAGCGTGGCCGCATTGTGGGTCGTCGTGGAACGTGGCGCAGATGTCGGAGCGGAGGTGTCGGGGTATAACAAGCAACCACTTACGGCCGCTGGAATTGTAGTTGCGGCGGTACAGCAGGTTATCCCGAATGATGAAGTGCGTGGCTTGGCGACGAAGCGTCCGAGAGATTGGTGCTGGCGACTGGCTGGACAGGAAGTCAATAAGCGAAGAGATCCATGGGTCTTTGCGCTGCTCTGATGGCATGTCGGAAATGTTGAGGGCGAAGGCACCGCAGGTAGAAATAGACGAGTGGACAGGGCCAGAGGGCAGTGGTGACCGGGATAGAGCGTCTGCGTCTGAATGCTTTCGGCCTGAGCGATAAACAACGCGGATGTCGTACTCTTGTAGGCGCAATGCCCAACGGGCAAGCCGACCAGTTGGATCTTTTAGTGAAGATAACCAGCATAGGGCATGATGGTCGGTCACGATGTCAAATGGACGCCCGTACACATAAGGACGAAATTTGCCGATAGCCCAAATGATGGCCAGACATTCCTTCTCAGTAACTGAGTAGTTCGCCTCGGCTTTGGTAAGGGTGCGGCTGGCATATGCGACGACGTACTCTTCGAAGCCATCCTTGCGTTGTGCAAGAACAGCGCCGAGCCCGACACCACTAGCGTCCGTATGGATCTCAGTTGGAGCAGAGGGATCGAAGTGTCGCAGTACTGGAGGCGAGGTGAGAACGCGTCGTAGTTCTTGGAATGCGTCGTCGCACGCCGAGGACCAGGCTGATAGGTCAGAACGGCCGGTGAGAAGCTGCGTCAAGGGGGCAATGACAGAGGCAAAGTTACGGACAAAGCGTCGGAAATAGGAGCACAGGCCGATGAAGCTGCGAAGCTCTTTCATGGTGGTTGGTTTAGGGAACTCGGATACGGCGCTAAGTTTTGTGGGGTCCGGAAGGATACCGTCTTTTGAAACTACATGGCCGAGAATAGTAAGTGTACGAGCGCCGAAGTGGCATTTCTTCAAATTTAGTTGCAGTCCTGCAGTGGAGAGGCACGCAAGTACCTGCTCGAGGCGGTTGAGGTGCGACGCAAAGTCGGTGGAAAAAACCACAATATCATCTAAATAACAGAGGCACGTTTTCCACTTCAGCCCTCGAAGAATGGTGTCCATCATTCGCTCGAAAGTGGCAGGCGCGTTGCAGAGGCCGAACGGCATGACAGTGAATTCATATAGCCCATCAGGCGTTACGAAGGCTGTCTTTTGACGATCGGCCTCTGCCATTGGCACTTGCCAGTACCCGGAGCGCAAATCGAGCGACGAAAAGAATTCCGCTCCCTGCAGACAGTCCAAGGCATCGTCGATGCGCGGCAGAGGGTAGACATCTTTGCGCGTTATTCGGTTAAGGCGGCGATAGTCGACGCAGAACCGAATGGAGCCATCTTTTTTTTTAACGAGGACAACCGGAGATGCCCAGGGACTGTTAGAGGGCTGGATGATGCCACGCTCCAGCATGTCGTCAACGTGCTGGTCGATGATACGGCGTTCAGCAGCCGACACACGATAGGGACGCTGGCGCAATGGTGTTTGCTGACCGGTGTCGATACGGTGAACGACTGCGGACGCTCTACCCAAGGATGGTTGGTCAATGTCAAATGAGGAACGAAAACGTTGGAGGAGTTTGATGGTTTCTGTTTGCTGCGCAGGTGTGAGTTCTGCGTCGACGGCGCGAGCGAAGACGTCTACAGGGGCATCAGTCGCGGCAGGATTAGTGACGGAACAAATCGGAAGTGATGCCGTGTCGCCAAACATGGTGGCCGGGAGAACGCTATCGAAAGCTTCAGCGGTACCCAGGCACTCGCCGCGGAGTAGGGATGATGGGCAGGCGGACGGATTGCACACGTAAAGGGCAGCAGAACCGTCGCAAAAAGTGACGACAGCAAACGGAAGTAGAAAGTTCCGGCGGCGCGCACAAGTGGCCGACGGTGTAAACAGAACAGATGACTTCGCAGCAGAGTTACATGACACAGGAACCAGAGCGGCGGAGAAAGGTGCGATGTCGATGTCAGAGGCGGCAACAACTTTAGGAGAAGAATGGTCGTCATGGTCGCAGCACGGCACGGATAACGTAAGTTCGGCACGAGCGCAGTCGATAAGAGCTTGATTGACAGATAAGAAATTCCATCCAAGAATAACGTCGTGTGAGGAACGAGGTAGGACGACAAATTCTATAACATACATAACGCTTTGAATGACAACCCGGGCTGTGCACGACGCTGAAGGCTGAATGCGATGCGAGGTTGCCGTACGCAGAGAAAGAGAGGTAAGGGGAATGGTCACTTTGTTCAAATTGCGGCAAAGCTTCTCACTAATAATAGAAACGGCGGCTCCGGTGTCGATAAGTGCGTGTACGGTGACGCCGTCTACGGACAGTTCAATTTCGTTCACCGGGTTAGAATGAGGCCTTGAAATGTTCGACGTAAACGCAGTTCTTGCCTCTGGAACTGCGACTGTTAGTTTTCCTCACGGGCTGGGCTGGGTCGGCGAACCATCGGGGAAATGGATCGGCGACGGGGAGAAGGTGACCGGCGTGCATCGAAAGGGAGGCGACTGTAAGATGAGTCCGGAGGAAGGCTAGATGGGTCCTGACGCGGAAGTCGAGCAGGCCTGTAGCTTGAGGCGCCCCCACTGGCAGGTAAACGGGGGCTGCGACGGCGGCAGAATCGTGCTACGTGGCCCGGAAAATGGCAGAAATAGCATATTGGCCGGTTGTCAGATGTACGCCACGGGTTGACGACAGGCGCTCCAGCGGCCGAGTAAGGGACGACCATCGGGCGTGAAGGTGGCGGCGGCACATGGAAGGTGCCAGTGGCCCGGTAGGCATCAGGAGCCGGAGGAGCGTAAGGCCGGGCAACAACGTCAGCGTAAGTGAGCGGTCCGGCTGCAGGCTGCGGAGGAGGGGCAGATGGCAGCGCCGCGGCAACTTGGGTCTGAATGACGTGGCGAAGCGAGGGAGCCAAGGTTGTCGACGGCTCGGGTGTGCTGTTCGCCAGAGAGAGTTGGCGTGCCACTTCCTGACGGATGAACTGCTTTATCTCCGGCATTAAGGCAGAGATATCGGCAGCGTCGCGGCCGAAATCCAACGGAGATAGATCCGTGGTGTCCTGCTGAGCAGCGCGCGTTGATGCACGCTGCTTGCGCAGCTCGTCGTAGTGCTGACAGAGCTGTACGACCTCGGCAATCGTCCGCGGACTCTTCGCGACGAGCATCTGGAAGGCTTGGTCATCGATGCCTTTCATGACGTGCTTAATCTTGTCAGCTTCGTCCATAGATGAGTTGACGCGCTTGCATAGCGAGAGCACGTCTTCAATATAACTAGTGAAGGTCTCCTCCTGGCGTTGAACTCGACCACGCAAGCGCTGCTCAGCGCGAAGCCGGCGAACGGCGGGACGGCCGAAGACCTCTGCCAAAGTTGCCGTGAAAGCCGACCAGGTGGTAAAATCGGCTTCATGATTGCGGAACCATAGGTTTGCCACGTCAGTCAAGTAAAAGATGACATTTGTGAGCTTGGCGCGGTCGTCCCACTTATTATAGGCGCTTACACGGTCATATTCGGCGAGCCAGTCTTCCACGTCGTGGTCGTCTGTGCCGCTAAATATAGCCGGATCGCGCTGCCGGATGACGCCAGAACAGACGATGGCGGGGGGCACGGGAGCAGCAGCCTGGGACGGTCCCGGTTCATCCATTGCAACAGCTGGTGGTAGCGTTCGGCTGCGGAGTTCCAGGATGTCGAAGAGAAACCCCGCACCTCCACCAAATGCAATGAGGGTGTTCGCCTAGCAGAAGGGTAACTAGATATAGGTTGTAGCGCTAGGCGTAAACAGGTCGGCGCTATATCGTAACGGGGAAGCAAGCACTTCTCGTCGTCTTCTCTTGCACCCGCACACCAGCACCATGCCCACTGCCCAGTGCCTTCAGTACAATATATATATATATATATATCAACTGTGGTGGTAGCCGCATTTCAGTGGGGCCGACTGCAAGAACGATCGAACGGGATCCTGTAGCTATGAGGTCACCAACTCCATAGATGCGCAGTTCGACGCGACAACGAACTCGAAGTCAAATTCAAAGTAACAATGAGAGCCATATAGCCTGCTATGCGGCTTGGAGACGTAAAATCCCACCTTTCTTTTTTTTTCGGCAAAGCTACCGACCTCAGCCTCTCCACAGCTGCGCGTTAATTCTGCCGAGCCAGAACCGCGCGAGATGGGGTGGACGTCGGAGCGCTCGTCTTTCACCAAACAACGGGTACACCCCCATACCGAGTGCGTGCAACAGCCCCGGAAAACAAAGAAGACACCGTCTCGCTCCCCACCACTGGCCTGGCTATAGCTGGCTAAAACAAAGCGGCAGCGGCCATTTCCCGACCCAAATGAGCCGGCACTTGTAACGCCACACCTCGTCGCGCGCTACCAGACGATAAGGGTGAGAGAGGGAGAAAGAAGAGAAACAAAAAAGGCTATAGGGGAACCCGCTCAAGCACGGCGAAAGACGCTGATTTCCCGTGCCGAACGATCGATCGATCGACGCAAAGTGAACAACACGGTGCGCGGCAATACGATGCACACGCGAACTGTTCCGTCTCCCACGCCGAGCCACAGAGCGAACCGACGAGCGGTGTAATGAGGGGAAGCACCTCGGCAGCGAGCGGGCGCAGGAGAGATGTGCAAGACGTGCCGGGAATCGAGAGCGCCGGAGCCGTACCGTCCGTGAATACATACCGCCGCACGTAATGAGGAAGGCGGGATCGCGGGGTGGACGTCGCAGTGAGTGAGACGGGCGAATACGCCTTGCGCGCACTGCGTATAGCCGAGGGTCGGGCAGGTCAACAGCTGCAGCGGAAGGGACGAGTAACGCGGACGTTCGCTCGCTTCTTCGTACACGGGCGCGCTGCTCCTAACTGATCGCTTCCGCACGCTGAAATGCAAAGAGGTTCCTTTCGACGGCGTACAGTGATCGCGACGTGTAAAGACTGCCGGAAAGGAAGGGGGAAAAAGTTAAACGTAGAAGACTACGGTTCGAACTCACAGAAAGGTTCTTACAGTAGAACTCTTCGTACGTGCGCATATGCCAGCCAATCATGATGTTCGCAGACCTGCCAACCTCAGAACTTAAAATATACTAGCGGAAAGAAAAAGAAATAGAATGTGAAGAAAAATATTTAAAGTTTGATTTCTCAAGATGTTCATTATTAAAGATTCGTAGACTTTACCCTGTAGGAACACTCGACAGGCCTCTGCTCTACGGTCCCTTGCAAAAAAAAAAAAAACAGTTACTACATTCGACAGAATTTCAAAACAAACCTTATAGAGGGCCACAAAAAATGCAACAGAAACAGCGATTTGTGTAAGGGGTCGCCAGCAAGAATGTTCTGCGCCACAAATGTTTATGAAATGCATTTATGAGACATTCGCGTAACGGCGGTGCGGGTGACGCTACACATTGCGTCTACCGTTGACGTCGCTTATGCTCGGGTAGGTTCGTGTATTCTACCACTCCGAGAAGCAAGCAATTAAAGATCTGCCATGCCCTAAGCTAAGCATTAATAAAAAAAAAGACGGAAATAACCAATGTCAGCAAGTAAGCTGCGAACACGCTCTAACAATAGGGCACCTTACGATAAAGACCGCGAAGATTGACCGATACGTGTATTATGCAAATATTATTTGTGAGTCATCAAAACTGAGAGCTGGGCGAGTTGGTGTAGTTCCATCTTAATCTCTTTCACTTCTACGTTTTTTGCTCACTTTTTCATTAAGATTATTTGTGAAGGCGGCTGAACAACGAGAAAGGGGGCTTACGAAGGAAAATGTTCGCAAATTCTGAGCCGTGCAAGCATAGACGCAGCTTATTATCGCGAAGCCGTACAACCACTGCGGATAAACACACATTATCTTTTATTTTATTTGTTAAGGCGAAAGCCTTTCTAGGCTCAAGGTGAAGTTTGTGTCAGTGAAATTTGTGCAACGACTAAAATTCATCAGAAATGACTAAATATGCTTAGTAATGACCAGTAATGACTAATAACGACTGACATGGCTTGTAATGACTACTAATGGCTATGATATGACCAACATGTCTAACGACGGCTTGTAATGACCACAATTGATTACAAATGTCTAAAAATGCTTAGTAGTGCGCAGTAATGACTAAAAGAAAGAAGAGAAAGAAGAAGTTATCCATGTATACTGTCGCTGCAATAATAGGTTTACGAGTTCTGCCTGAACTCGACGTCACAACAATTAGTGAGAACACAGCTTTCCTTGACGGTCATCGAAACGTAGTCCGCACGAAATGATCAACGGAAGCCCTTGCCAACTGTGTGCCTGCACGCGTGCTTTCAACTTTATATTACAGCCACTTCAAAAACAGGCGGAATGAAATCGTAGAATTTACGTTCGCGCTATAACCGCAGACAGAGAGAGAGAGAGAGAGAGAGAGAGAGAGAGAGAGGGGTACTGAGCTTGGTACGCGAATAATGCATGGTCTGCGATATCACGGGGATGAAGATTTCACTGAACAGGAACGCAAGATAGCACAATGGCAAAACAACAACTATTCCCAGTCTAAAAGAAAAAGAAAGTTGGCTATCATTAGAGCGTCAATTCTGAACGTGCACGAAACCGACACAGAAAAAAAATCATGCATCCCTGCCTGGCGATTTTTTAGGTTTTTATTATTGTTCTTTTTTTTTTCTTATGATCAATCAATGCGTGCTAGATGGCACACACGATGGGATAAGCACCGGCTTAAACGCAAGAAACCGCGACGATTAAAACGGTAAAAATTGTAGCGCCACGCGCAGGATAATAATCATAGCAATAAAATTACCGAAGACAGGCGCGTGCTCCTGGACTCAAAGCAGCTTCCCTAACTCGAGTTCATGGCACGCGCAGCGGTGCGAAAATCGCGGGTTAGTTTCAGAACGGCCGCAGTTCAGAGCCATAACGGTAAATCCTCGAAGTGTGCGAAGTACCGGGGTGCGAAAGCGGAATTGGCCGGGCGACTGCCGGCGTTAATGCTCGCACCGAACTTCCTGCTTTCGAGCAGGAGAGGCTTCGAGAGGCCATATTCGCCGGATCGATAGCAATGGCGCCGAAGGCTGTGGGCTCGCCGGTTTTACGTTTATACCAGGACACGTTAGGCGAACGTACCGCATGCGATACATATTGGCTACAGACACCACGGATTTTGTGTATGACTACCTGTAGACTTTATGTGGCGAGGAAATTTTTTGGTAAGATCGAATATATACTTAAGCATAATACAAACATCTACATGGATCGGATGTACTGTGATATCACTTTAAAGAATGCATTTGACGAAATTGATTATGGGTAGATTGAATAGGCTTCACTTTTTCGTGCTCTTAATCGCTCACTTACTCACGAGTGAGTGAGTGAGTGAGTGAGTGAGTGAGTGAGTGAGTGAGTGAGTGAGTGAGTGAGTGAGTGAGTGAGTGAGTGAGTGAGTGAGTGAGTGAGTGAGTGAGTGAGTGAGTGAGTGAGTGAGTGAGTGAGTGAGCAGGATATTTCCAAGGCAAGAAGATAAAACGTGGTTGCCCCTAATAAGCTAGACATCCGAGAAAATTAATGCGAAAAAAAAAGATTCTCGCATTTCCAGTTTGTTTTTGTTTTTTTATCCTGCACCGGATGTGACGACTGCGCCGTCGCACCATCCTAACGTCACAGTCCAGAAACCTTGTCTATACATCGTTGCCTTGCCTACGTGAATATTTTCGCTTCATATACAATTTCCGGACGGTCTGGAATGTAGCACTCATTCAGGGTCACAAACATTATTTCGAACGTGAAAAAAAAAACTTGGGAAACGCTTAACCTTCGCCTTTAAGAGTACAACGCAAAAGCATTAAAGGGTCCCTGGCTGCTTCTCACGCTCCCCGGCAACTGTAGCTTATGCAGCCATAATCTTTACTGGGAAACGCTTACTGCGAACGCTATGCACGAAGGCAAGCTTTCTGGTTCTTTTTTTAGTTCCCCCAGCCCTCGGCGCAGTCGCTGTGCAGATGGTAGAAACGCGGCGCGCCGCGTTATGATTGACAGAAAGCACGCGGCAAACGCTGCTCTGTGATTGGTAGAAACGCGCCGCGCGCCGCGCTGTGATTGGTGGACACGTTTCGCTCACGGTCAACTCACACTCAATGACACGGACGGCGTGCTCCTCACTCACTGCGCAACAGCGCCCTTAAAGCTATCGTTTTCACAATGGTTTATAAAAGCTATCACCTCCGAAAGCCTAGCTCGGCGTACCGTTGTAATGAATGATAGTGGCCCACTTAACTACCAACCCCCCTCAGCGTACTTAAATTATGCAGTGCTCAAGAACGGATACAAATATTGCAGGTGCGAGGTACATCTTCTCTTTAAACCAGCCGGCCGTTTAAGGGAAGAGTGGTCGCATGAAATAATCCGCTTGTACCAGATTCCTCGTGGACAAGCCGAGCCAATTCCGTGTTTTCGTTCGGAAAGGCAAATCCGCTTCCTCAAGTATCATTCTGCTGCTCTGCTAGCAGGTTCCTTTCTTCCATGGCTGAAGAAAGGGCGCCTAATGCGGGCGCTCTCAAATTCCGTCATAATGTCGAATTTCGCCATGTTTTCATTTTCAGGCACTCAGAGAGGGCGTGGCCGCCCTGTGAACCAATCAGAGCGATCAAGATGGCGAATTTTACAATACGGCGGGACTTGGCAACGTCCAGAATGCATAGCGCCCGAATTGTAGAGCACAATAGGTCGAGACGAAAGCGAAAATAAACACGAAGGGAACGAATGTTCACCTGAGAGTGAAGGACTTACGATAACCTACATCAGCGGATAACTACGGATGTGAACGTGCGTCATTTTTTTTTTCGTCGACAGAGGTTTCAAGAAAAGAAATAATCGCAATTGCGTGAACGCTGCTTCTCTGCGTCTCGCATCGGCCTTACGGGTCAACAGATTCTTCAACGGTTTATTAACAAAGGATGAAGAAGGACGTACGTGAAGTTTCGCGATTCTCTTCTTTCCGGTCTTTTGTCCATAACTGCCCAACTTAGCGTCATATTAGATAAGAGCTTTCAATACGATTGGAAACAATGCTTGTATGTTCGCGGTTAAAGGCTTTAATCCTTGTAGTAAGTTCTTTTTATTTATTTACAACAATTTCTTTTATTTTCCTGCATAACAGCACAGCCCAGGAGTACAGGACTAAACGCACCTGATTAGGTGTATACGGAAGGGCAACCTTGTTGCCACAGACGCCCGCAATTTACAGGCCTCCTATATGTTTGCAAACAAAACTCTCTGACGTCACTCCCGCGCTGTTGCGTAGGGAAAAAAAAGCCTCCGCTGATCAGTGCGGTGATCTAATGCATACAGACACACTGAGTTGCGGACATCACAGCTTAGTAATTTCATTTCTTACGCACTCAATTCATATCAACGCTAAAGCTTAAAAGAAATGTAGCGAGAAATTTACGGAGTGCAGCATTTTACAGGCAGCAACAACTGCCGCCTCGAAAGTGGCGGTACGCATCAGAGTTTCTTGATACCGCTTGTCTCCTTTTATGAGGGCGCCGATACATTCCTCCCAATTGATTTAACAGAGCGAAAGACTGAAAAACGAAAGGGAAGAACAAAGTACCTACCGGTCACGCGGACAGCAGTGAATCCACGTTCACATTGCGGATCTTTGAGGAACTCATTAGGTCAACCAATCATTCAGCATTGAGGGCAACAAAGCCGCGACACTGAGGTGTGACAATAACAAACGAGGTCGTCTGCAAGAAAAACCGTGCGACCAATCACCGTGAAGGGAACAGAGGCGCTATTCTTAACAGCGCCAAATTCCGTCATGTTGTCGAATTCAGCCATGCTAGCGCTTTAAGCCAATCAGAGCACGCGTACGCAGTCGCCTTCTCGGATAACCAGAACTGACAAGACGGCAATTTCATTGTGGCCGAGTTCGACAGCGTCCTCAACAGATGGCGTCCGAAACACGGCAGCCACGACGTGCTTCCGGCTCTGCAAACACTTCCGGCGCATGCCGCCAGCAAAAGCATAGACTTCGAGATCTGTTTCCGTTACTCAGAAAGAGCAGTCCCTTGGGTGCGGATTTGGACACCGCCTACACAGCACGCGAAATGGCAGACGTGCCGGTGAGGAGACGTCCACGGTGAGCTGAAACCAAGAAACGATTGGCTGGGCGCCTGAAAGAGAGACGCGGGGAGGGAAAAAAAAAAACACCGCAAACGGGTGCAGCGTGCGCACTCACCTCGTCCGTCGTCTGGTTCATCTTGAGCTGGATCATCTCCAGCTCACTGCGGTTCGTAGGGGCGTCTTGCACGGCGGCCGCCATTGCTCTGCTTTAGCTCCGCGCTGGGGCCGAGGACCGCCACTGCGCATGCGTGAAAAGAAAAGAAAGAGACTGCGTCACTACTGAGTCGTCGTAAGGCACGGCACAACAATGACACTGGGAGAGCGTAGTGTGGCCACAGCGTCGGCGGAAGTACGCGCGAGCTCAAATGCGCGAAAGAGGACCGAAAACAAAAGCTTACAAAATGGCCGGGGTAGAACAGAATGTACAGCTTGAAAGAAGAAAAAAAGAATAGGCAAGGGAGTTAACCAGAGATTATTTCCGGTTGGCTACCCCATACTAGAAAAGGAGAAAAGAGGTGTGAAAGGTGAGAGGATAGCAGTAAAGAAGGTGCGGAAGAACAGGGGCGTGATGTTGCGGTATCTTCCACTCGATTCAGTGCCATTCTTATGATCCGGCATTCACGGCCGGGTGACGCCGTTGATGACGCAGACAGAGCGTAGTTCGGACCACTAACTAGCGAAGCGTGAAAAAAAAAGCAAGAGCATCGGGCAAGGAACCGCTACAAAATCGCGACTGTACGGGCGCTGCCACACTGTGAGGGCGCAACATCGTCACACTTGCACCGTCACACACGGTGTAAACGTCGATTACAGGCACATACAACGTCATAGGGCAGTGTCGCAACATGACAGATTTGTTTCGCAATACAATCTCCTAAGTAAAGCCGCAAAGCGTTTACGAGGGTAAATATAAAAGCTTTACTAAAGGTACATAACACGTTACGCGCAAGGTACGCTCACAATTAGGGCGTATTACGCCAACAGCTTCAAGAAGCGTAGCCTACGAAACACACACGGAAGGCCCCCTTCGCGAGGGTTTGAATGCG
The DNA here is from genome assembly GCF_023375885.2 of Dermacentor andersoni. Classification (NCBI taxonomy): domain Eukaryota; kingdom Metazoa; phylum Arthropoda; class Arachnida; order Ixodida; family Ixodidae; genus Dermacentor; species Dermacentor andersoni. The sequence goes on along the minus strand of NC_092820.1, from coordinate 74,680,110 downwards.
TAACGCGAAACAGGCGCGTTCTCGAATAGTCCCCCAAGCGGTTCGAACAGTTGCAAATCAAGCCGCTTTAGTTTCTAATAGTAACTACAGCGGCACCTAGCGAGAGCGCTAAATAACACGAAGATACATCCCTCGTCCCCGCTAGGCGCGATGCGAGCTACAACTCCCCCCCCCCTCCTCTTCCTCCTCCCCCCCGTCTGGCACTTCCAATGAAGAGACGCGTCACCTGCGTCACCACGTCTCGTAGCGTACAAGCACAGCTCGGCGAGGTTCAGCGGCGGCTGGCGCGCGCTGCAGCGAGACTGGAAGTCGTCCGTGCACCAGGTCGCCCCAGGTATCGCTGACGCGAGTCTTCCGTCTCCTTAACGCAGAGTGGAAGGCGAACGCGGAGTGGAAGGCGAACGCGAAGTGGAAGGCGAACGCGGAGTGGAAGGCGAACGCGGAGTGGAAGGCGAACGCGGAGTGGAAGGCGAACGCGGAGTGGAAGGCGAAGTATATATGCGTCCGACACGTTTGTCTCCTCTCCACAATATCTCATTCTCCGCAACGCGAGATCTACATGTGCCTCAGACGAAAAGATTTACATTTAGAGCGCACACACAGTCAACTAACAGCCGGTAGAATGAAATTCCAACGCAAAGATGCGGTTGCGCAAGTTTAAATTAAATTCTCACAAAATTATGCAAGCCGTGTGTGTGTGTGGGGGGGGGGGGGGGATTAATTGTGACCACCTGGGGCTCCTTGATGCACACCCACTGCACGGTACACGAGCGTGTTTATTTTTATTTGTTTTTTTCGCCCCTGATAATGCAGCCGCCACGGCCTGGAAGGCTCGACAAGTTGCGACTAAATTACGCTACACTAGATAACATTTACACCACGCAACTCCAACGGGCCGGGGCCACTTTCGGCCACCGAATACAGTAAGGACCATTGCAACAAGATAGACCCAAAAGAGAGGAACTTGCGTAAGCACGAAAAAACAGCGGTGGAGCACCAACGCAGGTAGTGGTGCAACCCATAAATGCAGCCTTCGAGAAAGTTCAACCGTCTATTTATAAGCGGCGAGAAACCTTCTCGACGAAACCGTCGAGACCCACTTTCTCTGATGGAAGAGGTTTCTCTCGAATTGCGCCGATGCCTCCCGTTTGCGCGAACAGCGGCCGGGGGTGAAAAGCAAAATATAAAAATAAGATGAACAAGAAAAACACAAACGCGCAAAGAAAGTTCGTCCAAAGGCGTGTGTAAAAGCAAGCCTTGCGCCCACCCCCTATTTCCATACCTTTTTCCCTGTTTGTTTCGTTTTCACGTCTACCATACCGAGACTTTCAAATTTCCAGCGTCATTCGACAGAGAATCCATTCGGTGCTGAAAAGCGCGAATATAGCGTACATGTGCTGAACGAAGGTCTGTTAAAAATGCGGGATCGCAACTGAAAGACGACGCGCCGAGTTCATTTGCATGAAGTAAAGGAAACGCAGTGAAACGCTACATATGTGTGTGTGTGTGTGTGAACGAGAAGAAAGGAAACTGAGGGGCCTGATTTCAATTAGTCACATCAAACAAGCCAACAAACAGACACCAGGGACAGCATAGGGAAATTACTTCTGTGCATTAATTAAAGAAAATGATAAATTAATGTAAATGATAGTGGATGAAACCATAAAAACTGCCCGTAGGTGGTATACGAACACACGTCATCGCACGCGTGCGAAAACGTGGGTTCGTATACCACCTGCGGACAGTTGTATTTTCATCCACTATATATCATTGCCATTAATTTATCATTCTCTTTAATTCACTTAATAAATGCAAGTAATTTCCTCTATGCTACCTTTGGTGCCTGTCTGCTGCCTTCTTTGATGTGAATATATATGTATATATACATATATATATTGAAATGAAAAGAATAATCTACTGTTTGGCGAAAGGTGGAAGCAATCAAAGAGCACATCGAACGAAAGAAATTGCCATAAAAAAAGCGCCTAGAGGATAAAAACAAGTACACATAAAAGGAAACAATCCGAGCTTAAACAGCGACTCCGCAAACACGTGAATCGGGAGCTTTACTCACTGCTATTCGCTCTAAAGTTCTCGAGTAAAACAATTACTCTTATCTCTATCTAAAGCAGGAACAAGAAAAATTGCTGGCTTCAAACGTAAACGTAACGTTTCATTTCGAGTCGATGCAGCGCGCGCATGTAGCTTGATTTTAGCTTGCAACATCTGGCTTCAGTCGTGGTCGGACCGCAGGCTAGCAAGTTTCCGAGCGACGGTTAGGACCAAACGCAGGTGAAACACCACCATTTAAAACGAACAAGCGCTTCGACGCTATTCTCCGTGGTCCAGTCACGTCCACGCACCTGTCCTGCCTAATTGACAGCCGAAGAAAAGGGGCGAGGGGTAGCAAAAGATAAATGGGTGCAGTCGTTAACGCAACGAAAAGATTAATGCGCTTAACTGGAATGTTTCGCTGACCACCAAACAACGACGCTTCCAATACCGCTAAGCTCACCTTGATGTAAGCCAGTGTAAACCGTTAAGAATAAATAAGCAAGAATAATATCTAATTGTTGCCGATCTCAAATTACACACACACAAGAAGCTGCACGTCATAATGTCAAAATGGGAGAAAAGGAAAAGTAAGCTAGTCGAGATAACACCGGTCGTCGGGCGACAGGGGAGGGGGGGAGGCGCCCCCTGGTGGCAATGTCGCGCGTGACCAAGCGTTCCGTGTGAGCCACTGTTTACACGTCTGCCACTTTCGCGTCAGGGCTATTTCCAGCATCTACACCGGAGAAGCCATTAGCGCTAAGCTCTAGCGGAACAGCCACTCTCGCATCGTCGGCGAAAGGGGCACGATGCGCTTACAACTGAGCTACACAGCAGCTGCAAAAGAGAGACAGAGAGAAAAGAGAATGAAACGGATGAAAACTTCGGAGGCGCTGTTTTTTCCACTGAACGCGCCTGGGATCTCTCTCTCTCTCTCTCTGACATACGATAAAGAGAAAACCGCCTGAAAACGGTGTCACCGATCTACCGCGCGCGCGCTCAATGCAGCTTCTCCGCGCGACTTTCCATTTGCCTTGTATAAGCTTTCTCCCCACATTACTATTCTCGCATACGATTTGAGCGATTGATTAATTATTTGATTGATTAAGTGTTTGATTGTTGATTCGAGTGATTGATTCGAGTGATGCAGTCTGCGCTTACGCGTTTGCATGCGCACGCGTTTTTTTTTTTTTTTTTTTTTTATGTTCCGCGTGCCCGTAGTTCTGAAATGGCAAGACCACGTGTCCTGCCGTTAGTAAGGATACGCCTTCGAGCGCAATGTGCCCGACTTTGTAAGACAGTTCCCTCTACGCCATTCCTAAACACCATCCATGCTAGCTACATCCGACCGTCGGCGTACATGGAGGAAACATGTTTCCGTATATTTCAGTCGAGTACGCAGCGTTACTCGCGCTGGGCGACGCGGAGTAGCATTCACGCTCACTATTTCGCTGACGTTCGCGGGCACCAGCTTTGCGCTAACGCTCGCGTCACTATCGCGCCTGCGATTCAAGGACGTTCAAGTTCACTAAAACTTCCTCAGATTCGTGTCTCTGCCCTCTAATTAAGTAACGAGCATGACAACGCTCATGGGCGAGTTGTCCGCAATTACTACCATTCAGAGCCTCCGCGACCATAACGTGTAGTAATTTCGCGCGGCTTTGCGGTTAAAGCATTCCCGCAGCGGAATCTGAGCTTCTTGAGCAATTTATCAGAAACCGGCAGCCATGGTGAAAAATTCGCATACTTCAGGCATTCCTCTAATACATTAAAGAAATATGAATGTGCATGAAAGAAAGAAAGACAAAGAGAGGGCCCGGCCCATAAACATTGAAGAGGAAAAAAGGAATGAGCATTGAAGGAAGAACAAAGCCGGTCTCCCAAGTAAACTTGCAACGCACATGGGCGATTGCATCATCTTTGCCAAGCAAAGCAAATAAATAAGCCCCTAATTATTGGCGCGTTCCTGTAATCTTCTTCCCATTTTTCGTTAACTATTTTATTTTTTATTTTACTTTTCTGAACATCGAATTCACTAACATTTCGTCAGTCTCCATAATTATTAGTAGTATTATTTCGAGGGCGGGTCTCATTCGGCACCCATCGCACGTGGTTTTCTTCATAGCTTGGCCCCCCGCGACCCTTAAAGCCGGCTGCAGCGAGTGCACCTTTTATTACTCCCCCCTCCCTCCTTCCCCCCTCTCTCTCTCTCGTGGCAGCCATTTGTTTATTAACGTTACTGCGGCGAGTTTTCCCCGCTCGATAGTCTTCGGCACTGGCAGCTGCCAGCGTTGGCAAACGAAAGTTTCAACTTGATGCCGACGTGCCCAGCGCTTCAAATCGCCTTCGCTTTTCGTCGACCTCCACAACCTTCTGTCGAGGTCGATGCCAGTCACTCCTCGTTGCACTCGAGACAACCCGCCTTCCTCCCCCACATTCCCCACCTCCCTCCCCCTCTCTGAAACCATCGTCTCACCTTAAAAACATGAAAGAAAGCGAGCCCTCTCGTACAGGGCGCGCGTCCAAGCGGGTCCCGTCATAAAATACCGGGCTCTCTCTCACTCGGGCGTACACACGCATGAAAAGCCGCAAACAATGAGATAAAACTAAACAAGCAACGCGAAGTCGAAGTGCCAGCTCGATGCGACGCCAGAGGAAGCTTCACGTGAAGAAAAACGGGTAAAAAGCTAAACCGTGTGCCAAAAAGCAGGGACGTCAATTGTTCCTGGAAATCCCTGTGGGGGCGGGGGGGGGGGGGGGTTTCGAGAGTAAGGAGGCAGATGATGAAGCGCTCTTTCTCCGCATGCTTCTCTTCTTCATCCCAGAGTTGCCACGCCAAAAAAGAAAAGCGAGCAAAGAAGAAATCGAGCAATGGTGCAAGGAAAACGACAGACGGAATAAAGAGAGAAGAAAGAAAGAGGCGGACAAGCGGCGCATTAAGCGGCCGGCGAGGCGTCAGCGAGTTCCGGCTCATCACACCGCGCGGGCGCCTTGATGCGAGTAAATGGACGAGGCTCCCGCCACTTTCCTTCACCCCTCTCTCTCTCTCTCTCTCTCTCTCTCTCTCTCTCTTGGCTTTCTCTGACATTCACGGCCGCTGCCGGCTATGCTACTGCCGACCATGCAACATCAGCTCCGACAAAACGACGACCGAGTTAGACGCGCATATCGTAAGCCGAGAGAAGCAATCATGTCGACATGCCGAAACTGGCGACGAATGTTCCCAAGAAAGAAAAGAAAGAACGAAAGGACACTCTCCAGAAGCATAAACAAGATTGTTGATGTACACTGCGGAATAATGACGGCGACCATTAACACCGAAAATAACACAAACATCCATATTATTGATTGACTGATTGATTGATTGATTTTCTTAAGTAGCACTGCGGCTACAATAAGCGTCGTAGCGAAAGGAAGAGTTCATTTTGACGATCCGGCGATCATAAACGCGCACCCACAGCGAAGTTATACACGAGCGTTCTCGTCCTTCAGTTCCGTCAATATACGGTCGCTGTGGCTGGGGATCGAACCCGGGACCTCCCGCTCCACCAAAGAACGCCACAGGCGGCGAACCATATGGAGACCAGTGAAACAACATGCCAGAAAATGCCGTACTTGCAGCGAAGGGCGAGGTAATTATATTCCTCGACGTGACGTCAAAGCGTGCGACGCAGAATAAGCAAAAAAGTTGTGCGGAGATGACCGCTATTCAGAGGCAAGGCTCTTGCCACAAATAACGCTAGGAGAAAAGTCAAACACCAATACACGCGCCTCCGCAATGTGATACACGAGTCTACGAGAGCTGTGCAAACAGGCACACTATACACACTGTACATCATCATCATCATCATCAGCCTGATTACGCCCACTGCAGGGCAAAGGCCTCTCCCATACTTCTCCAACTACCCCGGTCATGTACTAATTGTGGCCATGTTGACCCTCCAAACTTCCTAATCTCATCTGCCCACCTAACTTTCTGTCGCCCCCTGATACGCTTCCCTTCCCTCGGAATCCAGTCCGTAACCCTTAATGACCATCGGTTATCTTCCCTCCTCATTACATGTCCTGCCCATGCCCATTTCTTTTTCTTGATTTCAACTAAGATGTCATTAACGCGCGTTTGTTCCCTCACCCAATCTGCTCTTTTCTTATCCCTTAACGTTACACCTATCATTCTTCTTTCCATAGCTCGTTGCGTCGTCCTCAATTTAAGTAGAACCCTTTTCGTAAGCCTCCAGGTTTCTGCCCCGTACGTGAGTACTGGTAAGACACAGCTGTTATACACTTTTCTCTTGAGGGATAATGGCAACCTGCTGTTCATGATCTGCGAATGCCTGCCAAACGCACCCCAGCCCATTCTTATTCTTCTGATTATTTCACTCTCATGATCTGGATCAGCAGTCACTACCTGTCCTAAGTAGATGTATTCTCTTACCCCTTCCAGTGCCTCGCTACCTATCGTAAACTGCTGTTCCCTTCCGAGACTGTTAAACATTACTTTAGTTTTCTGCAGATTCATTTTTAGTCCCACCCTTCTGCTCTGCCTCTCCAGATCAGTGAGCATGCATTGCAGTTGGTCCCCTGAGTTACTAAGCAAGGCAATATCATCAGCGAAGCGCAAGTTACTAAGGTATTCTCCATTTACTCTTATCCCCAATTCTTCCCAATCCAGGTCTCTGAATACCTCCTGTAAACACGCTGTGAATAGCATTGGAGAGATCGTATCTCCCTGCCTGACGCCTTTCTTTATTGGGATTTTGTTGCTTTCTTTATGGAGTAGTACAGTGGCTGTGGAGCCGCTATAGATATCTTTCAGTATTTTTACATACGGCTCGTCTACACCCTGATTCCGCAATGCCTCCATGACTGCTGAGGTTTCGACTGAATCAAACGCTTTCTCGTAATCAATGAAAGCTATATATAATGGTTGGTTATATTCCGCACATTTCTCTATCACCTGATTGATAGTGTGAATATGATCTATTGTTGAGTAGCCTTTACGGAATCCTGCCTGGTCCTTTGGTTGACGGAAGTCTAAGGTGTTCCGGATTCTATTTGCAATTACCTTAGTAAATACTTTGTAGGCAACCGACAGTAAGCTGATCGGTCTATAATTTTTCAAGTCTTTGGCGTCGCCTTTCTTATGGATTAGGATTATGTTAGCGTTCTTCCAAGATTCCGGTACGCTCGAGGTCTTGAGGCATTGTGTATACAGGGTGGCCAGTTTTTCTAGAACAATCTGCCCACCATCCTTCAGCAAATCTGCTGTTACCTGATCCTCCCCAGCTGCCTTCCCCCTTTGCATAGCTCCCAAGGCTTTCTTTACTTCTTCCGGCGTTACTTCTGGGATATCGGATTCCTCTAGATTATTCTCTCTTCCATTATCATCGTGGGTGCCACTCGTACTGTATAAATCTCTATAGAACTCCTCAGCCACTTGAACTATCTCATCCATATTAGTAATGATATTGCCGGCTTTGTCTCTTAACGCATACATCTGATTCTTGCCAATTCCTAGTTTCTTCTTCACTACTTTTAGGCTTCCTCCGTTCCTGAGAGCTTGTTCAATTCTATCCATGTTATACTTCCTTATGTCAGCTGTCTTACGTTTGTTGATTAACTTCGAAAGTTCTGCCAGTTCTATTCTAGCTGTAGGGTTAGAGGCTTTCATACATTGGCGTTTCATGATCAGATCTTTCGTCTCCTGCGATAGCTTACTGGTATCCTGTCTAACGGAGTTACCACCGACTTCTATTGCACACTCCTTAATGATGCCCACAAGATTGTCGTTCATAGCTTCAACACTAAGGTCCTCTTCGTGACTTAAAGCCGAATACCTGTTCTGTAGCTTGATCTGGAATTCCTCTATTTTCCCTCTTAGCGCTAACTCATTGATCGGCTTCTTATGTACCAGTTTCCTCCGTTCCCTCCTCAGGTCTAGGCTAATTCGAGTTCTTACCATTCTGTGGTCACTGCAGCGCACCTTACCGAGCACGTCCACATCTTGTATGATGCCAGGGTTAGCGCAGAGTATGAAATCTATTTCATTTCTAGTCTCGCCGTTCGGGCTCCTCCAGGTCCACTTTCGGCTATTCCGCTTGCGGAAGAAGGTATTCATTATCCTCATATTATTCTGTTCTGCAAACTCTACTAATAACTCCCCCCTGCTATTCCTAGTGCCTATGCCATATTCCCCCACTGCCTTGTCTCCAGTATGCTTCTTGCCTACCTTGGCATTGAAATCGCCCATCAGTATAGTGTATTTTGTTTTCACTCTACCCATCGCCGATTCCACGTCTTCATAGAAGCTTTCGACTTCCTGGTCATCATGACTGGATGTAGGGGCGTAGACCTGTACAACCTTCATTTTGTACCTCTTGTTAAGTTTCACAACAAGACATGCCACCCTCTCGTTAATGCTATAGAGTTCCTGTATGTTACCAGCTATATTCTTATGAATCAGGAATCCGACTCCTAGTTCTCGTCTTTCCGCTAAGCCCCGGTAGCACAGGACGTGCCCGCTCCTTAACACTGTATATGCTTCTTTTGGCCTCCTAACTTCACTGAGCCCTATTATATCCCATTTACTGCCCTCTAATTCTTCCAATAGCACTGCTAGACTCGCCTCACTAGATAATGTTCTTGCGTTAAACGTTGCCAGGTTCATATTCCAATGGCGGCCTGTCCGGAGCCAGGGATTCTTAGCACCCTCTGCAGCGTCGCAGGTCTGACCGCCGCCGTGGTCAGTTGCTTCGCAGCTGCTGGGGACTGAGGGCCGGGGTTTGATTGTTGTGTTCATATAGGAGGTTGTGGCCAAGTACTGCACCAGGGTGGCCAATCCTGCTCTGGTGAGGGAGTGCGTTACCGGTTCTGGTCACCGGCATCAGGCCACACTCCAGGCCTGTTCATGCAATTTTATCAACACGCGGATTTTTTTTTTTAATCCGGTGGAAAATTGCGCGGCACCGGGATTCGAACCACGGACCTCTTGCACGCGAGGCGGGTGTTCTGCGTCTACGCCACCGCTGCACCCATTACACACTGTACAGGAGCTTTCTAAATGACAGAGACGGCCTTATTAGTAGGCCTGGTAAGATTACACATATTCTACACCGTGTAGGGGTTGATGGAGGGACTGCGGGATGAGAAACAAACTTGGGAGGGTTTATTTTACATTATATACAGAGAGGTGAGAGTCAAGTAACAGTAGTACAGTCATTACGGGCCGGCAGCAACTCGGACGCTGCGGCCCGCGGCAAGAAGTTCAAGAGAGGTCAATCAGGGAATGCTCTGGTCTCTCTGCAATGCTTCTTTTAAACCCTTCGAGGACTGGAAGTCGCGTCAAGTTCGGCCAATGGGAGAGTCCGCTCCGATGACGCCACCTTCGGCCAATGGTAGGCACCCGTGCGGTGAGGTCACACCCGGCGGCTCCCCGCGGTCTTGCCTTGCTGTGGTGCAATGCTCTCTTCAAAGGCGGCGAAGGGGGGATGATTGGGCTCCATTGTCCGAGGGCCCACCTGCTCCCGGTGGTACGGCCCCGCTGTGGTGGCAAATGCCTTCTTCAAAGGCGACCGGTGCGACGCTGCCAGGCCTTCCCGGTACATCACAGCCGTCTTGTTTCGGGACCCACTTTCCTTGCAACAATGCCGGGCGATCCCTTCGTTTTCTGGAAAACTCAAGCATTGAATAGCTACCGCGGTGTACGAACTTGTTGGCACGTGAACTTGTTGGCTCGAGCGATCCTCTGGAATGTGCTGCGATTCGATGTGGTCCGGGGAACTCGAAGTAGGCGCATGAAACAGCTCCATATCTAACAACCGTAGTATTGTTCATGCTTCATCTACCTCATAGTCCTCTAAAGACAGAAATAAATAGCACAAAATTCTTTGCGTCATTAAGGGTATACATCAGGCCCCTTGCATCTGACCGATGAGGTATAGCGTTACAGAAATAGTTAATTATGCATGATTCGCGGGCCTCTCACATTTCTCCTTGCTGCTTCTTTCTTCTTTTTTTTTATGGAGACGCCGGAATTCCAACCAGGAGTTTGTAGAAGTACAAACACGAGAACCTTGCGAGGGCACAGAAGCCCACAACTTAGTCAGTGCATGTCTCGGTCAGGTTGCCCAGCATTACGAAGTGCGGAAAGAAAGCTGACGATATCAAAGATGAGAAACGGACTTAAAGAGCGAAGAAAGACAACAGTCCTTACAGAAACAATTTTCACAAACTGAAGAATATCCTTTTCACCTTTATATTGTTTTCCTCTATTCAACAAATTATAATGACGCAAGCGAAAAAAGAAACGTGCTTGTGCTTGACAGAAGTGATAAAACACAGAGAGAGAAGTTCCAGGAATGGAAGCGTGAAATTCAATAACGCGACGGCACATCAGGGAACATTGCATGAATTCGCGAAGCCTGCGCGCAATTTCACCACCCCGAGTTCTCAGACGGCGAGAAAACTGGCGAGAAGATCAACAACACGACGAGCTGCACGAAGACTCTCTCAAAATAAACCAATAAATAAACAGTAGCGGGGGAAAGGACGATGGGCGTGTAAACATTTGCCGCACGAACCCTGTCTTGAGCACATGAAAAAAAGAAGGAGCATAAGTAAGAAACACGAGTGCAGAGAACAATCATTACAGAATAGACGAAGCGAATGCTTCAAGTTTGAATAATGAGGCTGGAACAATGAGTGAGAAACAACAAAAGAAGGAAAAGAAGGGAGAGCAACGGCCTCTTAATTGAATGCAGCTTGCACTACGATAACAGAGGGTCGCCCATAAGCAAGAGTCCACCAGCTTTATTCACTCATCATCCATATCGCCCGAGAAGGGTGAAGATCGAGGCGGTAGGCACGACTACACTAAACCAAGAATGACGCCCACGTCGCAATACGAGCGAGACGGAGCGGCATTCTTCACAACACACGCTGACGGAGACAAAACGGATTGGCCCCCAAAATGCTCTAAACGTAATAAAATAACGCGGCGTACGAGAGAACTGGATCGGGGAAACGGAACCCAAAATAGCGAAAGCGGCGTACACGGGGGATAAGACTGGGAACGACCGCTCCAGCCTCTTTCCGGCTACCGTCCCTCCTCCCCCCCCCCCCCCCCCCCCACCAAGGCCCCGCTCAAGAACCATTACGAGACGTGTTTCGGCCGGGAATTCGATTGATTTCGCTTATGCTTTCAATGTCGCCAGAGGCCGCCTATATATATATATATATATATATATATATATATATATATATATATATATACGTGTGCGTATGAAACGCGCCTTGTTCTCGACGCATCGAGAAAAAAGAAAATTGCTCCATGAACTGGCGTTCCGCCAGCAGCGATGCGCAGACGCGGGAATGCGAAACCTGAAGAAAACGCGCGGAGAATAATGCGGTTAACATCGCTGAGAGACGGTGAAGCGAATGCAATTTATTGGCTGCAGGTGTCGCCTGCGCGCGGCTCGATTTCGCGCCGCAGGCGGCAAAACAATAAAGAAAGAAAACAAGTAAGAAAGAAAGAAAGAAAGAAAGAAAGAAAGAAAGAAAGAAAGAAAGGAAGAAATTGCGCCAGCATAGGAAGCAAATGCTCTTCGCAAACAGATTAATTAACCGCCGAGTAGCGGCAACAGCAAGCGGACCCAGCTTAAACGACGCGTGGAATCCGAGAAAGTGAGTAGGCGGGCATAATTGAGAATCTGCTTCGGTTTTCTTGCTTCCTTTTCTTTTTCTTTTTCGCCGGGCAGACAATGCGCGGTAATTCTGGCAACCTCTATTCCTGAAACTCCCTAACAAACTTACTACGCTTTACATGCTGCAGCAGCACAGTGGACTGCGAAGGATGTCGCAGCGGAGCCGTCCGTCTTTCTCAAGGAACAATGGCGCGAACGAACAGAGACGGGCCAAAAAAAAAAAAGAACACAAACATGCGCAGACTAGCAACAAAAACACGCTAAATATGTACCCTGGCACGAACACGTGCAAGAGCTTATAGATTACTTGCTAAATAATAAATTTTTAGTTCGTGCAGGCTCGCGAACTAGAAAAGTCCGTATTAATTTTGGTTCGCAAGAGGCCCCCCGGCCCGAAATCTCAATTTACGTACACGAGCGCTTTTTCCTGTTTTTTTCTTTCATTCCACTCCCACCAATACGCAGCCGCCGTGGGCGGGATTCGACCGCGTTGCGTCACGCCCAACGTCAGAACTACGTATAGCCAAGAGCTACATATATAATCAGAAAGACAGGGATGTCACTACTTGCGTACCGAACAATTTCTACCAAGCTTTAATCCCGGAAAGGCAGCCTATGCCACCGACCAAAGCTTTTTCTTTTCTTTCTTAATACCATGCATCGCGTAACGCACATATATAAACCACAATTGACAGCAATTCGCTGCAGCTGAAGGGTCAACATTAGAAGAGCTGAGCCATACATTGCCGCGTTTAAACGTTTTACTAGCACCAACGGTTCACTGTAGGACAGCGAGCACACAAACATTGTTTTAATCGCGAAAAAAACTTGTAAGCGTTTTTTTTTTTTCATCTACACTTTCGCAGTTTAATATTCAATACCGAAGAATCGTGCATCCAAAGTTGTCTTTCGATTACATGTGCACCAACGGAAAGATAAGCGTGAGCTCGGTATATTAGGCGATAAAGCACCTTCAAATTAGGTAAATGAACAAAGAAGAAAAAAGAAACAAGGCGCCAAAAGCGCGCCCAAGCACAAAGGAGTTAGACGTATCGGCTTCCACGCGGGAGCCTCGTTCAGTTAATAAGGCTTCCATGAGGAAACCGGAATGTGTAACCCCTTTGAGCACACCACTTCAGTCGGCGCGTTCTGCTCTTCCGTTCCTCAATGCGAATTTCCTTTCAGACCCGACCCGACGAGACCTCGTCCAATTATCGATTTCGATCAGCGCACCCATTCAAATCGACGGAAGTGCATTACATTCCTTCGCAAAAATCGGTCAGTATAGTACGTCTGATTTAACGGCGTAAACGGGTACAGCGGGCCGTAGCAAGCTCGTAGCAGTAAGAAAGTGCGGAAAGAAGTCCTTAAAGCCGAACCCGAAAAGTGATACAGTGCACAGTGCAACAAGCGCCCAAGTCCAACGGTAAGCGTATCTTTAACGTCCGCCACAATCCCACTGGATGTGCTTTTTCTGGAAGTTTTTTTTTTTTTTTTCGAGAGTAGCTCTTGTTTTGGACACCGTCTGTTTTCAAAGTAGCAGGCTCAAAAAAAAAAGACATACTAAGCCTAATTGATTGTGAAGACTGCTCCCACGGCGAACAACACAGGCCTCAAGCCCAATACATCTCATATACATCATTTGTACTGTCCTATTATATTTTGATGATCCCAATCCTTATTATTATTACTAATTTTATTGTTACCAACCACTCCTTGCTGACGTTATTCTAATTTCCTCAAATGAACCCTTACCGCGATCGCTTCACTGCTTTCGGATCTAAGATCTAACCCTAACTAAACTAATCGCTGTGCCGATGCATTTTGATCACAAAATCTTAAATGGTACAAACAGTACCAATCCAACAATGAAAAAGTATCATTTCCATTTGCGAAAAGAAAGGTGCGTCATCGCATAATGAAAACAAAACATTCAAAGCCAAACAACGACTACAAAAGATTTTTCTTTTTTCAAATCCTACACTAAGAACATAACCTAACAAGCAGACTGGGAAAGGAAAACGTGTTACTACTTTTGGTCTAGCAGAACAGTCGATTATTACGCTTTCGCATGATTTCTGTCGCCGGCCAACCTTCCTTCCAGCTTAACAGTTGCGCTTGCCTTTGAATTTACACAGAGGTCAAGTAATGGACTAAAGTGAATACATTTGAGGCACTCATGGAATTGGCCTTCGCTCACGCTACCGCGCTTCGTCAACACACACACACACACACACACACACACACACACACACACACACACACACACACACACACACACACACACACACACACACACACACACACACACACACGCACGCACGCACGCACGCACGCACGCACGCACGCACGCACGCACACACGCACGCACGCACACACACGCACGCACGCACGCACGCACGCACGCACACACACACACACACACACACACACACACACTTCGCATATGTATTTCCGTATGCATACATGTCTGCGCGTACGCTCAAACGGCCACATTAAGTTTCTCCTATCACGCAAGGTAATGCCAAACGCAAATACACATTCCGAGCTAATCTCATTCCACTAACGTGGCGCCGACCTGCAAACGCGGGCACCTGGCAAATGCGCAAGCCCAGCACTAATGCTCGACAATAGCAGCGGTGCAGTCCTGCCCAATAGGTGTTTCAGGTTTCACGTCAGCGCAGGAAATGCGTTAGGAGCAGTGATCATAAGTGCTTGATGATGCGTTCCTAAACGCAAGACCACGACTGCCAAACCCCCTGTAAAGCGTGCTTTGCCTGCGCAGCAGAGCTGCTACGCGAGAAAGCCCATAGTGACCATACTGATACCAGCAAGTTCATCTACCTTTTAACAATCCCTGAAAGAGTTTTCTTTATTTCTTGTTCTTTGTCTTTCTTTCTTGCGACCACAGCATCCAGCTATAGCAAAGTCTAAACGCCAAAGTAATGCTTTTACCTCTGCAGGAAAACGGTATATTTTTCCATCAACCCAAATTTGGGTTGATGGAAGAATTTTCATTTGCCGAAAAATAAGTGTTGACACTTATTTTTCGGTGAATGAGAATGGCTCCCACAAAATATTCATATAATGAAATAAAAAATAATAACATGGCTGTGTTTGCGCCCAACGGCACGTGGTGACCTTGGAATTTAAAAAACTAAAAAAAAAGAAGTGAAGCGCCCTTCCATCAGCACCTAAAATATTCACGGGCGACAGAACAGCTGTTAAGCTAGCAGAAGCAAGAAAGCAACCCACCGTCATAAATATGACTATACCCATTAGTATCGCTCGGCTAGAAGAGAGTGAACTAATAAACAAGCTTACTAAAGAAGATTAAAAATATAGCAAGACGAGGAGAAGCGCGAACGAAGAAGGCCACCGGGGGGGTAGGGCCCGTCAGTCGCACGCCACGTTTTTGCATAATTGAGTCGCGCGGCGTAAATGGATAAAGAGATAGGGCGCCGAGCGCGAGCCAGTCGCTGCTCATGGCGGACAGCGTACCTGGCGCGAGACGATCTTCTAATTACTCATTTTCGCATTTCCTTTTTTCTTCTTTATCTTTTCGGGCTTCGTTAGTGCTCCCCTTCGACCGCAAAGCGCCCGATAAGGGCAGCCGAACAGGCGACGGACGCGCGGACATTTCGAGGGAGATACGAGAGGGTCACGCCGAAATCTACCACCGACGGCATTTCATTAGGGCATCAGAAACGACGGAAGTGACTAACGCGCCGCATAGCGAGACTGACAATGCAAGGCTCACCTGAAAATAAAATGAGAGCATGCGCACGCTGTCCTACGGACGTTCGTGGTACACGCGTCTCTTCGCGCCTTCTCGCTACGACGAGTACGACATCACCAGGCCATCGGCGAGTCCCTTCAGGCCCTTCAATCGAGGCATGCAATTTACGACCAACGGCAGGAGGCTCGTTCGCGTGGACTTTCGCTCCGCGTCGAACGACTCGAACCGGCAGTATACTTAAATTAGGGCCTGTATCGAACTGCCGCGGCGCTGGCACAGTAGGTGTGTAGCGAATTTGTACCGCACGCTGCTTACAACAGACGACCGCGCTCGCTGCTTACAACAGACGACCGCGCACACTGCTTACAGCAGACGACCGGCACTGTCGCGACAACACTACACCCGCCGCAGTCGCACATTAACGAGTTGCAACGACAGGCACTGGCTGTACAGGAGCAGCAATTGCGGCAACGTCGGGCCAGCAGCAATAATAATAATAAAAAAGAAGCGTGCCCAGCGGGACCAGACAAGCTCGGTGCCCGCCGCTAGATTACGCAGCAGCCTTCAAGGCCAGGCAGACCGACATCACTGTCCAGACAGACGACGGGAATAAAAGAGGACCCACGCACTCGATGGAGAAATACGCAAAAGGCGCGCACGAAATACAGGCATCGTCCAAAAAAAAATAGTAATAAAAGGAACCGAAGCGAAGCCCTACGCTCCCGCCTGCGGCTAAAGCCCTTCCCCGCCGCCAGACCATCGCGCTTGGCGTTCGCGCAATCTCTCAAGTCGCGCCCGACAGCGACATGACAGCGCCGACGCCAGAACGAGACGCAAGCGAGAGAGTGCCCCGCGGGCGAAGCCGGAAAGGCCACGAAGAGAGCCAGTCGGCACCGATCCAGGATTAGCAAGCGGGTACGCGCGTGCCGCTACGCATCACTAAAGGGGGGGGATCTCGGTGGGAAGTGCGATCGACGGCCCAACGCTGTTGCAGCTGAGATGCGCGAGCCATTTGGGCGAAGGGCGTTTCGCCGACGAGCACGAGGTTAAATTGAATAACGCGAAGTCGTGAACGAGGCAAAATCAGTTCTGCGGAAGGCGGCGAGGTGGAGAAAGGTATTTTGGAAGAGTTTATTGTTGGGCTAGGTGGTTTTCCGTAGCTGAACAAGTAACTCAGCGCAATTGAAACCGCAGACACACACATACACACAAAAAAAAAAAAAGTGGGCGAAGACAAGCGATTTGTCTACCTTTGCATTCGTCCACTTTTCCTGTTTCCGTTGTTTTTGTTGCGCCAAGTTACACGTCGAGAGATGGAGGAAGGTTCGTGAAAGGGGAAACGTCGTCATCCGCCCGACTGTAGCAAGAAGGGTTACCTGATAGCAAGTTTCCCAGTAGAAAGAAAAAAAAAACACGACGAAACCCGGACGAGGACGAACTTTCCTGCAACTGCGAAGCTTCCTAGGAAATCGGTATGGCTTTCCTTCGTAGCTTCGCGCTAGAGTCGGGTGGACCACATTCTTTTTTTCTTCCGTTCGTTAGATTATGAAGTTCAACATGCCACACCCGCACAGGCACGGAGTCCTCCACACGCCGGCATGCAGGGCTACGAATTAAATTTTTGACAGCGTGGGGTTCCTTAACGTGCGAACGTGCACTCAATGCGCGACACGCGAAGATTATGCAATCGAACCCGCGGCCTCGTGTTCATCAGCAGAACGCCGCAGCTACAGAGCTAACGCATCGGGCCACGAGCAAGAGGTCGGGTTTCGTTTCCTTAAGGCAGAGACCAACATCCGACCCGCGGAGGCAAGCAAGAACACTTGTATACCGCGCACTGGACGCACATGAAGTAGTATAATATGGGTGAGCATTAGTCTGCACCAGTCCAGTGCGATATCGCCCGATGTGACCCCGTAAATCCGTGCCATTAAACACACAGTCAATCAATCAATCTATCAATCAATCGGTTCAGAAAACGGCTGCATACTCCGATTTCAAAGCATTTGGAGGACGCTTAAGCTTCGCCTTTTAAGAGCGGAACGCGATAGCGTTCAAGGACCCCTCACTTCTTTTCATGCTTCCCGGCAACTGCAGCTTATGTAACCGTAACGTTTACCGGGAAACGCTCGCTGCGAACGTTATGCACGAAGGTGGTGGTAAACATTTATTGTTTGAGCCTCTTTACAACATTACTTGTGAGGGGGCTCAGGAGCGCGTAGGGTGTCCGGGAGTTTGTGGCCCTCGGCGACCCTCAGAGCCCAGTCCACCAGCCGTATTTGGTCGGCTGGGTTGGAGCTAGACACCGCGGTCTCCCATCCCTCGACGTCGGTGAGTTGCCACTCAGAGGGTGGCTGGAGCTCAGGGCATAAGAACATAACGTGATGGAAGTTAGCTCTAGGTGCGCCGCAGAGCGTACATTCCTGTTTATATAGGCCTGGATGAACCAGGGCGAGAAAAGCTGGAGAAAGAAAAGTTTGTGCCTGAAGCTGGCGCCAGGTACTTTGTTGGAATTTTGTTAAGGATTTATCTGGGGGAGGGTATCTCAACCGCATTTCGCGGTAGTGGCGAGCTTTCTGGTAGAAACGCGGCCTCTTGCGTGGGTCGATCTTCTATTATGGTTTCGCACTCTTAATATATCACTCTCAGAAGAGCTAACATAAAGGACATGCGCTGTCGGTGTTTCTTCCCCTTACATTTGTTTGTGGGCTGCCGTTCACAAAATTCCGAGGAATAGCTTTGTAAAGAATGAAAGACAAGGTGTGAGCAACTTCGGTGGTACAGAAGTGATTGGGTATGCGTGGTTCGGAATTTGCTAAGACATTCTTTTTGCCCAGGCGACGTCCGACACCGCACGCCCGATTTCCTGCGACACGGGCTTCTTGACGCTGTCGCGCAAGCCAGTGGCGTGTGTCGCGTCCATGCCTTGGGGTGGCGCCACCATCGAAACGACGACAGCGCGCCGCCGGCAGCGGTGCGAATACGTGCGTGTGCCATGTATTGGGCGCACGTTAAAAGAACCTCAGGTGGTATAAGTTAATCGGAAATCCGCCACTACGACGTGCCTCAAACGTATGGGGGTTTCGGCACGATAAACCCAAGAAGCTACTTTTAACTAATCACAGATACGTTTCGATTCAGCCATCGCCACCGCCGAAAGTTGCTCGATGCCAGCAATAGCTGCAAGTGTCCTCGGAGTCCGATAGAGCGTACAGACGAGAAAGAAAAACAAATGGGGTGAGCAGATGTCCACGACACATTCACATAGTAAAAGAAACTGCGGCGCCGACCAGTAAAATTGTTACTAGTCTCACTGTTACGCACAATGCGCTACGTAGCACGAAAGAACGAATATATATATATATATATATATATATATATATATATATATATATATATATATATATATACAATTAAACATAGTCTGCACCTCTGTCGTACGCTATATATACCATCGGTTCGCTTTGTCAGCGATTGCAAGCTTCGAAAAAAAGAAGAAAAAGACGGTTTCTCAATTCAGTTTCCCTTTCAAGCTTTCGCAAACAAAAAAACGCCGCAGGCCGACAGAAAAGTTTTAATGCGACGCAGCCGGTAGCAGACGGAAATAGAATCCCAACGTGGCAATCCATCCCGTGGGCCGTAGTCGAGACATCTCAGCCCACACTGCTGCAGAAGACATCATGGGGAGCGGCGCCGAGCGTTTATACCGAAAGCTTCGGTTGCGGTGTTTTATGAAACGCCTCCGCATAATAAAAGAGTTACAGAAAGGCGATTCGGGGACGTTATTCAATCGACAGATAAAAGGAGACCGAGATAAATAGAGGTATTTTGTAAAGCTCCCTTCTGCACAGAAATGACTCCCACGATTCCCTTCTTTTTTTTTTTTTTGAGCGAGACGTAGTGGGTTTTGTTTTTGTTTGTTTTTCACCTGTCTAAAAAAGAAACGGCGTGTATTGTTTTCGCAGACATCCTTGCCTTATATTGAACGACCTCTTACGTCGAGGAACGAGCTTCCTGGAAACTATTTTCAGCGTCGCAATTGCGTAATGCAGGCTATGCGACAAAAAGTTTAAATAAAGGCCGTATCTTGACACCCATGTTACGCAACGTCATTCAGAAAGAGAGAGGGAGAAAGTAATTAAATGTACAGATCACGAATCCAAGAAAAACAGGCACGTAGTATGGCACACAGCGGCGAAATCATAAAAAAAAGTAAGCAGGGCCCAACCCGGAGTCCATATAATGCAGAGGTCGTGAGCAATGCACCCTGAATGTTCTAGCAAGGATTCTAGTGTAGTACCTACCGCGCGGCGATCGCCGGAGACAGTGAAACGTCACCGAACCCATTCTCCTTATAACACTTAACCAATAACGCTAACTAATGCCGTATCCCCAGAAGCACATCTCGGCAGGTCTGCCGTGAAGCTATCGCTTAAGTTTGGTCGATCATTACAAATGATTTCATGAACTCGGCGGAAAATATAGGTAAGCCCTACCAGAGAAAACGAAGTCCAAACCCAACCCCCCCCCCCCCCCCATTCTTTTTTTTATTAATTTTTTATATCACGTCGATCTGCTGCGGGTTAACTTCCTGCCTTCTCAATACTCCACACAGGGTATCAGAATGACCATTCTTCATATTCTTTTTTTTTTAACCAGTGCAGCAGCATAATTAATTGACAGACCTTAACGGTTCTTCCTTACTATGCCTTTACGACAGGCAAAGCTTGCCTCTTTAGCTATATTTAACGTCGATGCTAACACCTAGAAACGAACGGCCACGCGATATCAGAGTCGTTCCCCCGCTACGCTTCCGTATTAAAGTAACGATATTCTATAATCTATCTGCACACCTGATTTTCCTAGGCAAGAAACCGTTGTGAAACGACGACGACGATGTGAACAGCTCGGTCCTAATAAACCCGGGTGCACGAGGTTTGGTCTGCTTGGTTGGACATAATCGAACTAACGCAATGAGAACTGAAGTGACGAAACACGGGCACTGCCAACCAACTGGCTCATTCTTTTAAGAAACAGTCGAGGTTCCAATAAGATTAAGCCTTGGCTTTCATCGGTGGAGACGGATAACGCGCTCGACACGCTCTCTTTTTTTTTTTTTAATTCAACGCCGTTTTACCTTCAACGTATAAAGCCTTCTCTTCGTCGCTCCAAATTAAATTACGTTCATTGCGTTCAGAGCATTAACCGAAAGCACAGCGTTGTGACAATTCGATTTCCGTCAAGGCACAACAGAGACAAAATGACTCCTCGTATCTCCTCTAACTCATCGTTATTGGGTGGAAACGAACGTCGCGCGAATCATTGATTTCTGCGAATACGGCTCATGAAATTTGAATAACGGAGCTAACATCTCCGTGATTAGTTCGCCGAGTTCCCAACGGTGCGTTGGGAGCGTCGTGAAGTTTGTCCACGACTGGTTCGCGGGCACGAACGAGTCCGATTGTTCTTTAAATTTTGAAATTGATATACTCGAGTGGGCATACAGTTGTCAACTTTAGGCGTGTTTACAGCCGCAGCGCTTTTTAATGAAAGCAGTGTACCTAATCAAGCATTATTTGAATATGGATTGATTCACATGACCTTTATATATAGGGTACGATTTTTTTTTCTTTCTCTTTGTACGCCAAGAACGATAAAATGACGATGCCCACAAATAAGTTTTAAAATATACCTCTAGGAAGCTCTTTGTCGGCGACGTTAAATTCAATGGAGAGTTGCATCCTGCTTACAAACGACATATTTGCTTCCGAAAGTCAACATCAAGTTCGCAATCACCTCATATGAACACTACGAATGGCAAAGTGAAGCAGGCATCTGTCGCCTGATACACATTCAAACTTATAATGCACGAGAATGGGAGCACAATACTGCTGTTTAAGAGGGGAAGAAATGCACCCTGAAGAGTTAGTTGCATGCATAGATGAGCCTTACGATATACAATGTCAGGGACGGCGCGCTATACGCGCTCGAGGAACGCAGCGGCCCGAAGCCTCGATGCCAGCCAACGACGCAACCTCTTTCACGTCGAGAACTAGGCCTCCTTCGTAGCAGTATTCACCTTTTCTTATATTTCCACCTCGAAAGATAGAAGCAAGAGAGTGCAGTGCCGTGCTCGGTCATAAAACCGGCCGTTATGGACGGCGAAGCACTGCTCGCGGTCGCATTGGATTGCTACCGACCGCGTGGCCATGGCGCGTGGCGTTCCCGACATTGACGACGAGACAGCCACAAGCGGCGCTGGTTGCCAACCGACGGTAGAGGCCCCTGGCGGATGCGGGTCGCCTACTGGCGGTCGCGACAAAACGGTTGAAGGAGCCAAGGAAAGCTGTTCGCTTCAAAAAGAAGAAAAAGAAACAAAAGCAGCCAATGCTGCCGCTCGTTCCCCCTCGTATATAGGAAAAACGCGCCTTCTCTTGGCGATCGTTTTTGACGGCAAACATTCGCAGTATATAAGCTTTTTTTTTTTTACGAAATTCTAAAATAAGATTGCCTGTGGCAAATAGCGCAGTTGTGACGCCTGAGGATTTCAATCGCTCGATGGGGCGGCTATTACATCAACGAGAAACCAAACGCTTAATTTAATAATTAACACAATTACGCTAATTGATTTTCTTTTATTAATTTTTCAGTTTAAGGCACATATTTCAATCTACGAACGGCAGCTGGTGAGACTGCGATGTATTTCGACTTGGAACGAATTCCGAGTATGGCAGCGATTTCGGGATATCCGCCGTCAAACTTGCGATAAAAATGCACTGTTGTTACGCTTACTTGTTTTATGAAAATGCTGTTTCAGGCACTGAATCAGGATAGTCACTGGAACACCAATGTATTTTGTCGGACACGTTAAAAACTAACTGGTGTAGTCGCAGATATTTGTTCCAAGCGGATACGCGCCTTGCGAATTCATCGGCTATAATTCGTAAATTGTGGTGTGTGCCTTAACGTCATGAATTAAAAAGTTATTTAGTGTAATTATGTTAATTATTAAATTAAGCAATTTGATTTCTAGTAGAAGTAATGGCCGCCTCATCCCGTAATTTTTAACCTCAATGGTTACAATCGTACTATCTGCCACAGTCAACATAAAAAAATTTGGTGCACCTAAAAAAAAGAACACCTGGTAGGTAGCAGTCCGTTAGTACCACGCAGTTACACGATGTTCGAGCTACGTAAAATTATTATTATTATTATTATTATTATTATTATTATTATTATTATTATTATTATTATTATTGTTATTATTATTATTATTATTATTATTACCTTCGAAGTGCGTGTAAAGCTCCTTGCGACGGTCCAGACGCAGTGTAAGTGAAAAATAAACGGAATTCCAAGCTAATTATTTTCATTATTTGTCTTCGTTCAATTTTCATTTCGAGTAGGAAGGTACCAGCAGCAACAAGAGACATGATAACAACGCCTCACATATTATTGCTTGAAAAGCAGCCCAAAATAAATGGCTTTTCCACGGGAAGTATAGTTTATATTACTCAAAGAACTGTCTTCGCGCGCACAAACCACCGCTACAACCATCATTATCGTTGTTACTATATTTCACAGTTTCACCTCCGCCTCCTGTTACTGCCTTGTATTGCTTGGGCGACCAAATTTACCTTTTCTATTCATTTTGTTTTATGTATTAGTTTTTAAGTGAACGAGTACAAAGGTTTCATAGCTGTTTCTGGGCTCTATAATAAACATTTGATTGATTGAATGATTCATTCATTCATTCCCTACTGATAAAAACCGTATTCCCCATAGCTCCTATATCCAATAACATGATATAACATACAGGAAAAACGGTTTTTTTTATGGGATAATATATGTTTAACATCGGATTATTGGATATGGGAGCTATCGTACAAATAGATTTTTCTATGGGATTCATTCATTCATTCATTACCATGCATTTATTGATTGATTGTTCTCGACACTGTATCCTACAATTCCACCGTGCGGACAAAACAGCCAGTTGTCTAGAGATCTCCGATCATCCCAACCCTGCTAATACGTTGTTCCCCACTGGAAGTGAAACGCAATGGAAGGCGGTGGTAGATTAGATTGAACGATGACGTAAAAAAAAAGAAATAAGTACACAGTATAAGCTAATCTGATGCTCCCAGAATACACAGGCACAAAGCTGAAATGTGCAGTATGTCCAACCATAGAAAACCATTTTAAAAAATTATATATATAAAAATGAAACACCATTAAGAGCACGCGAACTCGATTTTAGGTGCGGGTGTTTCGACACACAGTCGAGCAACAAACGAAGCACCCTCGGTTAACTTTGCGCAAGCTGCCAATGAAGCTCACGGACGACGAGGGAAGAAGCCTTGCAGGAATGAAAACAGCCGGAAGATTAAAATTACTCCGAATTTCAGCGGAACGTCTTTTGTTGCGGAAAAGCTTACAAGAACGAAAGGCGAGAGAAAAACGTATAACCCCGAAAAATGCCCACACCAAATTTCGCTCCGAGGTAGTGCCATCGTGTTGAAAAGGCAATACAGACATCTCGTCAACTTGTTCGTATGTCTTTATCTTCTTTGCAACGACAACTGATTGATTGATTGATTGATTGATTGATTGATTGATTGATTGATTGATTGATTGATTGATTGATTGATTGATTGATTGATTGATTGATTGATTGATTGATTGATTGATTGATTGATTGATTGATTGATTGATTGATTGATTGATTGATTTTCGCACTCAAGAGAGGAGGGTCTCCGAGAAAAAAAAAGGTCAGACAGGGCTTAGCGAGTTCTCCAGCGGGCCCAAACGCTTAATTGCTATATGCTTATGTCCGCGAGCGATAGCTCGTTTTATTCTCGCCATTTACACTACACGTGGGCTACAGCAATTGAAAATTATGAAAATATGCATTTAACGCGTTTGAACAACGCTCACGAGATTTTAAATGCACGTCAGTGCCGTTACTCTTCCGATAACTATATCTTGCCGAAAAGAAAGGAACAACAATACTTCGTACCTACTCCATTACCTGTTATTCTTTCGGAATTACGTGACGTGGTGAAATGCCTGGCGCGCAGGTTATGATTGCTCGAAAATGAGAGAAAGAGAAAGCCAGGAAACAAAGAAGGTTGCGAAGCCGAACCAACCGCTCAGAACTTCCACCCACGCGGAAAACAAGAAAAGAAGAAAAAGGCGCGACGAAATTCTCGCGGTTCACTCGCCGTCACCGCGTGTTTGCGCAAGAGGGCTTCACGGCCGATCCCCGTAACGTACCTCTCACTCAATTTAACACACCCTCTTCATCCTCCCTTCTCAATGTGGATACCCAGCAACTTCTTTCGCAGTCGGCGCTTAGCTATAGGCGCTCTCACATATATAGCAGCTATATAATACCTCCCCCTTGCCCCCTCGATACCCAATGCACTTTGAAAAACCACGTCGGTCCGAAATAAATGGAAGGGTAAAAAGGTCTCGCCGGCAAGCATTTACGCGGAGGGAAACGAGGTTTATAAAAGTCGATCGAATCCCTGCCGAAAGACCGCTCGCTGCACCAAAGCCCCCCCTCCCATCAGCCGAGGTTCCACTGCACACGCGCCGTGTCTACGCCGTGATAAAAGTAAATTCCTTTAGCGGAACAGCGTTCGATAACTTCAAGGCTGTAATCGAGAAAGGAAGCGTGATTAAGTTCCTCGCGCTGTCTTATTTTTTTTTCATAAATAACCGAACCATGTACCCTATCCAGCTGCGTCTATTCGTCTTCTGCGTGCCCCGATAAAAACGTCGGCATTTCGAAAAGAAGGCCCGCCGAGGCGACTCAGATGGAAGTCGGAGTTTGTAAAAGAACGGAAGCGAAGTTCGCAAATTGAGTCGTTTGCCCACAGCGCGGAAGAGGAGGTTTCGAACTGTTCACGTCGGCGACGGAATCCAATCAACATGCAGAAGCGAGTGGGGCGGAATCGTGGCTGCCGAAAGCGACGTACATGACGACGCGGCTCCTTTACGCACAATCACGGTCAAAGTTCCATTCCACGGTTAGTGTTCCGCCCCATACGGCAACTTAAAAGCTCGTGGAATACTTGCAAAGTATAAATCATAGTAATAACATAAAAAATAAGAGACAGGCTACGCCCTCAAGCAGATTTCGCGACATCGACCGCAGAAAAGAAGTGGGCGCGCCGCGACGTTAACGTAAATCGACGTTGGCGGGTAGTGCTCGTGATGGGCGCGTCAAATTATGCTCGCGCAATTACCGTCCGGTATTTCAGCGCCGCTGCGCCGTAGCGGCTCATAATGTCCAAACTGCCTTTCGTTCGCGAAGATAAACTGCAACGAAGTTTACCGAGTTTGACAGATCGTTTAATCCTTTGTTTGACTGATGGACTTATTGATCGATCGATGGATGGATCGATCGATTGGTTATCCATTGATTGATTGATTGATTGATTGATTGATTGATTGATTGATTGATTGATTGATTGATTGATTGATTGATTGATTGGTTGATTGATTGTGATTTTAACGCCTCAAGATATGCTAATAAGTTAGAAGCAATGAGCTCGCGTTAGCAATTTGCGAGCCGCGGTTTAATAAGCAGTTTTATTCAATGTTAGCAATGTTGCATCCCCGCCCTAAAAGTAGTAGTAGTGGATACGCCTTGCGAACTCACCGTACGCAGTTCGTAAATTGCGATGTTTTGCAGTAAAATAAGTTATGGAAAGCTTATTTAGTGAGTTTTTGTTAGTTATACAAGTTGCTTTCTCGCGCAAGCATAATGACCCCCTCTGCGAGTAATGCGGCTCCATGGCTAGGATTATGATATCTGCCCAACAGAGTCTCAACCCCGTAAAAGATTTAAAACAAAGGGCGGAAAAGCAACACCGCACGGCGCTCTGAGCCAGAAGGGACGCAGTAAACGAAAGCCAAGCGGCGACGCCATCTGCAAGCCCGCGCACCACAGTTCACAGTGATGACGTCACAGACATTCGAAGCCTCTATGCCGGGATAGTTAATTGCTTGCCAACGAAAACGACTGCAATGCGTTCTAAAGCAAGAAAGGGCTCGAACCAGCAACTCTCGAAAAGCTTTTTTCTGCGTGACAACGACGACCCGGAAACAGGAAAGTGCCGTGGAAACAATGATGCCACATTAGAGAGGTTTAGCTTGTCCGGTATTAGGGTAAACGCAGGCGAAAGGGGCGTTGGGGCGGAGGCATAAACGGGAGCGGTCTGCATGGTGCAGCAACCTGGTGGCGCAGAGCTCACAGAGACAAAAGCAGCTAATATTGCCATAAGCAAGTTTATTTTACTTTGCTGCGGATGTAAATTTTTGGCAGCAACAGGATTAAGCCAGTGCCGAAAATTTACACCAGCAGCGATGTAGAACACACTTGGTTACAGCAACATTAGCTGTTTTTGTCTGAGCTCTGCGTCACCAGGTCGCTGCTCCATGCAGGACGCTCTCGTTTACGCCTCCGCCCCAACGCCCCCGTTCGCCTGCGTTTACCCGAATACCGGACAAGCTAAACCTCTCTATTGTCGCGATCTCTGCGCGGTTGAGACGCGAAATCAGAAAAAAAAAAAGAAATCAAGCGAGAGCTTGGCTTTTGTTTTCTACGCAATAATGAAACCATTTAATCCTGAAAGAAAAAAGACAGAAATAATAGATAAGAGTTTAGAGAGAATTATGTGCTCGTATAAGCCGAATTGAAAGTGTGTTTATTACACACCCCTCGATGACTCAGCGGCTATGACGTTCTGCCGTCGAGCACAAGGTCAGGAGTTCTCGATTCCCGAACGTGACACAGTCGCCTCCCAATACTGGCGGAATGCAAAATGCACTCGCGTGTTTCAATTTACCAGAACGTTAAACAATCAGCGGCAGCCGAAATTACACGGGAACAACGCCCCTATACGGCGGGTAAACTGCAATTGTTTCTCTTTATAACATTCATTTATGAAGCGTACTACTGATTCAAGCGAGAACCCGGGCAAAAAAGGAGCCGCTACGAAAGAGAAATTCATCCCCCCCCCCCCCATACACACACACATCAGGGCGTGCAGCATCCCTTCTACAACAGCCAGCCTTTCGATCGTTTCCTTTTACGAGTTATCTCGGAGAAGCTATGTGCATTCGCTCTCCCGGCGGCGAGAAGTCACTCCAGGGAAAACCACCAGCGCGCGCATCGTGAAAAAAGGACAAAAAAAAGGAAGTAGGGAAGAAAAAAAAAGTCTGAATAGAGTTGAATGGTATTGTCGTCGATGGTAAAGTGCATCAAGCGACCGACTCCCTAAGCTCCCGTCCAACACACTTACCACCCTCCCTACCCCTCTTCCTCACCCTTCACCTCCACGGCCTCTTCGTTGGAAGCCTCCTCGTCGGCTTGTTTGAAAGGGGTGCCCGACGAAGATGAAAATATGATCTCGACTCGAGCTTAGCCAATTCTCCCTCCCTTCCTTTCATCCATTTTTTCTTTGCGTAAAACGATATTTCGTAAGAAAACGCGCGCTGGTTCTCAAAACTTGCCACTCTCAGGGGGGGGGGGGGGGGGGGGGGGGCAGGAGCGCGCGAAGCGTATAAAACACAAGAGATGTGGCGCGTGAAGACGCTTCGCAACAACAGAACCATGGCACTCTTCTTGAGAAAAATATCTTCCCGCTTTATTTTTATTTTTCATTGCTTTCTAGCACAATAGGCAAAGAAGCTACAACACCCGGGCCACTGTCAACATTTAAAACCCAAGCGAACCGACCACAGACAAAAAGAAAACAGCTGTCTGTTCTTTTTTTCTTTTTTTGGAAATTCCTAAGTTGAAGAGACAGAACGAAGGAACAAAGGGAATATTGAGCGACGCACTGAAAGTCCAGAGCACGCTCAGAACCTCGGGGACGAGATAAGGAGGTAACGGGACGGAGGAGAAAAAAAAAGAGAAGAAAAATAAACAAAGACACTGCCGGTTCCCCCAACACCCGCCCACCCAAAGCGGACGCCCACCGATGCACACAACCCACACGCACGTAAGAGCATGCGCACGCACCCTCTTCTGGTGTGGCCACCGGCGACGCTCTCCGGCGCCCAACCGCGCAGAGAGAGATAGGGAGCAAGGATGCGGCTTTCCACGCGGGTCATTTGTTTAGCCGTCGTAAAGAGACTGCGCCGGGGGAAAAAAAGGCGCCGCCTTTTTTTAAAGGTCCGTTCCCTATACTACAGCCACGCAGGGTCATTTTTATTTTTTAACGGCGTTCCTTGTTCCACGCCTGACTCGAGTTATACGCTGCACTTAAGGTTGAGTAACACTGCGACGGCAAGACGCATGTTGCGAAAGGTGCGCGGTCAAAGATCGCCAGAACCACGTCTCGCCAACTCCGCGCGGGGCAGCGAGGGCTAGGGCTACGTGTCGGTCGACCAGTAACGACCGCCGATTGCGATCATTCGGAGAACCGTTGCGAGGAGCTTTTATTCGACGTATTAGTTATGCGGAAAGCCGCAAGGTGGAGGGAAGTAATTAATGAAAGGAAAACTGAGACATCCACCCATTCGGAGTAATTGATAGAAAGGAAAGCCACACGGATTCCTCGAAAGAAAAGCCTCGCAGTTGAAGAAAAATTCGTCCTGGTCAGGGACTCAAACCCGGGACCACCGCCTTTCCGGGACAGCAGCTCTACCATCTGTGCTAACCACGCGGCTAGCAGATGGCAGGCCGAAGTCGAACTTACCAACATGTCGAAGCAAAGGCGGCGTAGTAGTTCTACGGAAATCCGCAAGGCGCTGATAAGTTCGAATTCGTCCTGCCGTGTGCTTGCCGCCAGGCTAGCTCAGATGCTAGAGCGGCTGTCCCGGAAAGGCGGTGGTCCCGGGTTCGAGTTCCTGTCCAGGACGAATTTGTCTTCAACTAAGAGGCTTGATTTTCTTTCGAGGAACCCGTATGGGTTTGCTTTATAGCAGTTGCTACGATTAGGTGAATGTCTCATTTTCTCTTTATTAAAGTTTTATTCAGTCGGCGTCGTGGGGAAGGTGGTCAAAGAGAGAAACCTTTACCGATCAGAAAGGCGGAGAGGTCGGCCAGAGAAGCTTGTCTCTAGCCTGCTACTGCACGACCGAGCTAAACGGTTAGGGAAAAACAGGGAAAAGAAGAAGGGAGAAATGAAGCGAGGATGCAACATCACAGTCAATGCTGGTAATCAGTCCACTGCACGGTACACACACCGAGTAAAGTTCTTACAGATGCAAGTCACGTGCTGCTTTGTGCTTATAGGAGACTAAAAGTAAGTTATACGGCCGCCCGTATGTCCTTACACGATTCTGTGCTACACATGGGCGCATTATACATATGCTAGGTACCGCGAAGAGGTACACGAGGGCTTTGCATTTAAGCATGTGCCACGTGGGTTAGCGAGGGTGATCAGAGAAGGACCATGCAGGAGCACTCCTGGCTCTCTTTTCTGATAGGCTAACGCGACCCGCTGCCTTCGCTTCGCTGCATGGCGCTGTCAATATGTAATATTCAGTGAAGATATAACTGCCAAACATCCCGTAAGCTCCAATATCACAACGGACGCAGGAAGTAACTTCTTCGAGCCTCTGTTAAATTTTTGAATGACTACGTCACGTTCGCGGAATGGTTGCCTCCGCGTTTCCGTCAGAAGAAAATATCCGTCAGCAGAATATATATATTTTCCAGCCTAACAAAATATTGTTACAGTAGGAACAAACAACAGCATAAGCCTATGGCTACCACAGTTAGGTCCCTGCTTAATCTTATCTTTCTAGACACCGACTAGAAGAAATGCAACTCAAGGGCCACGCAACGCAGAAAACAACCGACGATAGCACGCAAATGTAACCTACATTACGTCGTAACAAGTTTCATATCCTGTTCGTTACTATCACTCCATTATCATCTCATGGTGATCTAAGCACAAAAAAATCCACGACAAAAGTTGGAAAATCGCAAACACGAAACACGAGGTTTTTTAAAGACTGAACATCCTAAATGACACCTTTGACATCAAGCCAATTAGTTTCATAGATAACAGTACACATTCAGAAGAACGACTATATATTTATAGTCGTTCTTGCCTGTAAGAGTTGGGGTCGGGCACGTCAAAAAGGGTAACCCGTAACAACTTCCAGCGTATAACCGAAATTCGCCATGAGGCCCTGGTGAGGGTCCACCTGATTACCAAATTATGCGGGCATGAATGGGACCAGCCGGATAGAAACGACAAACGTAAAAAAAACAAGATTTTAAACATTCCAACAACTGTCCAACAGATACTGACCGTATAAGTCTGTGGCGAAATGGCTATAACACTGCAACAAACAGCTACGCGAATCACAAGCACTTCCACTGCCTCAAAGTTTCTGCTGACGCATCCAAAAAAAGGTCGAGAACCGGAGACAATACGCGCGGTCATTTAAGAAACAACCCCGCGCAAGGCGCATGCACCGTGCGGGGTTTAAAATTTCTAAAAAAAAAAAATTTAAATTTAAAAAAAAAAAGGGGGGGGGGGGGGGGAGTAGCGATGTCGTGAAAACAAAGTTACAGCTTCCACAAGTTCCGCGTCCCGGGAGATAAGCAACTCGGGCAATAAATTACAGTTCGTAGGGCGCATTGGGAACGCCAGCCATACATCGTTCGGCGAAATACGCGAAAAATAGGAAAAAATAAAAAACATCTCCCACCCTGTCGCAATAATTCAGTCGCAATCTTAGAGGGCAGCCCTGTAACTATAGGGTTGCAAAGTTCAGAGGAGAGCGTACAGAAGTTCTGAAGAAAAAAGGGCACTTAAAGCAAGAAACACGTAAGAACAACAAACAGAAGGAGTAAGAGACCCGCTAACTTCAGCGAGAAAACTCGACAAGCACCATTTGTTGTTTCTCTTTCTTTTGTATTTATGTTAAACAGCGGCTTGATTTTACGCACCAAATAACAGCGAGTAGATTTTTCTTCTCGCTTGGTTATCCTCAAAACTATGCGCATGCCTCTGAAGGCCATTCATTGAGGCACTGCCAGCGACACACAAAAAAAAGAAAAAGAAAAGAAGGTACAAGAAGGGGAGTGTGCTGTTCCAGAATATAAATGCGACCGAGCAGCCCGGCTTGGTTAGAAGCGCCAAGGCGAAGCCTGCCATCGCAGCGTTAAGCTTAACGAAGAAACAGGAAGCGAGCTCCCGTTTTCTTTTATATATTTTTTTCAGCGCTTCCATTTAGTGCGCCTCCCTTGATAAGTGATGATTATGCGCCACAAGGAAACAAACTACGCCGAACTGCTTTCTTCTCGCGAAGCCACTAGCTGATCTGGGACCACCGTAAACGCTCCTCCAGATATCCCTCCCTTGCTTCCGCTGTTACTCCTCTCTCTCTCTCTCTGCGTCATCCCCCATTTGCCTATTTTCCTTTTGTTAATGCATACCAGTTTATATGCCTACCCAACGAGGAAACCCATCTGTCCGTCCGTCCGTCTCGTATGACGAAAACGGAGAGAACAAGGCGCTATCAGTTCTATCGGCACTCGACGCACTTTTCATCGCAGATCGCTTTCAAGATAGGGCCCGTGCGGCCGCGCAATGCGCAGCCGCCGCCAGAGCACGCTTGATAATGATTCGCCACGGATGCGTAAGGCGGTAAAGAGCGATAAGGGCTTATGACGACAGGAAAACGTCATCGCACCTGGCCACCCCGTCGCCTGAAGTAGTTTGTTAGCGTCGTCAGTTCACCTTGCGCCGCCGTCCGCAGCAGTTTCGTGTCGCCGCAGCGCTGGTCGTTTCTACTGGTCGGATCAAGTTTCACAACAATGATAATGACAACGGGCTCCGTGGAAATAAGCAAGTGGCACAACGCTTACGCATGCTTATACAACTCCCAGAGAAGTTACTGCGTGTTTTTTTATATATATATATTTTTTTTGTGTGTGAGTGTGGGGGGGGGGGGGGGGGGGCTATAAAGGCGGCCAGCATGCACGCAGTGCTCAAAGGGAGGGAGCGCTGATCGCCGACCAAGCGTGCGTCCGTTTGAAAGGAACTAAGAACAAGTTTGTTTTACTTGCCGAGCGTTAACCCTTACAACATTTTTTTATAGAAAGTCTATAGTCTATAGACGTCTATAGACTGTCTATATATAAACGCGCATTTCAGACGTATAAAATTTTTGTAAGGGAAGATTCTAGCTCGCTGGTAGGACACTGTGGAATTTCAAGGACGCTGTCCCACGGGAATAAGCAAGCGCGAGCGTGCGCGTTCGCTCGATAGTTAGTACCCGTCTTGTCAAAGCGCTTGATTAATCCCACGTTTGATCTACTGTTACCACTCCCCGTGTTTTGCGAACTTCTTTTTTTTTTTTTTTGAATTGCGGGTATACACCGTCCAAGGCCGTAGCCGCTACAGACACTGCGGGCAAGCGCGAACCAGCAGGACGCGCTCCACAACAAAATGCGGAGGCAAAATTACTAACCCGGTCGCGGCACGCTTCGGGACCCGCGGGGGGGAGTCCTAACTATAGACGCGGCGATGCGCGGAAAACGAGGATAGAAGGAACCTCGGAAAAAAGAGAGGGAAAAATATGGGCGGACAAACAAAACAAAATAAACAGACCCAGCTGCTCCTGCCTTCCGAGCAGGATCCTTCGCGTCCACAATCCACCAAACCACAATCTTCCACTGCCCCTGCTCACCCGTATACCAGAAGAGCCTGCAGCGGTAGGTTGATACGCGCCTAACAGAAGAAGCAAAGTAGTGCAGCACAACGGACACAAGCGAATGTGTACGGTTCGTACCCAACGAGAACTGGAAGCCGACACAGTTTTTCGCCTTACCCGGGGGGCCTCGCGTCAGACGCCGAGCGGGTTCTTTTGACACGTTCATCCTCTCATAGCTAGTGTCGCAGCGAAAGTTCCCTACTATTTTTTATCCTTTTAGCGCGTTCTCGCTCTTTCGAACGTGCTCACAGGCTACCAGTTTATATGTTTCTTTATTCTTTCTTTACTTTTAGTGTGAGCTTCGAGGTATTATCCTGGCGCTTAAACACGTATACACCATGCGAGCACACGGCCTAAACAGCGGCTCTTTTGGACGATACCTTCACGGCGTTCGTCGTACATGGAGTCACGCTGCGAAGAACGGTGACATATGCTCAGAGATTTGTAATTCACGCGGCTGGTTGACGTATAAACCGCGCGAGTGCGTCGGTCGGTGCGCGCATTCTCAAACGCAGAGAAACGCAAACGAACCAAATAAAAAACAGAAAACTCGTTCTCGATTCACGTGACTCGCCTAAAGCGGCATCACGGCCACCACGTACCTTCGTGCGGGTGAGCTAGTTTTTTTTTTTTTTAACTTATGAATACTGCGGTCTTGTACACAAGATCATAGCAGGTGGGAAATATTGTGTTAAGATACAGAATTACAGACACAAAGAAAACAAAATTGCACATAGAAATTCAACAAGAGAATACAGCGACAAGGTCAATTAACAACAACCAATTCAAATGCTCTTGAAATGAATGTAATGATGTCTGTCTGACAACATCCTCCGTGACGTTATTCCAATCAGTGATGGTCCTTGGAAAAAAGGAATATTTCAAACAATTAACTCGCGGATTTAATGGTGTTATAGAAAGTGAATGGTGATTTCTAGTTTGGTACCCCGAGGAATAGGTAAGGATATTGGAGGTGTCAACTTTGAAATTATTATTAATTAATTCATAGAAAAACTTTAAGCGACATATGCGATTTCTGTTACGAATAGAGGGTAAACCGCTTTGTTTGAGGAGGTCACTGACTGATGCTCGCCCGTAAGTGTTATATATAAACCTTACTGCTTTCTTTTGGATTCTTGCAAGTTTATTTATGTTTACCTTTGTAAAAGGGTCCCAGATAATTACTGCATATTCTACGATTGGTCTAATAATAATTCATCTTGCTGATATAATTGTGGGGTTTAATGTCCCGAAACTGGCATTAAAACATTAGCGAAATTTTGGGGTTTTAAGTACCAAAACCACGATATGATTGAGGCACGCCATACTGAACAACTCCGCATTAATTTCGACCACCTTCGGTTCATTAAAATGTGTTCCCAAAGCATTGTACGATAGAGTTGTTGCATATCGCCTTCGTCGGGATGTGGCCGGGAATCGAACCCACGGCCTCGTACCCAGCTACGAGGCCATAGCAACTGAACCCCCGCGGCGGGCCACCCGGTCCTTCCAGGTAGGGGTGGGCTAATTAATAAGTAATTTGAATACGAATCAAATACTTAGATTTAGAATTGAAGTATTAGGTAGTAGAATTAGATATTTGACTTTTTTTACATCGATTGGGGCCACACGTACATATTAATCGCGAATATCTAATCCTATCTATCAAGCAAAATAATATATGCGTATCACTGGCCATCCGCGCTAAGCGAACTGGAAACTAAGGTGACTAATTAAACCTTTCATATCTTGCTGATTTAGAAGCTCACAGATGAACGGAACCACCAATCAAATTTACGTGTAACCGGGAAATGCGACGGTCCTTTTTTTAATCACTGTTCTTTTGCACGTTTATTTCTACTTACAGAGCAGAAATATATTCGGAAATCAATTTAAAATTTTCACTATTCGAACACAACTACATTTAAGCAATTAACAGTGGTTGAACGAGTGACATCTTATAAGTTTGAGCCAATGTCTCGACAAGGGTATCTGTCTGTCAGGGAGAAGACAAATAAGTGCCCTTGTAGAAACGTTGGCTTCGAGCTGAGACATCCCTCGTTCGTCTACGGCTGATCACTTAAAGGCTCCGTCATACGGAAAACCCATTTGACGACAATGCCTTCCTTAGCGAGTTACCCCCGTTGTCACCCCCCCCCCCCCCAACCCCTTTCTTTTTTTCTTGCGTGTCGAGTATCTAAGCTTATATTCTCTTTTTTCGAGGGAGGGGGGAGGGGAGCAATCCCGCGGGTATTTTACTGTCTAAAAAATGTGGTCCGATACCGAAGATAGTACAGTCAAAAAATTTAAGCTGCCCGACCTTCGCCCCCAACTCCCTCGGGAAAGAGATTGTCTTTGATCCACATCAACAGGCCTCCCAACTTAATTGTCTCGTTCACAACACCATATTTTAAGTCATACTGCCCTCTCTCACCGGCAAGAAGCCGCCGCGACCGGGGAATCGGGTCCCTAACCTCACGACTCAGAAGCGAGGAGGAGAAAAAGAGAAATCGGAAAAGCGTGAGGTCGAAGGTTGAAGGGCCGCACGCAAACAAAACTACAGTCAAGAAAGCGCTAATTTTCGCCGAAACAAAACTGCGCGCGCCGAGATGCAAAGAAAACGACCCCGGAAGCGAGGAAGTCCCAACTGCCGCGCGAGATATTTCACGGGAATCAAGATAAGAGCACCGCTGAATGAACGAGCCGGAAGGCTGTACTTCGCCTCACAACCACTATGCAGTGCAGTGAAACTCGCATCGTGCGGAAGCTGACATCAGCCAACCAGTACGTATCGATATCAGGCCGCGTGTTCAAGCGAAGGGAGCAGCGACTCGCCCAAGGCGCGCTACTACACCTTTCCGCGATGGACCTTCGGCATAGCGCGAAGGGCGATGAGAGGAGAACAATGAAATAGCCTTTTCTTTTTCTTTTTTCTTGTTCTCCTTTCTGGCTGGCTGACGCGACGCGGAGCTTTCTTCGCAATGTACGGAATTTGCGAGATGGAGCTGATAAAACGAGGAAAAACTGCCACCCACACGCTGGTAAATGAACTTCGAAGAAAGGTACTTTTGAAAAAGAAAAAAAAATAGCAGGAACGTGACACGACGGCACTGCGCTCCTTCTGCAGACGAAGGAAGGACGACGTATCTTTATACTTCCAGGACACGTTTCCTCTTTTTTTTTTTTCTTATCTTGGGTAATTCTGTATAGCGAGACAATATATTAAGCTCGGGAACATGTACCGTCGGACTCGCTAACAGAGAAAATAGAAATGCACACGTAAGCGCACGACTGCAAAACAAAAGTTAACTCGTGTCATATCTCTCGCGACATTCGACTTACACTTCGCACCATACAAAGCACAAACAAGCGTCAAGCGTGCTACTAACGCTACGTTGTGCCTGGAAGTGAACGCAACGTGAGATTTTGAGAAAATGTCGCCAGCAGAAAAACAGAAAGAAAAAAACTTATTCTGAACAGAGACAGTGCAGCAAAAGATATGTGTCGAAGTAAAATAATATCAACAGAAAATAACGAAATTAGCCGCGCAAGTGGGGTGTATATTATAGGAGAAGAAGCGTCGCGCAGCTATGCCATTGATGAAACACACTTAAACCAAACAACGATGCGAAATCTTCATCAAAATTCAACAAGGCTTTCTGATAATGGCAAACCTTTACACCGAAGGCAAAAAAATGCCACCAGGCTTACAGTGAAAAAGAAAACGCAACAGATATTTTAGCCTCAACGGGACGTAATCAGATAAAAAATGGCGTCCAGATCCCTTCTTCGCCCAACAACACAGTCCCTGTTGTTTACAACACACTACTATAAAAAAAGGATGAAACTAATGCGAAACAAATGCCGCAAGTGGCATCGAGCGGTATCGAGAACAATGGCCCAGAGGCGATCCGAAACGAGTTTCCGAGCAGAGTGAAACAAATTAAATAAAAGGAAAAGGAAACCGCAACGAAAAGAAACGGAAGGCACTTGAGGCCCCTGCATTCCGACAGAAAACTTAGCCGCTGAGCCTGGTTGTTACACAGAAAAGCCGAACAAACAGGACGCCGCCGCTGGCAAGCTGCCCGGATAGCCTCATCCTCCGCGAGACGGAATGAAAAGGGACAGACGGAATCCGAGAGGAGCGGAGGAAGTGAAATAAAAGAAAATGAAGGAACAAGACATCGGTTGAGCGAGTTCCGTTGTGCCACGACGCGGATCGAGGCTGATGAAGATGACGAGCTCTCTGCTCAAAGAAAAGAAAGTAATAATAAATAAATAAATAAAACAAATGCAAAGATCAAGGCCAAACCAAACGGAAGCCAAGCCAGACGTAAGGCAACGTACGCCGAGAACTCGGAAGCACTCTGAAAAGAAACTTCTCGCTTTGAAAGAGAACGGGGAAAAAAATCGACATCGAGCGTGAATTGAATAGTGATGTTGGATGACGAATGGCATATCTTGAAGCGCGGAAGTGCACCAAGTCGTAAAGAAACGGGGGGAAAGAATGTACAAAGCTTTCGTTTTCTTTGAATGGGGATTCGGTGCGCACTGTTCGTGAAGCGTAAGCGTATGCATCCTCTGCTGCTAACCACAGTTCCGCTGAAACAGGAGCTGCGCAGAATGGCCTGACGTCTGACAAAACCCCACATCCTTCCGGTTACGGCGTATATAACTAAAATCCCGGCGACTCGGTCGGTCACCGTCTGAATGCGCTGCCTGAAGTGCGTTCCTTTCCGTTCTTTTTTTTTTTCCGAGAAGACGCGAGAATGCAGACAAAGGAAATGAACAGAAGGAGAAAAGTGGAATACTGTTTTCGGGTGACAAGTTGCACACTGTGTCGCCCACCGACGCTGAACAAAAACGACTTGCACTGCTACAAAAAAAAAGAGAAAAAAGAAAGGAAGAAAGAAAGGTGAAGGAGTCAAAGGAAAGAATAACTACAAGTTGATATTATATATATAACTTGACGGCAGAACGGCCACCATGGTCGCTTAATGGCCGGTAGAACAACACCACGTGTGTAATTAAAAACAAAACTAAATATAGACTATGGGGACTTGCATGCCAAAGCTACGATCAGATTGCAAAGCACGCCGTAGGGTTGAGGACTCCCGATTAATTTAGACCACTTGAAGTCCTTTAACGTGCACCTCCATCGAAGCACCCATCGGTAAGCCGCAAGATGAATCACAGCGTGACGTAATACAGAGGTTGCGGACGACGTAAGAAGCTTTCATTCACTAAGTGGTGCCCCCTGGAGCACTGGAGAACTCACGCTCATCCGAAAATGGAAATGAACAACTTGCGAGAAGGACCCAAGAGAGAATAAGTGACGCGATGGTCGAAGCAAGACAGATCTCCGAAAAGGGAACAAAACAGAAACAAAAAATACTGTCGAGAGGGTTTTGGGTAGGAGGTACGAAACCGTAAACAGGGTTGGAGAGATACGTAATCCGGCAACAAGAAAGACGCAGTACGTGGAGTGCTTGAAACATCAGGGAATAAACCGGAGGGAAAGAGGGGGGGGGAGGGGTCAGAACCTCGGAAACGCTTAAGTGGCTTGGCCCGGAAACAACCAAACCCATTTGTCCCAAGATGGGAGAGAAAAGAAAAACTATACAAAAATAACAAGAACTCCTCCGGATACTATTAGAGTAAGGCGAATTGCAACAACGGAAAAGGACCGACGACCTAGTGACCGAAAGAAGCAGTGCCCGTAACATAAGGGGAGACGGGAAGGCAAAGAGCACGGAACGACCGAGTCAACAGCGCCAGGGAAGTGGGGTACGCCCGGAAAAACAGAAACCGCGAAGGAATAACGGCCAAACGAAGTCGGGTTTCGTAGGGCCTTTGCGAGCTCTCGCCGAGGCAAACAACAAAGGGAAGCGGTGTGCACATGTTTATGTGGTAGACGGAAAGAAATCTCCTGAAGTATTCATCGCGCCCAGTCTCGCAGCACGAGAGGAATATAATCCCCGGCTTTTTTGGGGAGGCTCCTGCGTAGACGGGACGAAGCAAGAACCGGCGAGAAAAAAAAAGGGGGAACAAGGGGGTCGTTAGGGAAATCGCCAAGTGTCGTTAGGGAAGAAAAACAACCAAACCAAGGCGCGGCTTATACGGCTCCAAGAATAGGCAATTTGAAAGTAGAGGGACCTTCGCATGCTTGTACTGGCGCCGGCGAACAAGGAGGCGGCCCAGCCGCGGTCGCACATTACGAGCATAGAAATCGCCACTCTGCGCTCGGAGGACAACTCGCGCATGAGCACCAGTTCTGTTCTTTTAACTTTTTCGTCAGAGTTTCTCTGTCTCTCCATAAAAAAAAAGAAACAAGAGGGCGCATGGCAGTCATTCTCGGCCATTTCCACAGCACACACACAACCGCGAGCGTCTGTGAATCACTGGGTCGTTTGGGGGCTCGTATATGGAGCGCGTATACGTAGAGGCATACACAAACGTGTTAAGAATGGCGGCGGCGCTTGCGAAAGCTAGCGCAACGTTCAACGGCGCACAGCGGCTTCCCAAGTTTGAAGATGGCGGCGCAGCGGTTACGCCACAGAGCAAAACCAACACCGCACGTTTACTGCACGGGCCAGTGCGTGGACTGGATATTAAAATAAGTGCGATACGAACGACACGCGTTCAAGAAGCTTGAC
This sequence comes from Dermacentor andersoni, assembly GCF_023375885.2. Lineage (NCBI taxonomy): Eukaryota > Metazoa > Arthropoda > Arachnida > Ixodida > Ixodidae > Dermacentor > Dermacentor andersoni. The sequence goes on along the minus strand of NC_092820.1, from coordinate 74,640,268 downwards.
TGGCAAGAAAAAGACCCTTCTTGCAAACTTGGTGCATTAGGAAAACATGCGCTGCGTGGGCGAACGCCAAACACATACGCGCGGGAAGAGAGGGAGTGGGAGAAGCTTAGAAGCGTTCCAGCTAAAAAAAAAAAAATAATAAGGTTAGTTTAACCATTGTTACAATACTTCTTTCAAGCGTCCACTGAAATTGGCAAGCCTCACTGATAACGCGAGTTGTCGCTGATCGCGCAAATTCCAAGAGCGGGCACACTTTCTGAAAAGTTATTCCTCTCGTATAGTTTAAAACAAACATACCGATGAAGCGCAACCTCGCAAATTTCAATAGTGTCCAGAAGCGTGCATGTGACGCGGAGACGATTTCGCAAAAGCTTACGGTCACATCGTTACGCGCCGGATTGGAACGGAGAGGGGGCAAATTCGTGCGTGCATTAAACGTTCTGCCTACAAGTGACCTCCCCCTCCCCCCGGCCCCCAAGAAGCGACTAGCGAGGCGTGGTTTCTGCAAATCAAAGTCGTTCCGAAGTCCACTGTCGGCACCGGGGCCTCGTCCGGCGCGAAAGCACGCGAGATAGCGCGTCGTTTCCCAAGTAATGGGGTCGCCGCGATAAGAGCGTGCGGATGTGCGCGAGGCCAGAGGTCCCCCCCCCCCTGCCTACCTCCCCCCCCCCACCCCCCGTCCACGACGGGCGCGCTTTCCCGTTCGCGCCATTCTTGGCGCTGGCCGCGGACACGAGCCGCCATTACGGAGACACGCGTACAGATCGGCAGTGACAGGTTAGAACGGCTAAGAGCTCGCTCTATAGCAGTCGTGTTAAGGCCAAACTACACGTACGCTTGCCGGCGCGCGACAGCTCGCGTCCTCGCGAGTAATGGCGGTGTGGACCCACATGACGCGCGCCGGCGCTCGCACCCACTTCTTGGTTGACTAGTTTCGTCTTGGTACACGTCGTTTCGTAATTTCGCGAGGCAGCCAGAGCACCTACATGCCACTGGAGAAGATGGCTGTGCTGGCGCCGCGTTTCGACGCGTATACGATCTGCGTAGCACCATCTGCGCATGCGCGCGCGCGTGGGGGCGAGCTTTCGCGCGCCGGCAAGGGTGCGTGTGGTTTGGCCTCTCGGTATCTCTGTTTATTCCATATTAAAAAATTATTGGTCAATTGATAAGCAAGTTAAACCATCCTACCGGTGACAGGACTGTCAATGGCATTAGCGAATGACAATGTCCTAATATGGTGAAAAAAGCACCGCAGTTACCCTTCAACGAAGATGTTTTCTTCTTTACCGTAGTTGCACCTAACTAAAGAATAGCTTGCCGCAGGAAGGCAGATATAGATCACGTCCAGGCAACATGCGAACCTGCCCACGCGAAATTAAAAAAAAAAAGTTTTCCCACTTGCACAGCAACGAAGAACCGCGTATGGCACTACTGCCGGCGACAGTTGGCCGGGGAAAATGTGGGTCTAAGCTAAACTAAACAAGGAACGCGACTTTCGCAAATTTCCCAGCTTCCTGCGAGGTAGTGCAGCACGTAAACCACGCCCTCGCCCTTTTGCTTTGTTACCGCATTGCCAAACTCACACGCGAATACCGACGAGGCAGGCTTTCGACCGCCTTCCGCCGCGAAACTTCGAAACCCGCGTGGCACAAAAAATTTGTCTGAAACAAAAGACTAATTACCACGTGCGAACCTTTGAAAACGTTTCCGCCGAAATTACAACGTACTGCGGCAGCACGTGGCCCTCCGTGCAAACGATCGACTTAAACCCTGACGCTACAGCCTGCAAAGCTTTTCGGGTAAAGATCACCGCCACAAAATCCGGCCGGGGACAGCGAAAGAGAAGAGAGAAGCCTGCGAATACGTTTCACGCGTGCACGCGCAAACGTACGCCGCGAGCGTTTGTGCATATATGCATGCGCGTGCAGAAACTAAACGTCGCCCCCTTTGTATGCAAATTTCCAGCCACGTCCATACGTACCACCTATTCAATATCCCGTTAGGGAAATGACTAAAAAAAACATCGGCATACATCTTCCCTTCTTCCCTTTCACCATTTTCGTACCCGCGACATCGATTGCTTAGGTATACCTGCAGCCACCTTCAGCACGTTGGACGGGTTTATCGAAGCCTAACATAGGCTAAACCTCCCCCGCCCCGCTCCCCCCCCCCCTTTTTTTTTTGATAAGGGCACCGCCCTAAACGGAAACAGTCACAGTGAAAGTTGACAAGGACAGTCGATCGGTCAATCCGCGCATAATGCGTCTCGAAACTCAACATGCAGCGACGGGAGTCGATACATGCATAGAATAGGGTTTTCTTTCCCCCGACTCTTTCACGCATGGGCCAACGCAATCGGTCAAGTGACTCCCCCCACGCCAGGCGGAGAATACGTACTAAACAAGCGGTAAAAAAGAAAAAGTTTTGCACATTCGCACGTACGGAAGTTAGGGAACGCGTTCCCCTAATATCCGTGGATGGGAGAGGCTCGTCTTTCGAATCGAATATTGGCGACGACACCGTAATCTAGGTTTCACCGAATTGCTATCGGCACGCCTTCACAAGTGGAATCCGCTCGACTAGATATTTCCAGCCGCTCGTTCGCCCGAAGCGGCTATAACGGCTAATGATACGAATATATGCCAAGGTTTTCACTCTCTAACATTACACAAACCTTGAAATCTATCGAAAAAGATAATTCGAGCTGTGCTAGTAAATCATCCTACTATTAAAAAAAATACCTCTTACAGCCGGTGAGAAAAGGTTTGGCGAGGCAGAAAACATGTAAAAAACCACGGACGAGTTGGCGACGACGCCTCGCACCAGCCCGCCATGATGTCATCAATTTTGGAGGCGTCTATACTCTGCAAATGTTTTAATGGTAAAGTCGAACTACATCGTATTCAAAATGAGCCAAGTACTGAAGTTTGAAGAACATTCACTGAGCTAGCGACAACGCCCTAAAACACGAAAAAAAGAAGGAAATACCTTGAAATCCGTGACATCCAACTGACGTACCGCCGTTGAGGCTTTCAGCGCGATAATAGTTGTGAAAAAAAAAAGTTTTCCTCTGTCTAAAACGATTCAGTGTTTCTCTTTAGTATCACGTTAATTTGTCACTGCCTACGCTGTTGACTACTACACGAACGCTTCCCGCAGAAAGCGAGCAGACGACAGTCACGGTGAAACAGACGGCGTTCAAAGCAAAGGACCGCGAAGAGGCCTACTACCCACACACCGGCCTTTTCGCGTTTCCCCTCACGCCACCGGACAGCTCCAAGAAAAGTAAATGACGCGTGCATCGCGTGACGGACGAGACAACACGCTGACCGCACGGCATGAGAAGCGATCGAAGCTCGCCGACGGCAAAGGAGACGACGACGACGAGAAGCCGCGAATACCTGTGCGCAGACGCGTACACAAAATAAGAGACTCAGGTTTCGTGGTGGCACGACATGATCGCCAGCGAACGACCGTGTCGGACGCTCGTGTGGGCGATACGGAACACTCGCAGGCGACTGAGAACAATAACGGGATCCGAGGGGCTCCACTTATTTTAGAGCGCAGCTCTATAAGCGCCCGTTCTTGTGTTGAGCGTCGGCGTGCCTCGGCGCTGTACCTCGTAACCGAGCAGACGAGCACAGCGGTAGATAAAAGCGAACGCGCAGCAGGTAGATGAAAGAAGAGAGCGCGAGGAGGAGAGCGGACGAGGAGGCTACGGTGAAAGCATGAGGCGGAAAGCGGAGGAGGAGCGGAAGGGAGATGGCCTGGGCATGCACCGAGTCGCCGGCGGCCACGGCATCCGCATTCGCGTGGGCGATCTCATCTACACTTCCGGGGGGGGGGGGGGGGGGGGGGGAGGCTGAGTGGCGTGAGGTGGGGAGGGCTACGCTCGTCGGCGGCGTCGTCTGTGCGCGGTACCAGCGTGTTTGACGGCGATCACTGCTCCTGCAAGGCGCGATGGCGAGCGGCTACGAGTAAGGCTCGATGTGACGCTCCCTTGGGTGTTGTCACCGCTGACACTGGTGGCAGGATTTCCCCGCGACGAAGGGCCGCTCTCGTCAAAGTTGGAACGAAAGCGTGAGAAGAAAAGTGCAGTGCCGCGCAAGACGGGATATGCGGCGACAATGGCTACGATATGGCGCCAGAGTACCGCGCATCGCCTGTATGGAAACAAAGCGCTGCATAAGAGGAAGTCTGTCTGAGGCGGCTGCTGTGAATCGCCCCCACGAGTCACCTACGCGCTGACTCTCGCTATCTCCCGATTATCGAGGCAGTAGCGCCACACTTCGCTCCGTCTGCAATGTACCGCAAGAGGCAGATTGTCCGCGCCAGCTACGCTGCTCACGGCATATCTCTTGGTAATGTAAACCGTGTACCTATATAATCATAATAGAATTATAATGACACAAGAAATGAAAACGCGTATAGAGCTTCGCTCAAATTTCACATTATGGAGTATCGTAATCGCCGGTGAATTTTTTATTAGCCACAACCGTGGGAAGTAACATACAATGAACGCAGAGAAAGCACACGGGAAATTCAGCTGTTATGTTTAGTTGAAGCGTAGAAATAAGGTAACGCGAATCGAAAGCGTCATTCATCGGCGCACGCCGCTAATTCACCGCGTTACACACGGGAATTATCGCCGGAGTGATGTCCCGATTAAGAAATAAGGTGTATTCCAACAATGCTTTAGTCTTTTACGCTTTTCTATTTTAAGTCGCAGACTAGCACCTCGACCAGCTATAGTTACGCGCTACATTTAGTGTTCCTGCAGCAGACAAATACGTTGACGCGAGGACGTCACAAGTTCACGTTATTGCGTGCTTTCTACACGACGGACCTCGTACATTCAGTGTCCTGGAGTCTGCAGCCTGCGCGAAAGTAAAGCTACTGCTCGCACGTGCCACTACGTGTATATACCTCCGGAACGTCTATCGGCGTCCACTCAGCGGAGACAGCTATTTTCGCAAAGTCTTTTAACGCCCATAAACATTAGATTATCTGCAATATGACCGTTACACGACAAAATGTACACTGCTCACGTGTCGACGAGCAGCTGATGATGTTCACTGCCATGTTCCTCCCTACGGAAAGAATACTTAACCGCCACCAACGCCTGCTTTCGATGTCAGGCGGCAACCGTTTCCCGTTATATACTCCGGTAATCCATCACCGCATTTCTCGCCGCGGTATATGCCGAGGCACGCCAGGCTACTCCCGACAGGCGTCCTGACGCGCGCCTTTCTCTGACAGGCGCGGCGCACACTGTTTCGCATCAGACCTATACGCGGACGCGCGTCAGAAAAGACGGCGCACTGCAGGGCCAGCCGTCACGTGATATTCCTATCCTGATGGCGTAAGTGCGAAGAACACACTCGAGTGGATGAGGTGGGCGCCGCTCGCAGCGCGGAGCATTCCGGCACGTCTGGTCGGCGTACTTCTCGCGTGTATCCTTGCATGCCAACGAGCAGACGACGTGTGTACGTATAATAAAGCGTAGAGCTTGTCCGTAAACGTATTACCGGACGAGTGTGGCAAGTTCGACTAGTATTAGAGAGTTTGAGCGGTGCCGCGTTGACGCGTTCGGTAAGTGCGGTATACGATATACGGTATTAACGTTCCCTACCCTCCTACCGCGGTCACCGAACACGTTCTAGCTGCGTGTATGGCTCGATGCGTGCGGTAACGCGATATTGACAAGAGTGGCTAATATTCGGACCTTGCAGAATACAATAACTGTGTGCTGAGTGCGAAATGTTCATTTTGGTGAATACCAGAAAGCTTTAACTTATCCATACAGGTATAATTTTTTACAGAAGCGCCGGGTTGCTGCAAACGCGGAAGGCCAGCCATAAAGCCGGTACCGACAGCTTATGACACTTTGCCCAACAACACGCGAAACCCTCTTTTTTTTTATTTTTTGCTGCATAGGTGCTTTTGTCGAAGCAATATATATTAAAAAATTGACTCGCCATCCCGGCCCTGCGAAAGCGGATGGCCAGCGAAGTTGTTGCAAAACCACCAAATGCTGAGGGGGGTAAGCAATGCTTTACTGACGGTTCGGATGCATGTTTTCAGCTTGCTCATTATTGAAAGGTATGCTATTCTGCGTATTCTATTGGCTGATTTCAATGAATGTATGCACTGTTCGCTTCATTTTTCTGAGCGCTTGTAGCCTCTGTCTTTTGGTGGTATGAGCCATTGCATTTTTCCTTTCTTGCGGACGTCTGAGCCATTGCTGATGATGCTAGATGCTTGTTTTGAGCCTATTCTTTATTGAAACGTACGTTGTTGTGTACGTTGGATGCTGTTAAGAACGGCCAGCTGCAGTGCAAGTTTGCCACCCACTTACGACTATAGGCGGCAACATCCCGGCGCTGTTAGGAACGGCGAGCTGCAGTGCAAGATTGCCACCCACTTACGACTATGACGGCAACATACCGGGTGCGTCGCCGCCAACTTCTAGCCACAGCGTGACTAAATCGACTTTGTGACGGAATGAGTTCGGCGGGCCAACTATTGTTCCCAAACTCCCCAACGCGCTACTCGGAACGGCTCAGAGTTCTACGGAGCCCTCTGACGTCGGTTCCGGACCTTCGAACGTGTGTGCTTTTGTGCGTGTAGATCGTCCTGCGGAGAGGCGGCTAGTTTGCGATCACCTTGTATCGCGGGAGGACCGAGTGTTTAAAAACTGCTGTTGTGCGGATGCAGGACACACTTTTCTTAAGCAGTCATGTTGGACTGACATTCTCTCTCAAGCAGTCATGTTAGACTGATGTACTTTCTCAAACAGTCATGTCAGACTGATTTAAATACTGTAAATAAACCCATATTTCTCGTTCTCGATGAGAAGCAGTTCTTCCCTTCATCAACGTCCTCAGCGTGGATAAGTTGGACGACGGCATGGGCCAGCTACCTTCTAATTCATGCCCGACTCCACTCTTGACAACGGATCACGAACGATGGGATTGAGCCCCCAATCCTGACAAAGCACTGTTCGCTTCACTTTGCTGGGTGCTTGTAGCCTGTGCATTACGAGAGGGATGAACCATTGCATTTTTGCTTGCTTAGGCAGAAGAAAATACTCGCAGTTGAAGAAAAATTCATGTTAACTCAGATATGGTAGAGCGGCTGCCCCGAAAAGGCGGTGGTCCCGGGTTCGAGTCCCGGACCAGGACGAATTTTTCTTCAATTTTTCTTTCGAGGAACCCGCATGGGTTTGTTTCGTAGCAATTGCTATCATAGGATGGATGTCTCATCTTCCAATTGTTAGTAAGCAGTTTGTGGAGAAGCTAAATCTTCGTAATATTGCGAGCGTACACCGAATTCGTTTTTAAGCAACGATTACTCGCGACGCGGGGATTAAATGTGAAGTGTTAACATGCAACAGATCGCGTTCTCCTTAACAGTTAAAGACGTCGAACATGTTCACGGCTTTTTGAAAGCAATTTGCGAGTTCTCTGTCGCACATTGCGCGAGAAGTTATACATCAACCCACGAAGTCTATTTCCTTCATTTTCCACCGGAATCGTTAAAATGACTTCATCCAAGGCGTCCGAGATCGAACGGCGCGCGCCGACGATGGTTAACAGAAGGTCGTTGAAATAGCTTCGCCGCATGCCTTTCGTGTATCGCTTGCTCAAATCAGCATCATATACGTTCTTTCTTTTTTTCTTTTCTTTTTAACAGCGGAGCTATTTAAGCTTTAGTTCCGCCGCGGAGCGTTATCAGAAGACTCAGCCCAGCTGTGCGCCGTCTCGAGTTGCCTAGCAACCACATTCGAGAGCACCGAGTCAGGTAACCTCCTCGCACCTCACGCGCGTAGGGCGGAGTCGTGACGTCACAGGCGAGCAAACGCTCGAGAGCGCCCTACCACAGAACACCTATACAAACTTAGAGAAGGGAAACTGTACCTTCCACAGTGCTACGGAAATAAGCATAGCGGTGGCGTCGTGAACTAAAGTATGCGACCACAGGTGGCGCTGTACAACAGGAAACGGAAACGGGGTTTTGCACACGCTTTACCAGGTGTTCTTTGGCTTTACTGGGTGTCTGGCTGCTGCGCCTCGATCGTGCAAACGTAGCGCCTACATAATGTAGGCGCTACGTTTGCCACACAGCAACCAAACTGGCGGGAGCACGATCGAGGCGCAGCAGAATACATGTAGCGCTGAGTCATATCGAGTTAAGGCACACTCTAAACTGACTTTTAAGGGCATTCCGAGCGGTTTTTCGTTTATTACGCCGCCGTTACCCTGAGTTAAATTGTGCCGCCGCGCTCCAGCTGTTGCATTTCGTGTAGGGCTACTGACAGAATGCGGTTTCCAGGTGGCACGATGGCCTCGACTGGAATAAACGCACACGACACCAAAGATTGAGTAAGCCTGAAAATATTTTATTTGCATTTTACAAGTACAACAAAAAGCACACATGTACGCATCCACACAAACGCGGTTACATAGTCAAGAAATGGCTCATTAATAATGGTAGCACAAACGCACAAGAAAGGAGACCTAAGCTACAAAACGTACGGTCGGCTGCTAAGTATAATAATTTCCCTGTCACCGCGTGTCACTTTTATACAGCATCTTTACAGCACTACCAGGCCGGGTAGTTTGGCGGAAAGAACGCAACCGCTTATACGGCCGTCAGCTGCCTCTTCCTTACGGGTGTCATAATTATCCTAATCTCCGCATCAACGTCGTGCAAGTTCGCATACAGGTATCTGTATCTGAACCATATGTGCCAGCTTAATACACGTGTAGTGAAATTATGATAACCACTGCGTCTTATCAAACGTATTGGTTTTGCAAATGCGCATTACAGCTGACGGAACGACATACTGTAAGTGAAGCACAAGAGAGCAAGGACAAAAGGAGGATACAACACTTGAAGAAATGAAGAATTAGTAGGCACACAGCAAACAAGCGATGACGGAGAACACACAATGATGCATCGGGTGTTCTGTGACATCGGTTTGCGTACTTGCGGTGTTATGGAGATCAACGGCATAAAAACGTACCTTCAAGCGTACTCCCTCAACCTCCGCCGCATTCATTATGATAATCAACGCCTAAACAAAATGAGGCACTATTCTTTGCCAAGAGTAGACCTTCTTACAGCAAGTCTATGTAATGACTCGCAGACGAAACCAGCATGCTTTCGAAAATGTTTTACCGCCGTAGTATTCGAACGCCAACGGCCAGGAAACACATCGATACCAATAGGCTGTCGGCTGTCGGTGGTTAATCGAGCACAAAAACCTTGACGCTATGACTAAAAAGCAGCTTCAACAATCAAATATTTAAAAAATCAACTGCCTCTTTGCCTGAGGTAAAAAAGCATCCTTAGACACCTCGATTGTTCATGTCAATGGTTTGTGTAAATTAAAAAATTCAGCATGTTCAGCGCCCCTAGCAGAGAAAGCACAAATTAAAGTAGTCGACCAAATTACAGTAGCTCCACTTGCGCGCTTACGCTGAAACGCGCCTCGATTGATTTTTCGCCCTCTGTGGCCATTTGTTGAACTTGAGAGTGTGCGGGGCCTGGCCCTACTACCAAGCGAGAAGCGATGCGTCGCCGCCGAGCAGATCCGGAACACCGCGTCGAAGCTGCGGCCGAGAAGAGGCGACGCCGAGTCGAGGGTCCCGAGTTTCAGTCCGGGGAACGCGAGAGTAGGCGCCTGAACGCTCGACGTCGCCAAGAAAGCGATCCCGGCCTGCGACTGCAACTAAAACTTCGAGCGTCAAGCCCGCCTAGACAACAACTTGGCTAAACCTAGCATATAACCTCGAAAACCCCGGAAACAACTTAGCCAAGCCTAACATAACTTCGCAAAACCTAAAAACGACTTGGCCAAGCCTACCAACAACTTAGCAAAACCTGGCATAACCTCGCAAAACCTACAAATAACTTAGGCATGCCGCGTAAAAGCTAGGTGGCCGCAAGCGCCATTCTCGACTCCAGCCTTGGAGCCCTACTGCAAGCTGCGCACGTTTTTTTTTTTCGTTTTTTTTCTGTATTCTTCGCTATTCCTCTGATCGTACATTATAGTTCCAAGGTCGTAAGACTTAAGTTGTAAGAAGCTGAGGAAGTAAGCGCATGTTTCGTCTGCTTCTCTGTGGTGCGCGTTGAACAATTATCAAGTTACTAGTAATGAAGCATTAAGTCGACAGGGCGAATGAGAGCCCGTTGCGGAGGACTCCAGTTCAATTTTCACTACATCCAAGGGGCTTCTTTGAGGCGCACGTCATATCATCTCGGTGCACCTACAGCGATCCCGCCTCCCCCTCCCCATTTTTTCCCTTTCTTCCACGTCAAAATTCGGTCACTCTATGGATGCAAGGGAAGTCGGAACCGCGATCTCAAACCTTAACGCCACGGCGCCACATCCACCGAAACTTGCAGCGCAAGGATGCAACCGCCAAAGCGGGCGACGTGAGCAGACGTTAGGTATAAGCACACGTCAAACATTTACAGCCCGCGAAACAAACTGCCACTGCAACGATATGTGCTCGCGCATCGACGATCCCAGCGGGACTCAACAATAACAGGAAGGACGAGACAGGAAAGAAAAAAAAAAACGAAAACGCGAGAAGCTCGCGGCCCCGACGAAGGACGCGACGTGGTACAGTTGCGTACGCCGTCCGCGCAAAAGGCTCCCCCTATATATATATATATATATATATATATATATATATATATATATATATATATATATATATATATATATATATATATATATATATATACGTACGCCGTCCACGCAAAAGGCTCCCCCGATATTATATATATATAAATGTATTATAGCACAGTGGACATGCTAGACTATACGCACCCGAGGGAGAAAAAGAAGCGCGAAACGAAACGCAAGAACGAAAGAAAAGAAACCAAGAGGCAGCGCGGTTGTGCGCGGCTGCGAAAACCAGATTTGCAAACGCGGATGCGGCGAGTACACACGCAGCCCGGAAAGGAAGGACACGAAGGCTTAGCGAGTTCCGCGCGAGGCTTAGCTGCCGATGAAGGAAAGAAAGAGAGGCGCCGCAAAGCGCCTTATCTCTCGCCCGCGGCATGAACGCCGCTGGGTCCGTCCGTATATGTGCATGCACGCGGGAAATCTAATCACACCGCGCGCGGGAAACCAAACAGCGTATGCAAAAACACGAAAACGTGTACATGTAGATGCATACGTCTACAGAATTGAGGTGACAGCTACTAGTGACGCTGGTTGATGGTGTTGTTGCTGTGGTGTAAGTTCCTGTTGTTGTTGCTGTGGTATAAGTTTCTGTTGTTGTTGTTGTTGTTGTTGTTATGGTATAAGTTTCAGTTGTTGTTGCTGTGGTATAAGTTTCTGTTGTTGTGGCTGTGGTATAAGTTTCTGTTGTTGTTGTTGTCCAGACCCGATAGAGACATGTGCAAGTAGGTATAATTCTGCGACGCATGCGTGTCTTTCTGCATGCTTCCTCTTCCTCGCCTTTCGACTGTGCTCGTTTTGTCGTTGTCGCTTTGCCGTCCACCACTCCAACTTAATTAAACGGTTACCCTGCAGCAGCATTGCACACTGTAGCAGAATCAAGATGGGTGTGTACCAAACACACGAGAGGCTCGACAAAGTTCTTCCAAGCACTATGTAAATGTGAATCTAAGGGAAATATCACGCGTATACGTTTAGCTGCCCGGTATACCGCATATCTTTTTTTTTTTTTTTTTTTTGCACGCAAGAATGGTCACCTTTAGCTAAACCTTGATCTTACAGGCGCGAAGCCCTATATATAAAGCGAAAGCTGGTAGGCAATGCTGCCCAGAATTTCTGTGCAGCCTCGCCGCGACGTGACAGTCTGTGGCATTCGTTTAATGACTTCGTTAATGACAAACCAATCATTACGTCGCGTTCGCAAATGAAGAAAGCAGGGAAAGCTTTCCCGATTTCATCAGCAACTAATAAAAACAAACTGCATTACGATAATCAAAACTCTTAGCGCCAACTTAGCCAAGGACATTGTGATATATTGGTTGTTACGATGGGCCACCGGGGGTACTGAGCTTTTAGCCTCTCCTGCGCCAATGCGAAGAATCGCTTCGCGAAGCTAACAATGCGTCCCCCGCGGACAGACCTGCGGCGCCCGCAAGGCAAGACACGTTTTGTGGACCGAATATTGTTTGTTGTGTCACTGTCGCCTTCATGAACCAATGGGAGCAAGAACACCTCTGGAAAGGGGTGTTCCATTTTCTCACGGACTACGGTAACCGCCACGGTCGTTTGACAGACGCTCCAGCTAACTGCGGGAAACGAGACGCGCCAGCTTGAGTCAAGCGTGACAACCCGTGTCTACGAAGCCCTCCTCTTTTCTGTGTGTTCAGTGAAACAAAGGCGCGTGAGTGAGTGTGTGAACCCTCGCCCTCAACGCGGGTCATTCGACAACGTTGGACGCTCCAATTGGACGAAGGTTGGACAGCAGTTTTCCTTGGCCTAGGGATCTAGGGAAGACAGGTGAGGTTTTAAGCAGCCGTTTTCGGCTCCTCGGTGTGCTTCGTTTTCAGCCATGCTATACTGATGAGTTGTAACGTTCTTCGCTCTTCATACAGATATTGTAAATAAATCCAGTACTCCTCGTTCTCAATGAGAACAAGTTCCGCCCTTTAACAACAACCTTAGCGTGGATGAGTGGGACGACGGCATGGGCCAGCTATGACATGCCAGACCCCAACTCTTACATGGCACAGTTTTTTTTTTTTTTTTAGGAACAAGAAGTTCGGCAGTCAAGCTTCCCTCTACCAAGTCAACTTTCTTTTGCTTTTCTTGTTGACACGCGCCTAGACTTTCTTAATAGGAAAGCACACACTTTTGTGACTGCGCTGGGCAGCCTTCACATAACGAAAGGCTTCATAGAAAATGAAGAACGGGTGGCAACGAAATATAATTTTCGCGGTATCATGCATATAATGCTGGCGGCGCCCGCTCGGTCTACATTTAGACAACAACAAGCAAATTCCTAGAACCCAAATGCGCGAAATTGCCTGAACATACGTGATGTCGCAATGACATACTCATCAGCACCAAGGTCTGAGCGAGAAATTTAGATCATAAAGGAAAATAATCGCCTTGACTTTCCTCGCTAACAAAGTACTTTTTATTTCTCAGCAGAAAAGATGTTGATCGTGCTGTTTTCTAAATGACTTTACGAGCGCCAACCACTGTAACGCGATTGGACGTCGCTGCATGTGACCCGAAAATGAAATAAATAAAATAAGGCAGACGTGACGGGCAAATCCTTGCGTAAGTTAACCTCCGTGAGCGAACGATGCCCGAGGTCAGTACTGAACGAGTGGACAAACAAATGGAGTATCCTGCTCGTCAGCCCTCTCTCCCTCTCACTCACCCCCCTTTCTCTTTGTTGGCATGCACCGAGCGCCGTGCAGCGACGAGGCCGGAATGAAGCAGCGCTAGATTAAAGCTCAATAGCCTCACAAGGATCGAGCCTGGATCTGGCAAAGCATAGCGCGAGCGCTCTGCGACACAGGGTGCACCAAATAGAGAGTATGCCACGGCGGCGGCGGCAAACAGCTCTCAATGAAATATAAAGTTTTACGTGCCAAAACCACTTTCTGATTATGAGGCACGCCGTAGTGGAGGACTCATGAAATTTCGAACCCCCCGGGGGTTCTTGAACATGCCTTTAAATCTAAGTACACGGGTGTTTTCGCATTTCGCCCCCATCGAAATGAGGCCACCGTGGCCGGGATTCGAACCCGCGACCTCGTGCTCCGCTGCCCAACACCTACAGCCACCGAGCAACCACGGCGGGTGCAAGCAGTTCTCTCCTCTGACGGCTCGCAATAGCTTGGAACGACAGCAAACGGCTCAGACCGCACATGAGAAATAAAAAAAGAAAGAAAGAACTAGCCGACTCACTGCGGTACATTCACCTTGTCAGCGATGCGCGTAGGCGATGATTGTCAGGGCGCAATTATGCAATCTACTAGCGTGTACAGACAAAGGGAAAGAGCAGGGGCAAGAAAGTACCGCTTACAGATCGTTATGTCGTCCGCGTTTATTTCCGGCAGAGTAACGAAGTGTCCCGGGAAACTGGGCGAACTGGGCCAGCTTCAGTACTCAAACCGCCCGCAGATCAGACGCATACACTTGGATGAAAGCGACAGCTTCAACATTGCAAGGGATGAGGCGGGTTAATTTCCGCGGCAACTTTCAGTCACGTGCTCCCGTGTCGCGCGCGCTCTCCCAACGGTGGGCGTTACAGTAGAGGTGTTGCTCGAATGCGTTACAGGGACACTACGGAGAAATATTAGTTCGGCCTCGTTAGTGAAATATCCTTCTGCTGTAATAAAAAAAAAAACAAGGCCACTCTTAAGTTGGAGGAGGCTTGAGGTAAGCCAGAAAAGTCTCAAACGAAATACAGGTGTGGACGCGCCCTTCTACTTTCTGCACCAGTTTGCCGCAACGTCTTAGGTTTTGACGCCACGTGTTCGGTCCAAGTTATTTTGTTCTTATCCATAAGCATATACTACACCTTGTATTAAAGGAGACAAAGACTGAACTTCACAAGTTCGGAGAAATTTCGCTGCACCACATTGGCCCAATTACCAGAAGATACAATGAAAGTCAGTACGGCACAGTATGTCACACCGACGTACTGCCCCTATGGCTACGGTGGAATCGGGAAAAAAATTTGAACTGTGGCCTTAATTTTTCTCATCTATTAATGAACATCTCACTACGAAACTAACGAGCATTGAGTTTTCAAGGAGTGCCTTATCAGATTTAACTATAATTTAATGTTATCTCTTTAGTGCTCCCTCAAATACATATAGAATAAAGTTCCACTTCTATATAGCTGAAATATCTTTAGGCTCGTCTTTTTTTTTGCGCACCGATATTTGACGTCGATTACACTTCTGAAGTACCAAAGAGGTAAGTCTTAAGCAAGGGGCGGCTTCGTAAGCGTGGCAAAGACGGAAAACTAAAGAACAGATGGTGATGCCATATCAAGGCCAAAAGTAGTCCAAACACTCCAAAAATGTAAAACATCGCACAAAATCTGTGACGTAATCTGCGGGGTCACTGCGACATTCGAACGCTGAGCAGTTGAGCACGCTCTTCAAGAATGGGAACTTCGGCATTCATTTTCTTCACTATAGAAACAAATCTCGCCTGCCGTCAAACGAATGCAAATCGAGCCTCGAAGGAATACATTACCGATCTATTGTATGTATAGCTGGTTGTTGCTCTCTAGTATTCTATAGCCCGCCAGCGAAACTTTTTATTCTTCCTCGAACACCAACATAAGAAACGCATCACAGTGTGACGGTGCAGTCGATATTCTCTTCGGCACTAATATATGCAGAATGAAAGTGACGTCGAAAACACGACGCCCGTCCACGGATGCTTTCGTGCAGGTCGACGAGCCCAGAGGACGTTCGGCGGCGATCAAAGCGTAACCTTCTGAGGGGGCCCGTATTCATCGCTGATGAAGAAAAAAAGAAAGAATACACACCGGAGCTGAAGAAAGGCTAGAAGCATAGGGTTTCTTACAGTTACCTAAAATAAAAAGCGGCGAAGCGGTCCGGTCGAACGCATAGTGAATGACAAAGAGTATAGAGATTCGTATCAACGAATCTTTCTCACGCGTCTGGGTGTTCCCTCTCTCGCAATGGCCGAGTCTCAGTAAAGCAACGGGTAAAATTATGCAGTTTCTCTCTCTTTCGGTACCACACAGCATGTAGGAACACTTGTTATTCAAATGTAAGCAGTCGCGCAAGGGGGTGTGCGTTTACGTCGAACTCGAACGATACCAACGGGTCGCTTAAGTTGGAGGAAAGAAGAGAGAGCTCTGCGCATATATTGTGCGCGCCACTCTCAATCGTGCATGTTTCAGTTTCCACTCGCTCGCTTCACGTACGCCGTGCACGAGTAAACGTCACCGCAATACGCACAACGAAGAGAACCAAGGCGTGTTACGAAAACTTTCATTCTAAGAGAAGTTCCATTCGTGCAGGCGAGACTACAGGTGCTCTGGGGAAGAGCCGTGCGTTCAAAGACCAGACGAAACCCGTCCACATCCCTGGCATTCCCTCGGCGACGCAGAAGTCCGTCTGGAAACCTCGCGTAGAACGGGTGGTGCCAGATTGGCCTCCTTTAAGGTGATATCGTAAGAAACTCCAGGGCTAAAAAGAAAGAAAGAAAAAGGAAAGGGGGGGGGGGGGGGGGGGCACATCGGCGCTTCGCGCGAGCGGCGAGAAGGGTTGTCGATTTCGGCGCCGACATATTACCCCGCTCAATCTCATCGACCGGTCGTCGCGCTTGCTCTGGAAAGCGGGGCATGCGCAAGTCGACTCTCCTCGACACAATATGCTCGCGAGCCATATGGCGCTTGAGGTCCGCTCCCTCCGAACCTCCTGCGTCCACGACGCCCAGCCTCCAATTCGGCGCGCGGAGACCTTTCTCTTTTAAACGGGTGGCTTTCGTTCTCCCAAATATAGCTCAAGCGCGCGCGCGCGCGCGCGGACTGCAGCCAAAATTGTTTATTTGACTGTTTTCATATATGACGTCTAAGCTGATCATTTTTCAGTTGCGCCTGCCGCTTGCAGCTGGCGAAGAACCGCTGATCCGGTGACACACACACACACACACACACACACACACACACACACACACACACACACACACACACACACACACACACACACACACACACACACACACACACACACACACACACACACACACACACACACACGGTACGAAACTCCAGCCAGAGCAGAATGGGCACTACGAGTCTGCCATTCATTCATTCATTCATTCATTCATTCATTCATTCATTCATTCATATAGATATAGTGGGTGACAAATAGTAGGCGGGAGCTTTGTTTTCATTTAAACATACTCCTCACTTGTAGCGTTAATTTTGATAATCGCAATAATCACAAACGTTTTCTATTGATCGCAATGTGCCGTCCTCTGCAACGCTACCGCTCAGGCAAGACCCTGAGTCACTCGATGACACAAGCAGGCACGTGGAAGCACTGCGCACAAACAAGTTGTGCTCGCTTCCTCATGCGCCCAAACGTTCCGATCCGTTGTTACGGCTCAACACCACAAAGGCGTTAATTGGACGTTTGCCACAAGGCAAACACCCACCCGCCCATCCATCAGCGCCTATCCAGACGTCAACGCAGCGTAGACACCGACTCTTGACGGGTCCCAAGAAAGGCCACCAACCCCACCATTACCTGACAGCCTTAACTAAAGATGAAAGTGGGGGCCCCATCCAATGCTACCCAAACAACGACGGCTAGCTGGGATTCGCAGTCATAATGAATCACCAACAAGCCCAAGCTTCCACGCTAATTCGCAGTTAATTAGACGTTTGCCAAGAGGCCAACCACCACCCTTCTATCAGCGCCTATCGAGAGGTCGGCGAAGCGTGGACATCGACTCTAAGCAGGTCCTCAAAGGGCCACCAACCCCACCATTACCTGACAGCCTGAACTAAGGATGAAAGCGGGGGCCCCATCCAGTGCCAACCAAACAACGACGGAGACCTGGGAATCGCAGGTTGCGATCCTGCCGCATATTCCATACCATCGGGCTTGGGAGGCGGAGTTACTGCGCAGTGTTGCGGGCACGGACGTGGTGGTATCGCAACGGAGTCGACGATTGTGATTTGCTGCTGGACAGTCCTCAGATTCCCTAGTCAGACGACGGTATTAAAAGCGGAGACTTTTCGAGCAGAAGACAGGTGGTCCTCATGTGAACTCAGACGTTTAACTTGCTCCTGCATGGAGGGGGCTTCCGCAACTGGAACCGTGTAACTAAGCTAATAAACCCTTCTTCCTTCATTCTAACAACATGGCGTAGCCGTCGATGGGCTCGGTGGATTCCTTTCCCTAACGCCACCCCAAGCCGCAACACCGCATACGACGACGCGTCGGATAGATGGCACGCTCTCGCTTATAGTGGAGCCTTGCTGGATTACAAGAAGACACGTTGGATGCGATAGGTTGTGCTTACAAGTCGAACGGGTTTTGTGAGGTGTGTCTTCTTTTCCCATCTTTAAGGACGAGTACAGGAGTATAAGGTGCTGGACTCAGTTAGCGCTTAAAGCTTAAAGCCATTCCAACATGCTTACATACCGTAACTGGCAGAAACTGCCAAACTGCCACACCTGTGCGATAAAACGCACGTCTGTAGTCTTGAACTGTGTTTGTGGACATGTCGCAGACATGTCAACGTGACGCAGACAAAAGAAGAGCGCCGAATGATGTAGAGCGTATATCCTGCGTTTACAGCGCATTTCATGTCTATTTCCTTCGTTTTGATAGCGTTAGGGACCCTGCGTGTCGCAAAATATACGATGCCGGCGTCTTGCGTCGTATGGCAAGAAATCATTCCGAACCACAACTACGCCGGTCCTTTGCGTGGCGCAGAGGCGTTACTGAACTAACTCAAATCCTCAAAGTAAGACGCGTCAGAAAAATCGTAAGGTGCAATCTAAATACAACCTACAGACATGATAGCGTCGGACTGTAATGTGAACATATACCAGAAAACGTAATTATGTTACGCGGAAGCCCGAACATTAACTTCTTTTCCAGCGTTTCTACGATTCATAAGGCGGCGCGGAGAGCTCGGTTCTTTGCAACAACACGATCCAGATGGCGCTCGCTTCCGCGCATCCGCGGCCCACGCAAGAGGCCGCCTTTCTACCAGAAAGCTCGCCTTCGTGCATAGCGTTCGGTGCAAGCGTTTCCCGGTGAACATTACGTTTACATAAGCTGCCGTTGGCGGTGTAAAAGTTGGGGGTCGGGCATGTAAGAAGAGGTGGCTGGCCCATGCGGTCGTCCAACTCATTCCGCTACAGACGTTGAAGGGAGGAACGTGTTCTTATCGAGAACGAGGGGTGCCGAGTTTATTTACAATATCTACATCAAGAGTGCAGAACATGAAGAGTGGAGAAGGTCTAGCATGACTGAAGTGAAGCATACTGAGGAGCCAAAGAAGTTCGCTTAAACCCCCTCTGCCCTCCTTAAATCCCTAGACCAGGGAAAACTGCCGTCCAACCTTCGTCCAATCGGAGCGTCCAAAGTCGTCGAAGAAGCAGCATTGAGGGCGAGGGTTCACATACTCGCTCCCGCACCTCTTTCACTGAACACACAGAAAGGACGGGAGCTTCGTAGACAGGGCTTGTCACGCTTCACTCAAGCTGGCGCGTCTTGTCTACTGGGATGACCCCGCAGTTAGCTGGAGTATCTGTCAAACGACCGTTACGGTTACCGGAGTTCGTGAGAAAACGCCTTAGAACACACTAGCCCTGGAATTTTCTTGCTCCCATTGGCCCGTGAAGGCGACAGTGAAGCAACACACAATATTTGGTCCGCCAAACATGTCTCGACTTGCGGGCGCCGCAGGTCTGTCCTCGGGGCGCACGTTGTTAGCTTCACGAAGCGATTCCTCGCAGTGGGGCAGGAGAGTCTAGAAGGTCACTGGCCCCACTGGCCGATCCTAACAGCGGGAAGCGTGAGTGGCAGTCAGGAATCTGTGAATGCTATCGCGTTCCACTCTTAAAGGCGAAGCTTAGACGTCCGCCAATTCCTTTCATTTTTTATTTTTTGTCTGCGTTACGTCGCGCTGCCAGGGCACAACTACATGTCCCTTTATACCCTTTATACCCACGCACTGCGCAGCACCTGCAATGCGACACCCAAAAACTGAGGAACGCAATTTTGAAGCGCAGTATTGAATAACGACGCGTGCGAAACAGAAAATCAATCTACAGCAACGCTGGTTGTCCTTCTGCTGCCTCATACAGGATTTCGAAACAAGGCCAGATCTATTTCTTTTTCTCTTTTTTTTTCACTTCGCCAATAACCCCTACTATAAAAAAACATTACGTATTTCCAGGGAAAGAATCGTGGGCGTCGCCAATACGCCCTCTCGACTGTTGTGAGACCACGCGAGCACGCACCTGCTCAAAAAGCAGAACGTGCGTTTTCTTAAACACGTGACATAGTTCAGAACGCAGGATCGCTTGCGCTTCTGTGGAAAGGTGGGCGAACTACACAATTGAAGTTAAATTATGGGTTTTACGGGTCAAAGCCACTATCCGATCACGAACGCCCGCCGTACTTGGAGAGGGGGTCTCGACGGTGATTTTGACCCCCTGGGTTTCTTTCAACACGCACTCAATGCACGGTATGCAAACTTTTTTCTTTTCTTGCATTTCACGCACCACTATCGGAATGCGGCCGCCGCGGTCGAGATCGAACCCGCGACCTCGAGCACCGCCTTAGCCACTGGGTTATACCGCAGCGGGCCGCATTACACAGACACAGCTCCTACAGCACCACAGAGATTACTCCCCAGAGAGGGATAACCACAGGGTTATTGCTTACTGCTGCAAGTTGCAACTGCAATCACCACCCCAAGCTAGAGAGGTGCCTCGAGGAGATGCGCGTTCCACTCAACTCTGCAACATCAAACAAAGAGAGAGAGAGAGAGAGAGAGAGAGAAGAAAAATAAGTTAAACGCACGTGAAGCCTGACAGTGCAATGAGTTTTTAATTCGCAAAGCGGAACCCTTCGTAGCGACGCCAGACGAAGCACAGGTCGTGAAGAAAGTGAATACAAAAAAAAAAAAAGACCTGAAACAATATGAAGAGCGACCGGTCTGCTGCAACGCCTCGCTTAATCCGAATAGCGTGCGAACGCGGCCACAGTACTCGGAACCGCCGGTCGACTCGGATGCTCAAGCACTTGCACCAGCCCCCTCCGTTCCCGACTGGGCCGTCGAAGCCGCCGAAGCGACGTGAACGCGGCACGAAACACGACGCCTCCGCAGCCGCCTCGCGGACTGCGACACCGAAGCGATCCGACCAACGAACGCGCCGTGTCGTCTCTCCACGGCAAGCGACAGAAAAAAAGAAAGTAACGGGAAACTCTCGCGCCTGGCTAGCTACGCAGCATGCGGGCCCCGTTCCGAGCGCAGTTGGCCACACGCAACTTCGACGCAGCACGGTGCCGGCCCCGCCCAAACCGCCACCAGACCGTGGCAGCGAACTGCCAAGTCCTCGCAGAACACAGACGCACACAAAACACCATCACACACACCAAAATGCGCAAGCTAACAACGGTTTTATCGACCTTCGGAAGGCAAAGTAAATATACGTAAACACAAAAAGCAAGCAAAAAAGAAAAACGAGGTAGCCATCAGAGACAAGCCCATTACAGGCATCCGACTGTCTCTCGTCGTCCCTACACGTGATCGACACAATGCTCGACGGCGATAGGTATGGAGAGCAGCGTACATCCCTCCCAATCGCTCCTGCCTCGTGTTATGCTCTCCATCCTGTTATTCCTTCTACATACATATACTGCAACGCCATTTGCCTCATGGCGGCTAAGGTAAAGAATAAAACGCAACGTACCAGTTTCATAATCTCAGTACAGTGAGGCATAACACAGAACACAGCTCGAGGACCCCACGGACCCATGTCCCAGACAGCCTGATTCGCTAGGTCATCGCTGCCGCGCAAAGTCTGTCAACACTTAAACACAGCGGACTCTAAGTAGCAGTTGTGGTCGGAGACGCTTGTTTCTCGAGCTTGTCTACTGGTCACGCAGATTCGGTTGTCGCGAGAAAAAATATAAAAATAAGAACCGAGTCTCGGGAGCGCTGCACAGAATACCAGCAGAAGCGTTATCAGTTCCGCAAGCAACTTTTTTTATCTTCTTTACGATGGTCTACACGAATTTAACTAATATGTCGCGTGGCCGTCTCGTCCGATAAAAGAAATAAAGAAAGGAGGAAGAACGGCACCAGGACAATTCACTGGCGAAGTTGGCGAAGCTATATAGAGAGTGTTCTTTTTCCTTCTTTCTTTGAAAGTTTGTACAGTGATCTTCCAACTACTATTCCTTGCATAAGCATTTGTCTAATCAACGTGCTTGTGGCTTCAGACATTGTCGTGGCGTTTATATAAACATTTATGCCACACGTTTATACAAACACACGTCGCCTGTGCGGAACCCATGCGCAAGCGTACTGTAGGCGCGACGAGGTCGATTTATGAGCGCGGTCTTCCACACGGCGGCGCAGAGTTGAGAGCAACGACCGCGGGAATAAAAAAAAAATGAAGAAAGAAAGAAAGAAGGAATGTATAGAACGCCTTGCCACTACCGAGAGCCGAAATGTCCCAATGCGTTTCGAAATTTCGGCACTTCTAATTTCTCGTGCTTCTTAACCAGCGAAGGAACAATGCCGCTCGAAAAAAAATAATAAAAAAAACCGACTAACGCAGCGAACACCCCGCCGATGCGAATAATTAATCACCATACAAAGCGATAAAGTTAGGCACGCTATAGTTAGCTCTGTACACTGTATTGCGTTGGCGAACGCAGTTGTGACAGCTATTCAGAGATAATTCATTGCAGCCAGCACTAAATATTGCTGCTGCAGAGTCAAAGAAGCCGCGGCGGTGACATGAAAGCGGAGATGCCGCAGCCTCATAACGATCCGAAGGAAACCGGCGAGTAGGATGAAAGGAGGAATTACGAAAAAAAGGTGGCGAAGCAAAACCATTCCGCTTCGCTAAATAAAAAAAAAGAAAGGAGGAGGGGGGGGGGTACGTGCCCTTGCCCTCAGAGTGCAAATACGACAGCGCTTATAACAGGACATGCCGATCTGCGTGAGACGAAAAACCCAGGTTCAGTCTGAGTGAGAACCAACGAAAGGAACACTGTAAAAGATTCCTTGCAGCGGCGCAAGCATGTAGCAGGATACGCCTTAGGTATCCATTAAAAAAAATGCTAATACTGAAAAATGAAAAGGACATACCCGCGCAAGATGTCAAAATGCCACATGATCTCCCTGTACTATCATACTATAAGCACGATTAGACAAAAACACACGGCTACGAATAGTACCGGACACCATATCAAGCTGCGCTGCGGCGCTGCTCTTTTTGCTCGCTGCCATCAGTTTTGTAGAAATTTATTTATTTATTTATTTATTTTCCTTCTGCACGACCTGTAGCGGACAGCTCATATTTAAGAAGAAAAAGGAAGAGCCAACAACGCGCTGAGATAAAGTGCAGTGTGTGTACAAAATCGAACTTCCAGCGCCCAGTAAATGTGTTAGTCTATCGCTGCTATTCGCTCAACGCTAAATCGCCGATGAGCTGGATACATTAAATAAACAAAGCAATACTATGAGCAGACGAGGACTCGCAACGCCGACTTCATCCTTCTAAGGGTATCGATCGTTCAAAAAAAGAAAAAAAGAAATAGAACCACAAAACCAAAACTCAACACATCATCGGGTAAATCAGCGCCACCTATAGACTCGTCCGGCGACCTAAATTACCGAAACTGAGGAAGAAATTGCGAGTACAGAAAACAAACGGAAGTGCGTCAGCGTTTATCGCAACATCTCGTTCTAAGTCTCAACGGTTCGCGACCACCCGGTCGTTAATGGCTAAAAAAAAAAAAAGAAGACATTATCGCTAACAGAGACAGCAGTGGTGAGGGTAATGGAAAAGTAACGCATCGCCGACGAAACGAGCTTTTAGTAATCAAAATGATGAGACAGAGAGAAGCACGGTTTCTTACGGGATGCAGGAAACGGGGTGGGTGGTGGGGGGTGGAGGAGGGGAGCAGGGCAGGCGCCGACAGACCGACAGAAAGTAATCCACTCTTGATGGCTGCAACGACTTCGCAACGACGCCCCGTCCGAAAATCCGGGCCCACCGCGATATTCCATTGCCCTAAATGCCGTCATCCCCCTTCTCCCGTCTCTCCTTCGTACACTCTCGCTCTGCTTCCGTACCCTTGGGTCGTCGTTCTTACCCAGGACATAGCTAGCCCCCGTCTCCGGCACTAAATAAGGAAGCCCCCCTCGCCCTCCTTCACCATGAAAACGGCCACTTCGTTGCGGGGAACGAGGTGTTTTTTTTTTTTTTTTTTTGTTTAGTGCATCCGGACAGCTTCCTTACGTTCATTTATACCAGAGCGCGCGCCCGCGCGCAGCTAATGAAATACGAGAAACAGAAAAAAAAGAAAAAGCTGGGAAGGGTCAGGTACTAAATTAGCGGGGCTGAAACGGGCGTAAGCAGAGCGGATCCCGTCCAGCGCTTATGCGAAGGCAACAAAGAAGCGAGTCCCAGATTTCGAAACAATCCGGCCATCTTCTTCCGTAACGGCGGGACACGAAAGGGGACGCTGTGCGCTTCGTGTATATATATATATATATATATATATATAGACGCATTTGTTAAGGAGAATAGTGTAGCCGTCTATATGTAGACTTCTAGGATCACACCTTCATAGAAAAAATCGAAGTATTTGGTTTGCGAATTTGATTCAAATTAATAATTTATTCTTTAGAAAAAAACTACTGTTTATTCATTTCGCGTGTATAGGTTGGTGAAAAGCTGAAGCGCAAAGCTTATCTTGAATTTCGCGGCCAGAAGTCAGCGCTCTGCACGTCTGTGTGACGTCAGGAAGTTCTTTTTTTTTTCTGTCTCTCGTGTCTGACTTGGTCAGACGCAGGAAAAAAAAAATCACGACACTTGCTAAGATGAGTGTTTGGTTCTCTTAGAATGCCATTTAGTCATCTATAAACAGAGGTCGTAGCAGATGCTGTTAAAATGCACCATGCCACATAGAGCTAATGCAGGGACATTACAGAGCACAGTCACTACTCCTCTTTCGTCTTCTGCAGTTTTTCTGGCTCAGAACGTGCTTTTTTTCTCCCGGCAATAGTGGCTTTTGTCGGTACCGTAGAAAGGCAATTTATTAGTTCAACTAAAATGATCTTTCTGCTTAGTGATCCTTTATGAAGCGGCTTTTCAAGAAAGGAAGCAATGCTTATATTAGATCAGGACCCAAGAGCTTTTCGAGAAAACGAGGACGTAACGGGGCGCACACGAATTACATTTTGCGACGGCTTCAAGATAAGTTTGCAGAGGAGAATCCCTACCAGTTTTTATTTATTTATTTATTTATTTATTTATTTATTTATTTATTTATTTATTTATTCATAAAGAACTCCCAAGCGAATATTTGCGCATTCCCTCGTGCGGAGGTTTTCCGTGAATGTAAAAATACCTACGAAAATTATTCGCAATTACACAGCGACACGACAGCTTGCGGGCAATAATCTAACAAAACTATTACTACGGGAAGGTCAATGACCATATCATTCGTTATTCACTTCCGTAAGGAGAAGCAAGTTACTAGCGCTGAGTATTCAATAACATCATCTACACTTCTTTTTGGGCGAGTTGGTTCATCTTGCAACATATGGGTAACAGCACCCACAGACGACCACAAGAAGGGGGAAAAGGTAAACACAAGCGCTGTTGGGTACGCGTCTCCCTTGTGGGTGTCTGTTTGCGCTGTTACCCACACGTTTCAAGATTCAATAACATCGGCGTCATCCCATGCCGACGACGCTGGGGAAAAGCGCACGACAGCGCCGACCTTTTTCGCGCATGCGCTCTTTCACGCACGCATCCTCCCTCTACACTTTCCTCGCTATACTTCCTCGCCCGGTACTTTCCTCTCAGGAATGCTATATAACCGGCGTTTCTGCGAAGACCTTTAGTAATTACTTAAGAGCCGCCTGCGACAGGTGGCATAATTCTAGTCCTTGAGCTGGTCTACTCGTAGAGGCGGATATTACTTGCACGAGATTCGGAATGCGTCATCTACTAATTAAGAAAAATTCAGCAGTTAAGCTTTCATCCAATTACTAATTACGTCACATATTGCAAGTTCCAAATTCTAGCTCGCGAGACTGCCAGGCAGACACGTGCTTGAGAAGAATTCTGCGGATTCCGTCATTTTCAAGATATGCGCCATCAAACTTGCTGTCAAAAAAAATGCACTGTTCCACTTATGTTTTAAACAAAACACTGCTTTACGCATTGAAGCACAAAAGTAACTGTACTGCCGATGCATCTCTTCGCAATGTTCGAGAATCAATACCTCGAAAGTGGTGTCGTACTGAGAATTCGCTCCAATTGGACCTATCTTGCGAACTCCCATGGCTACAACTTCTAAATTGCAACATGTGCAGTAAGGCAATTAGTTGAGAACTTAATTAGTGACTTTGTGAATTAGTGCTTCATTCATTTCGATTTCACGTCCAGATAATGTCCGCCTGTTTCGGCAATCGCGCTCAAGGATTATAACTGTATTATTTGTTATTTTATTTATTTATTTACCAGGGTACCCACAGCGCCTTGAGTAGGCATAACAGTGGGGGGAATTACATTTAAAAAAAAAGAATATAACACAGGCAACATAGAATAAAACACAACATGTTCATGTCTATACACTATTACATCATGAAGCGACTGTACGAACATATCATTTGAAGTTATTTTGACACTGTCACTTGGTAACCGATTACAGACTCGAGTTTATAGGGGAAAAGAAGACTGACTAAATACGTTAGTTTCACATAAAGTTTCTTTCACTTTTAGTTCGTGATCAGCTCTCACAAAAACGTAGTCAGGCATATGTAAATACTTCATGCGATCAACACCTGTTCTTGGAATGAAAATATTACAATGGGACAGCTTTAATTCATGAATTATTCCTCGCTTGTGCGGCGTGTCCCATCCAATTTTCTTTTCTGCCACCGATGACGTTTTAAAGATTACTTTAAAGTTTAAAGATTACCAAAACGCTCGCCGTCCGTGACCTGACGAACCGAGAGCGCCACGTTAAAGAACGGAATAATCCGGCTTGCTATAGAGAGATGATAACTGTCGCAAGCCACGATGAACCACGAAAGACGGGAATTTTTTTAAGGGCGTTGTTTCTGAGCTTCGCGGGCCACGGGCGAATGTGCGAGAGTCCCACGTGACCCGCCTCGCAAGAGAGAAATATGCATACCGCATCTAATTCCAAGAGGCGACGCGAGCCTTTCAAGGTTACCCCCAAGCGAATTCCGAGAGCGTTATGCTCGTTATATAAGGCAGGTCGCGTGTACGCGTCCGCATTTACCCCTACATAATGTACACGCCTCTATACACGTGGGCATTCGAGCGGATAAAAAAAAGAAGAAGTGTCTAGCTCCACG
Organism: Dermacentor andersoni; assembly: GCF_023375885.2. Lineage (NCBI taxonomy): Eukaryota > Metazoa > Arthropoda > Arachnida > Ixodida > Ixodidae > Dermacentor > Dermacentor andersoni. The sequence continues at coordinate 74,613,159 of NC_092820.1, read as the reverse complement.
CAACTCCTTTTCAGCCCTCCGCCTCGATTTTGCACTTTACCAAGGAGTCTGTTCAACCCAGAAATTTCGTTTTGCTCACGTTACCGTCATCGTGCTGGCATTTGCAAATTAACAAAGAAAAGTATATTGTCACGAAAGCGCTTCTCTGTGCAGACGACGACGCAGACAACACAGACAGACGACACATCCAACATTAAGCGCGCAACTCGATTCGACGCAGACGACACACAAAACTCTTCTCCGAGCGGACGATGCAAACATGTGCACCACCGTGCAAGGTAACGCATGGCAAATGGCGCTAATTCAGGGCTTCGCAACCATTAGCGGGCACCGTGACCGACGCCGTCGCGGCACTGCTCTAATGCTAGACCGCCCCGAAAAGGCGTAAATAGGTACACGGGTCCCAGCGAGACGCCCTACATATACAGGTAGACGCGCCACGCATCGTTTCCCCGGAAGGTTCTGCGAGACGAGGCGAAATTTGCGCCACTATGCCGCAGTATAACGTCCTAAGAATTTGTACGAAAACTACTTGGGACCGTCTTCATAATGAAGTAACGTCAGTATACGGATGAGGAAGCCTGCGCTCCGAGGAGGCAAGGTAACTATATCCGCAAGTTCCAACCGAAGAACGTCTGTGTCACCGCTCAACAACCGGACATGACATCCGGCATTTCCGCAATTCACGGCCCGCTGAGCAGCAATTGAAGTCCGTCTGCGTCGTCGCGGTATACCGCAGAGACAAGCGTAATATTACTTCCAAGCCAAAGGCTAGCCGGAAGCCTAAACATAAACAACGGATGGAAACGTGCTTATCACGAAAACAGCCGTGACGTGACGTCGTACGTAGGGGACGACTCACTCCCAACTTGGACGGCGCCAGCAGAGCGGACATTGCAAACGCTGCTGCTCACGTCCTCAGAGAACGCCGAGGAAGCAGCGGCGCGTTAATCACATACGCACTCACAATGCATCTACACTACTACAGTGCTAGCGCTCGAAGACACTTCCGGGTCCCGATATAAAAAAAAAAGAAGAAAATGCGCTAAACTGTTTCTTAGTCACGGTGGTGCCCGTATGTATAGCAGACATGGGCAAACTGCGAAAAGCGAGAACGGCAAAAGTACTGAACGTCTTGGCTAAACTGGAACTTCCATCCTAAACCTAGACGACAACACTCCCCCTCCACGACCTTGACGCTGCAGCTGCGGAAGAGGTCGATATCGACCGGCAGTTAGAGGCGCCCGCATTTGTTCGTGATTAACAACACGCTTCTCCCCGGACACCAGAGCTGTTTCAAGCTGAACAAGCCATTATTCTTGCGAGCTGTCAGGGTGAGAACGCCCGCCTATTAGTGCGAGAAGTTATACTATCCCGTTTTTTTTTTTTTTAATAGGTCACGGTGACGTCAAGCTATAGCAGGACTCGAGACTGCAAAAACAAACTTGGGCGTATTTTCTTTTTGTTCGTTTTTGCAGAGTACGTGGCCGTAACGAGCGCTAGCCAACTAAGTAGGAAAACATCACTCGTGTTCACAATCCAAGATAATGGCGGCGCCCGAGATTCCAAAATCGATGACGTCATTTATCAATCGGTCGAGTCTAAAGGGACGGAAAAGAGGAAAATAATTCAATTCGGCTCTGTAAGTAAGTTAAGCTTCTACAGTGCAACAAAAACCACTCTCACCGTCAGAGGAGGCTTGACGCAAAAACGAATGACGGTTCCCGCAGCAGCTGGCCGTGACGTCACAGGTTTTGACGGCGCCTGCTCCAGCCTAGTTCATTTCTTGCACTGTATTTCAAAGGAGTCAGACACTGAAACTGGCAAGTTCTGAGAAAGTTTACTGAGCTCCACAACGGGTCAAATAGGAGAAATTTTCTTGAAATCTCTGTCGTCATGCTGACGTATGCCGGCGCTGGTGTATTTAGCGCGAATCTCTTAGTGTTAAATGATAGAGAATACTGTTTTATCAGCACACCTTATTCGTCTAAACAGATCACGTTCTTTTTTTTTTTGTCCCTTTAACGTTTCGAACTCAAGCGTACTATATGAGCGTCGCCTACAAGACCGCACTAATGTCGTAGGCCACAGTATAGGATACGTTCAATGGACAGCTCCGCACTGATTGGGACGACTCGAATATCACCAACGCGCACCAAAACCTCGGTACACGAGTATTCTGCGGATTCCGTCACCGTCGTGATGTGACCTCTACTGCGGGTCGAGGAAGCGAACCCGCGACCTCGTCTTCAGCAGCAGAACGCCCCAGCCAGTCGGGCACCGCGACAGCGCCACTATCTATAGACGATTTTTCGTAGGCGCCGCCATCTTGTACAAAACATTTTTTTTTTTCAGATCTGTGCGTATAGTCACGTCAAATTAACGTTGTCGTGAAGACGGAACGCATCCCTACAACCACTGGGCCGCCTGGACCATCCGTCCCTGGAAGTTCTCAAACTGCCCGAGGCTCTTCCATCGGCCAACGTATACGTATAGTAGTTAGTATACCGCCGCACGTATACGTATGCGTATATACGTGCGGCGTCACGCGCCAGTCCTGGACAGTTCGGGACGACGAATGGAAGAGGCCCATTCTCCTACGTAAGTATCGACTGTAGTGCGCCGTGAATTTTGGTCGTTACAGGCAGAAAACGACACCGTTAAGAGCCCAAGACGGCGGCACTCAAACGCTTCCCCTAAAACAGTATATGACGACCACCGCCGCCATTTTACTCTCGCACCCGCGTTTAGAACAAGCAGGCTTACCAGATCTCTAGCCCCGTTGCGCCGACTGTCGGCGCGGAACGCGCAGGGACTGCGGGTTAGATCACGTGACAGCCGGTGGCGAGCCAACACTGGTGGCAAGCATGCGACGTAAGAACAGGCTGAGCGCTATTGTGGCCGTTCGTTTCGCCCGTTACGGCAGTTCCCGGTAAAAAAAAAACAAAGAAATGGCTGCCACCTAGACGCGCTGAAAAATCTGGTACATCGACATTGGATGCAGTGGCTTGTTTATAGGCGCTATCTATCGCTATAGTACACTGAAGATAGTGTCCTATATGTAGGCGCTATACAGAGTATTCGTAGAGCACTAGTTGTCTAAGCTCCTCCCTATACAGAGGGAGAAGCTTAGAAAAATTCGGGCAGAACTTACCTACGATGACTATCCAAGTATCGAAGCCGCAACGCGCCACGTATGATGCACCTATACAGGAGCCGGGCTTCTCTCTATCTCGCTTCCCTCTATAGGCACACTGCCCCATCTAGCGACGCCGCCTCGAAGTCCGCGCGTACGCAGTGGCACATACCCGCGGGAGCATGGCCCACATTTTTTTTATAATGCACTATCTCCGGGATCCGCCCACATTTTCGGTTAGGTTCAATACCCGCGGTAAGAAGCCGGCCTTACAATGCCGAGAACGCTATTCGCATTTAAAGCGGCCACGTGACCACGGCACCCACTGCGACAATGCCCTTGCGCGTGGACCCGCCATTCTTTTTTCTTTATTTCGTCCTCGGAGAAAGACAATCACCGATGCAACGTGGGCGCGCGCACAATTGTCCGGGCGAGGCCGCAAACGAGCTCGCCGTCAATAAGAGCCAAGCGACGAGACTCGGGGCGAAGCGAAACGGCCCGCCACGGCGTCTCACAATGGAAGGGTCCCGGAACACACACAATGCACGGTTCTTCGCGGAATAATCTAGACACCGCGCGAAGAGAGGAAACAAGGAGCCACCAGAATGATTACTGAGAGTGCGCAGAACAAAAGCGCTCTGACTGCTTCGCCAGACTATATATATATATATATATATATATATATATATATATATATATATATATATATATATATATATATATATATATATATATATATATATATATATTGATAGCTTACAAAAAATATAGGAAGTACGGAGGAATCTGCAGAGAACAAACAAAAAAAAATCATTCACAGACTAAACGCACAGTGTATCAGCTCGACCTTTGTTCCACTACAGAATAAAGCACTGCAGTATCTTAGATCGAGCTTCAGACGTTGATAGTGTATTGTTATGTTGGGATACGCAGTACCGACATATTATATATATATATATATATATATATATATATATATATATATTGTGATTTAGTGCTGGGCTGTTGTCTCTGCCTTTGTGCCCGCTTTGACGAATGCGCAGGTTTTGTTCGTCTCAAAACGACGCCTGCATTGGTTCGTACCAGAACTGGAGCGCACAAACGTTGTCAATCTCTTTAATTGATCTCCCAATTAGGAGACCAATTAGGAGAATTAGGCTTTTAAGGTTCCCATGTGGTCACTATAGCTGTAGTCAAAACGTAATGCCTCATGCCTACCGCACTGTTGTTTCTACAATAAGCATTGCTTCCCCCCTCATCTCTCTGGCTTCATCCCTCGGAAAGAGAAGCCTAAACGGGCAGAAGTGGGCGCATAACAACCGACATTTTAAAACGTCATCGTAATGAAGACACCGACAACGTCATCTCCGGCCAATGTTTAATTCTAGTGCAAAGTGAGAAAGGCTCCTTCTGGAGATCTCCAATTACCTGTTTATATTATTATTATTATTATTATTATTATTATTATTATTATTATTATTTATGCCAGTACTACATGTCTCCATTTTGTGTTACTTGTGGGTTGTTGCTCAAGTGCACCTCTTTTTATCCCATAATCTTTGGCGTATATATAGTTGCTTTATCTTCCTACCTTTCTTTCTTTTTCACGGTGCGCCAGAATTCCGACATACAGTTGTTTCTGGGCCCATAAAATAAGGTCGATAGACTGACTGACTGATCGACCGATTGATTGATTTGCGCCAGCCGATTATGCCTGACATTTTCGAGTTCGATTCCTAGGCCCGAGAGACCGAATCATAACGCAGCTGCGGAATGCAAGAAAAAAAAAAATACTAAGAAAAAGAAAACGCTCGCGTACCGCGCTGAACAAGTCCCCCAGGCGGTCAAAACTAGACCACGAGCGCCAGGGACAACCGGAGCCGACTGTTTCGAGCGCTCCGAAGAGAAACGCACAGGCGACGTGCGCTGCGAGTATAGACACTGCGTATAGATATATGTAGCACGTGAAACAAGAAGGAAAAAAGAAAAATGCACTCTGTCCGCGCAGCTGCCGCTCTCGCGGCTCACGTGACGTCTGCGTGCGAGAGTTCAGCGCGACAGACGTCACAGCGGACAGGCAGGCAGGCGATGCGGCCTCGAAATGAGGCGCGCCGCGCGTGAGGTGTATACCTGCACGACACACACAAAACGCGTAGATTCCCTCATCTGCACACCAATCGATGACGACGGTGTGGCGGGTGTTGGTGCCGGGCGCCGATGATATAGTGGCGGTAGTCGGTGTTTATTTAGGGTATCCCAGCTAGCGTCAGCCAAGCTGTTCAACAAAAAAAAAAGTATTGAAAGAACAAGGCGCAAGACAAAAGCTTAACACCTACGGTGTTAAGGTAGGTGTTAACACCTACGGTGTCATAGATATGGCGACCGAACATCGTTTATAGGTTTTAACAAATGTATCATGCACTGTGGAATTGTTATATATATATATATATATATATATATATTGGTTGAACAAACTGGCTAACGTTAGCTGGGACACACGATATATGCTACGCTATATGTTGAATAAGCTTTTAGTCGAGCGACGGCGGTGTAAACTAATCAATACGTTTAAAATGCACCTGAAGAAGAGCTGCGACCCATGGGAACTGAAAGTGCGATCTCGTATAATCCGCAGCAGGACGTAATTACGGCCATTGCGGCCCAGCGGAAGATCCATCACAGGAGTAAGCAACGCATATGCGCGGTATGCACACGGATGTCATCGCATGGGCGTCCTTTTCGTGCGGTTACGCCTGCATTTCCTCGCGAAATAAAGTTTACAGTACACTCGGCCCTCGAGGCTAAGTCTCCAACGTGTTTTGAATTCAGTGCCGCCTCTCAATAAAAAAAAAAAAGAAAGATGCGAGACTACAGATAGCTATACCGTCAGGCGTTTCCGATTTCTATCACCTCACGTGCGGCTGGTGCGAGAATTTGCTAAGGCGCCTCACCGGCCCCGTCGATCGATTTTACGAGTACGTCACTATATCCTGGCGCACCAGGCTCCATCTCTCGGTGAAGGCCATGTAAGCGCTATTGAAGAAGTGTGACCAAAAGAAACTATAGCTCATATTTCTTTATTGCATTATTTATTTATTTATTTATTTATTTATTTATTTATTTATTTATTTGAGGCTAAGTTACAATCCGTCATGCGAAAATCGTTGCCATTCCAAGCACAGTAGTCAGAGCCCATGACAGCTTTTGTGACTATAAATGAAGTTACAAAGTTTGATAACGAAACAACGCGGAGGAGGGGGTGGGGGGGGGCGGAGTTGCAGAAAGTCAACGGCTCCAAGCTCCTCGTGACAGTCCCCAATTGCCCGGATTAATTTCACGATACGAGCGCGCCGGCCGCCGTCGCGTCGCGCACAGCTGGTGCGCCTCGCGACTCTCGACGCACACACGAGACACGGGAGGACATTTCTGCGTTTGCAGGGAGAGTCGACCTCGGAGCCGCGCGGGACCGCAATAAGCCGCGCTCTTCAGCTCGCGGCCGAATGGGCAGCGTCGTCGTCTGCTGCCGAGATAGCAGACGAAAGTGTTTTCCTTTCGACTCAAGAACAATAACAAACCAAGAACACCAATGAAAAACAGAAAGGCACAGAGAGAAACGGATCTCGCAGCGCACGGCACTTCAGAAGTACTGCATCTTCCTTTGACATACACACGGCGAGCGGCATTCTCGACGACCGTGTGTGAAACAAAAAATGAAATCGGCAAGGTATATGAGCGCGGGGGTCACGCATGGTATCGTTCATTCCGTTGCAGACGACACGCGCTTCTTTTTCGGGGTTTAATGGAATCATCTGCTCCGATAGCGGCAGACGACATTTATACAGCAGCAAACAACGCTACAACATATGGCAGAGGCTTGTGTCACAAAGGTCGCGATGCTGCGCACTATCTTCTGCTCAGAGCTGACTTTCTAGGCCCAGCCAGCTTTCTCCACGGCGCACATAGAAAAGTCAGATTGCCGAAGGGCACCTCTCCCGTTTTATCTGCATATGCAGATGGATATGCATGTCTAAATATCATCGGGGCCCTATCTCTGAATTCCGTATACACGGTGGATGCCAAGCCGATCACGAAGTCTCGCTCACTGTTGAACAAAGGCTGCAGGTACGAGCAACGCGAAGTTTTAAGCGAGTCGGCTACGGTTATATGCGAGCCACTGCGGATATATCGCAGGGCGACTAAGTGCTGTCACAAGGAAAGTTGCCACCCCTGTCGCAAGTGGCTGGCAAAACTTGCACTTCAGCTGGCCGTTCTTAACCGTGCTGCAACCGTCCTTTTAAGTGGACGCAAAAGCAAATACCTAGTGAGGCTAGACTTTGTTTCGCGAAATGAGATACGTCTCGTACAGGAGAAAGCAACTCAATCATGAAAACCATGTGGCGACGCTGCACAATTCCCGAGTGAGTTCCTATGACGTCTCGTGCATACCTACCTACCTTGAGAGAAAAACCAGTCGCAACCAGATAACGACCCTTTACCGAATTGTAAATTAAGCTTCTGTGCAATGAAAGCTACTATATGATACTGGTAAGCATTTATAACGACACCTCTAGGCATGAAAGACGGCCCTCCTCACTTATAGGCAAGGGCCCTCCCCACTTATGTCGTGGAGAGCACGTATAGGGCGGCTGCAAGTGTCTCTTATCCCAATGTGGCAACCCTAAGACGGGAAGCGGCTTTCGTCATATGTCGCTACTTTACTAAGCACGGAGAGCACATCCGTGACACGATCGCTGCTAAAAGGGGCCACGAGCAAAACGATGTAGATATATCTCTGACAGGCATGTGTGTATGCGGGCAACTACCACGAGTCTACGCGCCAGCGGGCCACCAAAAGAGGAACGAAGCTTGAGGGGAGGGCGTCAGACGATGTTTGGCTTGACAAGACTTTAGCTGCTTGACCTCACATATGACTCCTCACATTTTTTTTTCCTTCTTCCACCGCTTTAGCTTAAGAAAACAGCAGAAACCAATAAGCGGATATGGACGGTTGCAGGACCTCAATACCACACTGAACGCGCTCAAATGTGAAGTACACGATAGGCTTTTTATACGCCTAGTCTGAATTCTGTTTTTGAGGTAACAAACACATCCTACACTGTAAAATAATTTACACCCCAAAAAGTGAAAAAGGGTGTAAATGTGTCTATAACTCACACCCTTAGGGTGTCCGTTATATAGATAACACCCTAAGGATGTGAGTTATAAACACATTAACACCCTTTTTCACTTTTTAGGGTGTAAATTATTTTACAGTGTATGCAACTGAACGAGGAAAAGTAAGTAAGAAGACAACTTCCAAAGCTGTTTTCCCCGATATGCGATATGCCTATGTCACAAATTCGGTATCTTGCGAGGAGCTTGTGGAGCTTCGTATTTCTGTATTTCAAACAGAAGTGCCCGCGAAGGAATCGGCGCGAATTATTCTGAAATTCTTTTCTCGCCCCCGCCTAAGAAACTGTGCATTCGTTAGGTTAGGTTAAGGCTCTAAAGATGCGACTCATTAGACCATAATGCGGCACGTGGTAAAGCGCGGACCTTTATTTTTTTCCTTTTTTTTTCTAAACTTCAGAGAAAAGCAAGGCCTACATCATTAAGACGACAAAATATATTCGAGTTGATGACGTACTGGTTTTTCTGGTTGTCTCAGGTTTTATTATTTTCTCTACCGGATATTCCTCGTTTGGAAAGTGTTCCTTCGTTCAGACAGTTCCTTCGTTCATAGAGAACCAGAATATTTCATATTCCCATTCGTACCACCTCCATTTTTTTTTTTTCTACTAGGCATATTGTAGTAAGATACACACTTTCAGTAACGAAGGTGCGCGTAATTAACACATATACAAGTCAGGACAAAAATAGACGACAAAGCTTTCCCGTTACAGTATACCCACCGGGTATTTTTAAAAAAAAATGGCGGCGCCCAGCCACCAGCTCCACCGAAATCGTCTGCCCCGACGCTTACACCCCATCCGCTATCGCACACGCAGTTCACGAAAGGTGCTGAACGGAGGAGATAAATGCGGGACAGAACTTCAGCACGAACGGGAGAGTCAACTCAAGCCTCCTTTCCCCGAATATTCAATGCCCAAACATTCGGAGCGCACTCGCCGAAGATTGCGTGCGCGGCTTGTTTTTCGCAATGCGCGCTACTGCAAATGGGGCGGAAAAGTCCGCAAAACAGATTGCTGCGTAATGCCCCGGGGAATGCGAACGCCACACCGTGTGCGTCAAGGCCCGGGGCTTTCTCACTGCGCAGAATGACTGGCCTGGAGTCAGGTAACCCGCGAAAAAAAAAACTAAAAAGGATGTGTGTGTGTGTGTGTGTAAGGGAGGGGGTAGTTGGGTAACACCGAAAGGCGAAACGAAACGACTTTTCCCGAGGTGAGTCTGTGCAGACAGAGAACCACATAACCGCCAGGTGGCGGCCGGGAGGATTCGACGCAGGAATTTCGAAACACGCAATTTCGGATTAGAGGAGGCGCGGCGAAATGCGGCCCTAAAATATCAGCCCAGCGAAGAAAGTCGGCGCCTTTCTCTGTGCGGGGCGTCATCGCCGCGCAGGCCCACGTGTAGTCATAGTATGCCCGCTCGCACGCACACACATGCACGCACACGCACGCACACACACGCACGCACGCACGCACACACACACACACACGCACACACGCACGCACGCACGCACGCACGCACGACGTTATTACCGGCGATACGGTGGGTGGTTGAGATAAGTTGTATATCGGAAGAAACGTACTGCTGTTCGGGTTTGACCATTCTTTCGACCAGCAACGTTTAGTGCATACCATTTACGGCAAGCTCGAAAGAAGTCGTGATGGACGGTGTGCAAGAGTTAAGGTCGGGCATGAAATAGACGGTAGCTGGCGCATGCCGTCGTCCGACTCAAACACGCTAAGGACGTTGTTGAAGGGAGGGACTTGTTCTCATTGAGAACGAGGAATATGAGATTTATTTGCAATATCTTCATGTAGGGTGCAGAACGTTACCGTTCATCAGTCTAGCATGACTGAAATAGAATGCACACTGGACAGCCGCTAAACGGCTGCTTAAAAACACTCCGTCCTGCCTAGATCCCTAGGTGAGGGAAAACGGCCGTTCAACCTTCGACCAATGGGAGCGTCTAAAGTGATCTTAGTCGACCCGCCTTTGAGGGAGAGGGTTCACACACTGACTTCCGCGCTTTGGTTTCACTGAACACACTGAGGTGAGAGGGTTCCCGCAGACAGGGGTCTTGACCCGAGCGGGCGCCTCTTGATCCCAGAGCTGACCCCGCAGTCAGTGGCCGCCGCGTTTGTCCGTTGACTGTGACGATTTCTGGGGCCCGTGGTAAAGCACCGCAAAACATCCCCTTCCAGGAGTTCTCTCGCTCCAAGCAGACCGTGAACGCGACAGCGAATCGACCAACAATAGTTAATCCGCCGAACGGCTAGCCCTGCCGGCGCCGCTGGGCTGTACGAGGAGGCGCATTGTCTGCTTTACAAAGCGAGTCGTCGCAGCAAGCTGGAAAGGGTTCGGAGGTCGCTTTTAAGAAGATCGTCAGCCCCCGCAGACCGATCGTAACAGGGGTGACACAATAAATAGTAATCGCCAAGAGTTGTGCCACATCCGTTGGATATCGTAGAAAATATTCACGAATCATTACAGATATCCGCCAAGTAAGCAAACGCCAAATAAACTATTCCCTATTAACATCTTTTCGTATTTTATTTTTCCTTCTCTGTAATTTCGTGTGTTTCACAGCAGGCAACGGGCGACAACGCACAAGTTATGCAGGGTGTCCAAACTATCATGCACCAAATTTTTTAAATGTGCAAATGCCGCGTAGCTGGACAGAACAAAGGTAATGTTTGCCGTCGCTTGGAGATACTCAGATTATCTTTTTTCTTTTGCAGTCCGCCTAAATACGTAATTGGTCTTAATAAACTTCTCGAATATTGCAGCTAGACGAAAAATGTCAATGAGAAAATGGTAGGGCGACATGAAAAACTCCCGATACAGCTTTCTGCATCTCAATGCGTGCTACGTGAAAGTTTATTCAGAGTTCGAAAGAAGCCCGCGAATACACGCAAAGTGCCTCGAGGGGCCAGTCGCGCGGCATTTCTTGCGCGTATATTCGCGGGCTTCTGTTGACCGATCTCCTTGTATTGACGTCAAACGCCTTCCGGCATGATGGTTAGTAGTAGTGTAGATACTCGCATGTTCAAATTAAATTGAACAAGCCTGCCGTTGGTGGCCGTGGGCAAACGACATTGCAATCGTCTAGCGACACTCTCAAAATAAGATATCTGGAATTGTTGTTCGATGGACAGTGTCCCTCGCATAGCCCCCTATTCGGGGGTTTAATTTGAAAAATTATATGTAACCCCCAACCTTCAAGTAATTCCAGGAGCACATTTATCTTCAAGGAGTCTTAGGGGTCCTTGAGTCTCTTTAAATTCAAGGGTTTCCAAGGACTTCAAATAGGTGTACAAACCCTGGTATATACCGCGTGACCCAGCTAGCGTTAGCCAAGCTGGTCAACAACAACGACGACGACGACAACTACGAACAGTTTACAAGAACATAATGCGCGATACAATGACAAGACCTACACAATGTTCGGTCAGAGGGCTCACAACCAAACGCCATAGGACTTAGGACTGTAGCTTCCACCGCGTGTTTTTTTATTTATTTTCGTTGAAGAGCTAGCCTAACGTTAGCTGGGTCAACTTTTAGATTAGTGGACGAGTTTCAGAACGTGAACTCACGAAGTCCGTGGCGACATTGTCATCGCGCGCAACGTGCAGGAAAAAAAAAAAGATAACAGACCTATGAGAGTTTTCCGGAGGTTACTTTTCCCATGCTGCAGTTCAAAGCGGCGAACAGCTCGGAGCACCGAGTTTCTCGAACGTGTCTTGGCTTAATATAGCTATTCCCATACAAATGATGCTTTCACAGAATGAAATCATATAATATCTTCATTTGCCCGTAATATATATTTGGTTATCACTGACTAGAATTTAACACAGCAAGCATGCGAAGAAAAGAAAGAGACGCTTGAAAGTGACGCCCAGTGGGAGCAGGCCTTGTAGTTTTTCTTGCGGCCGCCGGTATACTCCTTACGCTATAGGTATGACTGCACAACCCTGCGTGCGTATTCGTGGCTTAACAAAATGGAAAAAAAATAACGATATGGTATCATATAGTACTCAAAAAAATGCACACGTTTTCTTTACAAACTGTCTGTGCATTTATACTTCGTCACAAGCGGCAACCGATCAATCGACTTTGATTGACGCGCGGCACAAGTTTCACCGCTGCAAATACGTGGTGTCCAAAACGTGGCCTCCGTGATGTCGTTCACGACCTCCGCAATCTTCTCAGTGGCGCCCACACGCGGTCAGCAAAAGCATAGCTAGCCTTCGAGATCGGTTTGCGTTACTTGGAGGGATGCCGTTACCCGTTGGGGGCGTGCATTTTGGACACCACTTATTGCAGAAAACTGCGAATATCGCAGAATAATAAGCGAAACAGAGAAGCGCGAAAGGAATGACGAAACGCGCGCTGGAGTGACAGAAGGCCGTCAATATGCGCACGCGCTGCGTCACCAAACGGGCGAGAGTGAGTGACGGAGAGAGAGAGAGACGCAGGGCCGCGCAAACAGCTGCGACGTCCACCGCCATCGTAGCAAGAGCCCTAGGCTCGCGTTGAGCACACCCACACACACAATATATATATATATATATATATATATATATATATATATATATATATATATATATATATATATATATATATATATATATATATATATATATATATATATATAAAGAGAGAGGGGGGGGCTCCCGCGCCAGCAGGTTAAGCGCAGTCGAGCACGCAGCAATCGTCGCCGCGGATAAACAACGTCCTATATCGGCGCTGTGGGCTCAAACTACGCGGCCAGCTTCACGTCCAAAAAAAAAAAAAATAGCGGCACATATGGGGCCAGCGGAACATTATATTGCGCCGCGCATACGTATACATATCAAGACCTCGAGCACAGATGCGCGCGAA